>NC_138433.1:7494323-8214822 GCF_016097725.1 Ips typographus
GAATATATAGGCATATTGTAATAGCCTTAGTTAAGTTATGCACTAAAAAAAAATATAAATCCCTTTGTTTTTCTTAAATATGATATAACCTATATTATAAATTGTCCATTTGCCTACCACTGGTTTATTTGATACATTGTAAAAGCCTTACTGTAATTCTTCGAAAACTTGCAATATGCTGATCAAGCTCTGCTTGCTCATATCATTTCATGTGAAAACAGTTAACGTCCTAATATTGAAACTTTGTAATCTTACTACGTGCCCCGTTTGACTTTTATAAAGTCTTCAAGTTACATTTGCAAGTAGTTACATGCAATCGTTTATTTATTACATTTAGCAACTCATATATTTTTGAATTTGTAAACCCGTGGAATTTAAACGCCCCATATTTTGACTACGGTACTTAATTACCGCATATGCTCGTAGTGTATTTTTTTTTTTTTTTTTTTTTTTTAAGAAAATGAAAACTAATCTAGATGTATAACACATATTGCACATTACATAAACAATTTGGTTTAGAGAAAATGATAACTATAGTGGTCCTTCCCAGTATTAATGTTTAATGACTGATCACTGTTTGTTTAATTGACACAAACAAATAGGGTTGTTACTGACACTATTTAGTGTTTAGAGATCAGATCTGTTTGAAACTCAGGGACAAGTCATAACATATTTTTATCAGATCACCTAATAAAATGAATCCATAACCAAATGTATGGTGCATATCGGAATGGAATTTATGTGGTTCTTCTTCATTATTTTGGCTCTGAGAAGCATGAAAATGTTTATAAATATCATTAATAATATTGTCGCAACGGAAATTATCTTTAATGGAGTCATTACCTTACTTATTAATCTTGTTGCACAAATTCTCTCTCTGTTTTTAACTGCAAAAACTAGACATGAAATATCTCGAAACACATCGTGTGCAAGGAGCCATACTTCCATTTATTCTACACTCCCACGTGTTTGGATCTCCATGGTCTTCTAACTTTTCACACAGGCTTTTATGATTTGATTCCTCTCTTAGATCAGGATGTATCACTTTGAAGCCTGTTGTTTTAGTTATGTCACACTCTATTGAATCTAGCAGGCAT
This sequence comes from Ips typographus, assembly GCF_016097725.1. NCBI lineage: Eukaryota > Metazoa > Arthropoda > Insecta > Coleoptera > Curculionidae > Ips > Ips typographus. Next base: position 7,495,421 of record NC_138433.1, read on the forward strand.
TCATTGTTGTGTTTCAAAGTCAATGCTAAGGTTTTTGTGGCAAATAACACAGCTACTATTGTTGCTAATAGGTTCATCTTTTTCTCTTCAAAAATCTTTTCAACTAATTGTACCTGTTTCTGCTAGTAATATGGAACTCCACCAAGTTGTCACGATCTAATTTTTAGTCGTAACGCGGGGACGTGTAGGCTGGGGTCGTAGTCAAGTTAAACTCAAAGATTGGATAACAAAAACAACAACGTTTATTCATAGAGAGGAAACTAAGTTGAAGACTGATTTATACACATGTCAGACACAAGTTGGCTTATTTATAAATTACAAGTTCGTACTTACATGATAATAAATGCACAAACCATTTTGGACGAGGGTAAGTGTCAGGGTAGAGTTCCCTTAACTTTCGCGACCGAACCGTTTAGTTTCGCGGATAATTTCTAACTACCTTCCTTTCCCAATTTCTTGGCTATTTATTGTAAGGTATTGCGATCCCTTAGTCAGTTCAATTTCTTAATTGCTTGTCTAGGCACTTGGATCATTGTCCGAACAATGTGACTTATTGCTGACTCGCGATGCAACACCTTAGCTAGCTTCCGTTCTAAAAGGTTCGATTGCTTATTTTGCAACTCAAGTGGTCGACGACTTGTTTCGGTCAGTGGCCGATTATTTGCTGAATAGTAATAACGAAATCTACTTGTGACAATATCACGTCAATATTTGGATTATAAGTGCAACAGCTATACGTCTCACTTACGACATATTCTTCTATTTCGTCTTCTAAGGCGCTGTCGTTATTATTTTGGTTTTCTTCTCCCAATAACAAGAAAAATTTAAACTATAAGCGTTTGTAGTTTTACAACACACATCGCATTCATATGAAAAAAGTCATGTTCATGCACTAGCAAAAAAGACACTCCCTTGTAGTGATAAGCAACTTTTTGTAAAACTCATCACAAAAACCTTCATGACATTCAATGCAAATATTCATAATTAAATTTATAGATCTTATCTGAAGAACATAATGGAAATTACAAAACACTATCGATTTATGGTGTCGTACAGCACGATTCTATAACCACCAATCCTTATCGCGTTGATTAACAACTCCAGTAATATTTTGGACACGCTTGTCAACTGGAGCTTCATAGAAATCATTCACTTCCTTTATTCTTAATGTCACGTCAATATTGGATTATAAGTGCAAACAGCTATTCGTCTCACTTACGACATCTTCTCCTATTTCGTCTTCTAAGGCGCTGTCGTTATTATTTTGGTTTTCTTCTCCCATAACAAGAAAAATTTAAATTATAAGCGTTTGTAGCTTTACAACACACATCGCATTCATATGAAAAAAGTCATGTTCATGCACTAGCAAAAAAGACACTCCTTGTAGTGATAAGCAACTTTTTTGTAAAACTCATCAACAACACCTTCATGACATTCAATGCAAATTATCATAATTAAATTTATAGATCTTATCTGAAGAACATAATGGAAATTACAAAACACTATTGATTCATGGTGTCGTACAGCACGATTCCATAACCACGAATCCTATCGTGTTGATTAACAACTCCAGTAATATTTTGGACACGCTTGTCAACTGGAGCTTCATAGAAATCATTCACTTCCTTTATTCTTAATGTCACGTCAATATTTGGATTATAAGTGCAACAGCTATTCGTCTCACTTACGACATCTTCTCCTATTTCGTCTTCTAAGGCGCTCTCGTTATTATTTTGGTTTTCTTCTCCCAATAACAAGAAAAATTTAAATTATAAGCGTTTTGTAGCTTTACAACACACATCGCAATTCATATGAAAAAAGTCATGTTCATGCACTAGCAAAAAAGACACTCCTTGTAGTGATAAGCAACTTTTTTGTAAAACTCATCAACAAAACCTTCATGACATTCAATGCAAATTATCATAATTAAATTTATAGATCTTATCTGAAGAACATAATGGAAATTACAAAACACTATTGATTCATGGTGTCGTACAGCACGATTCCATAACCACGAATCCTTATCGTGTTGATTAACAACTCCAGTAATATTTTGGACACGCTTGTCAACTGGAGCTTCATAGAAATCATTCACTTCCTTTATTCTTAATGTCACGTCAATATTGGATTATAAGTGCAACAGCTATACGTCTCACTTACGACATCTTCTCCTATTTCGTCTTCTAAGGCGCCGTCGTTATTATTTTGGTTTTCTTCTCCCAATAACAAGAAAAAATTAAATTATAAGCGTTTGTAGCTTTACAACAAGGAGTCATGTTCATGCACTAGCAAAAAAGACACTCCCTTGTAGTGAGAAGCAACTTTTTATATAGAACTGGTGGAAATTATAGCGCCTGTTTGAGAAGGCTTCCAAACTTTTTTAGGTCCTACCTCTAACTTAGTAAACAAAATTATAAAATCTTCTAAAAATTTAATTGTATCATTATAAACTTCAATATTAAATTTGCTTAATGAACATGACGGATGCCTGGACGTTCTCTACCTGATCTAAAAACCATGCTGTGTTAAAAATTCTGGTTTATTGAGTTCTTCTGCTAGAAATTTAAGTGCACTACTCACTGAGTGACTAACTACATTGGTAGAGGTTGACACTTTCATCTTAGAGAAGTGAGTTGGCAGTAAATCTTCTTCAGATAATTTAGGGGCAAGTTTAAAAATATTTTTACTCTGGTGCTGTGACAGATCAGATAAATGGCTTGCCAGAACTTTGTTAGTTGGTAAGTGATATTGTTCTACAATATTGTCACGATCTAATTTTCAGTCGTAACACGGGGACGTGTAGGCTGGGGTCGTAGTCAAGTTAAACTCAAAGATTGGATAACAAAAACAACAACGTTTATTCGTAGAGAGAAACTAGTAAAGTTATACACATTGTCAGACACAAGTTGGCTTATTTATAAATTACAAGTTCGTACTTACATGATAATTAGTTCACAAACCATTTTGGACGAGGGTAAGTGTCAGGGCAGAGTTCCCTTCACTTTCGCGACCGAACCGTTTAGTTTCGCGGATAATTTCTGACTAACCTCTTCTTTCCAAATTTGTCGGCTATTTATTGTAAGGTATTGCGATCCCTTAGTCAGTTCAATTTCTTAATTGCTTGTCTAAGCACTTGGATCATTGTCCGAACAATTGATGACTTATTGCTGACTGGCGATTGCAATACCTTGCTAGCTTCGGTTCTAAAAGGTTCGATTGCTTATTTGCAATTCAAGTGGTCGACGACTTGTTTCGGTCAGTGGCCGATTATTTGCTGACTAAGTAATTAACGAAAATCTACTTGTGACAATATCAACAGGCAATTCAATAACTTTATTTGTTATTACATGGATTTTATATTTTTAAATAAATGAGGAACATCTGCAAATATACAGGGTGTCCGGAAAATACGTATACAACGTTTGACGACAGACTCCTGACGTCAAAATATGTCGATCTAAGCCGACTTAGTTATATCCAAAATTGTCTCGTTTAGCCGGTAGAGGGCGTCAAAAATTTGTAAAAATATTGTTTTTTTACTAAATTACGTGAAAACCTGCTAATGGATTTTAATGAATTTTAGTATGTAGACTAATACTATAAAATGACGTTTTCTAGTAGTATAGTCACCGGCTGTAAATAAGTGGAAGTGTTATAAAGTGATATAATACGTCAACATTTCTCCTCATTTTTTATATGAACAGCCCAGATATTTTTGTCGAGTGACCGGAAGTATTTTGAAGCTATTTTACCTGTTTAATATTTCCCGGTGGATGAGCTGTTTCGCCAGAAAAAAAAAATTTACAATTACCTGCATACATCAAAGTAGGTATAATAAAGTTGAAATTATTTATTGTAAGAAACTAAGTAAACCAAAAACATTACTTAAGCAAATGTGTAAATGACCGCCATCTTGCTGAATACACTTATCAATACTCTTTAAGAAATGAAATTGTACCCTATCTAATGTCTCGGGGTTATTAAAATGGTTGCCTGCATTTAAAATCCGCTGCAATAAATCATCACGTGTGTTTACAGGAGTATTGTAAACTTCTGTTTTAATAGCTCCCCACAAAAAAGAAGTCACACATATTTAACTCAGGAGAACGTGGTGGCCATTTACTGGTGCATCATTGCCCCTTCCAATCCATCGGTTGGGATATTGATGATGTAAGAATTGCCGAACGGCAACGGAAAAATGGGGCGGGGCACCATCATGCATATACCACATTTGCCTCCGAAGTAAAATTGGCAAATTTTCCAAAAGAATTGGTAATGTGTCTTGCAAAAAATTTAAATAAATATTTCCATCTAACCTGTCTGGAATAACAATGGGACCAATAAGGTAGCGATCAATAATATCTGCCCAAATATTTAATTTAAATTGATGCTGATGATGTGCAACTTTAATGGCATGTGGATTTTCATCGGAATAAATATGTTCGTTGTGCAGATTGGTTACTCCAGATCTTGTAAAGCACGCCTCGTCAGTAAGCATAATTGTTCTACAAAAATTTGGATCACGGATTCTTTTGTTTCTAATAATTTGACAAAATGTAAGCCGCATGGGGGGATCAGTCGGTAAAAGTTCCTGGACTTTTTGCACGTGATAAGGATGTAATAACTGTTCTTTTAAAACCTCATTGATAATCGTTTTAGAAACATGTAACTCACGTTCTAAGCGACGGGTACTGGTACTTGGTTCTTCTTCGACTCTTTCCAGAATGTTCTCTTCTGTTTCCACAGTTCGAGTTGTTCGCATACGACCCCTGCCTTCAAAGTTTTTCTCAAACCTGCCCGTTTCTCGAAGATGACGCTCGATATTGGCAAATGTTTGGTGGTTTGGTATTCGACGGTTAGGAAACCTCTCCATGTAAACCCTAACACTCTGACGCCCATTTCCTTGACAAAACCCGTATACCAGGAGCATGTCAACCTTCTCAGAGTTTGTACAATTGTCCATTTTTAATGGTAAAATGAACTTGTAATTCAAGAATGTTGATCGTATACTTGAGTAAATTTCATAGACTGGTGACAATTTGTCAATAATTGTCAAATTATTAAATGCCATAGCAACTAGGTCACTTAAAAATTATTGTTACAGGTGTTGTATTATTTTTACAAATTTTTGACGCCCTCTACCGGCTAAACGAGACAATTTTGGATATAACTAAGTCGGCTTAGATCGACATATTTTGACGTCAGGAGTCTGTCGTCAAACGTTGTACACGTATTTTCCGGACACCCTGTATACACTTTTGATTTGGTTTTAGTGGGTGTTGAATTGAACTTTTAACTTGGGAATATCTGCCAGCATGTATATTCCAAGATCTCCATAGGGCTTGGTTACAAGGGCCCATGTCAGATGTAATACTTAGAATATTTAAACCAAGATCTTTAGTTTTTTCAAAAATTTGATGTATGATATTTTTAAATATGTCCCCATTTACAGAGTCCCTGGTAAAATAATATGCTACAACTTGTTTCCAGCGGCTTGTAATACCACCCAGCATAAATACTAATACATGAGTAGCCAGGCCAGAGTGATCAGGCAAAGTTACATTGCCAAAATATTTCTTAAGAGATGTGTCATAGGATGTACCTGGCGTGATTGCCATTTCATCCATAACCAACACACAGTCTTTCTCATGTGGTCCAAAGGATGCTACTTTTAGTTCTAAAAATAAAAATATTTCATGCAAGATTCCAGAATCAAATTTCAAATTTTCAAGTCTTCTCTGCAATGTTCGTATTGATGGAAAAGGATACCCTTGCCTTAACAATTCGTTGTAACCACTGATACCACAACTAAACTTTAACTTTAATGACTTGGTTAATGTGCTATTTGACCATTTCATCAGTTCAGTTAGACTTCCTAACTTGCTTCTTTTTCAATGCTAAAAGTTGGTCCTGATTAAACACTTTGCATAACAAATTTTCACTAGAAAAACTAGATGTATTTTCTAGATGCTGTATCTTATGTTTTGCATTTTGATAAAGCTTTTTATAATGCAAAGCCCTATTTTTTCCCTTTTATAAATTTTATGATACTCTTTTATTTTTAATCTTAAAGATAAAACTTCCCCATGTTCCTCCTCTATTATTTGCTGCATATTTTCAATGCTTTTACTTGAGCTGCTCTCAGATTGCCAACTTGGTTCTGGTTCTCTTCATTTGATGTTGAGGGTACTACTATTTCAGACCTGGCTTTAACCAAACCAAGAATATTATCTAAAACAAAAATATTATGATTTTTTACTTTAAAAACTATCAGATACATAATATTAATTTCAATGAGCTTGACTCATATAGAAGGTTGGTTAACAATGACAATATTTTATTGAAACTATATAAACATCAGGACGTATATGCAGTATTGGGAGCCAATCAAGTTAAATTATATGTACCTACAAAGAGCAGAGATTGAAATAACTTCTTATAGTGATATAAGTTACTACACCTTAAAACTCAGGTTAATACTGCCGCCAAAATATGCCTTTATTATTTCAGATGTTTGCCGCCATGTTTGTGCTAATGTCAACACGACCAATCAAAAGTGAGACAACAATTGTCGCCACTGTTGCTGTATAGAGTCACTGTAGAACACATTTTGTTAGGACTCCCCCTGGCGAAGGGAAACGGAACTAATCGTTCTTTGAACAACTAGTAAATCTAAAAACAATGGTAATATGTCGTTTTTTCCGATTTTCTTGTAATAATTGGGATCATTTATTAATTCATTTCCAAAATTTGGAAGCTTTGGGATTCAGTTTTAGTTAGATCATCTTGATCTAAATTATGTTTTTTAGCGGCGCTAACATCGCTAATATCTGATGATAAGGAACGAAGTCAGTTGCTTTCATCTTCCGAATACGGTTCGTTTGGTGTAAGCATGGCGGGTAAATAATATTTGAAATAAAAATCTCGATGTACCATAAGTACTTGCGTATCAAAAAACCGTTTATCTCGGTTTATTCGTTCTATTATCATGTCGCATTTTGTAAATATAACAAAATCACACCAATTGCTATTCGAAACCTTGAATTAATCCTTGTACCTGATAATAGTATAAATTGGTTTTATTTAGTTGACCATTAGTCGAATTGAGGTATTTCAATTTTGTAAAAGTAATTTTCTCATTTCGAATACTGTAGGGACATTTTACCTTAACTATTCCGTCATTGCCCACCAAACCATCTGGAGAACCAGCTAGATATGGATATTTGTTGTGAATGATTAAACCACTTTTCAACACCACATTGCCAGACCTCATACTATACTCTCGAAGGGCATTTTCTTCTTCTTTGATGCCATGCCTAACTGAGTCGACATGACATATCTTTGAAAGATAACATTACGTCAGCTAGCGCACATCATACGAAAAACACTGTTTGCAAAAATAGTTTTCGGTATTTGAAATATTTTTGTATTCTGTTATACATAGATCGTGCACCCATCCATTACACATATCACATTGATGCCATGACACAGTGACATCCAATCCACCAAGACCACAATATAGGCAATTTTCGCTATTAATTGGACCATTTGATTGACGTTTTATTTTGTCATTGGATAGTGAGTGGTTTTGAAAGTGTTTTAAATAATTACCAAAAAATGCGTCAAAACGGTACTCTTTTTTCGCTTCCAACTTTCTTGACTAACTCGTTGATTAAAAAGTCTTTGATAAGAGGTGACCGAGCGAGCTTCGATTTAGATATTCCGCATATCATTTCTTTATAAGCGGCCAAAGTTAGTTCTCTAGACTTTCTCACAAACCTACTACATTTTAGATTACGGTTACCTGCGAGAACATTCGTTTTTAAATTGCCAAAATGTGTTTCAACATAACAATTACTCAATCTATTTAATGAGTAATTTTTGGAAATCATTATTCCTGACCATAAAGGAAAAAAAGGCATATATTTTAAAGTAATTACATTTGCCCACTCTGGAAAATAGAACTCATTTTTCTTACCTTCACTCTCTGACGGTATGACAGCTTCTTCTAATTTAGAATGAAACAGTACATAAAATGGGCTACCTACCTTTGTGTAATGCGTTATCAGAAGACGACAATTTTTTAATTACATTACTTACCGATTCCTCATTACTTATGACGTCATTTTCCGTAGAACAACTTTCGAGTTTGCATAGCTTTTCGTAAGCAGTTTGTACATGTTGATTTTCGTATTGGGATAAAACCAGAATGCAAATACATTCGAACCACACAGTAAAATCATTAAGTGTTGTTAACATAATACATTTTGCAAATAAATTTTTTCTATATGATCATTATTTACAATTTTTTTCAAATATTTAGAAACCATTTTCATAAAATGGGCACAACATAAATGTAACAAAACGAAAGAAGAACCCACACCTTTCTCGTCATCGTGTTGAGTCAATTTATTGTAACATTCGCTCAGATAATGTTGCAAACTCATATCATTAAATGCTCGGGTCACAGCATGCATACTAGAGAAACTAAAATCTGTGACTACGGCACCAAATAACGGCCACTTCCGCAAAGTTAAGCAAAAACATTTAAAATCATACAAAAATTTAAAAATTGCAGTTGTGAAATGCCGCAGAAATCATATCCAAGACATAAATTATTCTATTTGTTTCTGCTATGTGAACAACCCCGGAGTATAAATATATACGCTTGCAATTTTTCAATACTTTTGGGGCTCGCACTATGCTGCCTGTAGCATCAAAGTACAGAATTGGTAATTCATCCCCAATTATTTGTTTTTCGCAAAGACTAATTTGTTCTTTGCTAAATAATTTAATTGAAAAAGGAGAAGAAACTTCTTGAACGTATTCAGGATGATCACGCTGCATAAGAAACATATCAATTAGGTCATCATTATTTCTGTCAAACGAAGAAAGAGCTTCTGATCTAATTTTTCGAAATGTTGCGTTAGATTTAATATTACAAAGTTGGCATCAGCTTTCAGAAGTATACTTTTTTTAACATCAGAAGGTTTTCTACTCAGTAACTTTTTTGCATAGCAGATCTCTCGATTCACTTGACGTAGCCGGTAAGGACTCTTATATGGCAAAAATCTTTGGAGGTACTATAAACGGTAACTTTGCGCAATTTATCAATATGAATGACAAATGCTTTGCAATTATTCGATTTATTATGCCGAAATACCCCAAATAATGTTAAACTACCGTCTATACATTGTTTTTTGCTTTTAAATGCAATAAGGCAAGTATTATTCACAGTTTTTGAGACATTTTCTTTCTTAAATAAAATGGGTAATTTTTGGAATCTAGTTTGTTGTTTTTACATATTAAATTCCATTCGTTAACAGGAATTATAAAACTTCCTTCAAAATATTTGCATTTTTTATAGGTAGGCTTTTCAAGTAAATCTACATTTTTGGCACCTACTGGTAAAATCTCAGAACTAGTGCCTGTAGAGGTGTCCACCAGACAACTAGAAAAATCGATTTTTTCCGGTGCAACGGCACAAATTGTCTCTTTTCACCTTCAAAACATCTGTATAGTAGGGCTGCACTGAAGATGAACTACGGGTGCTACGAAGTTCGACGCTACTATAACCAGGAATCAATATGTCAGGATACTTTTCAGGTGTTTTGATTCTAGCTTACTTACCACATTTTCCTTTAGTGATACTCGCTGAAGTATATCCAGAGATGAAAATTTATCAAAAATTGACAAAGACATTGGTGTTACCGTAACACCGGCAAGTATTGAACGCAATTCTGGGATACGACTAACTTCAATAGAACGAAAATCTCTAGGCCAGCTTACTTTTTCAGCCAAAAATGTCGGACCGTTCCACCATATTTCGCATCAACATAGATCATTTGGTTGCATTCTTCGGGACGCAACATCCGCTGGATTTTCTTTAGTGTTCACATAACTCCACCTGGAAATGTCGCTAAACTGTTGAATTTCACTAATTCTGTTTGCTACGAAAACCTGTAAACTGTTTGCGCCACTCTTCAACCAACTTAATACCACCTGTGAATCACACCAGTAAAAACTTTCAAACTTGTATGTTAAAACTTCGGAAACCTGTTTCATTAATCGAGTGAGCATCAAAGCGCCACACAGTTCCAATCGTGGAATGGTCAATTTCTTTACTGGTGCAACTTTTGTTTTGGCACATAATAATCTAACACATACGTCACCAGAACTATCAGTAGTGTGAACGTACACCACTGCACTATATGCACTTAAGCTTGCATCACTCAAACCGTGAACCTGAACGTCGTTTACATGCTCACAGAAAACACATCTTGGAATTTTTAATTCGTTCAAAGACCTCAAATTGGACTCCCATTGTTTGGCAATATCAGCGGGCACAACGTCGTCCCATTGAATTTTAAGAAACCACAGTTTTGGAATCAAAATTTTTACTAGAACAATACATGGACTCACCAATCCCATTCGATCATATATTCTAGCAATACTGCTCAGCAAAATTCTCTTTGTCACAGAAGAATGGGTTACCGAGTTCAAAATATCCACTTTATAGGAGAGTAAATCGTGATGACTTAACCATTGAACTCCTAATGTCTTCACCTTCATTTTCACCTAGTTCGAGAATGCTCATCATTTCTGATTCATCCTGCAAGTGCTTCAAAACTGAATTGCTGTTTGATGCCCATTTTCGTAAAGAAAAACTAGCTGATCTTAAAATATTAGAAATTTGTTCACAAACAACTATTGCTTGATGCTCAGTATCAAATCCAGTAATTAAATCATCAACATACATATCGCGATCTATTCACTAGCCTCTGGATACAATTGTCTATTGTCAACTGCTAATTTCTTTAGACACTTAATTGCCAAATATGGTGCACTTGAAGTGCCATAGGTCACTGTTTGCAATTCATATACAGACAAATTATCATCTGGAGAGTTTCTCCAAACTATGCTTTGCAAAAACCTTTCTTCTGGATGTATGAGAATTTGCCGATACATTTTTGCAACATCAGCAATTACTACAAAACGATGTTCTCGAAAACGCATCAAAATACCAAAAATATCATTTTGCACTCTGGAACCAATTAGCTGTATATCATTTAAAGATTTTCCTGATTGCGTTTTAACAGTTGCTTCAAACATAACTCTGACATCAGTTGTAAGACTGTCTTCCCGAATCATTTCAGAGTCCGACACCAAGTTCATATGACCTAATTGAAGATATTCATTCATAAAAGAACTGTATTTGGTTTTTAAAAATCATTTTCTTTTAATCGGTTTTCTTGAAGCATTGGTCTTTTTATAGCCAACTGTTTCGAATCACCTAAATCTTTATAGCTGGATTTTAAAGGAAACCTTACTACAAAACGTCCTAAATTGTCGCGTGAAACTGTTTTATTAAAATATTCTTCACAAAATTGCTCTTCTTTTGTTAATCTTGGTAACTCATTATGAATTTCTTCAATAGACCAAAACTTCTGAAGATCATCATTAATTGCTAAATTGCATCTCACTTTACTTTGTAATGGAAGACCAATAGAACCTGTTACAACGTACCCGAACACAGTATTAATCAAAAGGGGCTTGTTTCTTCCTAAACTGATTTTTCCATCTAGTAAGATATTCCAAAATAAATCTGCTCCAATAAGTATATCGACTTTTCTAGTTACATTGAAAAAGGGGTTTGCCAGTTGAACATGGCTTGGAATGACCCAATCTTTAATATGAATTTTATGTGCAGGCAAATCCTCAGTAATCCTTGGAACTACTAAACATACTAAGGCTGAATGAAAACCATTTATTTTCGAACCAATAGTGACATTACATTTCCATTTTAATGACGAATTTGTATTGTTGATGCCAGAAATGTTAATTTTGAATGGAGACAAATCTAAACCTAATTTCTGTTGAAACTCACTTGAAATAAAAGAACATTGGCTTCCTGAATCCAAGACAACTTGAGCATTATGAACTTGACCAAACTTATCTTTAACTCCCACAATTGCAGTCGATAAAAGAACATACTGGTTACCACCTTGATGACTGTTTGCACAAACCACTGATGAACCACTAAATGATGACTGATCAGTACTCTGATGTCCTGAATTATCAGAGTCCCTAGACATTGCTTTACTACTAACTTGTTCTTGGAATTCCTTTTTATGGTGTAACAAAGAACTATGCTTCTTAGAACACATCTTGCAAACACCTGCTTCACATTTTTTACTAAAATGTACAAAACATAAACAATTGGAACAGAGATGCAGTTCTTTGACTTTATCCCATCTCTCAGTGACTTTAAAAACTTTTCACAAGAATAGATCAAATAGTTTTGCTTACAAAGATTGCACTTTACTCCAGTCCACCACATTTTAAATGGTTATTGACAAGTAAACGCGAATTATCAAACCTGTCACATAATAAATTCCATGCATCATTATAATTGTGAGCTGCAAACTCTAAACTTTCAATAATTTTTAAAGCTTCTGGACCTAAACATGACCGCAGATAATGGTACTTTTGTATACTTGACAAAGTTGAATTGTTGTGAAATAGTGCCTCAAATGTATCTTTGAATTCCAACCAATTGTTGAAGTCACAGTTAAATGTAGGAGTATTAATTGCTAGTAACTTTACTGTACCTAAATTGTTATAATCATTGTCAAATGAACTTTCATTTGAACCACTATTTTGGTTCACTGTAACTGTTCTTTCATTATTACACTTATTTAGAATCTGTTTTGCACTTGCTAAGTATTTATTATATAAATCTATAAAAGTTTCCCATTCATCTTGTTGCCTATCAAGCTGATCATCAGGACAAGTCAACTCAACTTCCTGCTGTATATCACCAAACTCTTTTTCCAACTGATCCAACTTATCAACTCGATTTTGGAATTCAATGACTTCTCTCTCATCTAAATAAGACTGGTTTACCAACTTGGCTTGTAAAGCATCAAAATACCTAGTAAATGCAGTTAATCTATGCTTAATTGTACCACGTTTTCTAATTAATGCTTCAAATGTCGCCATTTTAACTTCAAATAGGCGGTTCTCAAGTAAAACTCAAATCTTGTAATGCTGTAGTTAATCTCTGGCTTAGAATAATCAAATTAATCAAGCATTAATCCTTACTAATAGTAATCAATAGCTAGAATCAAATAAAATGGCTTTTCACACCTAGTCGACACTAATCTGACTCAACTTGACTTGATTGTAACTATAAATGAAATTGTTGCAACTAGATACAGTAATAAAGTAATCAACTGTTAATCAAGGTCATAGAAATACACCAAATTAATAAAACATGATTTACCTTACCTGGCTTTCTCAAATCAAACCACACTAATCATAGCACAATCATCAGGTTCAACTAGGATAAGAAAGGAATTGACTTACTCTGTGTAAATAGTAATCGTATTGTTTTGGCGGTAATGGCTTAATCGAAATCCATCCACGTTATTTCTTTTAATGGAACCAACAGGCACTTGGCTTTTTTTTATAAGGTTCGAATTTACCAATGTTTTGTTCGTATGTTGCCTTCGTTTTTTAATTTGTGGACTGTATATTTTTTTTAGAAACAACGTGGTATTTTAATTAGTAATTTAATGCCAAAAACAAATATTAAAAATCGTACATTGAAAAACAGAGCTTTCTTCTCATGCATGCTTCATGCCATCCTAACCTCCATTCTTAAAACTCAAGTTCTGTCATTCTTTTTTTTTTTTTTACGTGCTGCGGGCACTAGCTACCGCGGTCTGTTGTTACGTCACCGTCCCGCGCACAACACACAATGTTGCCATTGAATCATCTTAACACTCCTTATTACTACTAAGATATAAGGCAACCACGCTAGGATACTTAAGTTTCGGAGTTTTAATACTTCGTGCTATTTCTTGTATTAAATATGATTTTGGACTCAATCTTAATAAATCCAAACCTTTAATATTTGGATAAATTGCTACTGCAGTGCTCAAAATGTCGTCCAATATTACAATTATTATTAAACATTACGAGATTAATAATTCACTACCCCTATTTATCTACTAACTCGGTTTATGTAAATATGAACTGAATTATTGGTCACTACTAATTGGTACGTGATATAATAACAAATATGAGCAATTTTCCAAAAAAAATATAACAGAAAATTCCTACCTTACGCACGAACGAATTTTCCACTTTCCACATCTATGTGAACCAGTCTCTAACTTCTACTCTAACTCTAGTAAACTAACCAATAATAGCATGACGTGATTTCACCACGGGAAGGTTTTGTTATCATTGGTTGAAACCATAGACTTGAAACACACAATACAAAATCCGACCACTCTAAATAGGTTTCTGTCTCCTTTTAACCTTAGAAAACGCACTGCTGGAAGTTGATACGGCAACAAAAGATTGAACATTGAACGCAAGCGCAACGCCAACCAACGAGTATAACCAAATATAGTAAAATATAGCTTATGGGCGGTGGGGGATAGATAACTCGACTATTTTGGTAAAAACATATTTAACTACAGTAGTTCCATCTACCCACAGTTTACAGAAGTTAATCTACTTTGCTACGAGTGCGAGTTTCAATGATTTCTTTTATATCGCGGCATCGGTTTTAACACCACCATTTAGAAAATCAAAACGCCAGGTACCAGGTACATTATGAGCCCTATAAACGAACCAAAGGGCGTTGTGATACTATGATTAGTTTTGGATTAATTTAAATGTGAATGTCATATGCGCTGGCTTGCTAGACTAGTGAATTCAAAATTGCCGCCTTCTGACGGAGTATAAGGAGTTCTCACTACCCTCTAAAGATACATCATTATGTCCCCTATAAACGTACCAAAGGGCGTTGTGATAATATGATTAGTTTTAAATTAATTTAAATCTGAATGTCATATGCGCTGGCTTGCTAAACTAGTGAATTCAAAATTGCCGCCCTCTGACGGGGTGTAAGGAGTTCTCACTACCCTCTAAAGATACATCATTATGAACCCTATAAACGTACCAAAGGGCGTTGTGATACTATGATTAGTTTTGGATTAATTTAAATCTGAATGTCATATGCGCTGGCTTGCTAAACTAGTGAATTCAAAATTGCCGCCCTCTGAGGGGTGTAAGGAGTTCTCACTACCCTCTAAAGATACGTCATTATGAGCCTTATAAACGTACCAAAGGGAATTTTGTCACATTATTATTATTATTAGGAATAGTTATTATTGAACGCGCTTATATGTAGATCGTAGATGTGGTAACGCTGCAAAACCTGATATACACCATACAGGGTAGGTAAGAAGCCTGTTTGTTGGTTTTGTTGTTGATTGTGCAGATGTTAAGCGTTAAGTAGATATATGTGGAATTATAGATATAAAAGGAGAATGCTGGAAATAAAGGTATGCTAATATGTTGTTCTAAAATGTTCTGTGGATAGTGAAAGAACCATTGACTATAAACTGAAGATAGACTCCGCGAGTCATTCATAAATACCCATTGTTTATATTGCCCACATGTCGCCTCTTGTGAACTTAGACGCGGCGGGTTGGTCGGGTGGAAAGGCGAGGAAAAAATGGCGCCTTTGCTGCAAACAGCTGATGCTGTGCTTCGCGCGCTGTTTATAGCCATTGGCGTATCATATAACGTTTTTAAATATGTATTATGATGGAGATATGTTCTATATTGTCACGTTTAATTTATGAGCCCTTTCGGATTCATTAATTAAACTGACTCACGACGTTAAACGTCGTGCCGGGATCTCAGTTTTAAGGATGGAATCAAACACTGAGTTTTCCATTAAACACTTAAATCTATTAAATACGGTATACACAAATGGGTCTGCACAATACGGTCATAAACACACTAAAAGTTGACAATTTAACAATTGTACTTACATAGATTCATAAGCTAAGGACCTCAGCATTTCCTGGTGGCTGGCTTGGTCACTTCGCGTTTGAACAACTTTGGAGAACGGACTAATTAACTTGATCTTTTCCCGAGGAGAGTCGACATTTCGACTTCTCGGGTTAGCTGGTCGCACTACCGTTGATCGGTTCACACTTCCCCTATACTGCTAAAATCGGCGTATTTTATACCCGATTAATCGGCTGACGCAGTTTGTTATTGTCGCTTGTTTTTCACATTTCTGCAAAGCAGGTGGTGGTGACTCATCACCGATACGGTGCACTCGGTGCATGACACATTCGGTGCATCGTGATGCGACCTTGCCTCGTGCGCTTAATATTTCGCAATCCTCGAATACTCTTATGTTTTTTAAGTTAATCAGTCCAACTTTCCAATTAACGGATTTTCCATTCGTGACATATGCCTCCGCCCCAGAAAAACTGGTCCCCAGTTTTATATGAACAATAATAAAAACTTTAAACAATAGAAAAAACATATCGTTAACATAAATTTAAAAATTACATGTGTACATACCAAGGTATTATGATTAATGGTTAGTAAGTTTACATATGCGAGTATTTCATAGTACTCAGTTAAGTTTACAATCATTTCTTAATAATAAGTTAGTACTTATTCTAACAAGAAACCTAATAAAATCTTTCCTCTCCTGAAATTATACATAAACAATATCATGCACTTTTAATCTATTCGGTTCCGGCAATGGCAGAACAAAAAATATTGCAACACTGAGAAAAGTTCAATAGATGCTTAGTCCTATGAGCCAAACTTCGCATCTCACATCACTGAACACCATTGTGATTACTGTTCCATAAATGTTTGTGGTGTGGGTCGATTATTGAATCGATGATTCGGCTAGCTTGGACCTCCGTATAAACGTACAGGCCCATCGGGAGTTCCAACAACAATAATGGCTCATCATAGTTTGCCTCTTTCTTACATAGCCCTCAGTGTTACATGAAATATAAGACAAAAGGTTAGTATGTGCTACTTAAGGCTTAATGTACAATATTATGTCTTATAACAAAATTAATTTTAGCATCATTTGTAACCGTTATTTAATTGTTAGTATGTACGATCCATTTTCCATTAAAAAATAAAAAATGGAACGTGTGAAATTCATTTTCCAAATGCTGTTAAGCAAGGAATCCCGTGTATGCACCGCGTGATCAAAATTAGTCATGTAAACAACGCCGAACTTTTATGTTAGTAGCTCGTCATCAACCAACAAGATTGTCGGAGCGTCGTGTCAGGAATATTCGCCTCTTCAGCGAAACATTTTTTATCACACCTTATTAGTTCATGGCGCTAAAAAATAATTGGATTAATTTCATGACTAGATTATACTCGCTATTTGGGGATAATATGACATCATACATTCCATTTTTTTTTTATTATCATTTTTTTTTTTATATATCATCCACGTGTGTATATTATGCCTGTATCAACATATGTATATATATAGCCATTAAAATACAAAACCATAATAAGGTAACATAAATTAAATTGTAGACCTCATAGCTGCTGATAAGTAGCATATAGCCCCATGTTGTCAAACGGTTCTAATTGCGCGATAAACGGCTGTGTTACCGCGTGTCTAAGAACTTCTTCAGTTTGTTGCTGATTAATGGGCCCCCCTTCTTGCACCTGCGCCAGGTTATCCGGATTCGGGCATAGTGCCGGATTGCGGTCGACCTGACTTGCGTGTGATTCAGGAGGTCCAAATGCACCTCCAGAAGATGTGCCAGCAGAACTGATTTCTGATGTTTCATCCCTTTCTTGTGTTTGGGGCACTACTGGTACCCGAAACTGATATGTCATATCCGTTACATAAGCATGCGGATATGGCGGATGACCTGGTTGACTCAAAAATTGAGTTCTCCCGTACACACATGTAGCACAAGGACATCCTTGCACATTGCATACATTTTCCCATGCTCGCCAAAAATCCTCAGGTCGATATTGAGGTTGTTGGGGTGATATGCAAATTGCACAATCACATGTCGAAAACGGAGTACCCCCTTGACGTACTTTCTCGCCAAGTAGAAGTATGGTATACACCGTATGAATGATTTGAGTCCACAGGCCAAGTAGAGATTTTGTAATCCCTAATAATTGTATTGGTACCACTCGATCAAACTCTCCTTGCAGTTTCCACAAGTGGTACAGTGCCAATTTGTATAAATACAGTTTGGTGTTTATTTCGGTAACACACCTAATATAAAACAAGAAATTCACAATCCATTCCATTTTTGGCACTTTCGCGAAACTTATAGGTTAACTTTACCCAAGTTCTAAAATGACACTGTAAATTGTTGTCCCATTCGGGTTTATTTAAACCAATCTAGTAATTAGTCATTATTCATAACTGCGCGTAGCGATGAATCAAATTTGTCTTATCGCTCGCGAATTAGTTGCTTTCTTCACCAAATGCATAAACAACTATATGGTCAAGGTGATTATTACACCGACAACATCATATATTTATCTTTATTCGTTTGTAGGTACCTACATTACAATAACAATATTCAATGTTTTTATTTCCATTACATGTAACCATTTTTTATCTTATAGGGAAAATTAAACTGATATCTGTTCTTGAATTTTAAGAATTTGCGCAATAAAAATTCAGACGCAGATAACAGAATAAAATCCTTGGGCCCTGTAAAAATAGGTACACAGCTCAATATGTGGAGCCGTACATTATAATTGTTACTTTGTTTAAACATTATGCTTAATTGCATTTTTGCATTTTATGCATTAATCGGTCTGCACTGAACAATGTCTGGTCTCATTAAGATATTATTCCGAACTGGCCAAATCAGCGAATCCCATGGGTTTAAGCATGGTGCACCATTTAACTGTTGGGAAAACATTTCTCTGATAACCTTAACATTTGACAAGTTCATCGTCTGGAAGTAATTTGCTAATTTCAGCATCCTGGCTTTCCGGTGGAGAGGGATCTGAATTGTATTTATACGGTTTTCTTATCACATTCTCCACAGTTCGTCCTCTGACCCATACGAGACTTTTGTAGTGCATTTTTGTCGTGTCATATTTGAAAGTAAGTATAAGTGTTTTTTTTCCTTTTTATTCATTATTTCCATATAGTTTTCCTTCCAAAGAAAAATTCACTTTGTTTCGCTATCCAATGTTAACAATATTTTCCCTTTCAGATGGAACCTGGAAATGGAGGAGGAGATATCGAAAAGGGCCGGGGCCGCGGTGCTCGTTTGATGGCCCTATTGGCTGCCCAGCGGGCCCGACGAACCGTGGGTGCGGCCAGCCTCAAACTGGGGCCTGAAGTTGATGCTGGTCCTTCTGCGGCCAGCGAGGTGGAGGCTCCCCCTCAAGTGGCAGGTGAGGTGGAGGCTCCCCCTGGAGGTCAAAACTCCCCAGAAGAAAAAATAGAGGAGGAAGGCGGCGTCAACGACGCCTCAACAGTGGTGGCGCCGCGTTTGGCTGTTGAAGCCATTGGCAGTAATGCCAAGACGGTTAATTTTTATTTTTTTTAGAGTAACAAAAAAAAACAAAAATAAATAAATATTAACCCAAATGCTTGTATTATTTTAGTTGCGGGGTTCCTTCTGGTGTCCATGGGTCATGGTAATGTAAAATTCTGCTTACATGGACTACTTCAGTTTTAGATTTTTGCGAAATGCCCTTTCGTATTTCATAGTCCACATTAGACATTTTTCGATTTATGTAATAAGGACCAAACCATCTAAGCAGTAATTTTTCACTTTTTCCTACTTTCCTAATAGGGGTGAAAACTTTTACTTGGTCACCCACTTCAAATTCAACATGGCGGTGTTTACAATCATAACGTAATTTATCTATGTCTTGTCGCCGTTTTATATTTTCAACTGCCAAATTTCTGACTGCTAAACCAATGTCTCTAATTTGGTCGCTATTACTACTTTCCAAGGGTGGCAATAAGTTTGCTTCCGTTGGTAAAATAGGTTCAGGACCGTACACCAGCATGAATGGTGAAAATTTAGTACTATCCTGTTTTGCAGAATTATACGCAAAAGTCACATGTGGAAGATATTCATCCCAATTTGATTGATTAGTATTAGTATACATAGATAACATATTGGCTAAAGTTTTATTAAATCTTTCTGTTAAGCCATTAGTTGCGGGATGATACGCAGTAGTAAACTGACTCGTTGTCCCCATCTTTTTTAGCAATTCCGTAACCAATTCGGATTGAAAAACTTTTCCTCTATCGCTTAACAATTCCTTAGGTGCATCGTGTTTTGTAATAATTCTCTCCAGTATAAATTTCGCTACAGGTCCGGCTTTGCCGCTCGGTAATGCGTCAGTCTCCGCCCACCTTGTGGCGTAATCTGTCGCTACCACTATCATGGTTTTGCCGCTGCTACTTCTGCGAAACGGACCTAACAAATCTATTCCAACTTTTTCAAATGGGGTGCCAACTGGGATAGGATGTAACAGACCGATAGGCTTTTGATTTTGTTGGCCTTTCCTGGCCTGACAATCCGGGCATCCTTTTACAAAACGTTCCACGTCCTTTTGCAACCCTTGCCAATAGTATCTTTGTTTTATTTTCGCTAAGGTCTTTGACAATCCCAAATGGCCACTCAGCGGTTCTGAGTGGTGGGAGTACAAAATTTCCCCTATTAACTGTTGCGGTATCACTAAAAGTTTAGTCCGGCCCACTCCATGCGGGTTTATACGGTACAAAACTTCTGATTCAAGCCTAAAATTTTTCGCTTGCTTGCGTATACCAATTGTAGCTTCTTCAGGATGTTTTATAGCCTGAATTATTTCCAAAATGTTTTTATCTTTTGCTTGCAATTCTGCAATGTTACCAATAAAAAGGTTGGTATTTCGTCAATTTCTTGTACTTTCGTATTTGCTGGCAAAACAGGATATCTGCTTACGCAGTCTGCATCTCTGTGAGCAATTCCTGATTTATGATGTACTGTGTAGTCAAATTCTGATAACTTTAACGCCCAACGCGCTAAACGTCCAGTAGTCTCTTTCAAGGTTTTTAACCAACATAGCGCATGATGATCAGTCACTATTTTTATAGGTTTTCCATAAATAAAATGTCTAAAATAGGATAGCGCCCATATAGCTGCTAACCCTTCAAGTTCTGTTATCGAATAATTCTTTTCAGCTTTACTAAGGCTTCTACTTGCATATGCTATTGGATGTAACGCATTTTCATGATCTTCCTGCAATAATATTGCTCCGATTCCATCTTTACATGCATCTACCCTTAATTCACATCCTTTACTTGGTTGAAAATGTGCCAAAACTGGTTCACTAATCAATTTTTGTTTTAGTGTTTCAAATGCTTTGTCATGTATGTCCTGCCAATCAAATTTATTTTGTTTCTTTGTTAGATCATGTAAAGGACGTGCAATTTTTGCAAAATTTTCTATAAACTTCCGGTAGTAGTTACAAAGTCCCAAAAAACTTTGTACACCCTTTACATTTTTTGGCCTTGGAAAATTTTCAATTGAAACTAATTTCGATTTATCAGGAAAAATTCCGTCTTTCGAAATTGTATAACCAAGAATATTAATTTTTTCTTTTAAATATTCACATTTTTTAGGTTTTAGTGTTAGGCCTGCACTTCGAAGTCTATTGAAAACTTTACGTAATTTTTCCAAATGTTCATCTATTGTTTTAGAAAAAATTATAATGTCGTCCATGTAAATTAAAACTTCTTTCCATTTTAAATCTCTAAACACTACATCTCCTAACTGTTGAAATGTTGCCGGGGCATTGCACAATCCAAAAGGCATCACATTAAATTCCCATAATCCGTGACCTGGCGCTGTAAAGGCAGTAAGTGGCTTACTCTCTTCTTTTACTTTGACCTGCCAATAACCTGAATACATGTCTAACGATGAGAAATATTGGGCGTTTCCTAAGTACGTCAAAATATCCTCAATATTAGATCCTGACCACGAATTTTTAACTGTCACATTGTTTAACTTGCGATAATCCACGCGCAATCGTGTCTCTCCAGACTTTTTCTTTACTAATACGACGGGACTTGCCCAGGGCGAGTTACTTTGCCTTATTATGTCGTATTGTTCCATTTCTCTTATCTGCTCATCTATTATCTCTCTTTCTTTTTGTGCCACTCTGTAAGGTTTCTGTTTTATAGGTTTAGCATTCCCTACATCAATTTCATGTTCAATGACATCGGTTTTTCCCATATATTTTGGTGTTTTTGAAAAAACATCACCATATTCTGAAAGTAATGTCTGCAATTTGTTACACAATTCTGGGTTCGTTATATTGCTTAGATTATGGTCATTCATGGTAATCATTTCTTCATCATCTTCAGTTTCATCAATACAATGAACTGGAATTTTTGTTATATCCATTTCTATATTTTTCTCTAAATAACCGATTGTGGAATTTTTTAATATGAACACTTTTTTAAACCTCATATTGTTAATTTTGATGTACCATTTGCCATTTCTTACAAAAATATTTGAACAAATCAATCCTCTTGGTCGTAGGTATTTATCGTTCTCGATAAAGCAGTACTTCGTGAACTCGTGCGGAGATAAGGCACAGTTCAGTCGTACCGTTATCTCGCGCCCAACCTCGACCATGTAGTCGGTTTCAAGTGTAACCTTCAAACTTCGCGCGGTTGACTCAATCTCAACGTTCGCAAATACCTTATTAGTATCTTCCATTTGTTCTATTTTCCCTATGTTGTTGTTGACATTGTTGCCAAAATATAAAATCAATGGGTCAAGTTCATGGTATAATGTCACAGTATTGGTATTATAGTCAATTAATGATTATACTAGCCAAGAAGTTATGTCCCAAAATTAAGGCTTTTGATAAATTTTGCACCACTAGTGCCTCAACGGAAATAATTGTGCCATTAACTTTTATAATTACCTCAGAATTGCCGAGAGGTTGAACTGTATAACCTCCTGCGGTTATCAGTTGTATATTGTCTTGTAACCGTCTCATGTTACTGATATAATTTATGTCGACTACATTTTTACAAGCTCCTGTATCAAGTAAAACAGGGACGTTATCTTTATCGTTAACTGTGATATGTACTATTAATGTTTGTTTACTGGTGCCCGTAGATCACAATTCGACAATTTCGTTCGGGCTTCTTAGTTTTGAAATTGTCCTCTGCCGTTTGGGTTTCTTCGGCCTTGAGGTGCATTCCTTTGAAAAGGCTTGTTATTGAAGTTACAAGACACGTGGTCCTACGGCAATCAATGCAAATAACCCGGCCGTCGTGCGTTCTCGTACGAGGCAAATAATTATTATTATTATTATTTCTCCAGTTTTGATTAGAAAACTGATTTCTGTCCCTATTAAAAGTATCATGGTTCTGGGGTTGTTGCGAATTGTTTCTTACAAATTGTCGCCCCCTATTGAATGAGTGGTACCTTGGACCATTTTGATTTGGTCCAAAATTATTCACCCTTGGAACATAGGTATTTCGTGTCTGATTTTGAACCGTATTTGAAAAATTCATTCCTATTAAAAAATGTTCGTGGCCTTGTGTCATTCCAGGTCCTTTGCCGGTTTGTTGGGTTATTATTACTGTTCACTGCCGCCGATACTGACAATAAATATCATATCGCTCAGCTTAATCACCAATTGCTTTAAATCGTCAAAATTTCTGTTGCTAGAACTAAGCAAATAATACATCTCATAATAAGACGGATGCAAACCATTTTCAAAATGATCCCTAAACGCATCGAAAGTCATTTCTGGGTCAATCTCGTTTGCGATTGCTAACAGATCATAGTAGTACTTTTTTATATCCTCGACGTCTTGCTGTTTGCGAGTGTTTAATCAAAATTTTTACTTTCGGAGTGGTTGTTCTCCTGAAAACTCTTTCAAAAAATCTGATTTTATATTTAGCCATGTTTTCATCTGATTCTCTGGCTCACTAATATAATTACCAAACCATGTATGGGCTGGACCTTCCAAAAAATTAGCTAAATAAGATATTTTGTGATTTTCTGACCAGCTATTCACAATCGCTGCTTTTTCGTATTTATTTATAAAAATACTGGGAGAGTCAATAGAAGGGTTAAATGTAGATCGGCATGTAAACTTTGGGGTGGCCGGAGTTTTTGGCTCAGCCAAAGCTGCCTGTAAAGTCATGTTAGCCATTACTCGAGTATTGTTAGGGAGTATGGCACGGTTTCTTTCCCGAATCACAGGGGGTGGGCAAGGATAATTAGAACTTTGTAATAATTCTGAGGGGCGGGATGAGATAAGCTTTGGTGGCACTACCATTTCTAAGGGACTTTCTTGCCACGGCTCTTCTGTTTCTCGTGGTTTAGGCGGAGTTTTACTTAACGAAGCTCTTGGTTTGAAATAAACTTCCGTGGATTGGGGCTTAGAAGTTGAAGCCGAGGCTTGGGAAGTTTGAGCTTGAACGCTCACGACAGTATTGTCAAGAGTATTTTCTTCGTCCTCACTGCTTGTCAAACAAACAACTGAACTGGGTTTGTCAAGCTTTTGTTTGTGTGAAGAAGTTGCCGTTTGTGTCGGAGCAGGGGAACTCACAGTCGAACTGTGATGCTCGGGTTTGAAATCTTTTAATTCTTTTATCACCTTTTCTTCACCCTTTCTGGGTTTCGACCTCTAGCGATAGCTTCACGTAACACGAATTTTTCTTTTTCCGACAAACTTTGAGCCCTACTGCGAGTTTTTACTCGATCTTTGTCACTCGACTCACTCGTGGACAATTTTTAAATGACCGTTTAAATTCATTTATGTGCTATATTTATTTTATTATTTTATATTTTTTTTTAAACAAGTTGATTATTTCTGGTATTTTTTGAATCGCCATGCTGTTTGAACGGGATTGTGGCCAAATGCCACGGGTATTTTCTCTTATTTGCACAGAAATGACTAATGGACTGTATTTTCTATCAAACGAAATTTTATTACTACTTGTCTTATCTTCTTAACCCTAGTCTAACAAGAAAGCATGCCCTCAACATGACATTTTTTCTCGCAGTTCAAAAACCGAATCATAATTAGGTTAGGTCCACTTCTCTTCGCTTCTGCTCATCAGAATAAAATGTTTGGCCGCTAACCCGGTATTTCTTACATGAACGACCATACCGCCGGCCTTAAAAGTTCCTACTTTCAAAGCATGCCATAATTATCAATTTATCGCTCGAATACATGCTATAAACTAGGATAACATGTGACGATACAGTATTAAACTAAACGTAACATTTACAAAATCTTAAAAGAATAAACTTAATTTTGAAGGAACTTCAATAACGAACCGAACACAAGCTTCTTAAACGCGAAGATTTTATGCACGGCGCACTCACTTACACTGACGTCTCGATTGGCAATAAACATAGCTTCTGCGTAGCACGTCGGGTAATTCCAGATGAGGTTCTAACGCTGACTACTCGTACCAATCCGTCCTGACCAGGATGGAGCTCCACAACTCGGCCCAGTCTCCAATTTAAGGGTGGAGTACCTTCATCTCGTAGAACGACCATGGAACCAGGCTTTAAGTTTTCGGATGTGTGCTGCCATTTGGCCCGCTGTTGAAGCTGGGATAAATATTCGGTCGACCAGCGAACCCAAAACTGTTGCTGCATCTTTTGAAGGAGATGATACTGATTCAAGCGATTTGAAAGCTGCTCTGACACGTCTCGTTGTGGAAATGTGTTTAAGGCGTCCCCAATGAGGAAATGGCCAGGCGTTAAAGGAAGTAAATCGTGAGGATCAGAGGACAATGGTGTCAAGGGACGAGAGTTTAAAATCGCCTCTATCTGAGTAAACAGTGTACTCATCTCTTCAAAAGTTAAATTAACATTTCCTACTACACGTGTTATGTGATGCTTTGCTGACTTAATAGCGGACTCCCATAAACCACCATGATGTGGGCTTCTGGGAGGAATGTGCTTCCACTCAATATAGGATTCCAAACAAAATTTGTTAAAATCTTTATTTTTATTTAAACTAGCAACAAATTCGGCAATTTTCATGAGTTCATTTTGAGCTCCGACAAAGTTGGTGGCATTGTCGGAGTATAACCGTTTACATAAACCGCGACGTGAAATGAATCGTTTCAAGCAATTAAGGAATGAAGAAGTGCTTAGATCATTTGCAAGTTCAATATGCACTGCCTTGGTTGTAAAACAAATAAAGAGGCACATATACCCTTTTACTAGTGATCGATTTCGCAGCTTTCCATCTTTTAAATTGAAAGGCCCTGCAAAATCTACCCCGGAAATCAAAAAAGGTCTTTGAGCAATAACACGATCCATTGGCAGATTGCCCATTTTTTGATAGCAAAGATGAGGTTTAACCCTAAAGCAGGTAACACATTTGCTCAAGATACTCTTGACGGCACTTCTACCATTGATAGGCCAGTACTGCCTGCGCAAAGCCGCTAGCACTGCTTGAGGACCAGCATGAAGTCTTTTATGATGTTGGTCCATTATGATTAAATTAGTTAAAGGATGCTTCTGTGGTAAAATTATTGGAAAGCGAGCACTATATGGTTCGTTAGAATGCTTGATGCGGCCTCCTACCCGCAATATATTGTTACGATTTTCCCGTGGGTTCACGCAAAGTCAATTTAACTCAACGATTAATAAATTTATTACACTTCAAAACACTCCGTACAATAATTAACACAGCTACTAAAAACACTACTACAATTCCACAATTATTCCGCTATTTAAACTTATCCGCGTTCCCAAATTCACTACTACTGCGGTCGAGACCGCGTCTTTTATATTCGCAAACCACGTTCTAGAATGACCGCGAAACGCTTCGCGGGTTGCCTTGATCATTCAAGAATCTTCCAGGTAAACTCGGTTCCTAACTGTGGCCTACTTTAATACGCGCCCGGCCAGATATTACGGCGCATCGGTTTCATCCCGAGGCGAGCGCTCGTTAAGAAGTATCGAGCATAGTAGGCCCAGACCGTAACACTGCCCCCCTCTTAAAGCTGATCGTCCCGATCCGCTTCATCTAATCCCTGGTATTTCTTGAGTCTGTCCAGATGGACAATTTTCATCTTGCCTTTGGGGCTGCGCTGGACTCTGTACACGACGTCGTTTAACCTTTTTACCACATTGTAAGGTCCCTCCCAAACAGGTGTTAATTTCGGTGATTTGCCTTTCTTCCTCTGAGGGTTAAACAACCAAACTTTATCATCCTTCTGGAACCCTCCCGAATTGGCCCTCAGATCATAACGAGCTTTCATCTTATCGCTAGCTAGATTCAAACTTCCCCTGACCAGATCATGGATGTTCAGTAATCTGTCTTGCAACTCGTCAACGTAGTTCTCAATGTTCGTGCTTTGGCCTGTTGGAGATCCGAACACCACATCACATGGAAGTCGAAGTTCTCGACCAAACAGAACTTTAGATGGTGACTGTCCCGTTGAGTTGTGGACTGCTGCTCTATAAGCCATCAAGAAGAGCGGAATATGCTGGTCCCAATCTTTCTGATGCTGATCAACAACCTTTGAGAGATGTTGCTCTATGGTCTTATTAAATCTCTCGACCATTCCATCCGACTGAGGATGAAGCGGCGTTGTTCGGGTCTTCCTAATGCCTAGCAGATCACAGAGCCTCTGAAAGAGCTTGGACTCAAAGTTTCGTCCCTGATCAGAATGTAACTCCAACGGCACACCAAATCTACTGAAGACATTTTCGACGAGAATATCAGCGACTGTGCTGGCTTCTTGATTTGGAATCGCAAACACCTCAGGCCATTTGCTAAAGTAATCCATGGCAACAAGAATGTACTTGTTGCCTCTGTTGGTCTCAGGAAAAGGCCCAGCAACGTCTATGGCTAAACGTTCGAACGGCAATCCTACGTTGTACTGCTTCATAGGTCCCCGGGATCTCGTCTGTGGTCCGTGGCTAGCTGCACAAATGGAACATTGTCGACACCATGATTTCACGTCTTGGCAGTAGTTCACCCAGTAAAAACGTTGCCGGATTTTGTCCAAAGTCTTATTTACTCCCAAATGAGCACCAGTCTTTCCATTGTGCATTTCCTCCAGTACGTGGTCGACCCTTCCTCTGGGAACTACCAGCTGCTTCCTTATCTCTTTTCCATCGGCACTCTCCCAAGCTCTTTTTAGCAAGCCGCCTTCAACCACAAGCGAGTCCCACTGAGCCCAAAGTGCTTTGAACGTCAGGCCTTTGCTAGAGATTTCTTGCCATGTTGGTCTTGGCTCGCTTTGTTCCTTTCTCAACAACAATGGGCCTATGTCGCTGTCTTCTAGTTGATCCTTCCTAATCTCATCGGTACTCCATTCATCATTGGTCTTCAGCTGAACCATTCTGATGGACACAACGCCTTCACGTTGTTCCGCTTTCTGGCAATGTTTGCATTCTTCGGCGCAAGGTCTTCTTGATAGAGCATCTGCGTTATTATGCAGCTTTCCGGGTCGATGCTTGATGTTGAAATTATACTGCTGGAGTTTTTCAAGCCATCTTGCTACTTGTCCTTCCGGTTGTTTCATTCCGAGGAGCCACTTGAGTGCCGCATGGTCAGTCCTTATCAAAAATTCCTGTCCGTACAAATACTTGTGAAAGTGATCGACTGATTTTACTATTGCCAGTAGCTCTTTTCTCGTTACACAGTAGTTCCGTTCTGCTTTGGTAAGTTTCCTACTGAAGTATTCTATGACATGTTCTTCTCCGTTTTGGACTTGAGACAATACAGCTCCAATACCAGAATTACTGGCATCTGTGTCTAAAATGAACTTTCCTTTTGGTTGTGGATAACTGAGGATGGGACTGGAGCAAAGTGATGCCTTTAATCTTCTGAACGCCTGATCACATTGGGTATTCCAACAGTAGGGTGTTTTGTCCTCAGTAAGTTGATGTAGCGGAGCTGCGATGTTGGCAAATCCTTCCACAAACCGTCTGTAGTAGGTGGCAAGTCCTAGAAAGCTTCTGAGTTCGTGTTTATCCTTTGGTACTGGCCATTCTCTAATTGCTTGGATCTTCTTGTCGTCCGTCTGGATTCCGTCGACCGTCACCACATGCCCAAGGAATTCGACTTGCTTTTGGAAGAACCAACACTTTTTGGCGTTCAATCGAAGATGGGCACCACCTATTCTAGCAAATACTTCTTGCAAGTTGTCCAGATGTTCTTCAAAAGTTTTTCCCATCACCATGATATCGTCCAGATAAACCAAGCAAGTCTTCCAGTTAAGGCCACGAAGCACAATTTCCATTAGTCTTTCAAACGTAGCAGGAGCATTACAAAGTCCGAAGGGCATCACATTGAATTGGTACAGCCCATTTCCAGCAGAAAAAGCAGTCTTCTCCTTATCTTGCTCCTCAATGCCAACTTGCCAGTACCCACTCTTCAAATCTAAAGTAGAAAACCAACAGGATCCTGCCAAAGTTGTCAGTGTGTCGTCGATACGGGGAAGTGGATAGCTGTCCTTTTTGGTCACGTCATTCAGTTTTCGGTAATCTACACAAAATCTGCTTGATCCATCTTTCTTAGTGACCAGAACAACAGGTGATGACCAAGGGCTGCAGGATTCTTCTATAACTCCGTCGTCAAGCATCCTGTCCACTAGTTCCTGCACTTCCTGTTGTTTGGCTATTGGTAGTCTCCTAGGTGGTTGTCGAATCGGTTGTGCATTGCCGGTGTTAATTCGGTGTTTTACAATGGTAGTTTTTCCCATATTGTTCGGTGTTCCAAATATGCTACCATGGTCCAAAATCAGTTTCCGAGCCTTCTTCAGTTGTGGTGTTGACAGATGTTTCCAGGTCTTTTCAAGTTCATTTAAGAGCTTGTTTTCCCCCAACTGCTCCTCCTGTTCTGGTAACCCATCGCAATTGGTTATTTTGACTACAGGCTCGAATACCGCAATAATTTCGCCTTTGTTGATTTTTACGTCATCTGAAAAAATGTTTGCAACTCTTATTGGGACTTCACTTCCTCCATTTACAAGTGATTTCCCAATGAGGCATCTTCCTGGTCGGTCCGGGTTTCGTACAAGTCCAACACAGCTCCCAGAATTCTGCTCCAATTGTCCAATAATTATTTGCTCGGAATTGCCGCTTATTTTTACTGTCTGAGATGCCAAAACATTAATGGGTGACTCACAGCGGTGACTGGTTGACAGGATGAACTCTTCCCTTCCAAACCTTAGGATATTTTGTTCGGGATCAAAAGAAAATCCATGTTGACGAATCAGGTCCATTCCCAGAATAAATTCATCTTCAATATCCGCTACTAACACAGTGTGGTAAAACGTAATCCTTCCAAGGCAAATCTTGACTGTTATTTCTCCTAAAACTTTAGCCGATTCTCCAATCATAGTGCGCAGGAGAATACTTCTTCGTAAAGGCTTAATTTGACTTTTATCCACAAGGTTTGACCGGATCAAAGATACTGCCGCACCGGTATCCAAAGTAAAAGTAACGTTCATCGCATCCACCTTTCCATCTACGTTCAGGCTTCCCATTGATCTACCCAGGCTTCTGATGGAGATAATTCTGGGGGCTTTGTCTTCGCTAGTCAACATTCGCCCCGTAATGTTGACTAGTGGGAGTTTTCCTGGTCCCTCCTGGATGGTTGTACATCCCTCGTTGGAGAGCGGGACGGTATCCTTACTCGACAATCTCGTTTCATGTGTCCCGTACGTCCGCATCGATAACACTCCACTCTAGTGATCGGGCGTGACCGTTCTAACTGTGTGGAAAGACCATTTCCTAATGCTGCCATTTGTTGCACTAATTGGCCGAACATTGATTTAATTTCATTCATTGGTGTAGCAGCATGATCGGCTGGCGGTTCTCTCTCCTCTTGAATAGTCACGGCCCTGATCCTTGGCTTTAAGTCATTGCACGCAGCTTCAACTTCCAGCGCTCGAACTAGTAATTCGCTGCTGTTGCTTCCTTTGAACATCTTCAGCATTTTCTTTACTTCCAGATCTCGAATCCCATCTACAAAACACTGTGCCACAAGTTCTTCTTGGATTTCATCCGGGACGGCTGGGTAAGCCAGATGCACAAGGCGACGAATTTCGGCCTCAAATTCTTGTAAATTTTCACCAGTTTTCTGCAGTCTTGCCTTTAATTGTGTTTGGTACACTCCTTTCCTATGCTGATCCCCATAACGTCGTTCTAATGCAGCTACTAATGCGTCATAGTTGCTTTGTTGGGCGATAGGCAGAGTCTGTAACAGCTCCAATGCAGGTCATCGTAATGCCACCACCAGTGCTACAGCCTTTTCCTCGTTACTCCATTTATTTGCATTTGCAGCGGCCTCAAATTGGAGTTGGTACGTTGCCCATGAAGTTTGACCGTCGTATGTGGGAGGCTTGATCTTGTTGAGCCCGTTTCCGGTGATCACTGTAGAGCTGGCTCCTCTGCTGTCAATTTTCTGCTCTAAGTCGCGTAGCTTTATCTCAACATCGTTCTGAATTTTATTAATGTCGTCCCGAACATCATTAATGTCTTCCCGAACATCCTTTAATTTTTTCTCAACATCACACTCCATCTTTTTAAGACTATGGGTTACATACTCTTGGATTTCTGTTTTGGTCCCCGCTAGAACGTTCAATACTTCTTCGTTACGTTTTTCTTGCCGCTCTCTATCTTCTTGACGCATTTCCATATCTTGTTGTCTCATTCTTTCTTTTTCTTCCTTCTCTTGTTGTCGAATCCTTTCTTGTTCTTCCTTCTCTTGTTGTCGAATCTTTTCTTGTTCTTCCTTCTCTTGTTGTCGAATCCTTTCTTGTTCTTGTCGAATCCTTTCTTGTTCTTCCTTCTCTTGTTGTCGAATCCTTTCTTGTTCTTGTCGAATCCTTTCTTGTTCTTCCTTGTCTTGTTGTCGAATCCTTTCTTGTTCTTCCTTGTCTTGTTGTCGAATCCTTTCTTGTTTTTCCTTGTCTTGTTGTCGTTCTTCTTTGTCTTGTTTAAGCATTGCCATAATAGCTGCAAATTGGGCCTCCATGTTTGCACTTTGACGTCTTGTTATTGGCATAAAATAAATTTAACACACCACTGTTCCGAAAATCTCTAGTCCGGTTCTGAACACAAGTCTCTAACCCGAAGTTTAGTTCCAATTCACGTCGCACTAACGTCTGATCCCACTTCTGACACCAATTGTTACGATTTTCCCGTGGGTTCACGCAAAGTCAATTTAACTCAACGATTAATAAATTTATTACACTTCAAAACACTCCGTACAATAATTAACACAGCTACTAAAAACACTACTACAATTCCACAATTATTCCGCTATTTAAACTTATCCGCGTTCCCAAATTCACTACTACTGCGGTCGAGACCGCGTCTTTTATATTCGCAAACCACGTTCTAGAATGACCGCGAAACGCTTCGCGGGTTGCCTTGATCATTCAAGAATCTTCCAGGTAAACTCGGTTCCTAACTGTGGCCTACTTTAATACGCGCCCGGCCAGATATTACGGCGCATCGGTTTCATCCCGAGGCGAGCGCTCGTTAAGAAGTATCGAGCATAGTAGGCCCAGACCGTAACAATATTATCATTATCCAAAAAAGGATCTAACGACCTGATTGAACTTCGATTAGGGATGTTATTTGAATTTTTCAGAGCAAGAATTTCGGCTGAAAAAACATCGTTTTGCATTAATTTAATTAATCTAATTAAAGCTGTGTCATATTCCTGAACTGAAACTGTTTCAAAACATCGGTTAGCTCGATTGACTCGCAGATTGTGCACAAACCTTAAGCACCAACTAAACACGTAAACTAATTTATGCAACGAAGAGTATTTATCAAAAATAGAAGTCTCAGGTTTATGGCTAATCAAGCTAACTTTATTAACATTTCTCTCTTCAGGAATAGAGTCTACCTTTAGTCTAGTTTCAGTCGGCCAATCCTGATCATCACTACGGAGCCATGCGGGACCTGTCCACCATAAATGGTGCTCGCGCAAAAACTCTGGCTCAACTCCCCTAGAAATTAGGTCAGCAGGATTGTCCTCTGACGCTACATGACTCCACCTACATTTTGTAGTCAAGGTCTGAATTTCAGACACCCTATTAGCTACAAATAACTTCCATCTACTTGGCTCATCAGAAAGCCACGACAAAACGATAGTGGAGTCACACCATAAAAAAACTTTATTTACGTTAATGTCCAAAGTAGATAGTATTTTTGAAGATAAACGAGCCAGCAAAAGAGCCCCACACAGTTCCAATCTAGGAATACTAATACTCTTGAGGGGTGCTACGCGAGATTTGGCACATATGAGCTGTACCTTTACATCTCCAGAGCTATCTACAGATCGTAAGTAAAGGCAAGCTCCATAAGCATTTTCACTGGCGTCGCAAAACCCGTGTAAATCAAACGATGTAGCCTTCGATATGGTAATCTGACGAGGAATCACAACTGAATTCAAGGACTCTATATTACTATAAAACCTAGTCCAAGTGGAAAACAAGTCTATAGGAAGGGACTCATCCCATCCAAGTTTTAATTGCCAAAGCTTCTGAAGTAAAATCTTTGCCTTTATTGTTACCGGGCCTACAAGACCTAGCGGATCAAAAATTTGAGACACTACTGACAAAATAAATCGTTTAGTAACTGAGGAATGAGGTTCTGACCTCAAATTTATAACATATTGTAATCTATCGGATCTAGCCTGCCAGTAAACACCTAAAGTCTTTTTCGTATCACCATCTGTAAATAAATAACCTGAGCTGTCTAAATTTCCTAATGACAAAGATTTCAGTACACTATCTTGATTTGATGACCACTTCCTAAGTGGAAAACCGTATTTGTTCAACTCAATTGCCAAAGCACTTCCGACTTCAACGGCCTCAGATGCTGTCTCGACACTCAAAATTAGGTCGTCTACATAAAAACACTTTGATATAACTTTACTCAATTTTGGCATTGTAACATTTAAATCTTGCGCTATTTGCTCAAGACATCTAGTGGCCAAAAATGACGCGGAAGATGTGCCGTAAGTAACGGTGTTGAGCCTATAATGATCTAGCTCCGAATTCTCATTCGGCCGCCAAAGTATTCTTTGCAAGTCGCGTTGTTGGGGAATAATATTAATTTGGCGGTACATTTTGGCTATATCTGCCGTAATCACCACATCATATTGTCGAAACCGCACTAATATGCTGAATAAGTCATCCTGTACGCAGGGTCCTACTTTAAGCACGTCGTTTAAGGATAAACCACTAGATGTTTTCGCACTACCATCGAAAACAACACGCATTTTTGTTGTTGTACTACTCGAGTTAAATACACAATGATGTGGTAAATAAAAAACATTGTCGGCCTTTAAATTTGATGGTTCTATTTTAGACATGTGACCTAACTCTATGTACTCATTCATAAATGAGATGTACATTTCCCTCATTTTGGAATTCTTTGAAAGTCTTTTTTCAAGAGAACAAAATCTGTTAGTTGCGTTTTCAAGGGAATCTCCCAAATTACCTACATTGCCTTTAATAGGTAAGGATACACAAAACCTACCTGACACTTCGCGTGATAATGTGCTAGTAAACCATGTTTCGCAGTCAATTTCTTCCTTGGATAAATGTTTTTTGGTGTCTAATTCTTCAATTGTCCAAAATTTTTCTAACTGATTTTGTACAGTTTCATTTAAAACATGACAAGATGCTACTATTGACAAAGGTTCATGACTATTTTCAAAAATGTTACCAGAAACAATCCACCCCAGTACACTTTTTTGCAAGATAGGCTTGTTTTTTCCCAATTTAATTTGCCCCACACACAACAAATCAAAAAACAGACCGGCACCTATCAACAAATCAACTTGTGATGACACATTAAAATTGGGATCAGCCAACTGTAAATTTGAGGGAATTTCCAACTCAGATGTACTAAAGGTTCTAATTGGAAGCCTTGCAGTGATATTATCCAAAATAAGAAATGATAAATTGGCTTGAAAATCGTTATGACAAGATTTAACAACAGAATTTAAGCGATAATTGATGGTAGCTCTCATTTGTGTTATTCCAGCAATTGGAATGTTGACTGCCTGTTGATGTAACTTAAGCCTCTTAGCTAATTCAGATGAAATAAAGTTCAACTGCGAACCACTATCTAGTAATGCTCGACACTTAACAAATAAACCATTGTTATTCTTAATGTAAATGATAGCAGTTGACAATAAAATTTGGCTCAAATTTTCTGAAGTTTTAAGTGAAGTTGCCACTACTGAACGGGCACCAGGACACTCTATCTCTTCAGAGCAGGAGTGAGCACCTTCTACAACATTTTCTGTACTATAATTTCCTTGATTAGAGCTGCCCCTACCCTGGGTCACATTTTGAGCTACATCAAGATCTCTATGTAACAATGAATTGTGGCGCTTACCACATTTCCTGCAACCACTTGACCTACAATCTTTTGACATATGACTAGATCTCAAACAATTAAAACAAAGTTTTTTGTCTCTTACTTCAACTGATCTTTCTGGAATAGAAAGTGCCAACAATTTATTACACTTGTAAACAAAATGCGAGCCCTGACAAATTTCACATTTAATATTACCTCGAATATTACTATCAGAAACATAGTTACAAATCCTACTATTACCTGTTTCATGTTTAAAACGCAATTTTGTTACTTGACATTCCTTTGCATTACCTTCAACTGTTTCAAGAATCAAACATCTGCTACTAAGAAACTGGGTAAAATCATTCAATGTTGGTTGGCCATTAAAGGCTGAAATGGTTTTTTCCTCCCATACTCTTTTAGATTCATTGTCTATTTTTCTACTTATCAAAAAAATGAGAATTCGATCCCAATAGTCTACTGGTTCTCCTAAAGCTCTAAGAGCTCTAACATGTTTTTCAAGAGCATCATTAATGCTTCTTAGCTGACTAACAGATTCCTTACTCATTGAAGGCATGTCCACAAGTGATTTGATATGCTTATGGATTGTTAATGGTTTGTTTTCAAACCTCTCCTTTAAAATTTCCAATGCAACTGAGTAGTTACTTCGAGAAATCTCTAAACCTTCTAAAACTTTATATGCTTTCCCTTCTAAACAGCTTAGTAAATAATAGAACTTTTGTATTTCATCTAAATTTACATTGTTATGTACCAGTGTTTGAAACGTTTCTGAAAATTGACACCATTTTTCAAAATCACCATTAAATTTTGGCAGGTCTAAGCTAGGAAGTCTAGCACCAACCATAAAGGAACCATTATTGACAGCTTCAGGTGGACCCAAAGCAGTGTTATTTGGCATTGATTGACTATTAAAACTTGCTATCAAACCTTTAGCTGAAGACAACAATGTGTAGAATTGCCTTTCAAATATACATTGCTCATCTACACTAACCTTGGTTTCCTCGGTACTCATAACCTGAATTTCTAATTGCACTTCTTCAAACCTTTCTAACCACTTTTCAAATTTTGCAGTACGAACCTGTAATTCATTTATTTGATTGCCATTTAATGTGTTCATATTTGAAAGGAACTCAGAAAATCGCTCTAGTTGTTGCTGTAACTGGTTTTTTTTGCAATACTAGTCTATCTAACTCAACATTAGTTGTGGCTACACCAGCGGAACTATCAGTTTTAGCAGGTTTTCTACTCATCTTGAACTAAGAACACTACTAATCGAAACAATGTGTATATGCTTGGATCCCTATTATTAAACCAGCAAACCTAATTAAAAAAGGTGAGTTTAACATAAAGTTAAACTGCTTGGCTAACAAACCACAGCTGACTAAAAACCAGGTCTACTCAGAAAGCTACGATATGGCAAATAGGACATAAAACTAAAGGAATGGGGACTTACCATTTGCATCTGCCACTATTCACTTTCTTCACTAAATTTAGACTAAATTTTGTTGTCTACTTGGCGAAGACTACTTCCATTCGGCTCGATGGAACATGAACGGGATTGTGGCCAAATGCCACGGGTATTTTCTCTTATTTGCACAGAAATGACTAATGGACTGTATTTTCTATCAAACGAAATTTTATTACTAGTTGTCTTATCTTCTTAACCCTAGTCTAACAAGAAAGCATGCCCTCAACATGACATTTTTTCTCGCAGTTCAAAAACCGAATCATAATTAGGTTAGGTCCACTTCTCTTCGCTTCTGCTCATCAGAATAAAATGTTTGGCCGCTAACCCGGTATTTCTTACATGAACGACCACTGTTTTTCCAAACTCTTCGATATTTTTCTCAGAGAAATGTTTGGATTTTCTTCAACTTTTAGCAGAATATTCAAATCCATATTTTCATCTCTTTCCATTGTTCTTTTTCGTTTCAATAGGCTGGATGTTCGTTGAAACTTTTCATAGATCCTATAAAATGTTTTCTTATCTGGAATATGCATCAGGGGGTTAATTCTATGGAGTGCCTTTTGAGCAATTTTAACGTTATTATTTGTTTTAATAAATATTTGCAGAATAAATTGTTTTTCTCTTTCGGAATAAGGCATTTTAATAAAAATAATGTAATATTCCCGCAACGTGTAACTGTCACTACTGTCACTAATAAACAAATATTTTGTTTTTTCGTGACCGCGTAATTCACCGCCACCTAGAACTGGAATCTATCGAATATTTTCTAGAATCTAGCAGCTTAGTGGAAATGCGAATATTTCGAAAACCATTACATTTAGGTATAGGACATATTAAAAAAAAAATGTTCAGAATTGTTTGATAATTCTAGAAAATTGAAAATATATAGGGTGTTCCATTTGAAAAAATATAACTTTGACTTGTCACGCATTTCTGAAACGTCCTGTATAAATAACAATATATTCTGCAAATAGCTTGCATCATCTCGTACAACTTTTCTATTCATAATTTTTTTCTAATGTGAAAAATAAAAAAGTTGAGAGGGGGGACATTATAAATGATCACCGTGTACATATCACATTGTTCTCATTAACTAGGTATTAGTTTGTCCCACGAGGTGCTCTAAATTGACCAAATCCAACACTGCTCCTCCAAATCCACCTTTTTGGGAAAGCATACATGTGACTAATGTCAATTTATTGGTTTTAACATCAAACTCTTACACCGAATTTAAACTGTCATGATAGTTATTAAAACCTCCAACAGCCAATAACCGACCATTCAATGATACTGTTACAAAGGCCTCATAGCCAGATTAAGATTTCCTGAAATTTAGGGAAAAACGAGGGGGTTAAAGGAAAAACGAGGAGTTAAGAATATAGAAGTTCCCTAAATTTAGGGAAAAAGTACACAACGTGGCAACACCGCATCCTAGGGGTGTCCCAAACTTACCCCCCTAATACGAAGTCTCAACCCTCTAGGCCTTAAAATAAGAAAGTTACCCATTTAACCCCATGTAAACTGCAAATCCACAAAACAGCTACTTTTGGACATGTCTCGGTATCTTTAAACTTGGATCGGCGCATCGGATGAAATGTTCGCGATACAATAAACGTTTACTGGACGTATAGCGGGAACATTCTGTGCATACAGGAACATTCGAGAATCGATCACCCACACATATATAAACCGACCGAGCCGACGGACAGTCAGTTGTGAGTTGTGAAATAACAGTGACGCGATAAAGCAAAGAGCGAAGTAGTGAAAAGTGGTAAAAGTGACTTTAGTGGTTTAAAAGTGATTTCTAGTGTTGTAAATTGTTGTGTAATTAGTAAATAAAGTTTGTTGAATTTATTCTAAGTCTCACTTATTAAAAAGAACCCAGTAAAGTGTAACAATACTAATTCATGATGGTACCTTATAGAAAGAATATAAATAAATAAATAAATAAATAAATAAAACGTATTTATTTTAGCACTTGGCTAGTATACATTATTTACAGAGTTGTTACTTAGCGCTACGACATCTTAAGGAAAAAACATTTTTATTTATTTAAATAAAACATTTTTAATTTTTTTGTAAATAATTTAACGCTCTGTACATTCTTTAACTCAGCCGGCAGAGCATTATACAAACGAAGGCCATCACCAAACAATTGCTTTTGCAGATATGTGCTTCTTGCAAACTGGATATCAAAGTCATTTCCTGAGCGAATGTTATATAAGTGCCTCTCAGACCTGGTAACCAAATAGTCGTTTAGATACGATGGCATTAAATTATTCTTGATTTTAAAAATAATCACAATATTTGAAACTTCGATACTCTGGGTTATGGAGAGCCTTAAGGAGCTTAACATCATGATGATGTTTATCACAACCTAGAATTACGCGCATTGCCCTGTTTTGTAATAGCTGTAGCCTATTAATTTCCTCCTTATTACATGCCAAAAGCAAGGAACTACAATAATTAAAGTGTGGAAGAACAATAGTGTTATATACTAATAACTTTGCCCAATAGCCCAAATTTTGGGCCACCCTAAAAAAAAAATCCAATTTTTTTGCCAATCTTTTTACATATGAAGAGTCCACGGAAGAAAGGCGAAATGTCACATTTTTATTATTTTTGAGCTAAACATGGCAACGTGTAGGTTATTAGTAGTATATTTTTATGCCGTGGTCAAAAAGGGAAGAAACGCGAAGCCTCACAGCTTAAACTGTGTGTGAAAATATCCCTACAACGAAGAAACGCGAAAGGTCCATGCGAAAAGTCGAGAAAGGTGAAATGTCCACATCGTCAACATACTGCGTGCAGCTGTAAACGTTTAGTTTACGATTGACGTTTGGGAAGTTAAGTGCGTTGTTTCTTAAAAAAGACCTACAAACACGTTGTAAATAATGTCAGACAGTACAGACAGTGACAGTGGTGATTTGAATACTCGTCAAAGAACAGCTAAGAAAAAGAAAATAACAGGCCGAACCAGTGAAGTAATGAAGCGAATGAGACAACAGAGTCACGAAACAGGTGAGAATTGCCATTGCAAAAGATTAAAGTGTTTTTCCGTCGTAAATGAGGAAAACCGCTCAAATATTGTTAGACAATTCAACGCTATGGTTTATAACGAGCAAAATAATTACTTGGCAGGACTTTAGTGCCCGTGAAACGACGAAGACCTGCAAATGAAGCTACAGCTAAATTGCACGATGCTTCATACGCTTTTAGAGTAAGAACAGTGACTGAAAATGAAACTACTGACATTCCAGTTTGCTTCAAAGCGTTCCTAAGCATTCATGGAATCGGTCGAAAGAGACTTGAAAATATTCAAAAAAGTTTGAAAGCTTCGGGAAGTGCGCCAATAGACAAGCGGGGAAAAAATAAGAAAAAACATGCATTGTCGCAGGAGAGATTAAATGAAGTTCTCGAACATATAAGAAGTTTTAAAGGAAGAGAAAGCCATTACAGTAGAAAAAAAACAGAGAAAGTCTACCTTCCCGAAGAATTAAATATTAAAAAAATGTATAATATCTACAAGGCCACCAATCCTTCTGCTGTCTCATACGAAAC
Source organism: Ips typographus (assembly GCF_016097725.1). NCBI lineage: Eukaryota > Metazoa > Arthropoda > Insecta > Coleoptera > Curculionidae > Ips > Ips typographus. The sequence continues at coordinate 7,535,663 of NC_138433.1, forward strand.
ATATCGCAACATTTTTAATAAACATTTTAACATCAGTTTCGGTTATCCGCGTTCCGATACCTGCAGTACCTGCGACAACTTCACAGCTGAGGTAAAGGTTCTTCAGACGAAGCTGAATGTAGGTCTTGATGCATCTTCCCAAAAGGACATTGAGGATAAGATCAAAAAACTTACTACGGAGAACCAATTACACAAAGCTAAAGCTGAGGTATTCTATGAAAGAAAGAGAAAAGCTCGAAAAACAGCTATGAAGAATGTTGAAATTGAAGCTGTCGCCATGGACTTCCAAAAAAATTTACCGATTCCTAATTTTGCGACTAATGATGTGTATTATAAGAGACAGCTCACTCTGAACTCATTTAATATTCATGTATTGTCTACAGGAAGTGCGACATTTTACGCTTATCCCGAAACCATAGGTGGCAAGGGCTCAAATGAAGTCGTATCATTTCTTCATCATTTTATCTTTGTTCAGCTTGATGCAAGAGTACGTCACCTCCACATATTTTGCGATTCATGTGGAGGTCAAAACAAAAACTTTACCGTGTTCCGCTATCTTCATTATGTCGTTCATGTTACGAAGAGACTAGACAGTATTGTTGTAACGTTTCCAATCAGAGGGCACTCCTATATGGAGTGCGATCGAGATATGGGCGTGATTAACCAAAAAATTAGAGTTGAGCTCCCGGAAGACTGGTACAGGGAAATTAGATCATGCAGAATTAAACCTAATCCTTTCAATGTCCTGGAAGTTGACCAATCACTTATACGAAACTGGTCTCAACTGTTGGACACCATGTACGTGAAAAAACCGCCATATAAATCACGACCAATCCGGGAATTAAGAATATCAAATTGCCATCCACGACTTTTGGAACACAGAGATGCCTATAATGGACACTGGAAATCATCGATTATCAGGCCACGCATTGCGACATCTGAGCTGCAGCTTCCAATGAGAGAGTTTATTTTACCACCAAAGTTATACACCGGTAAGTTTGCTTTACAACTCAACATTTTTTGTTTTTTATGCAGTATTTCTTTTGCAGATCCAATAAAAATAACGCAGGAAAAATTCAAAGATTTGCTTCATCTGAGCCAGTTCTGCACCTCTGAAAATGCCAGGTCGTTTTACAAAGGCTTACCTCATAACTCCCAATCAAAAAAGACAAGAAAAAGATAAGGGCAATTTTTCATTATCTAAAAATACGACAGTTCGCATTTTTCGCCGTTTTTTTTATAAATATAGGACATTTCGCTTTTTTCCCGTGTTACGAATGTTTTTTATTTTTAATAAAGCATTTTTTTAATCCCGTATTTTTTTTAAATCTGATGTCCATCAAATATGATGCAAAACAGTACATAGAATAGGCCAGTACAAATAGATCCAAAAATTTTCAAATTATACTATGCTAGTAAGTGCTCTAAAGTTTAAATTTTGATTTTCTCAAAACAGTGTTTGATGGATATTTCGCCTTTCTTCCGTGGACTCTTCATATATTTTTATCATATAATAAAACTGGTCTCAATTACACTTAGTTAACTTTTTTATACCCAATAATCTGTGAGAAATAAAATAACCCAAATAAATTGAGACATCTTTCATATATGAAGGTATTTTCCCGATTAAAACTTTTTTGTCACCCTGTATAACGCACAAGAATAAACTACCTAATAAAGTGCAAAAACATTCACATGTAATAACAAGAAATGTTGCAAAAAACATGACCACATCCTAATAAACATATAAATATCACCGAAATAAGCATCTCATATAATTATAATAACAAGTCTTCGAAAATCCAAAAAATCTTGCTGATTATGTAAAACATTTCTGAGAACATAGAACGTCAAACACCAAAAATCAATAGTCAAGATAAAAAATAAAAGCACAACATCGTTTATTACCCTCGAACTAAAATTTGTGTAAAAAACGTGCACCTGCATAGTGTCGAATGAGAAAAGCCGCCCCTCTCCGTCACAACTCCCCTCACCTATATTTAGTAAAGCGCCGAAAGCACCTTCAAGGTCAAAGTTGCATGCTTTTTTCATTCATAAAACGCATCATGTCTTCTAGCGCCATCTTTTAGTTCATTTTTTAATCCTACATTGAAAGACTAGTAATGGAAAGACAATGATATTGTTATATTGTGTTAAACATAAAAGATCACTGTAAACTGCAATGATTTTCACTTTTCAGTGAATGTTAATATTGGAATTATAGTATTAATGTTAGTTTGAATAAAAACAGTTGCCTTAGCTTAAAACATGCTTTTATAATGTTGTGTTATGTTATAATGTTGGCAGTTAAAAACTTAATGTTTCACTCTTCACAATTGTTTTTAGATTACTATAGTTATTCAACCTCGGGTTAGTACTGGGATGTCACTCTGAGGGGGCGCGTAATCCGCCGGTTGTTTACTATAAACCATAGAGGATCTAATAACTAAGAAGAGAGGTTAATCCCATGATATGTGGTTGTCACAGAGTTTAGCCAAAGACTAGAGATATTATACATACTGTAATAAGACCGGACAGCCGGCATAATTTCTTTGATGTTTTGGGCGAACATTTCTATGACCTTGAACGCCTGGCTCTTTAAATCGGAGACCCAAACGCTGTTGTCAACATGTTAGTTAATTCAGTGAAACAGCGTTGTAGATTAATTATTTTTTATTTTACATCTAATAAAAGTTATTATATCTTCCAACACACCCATATGATTTAGACTGCTTCCTTGATTCTGCTCTGGGTCAAGTCTATGTTACATTATAAACAAAATTAACAAAATCCGAAAATTTAACCTTACTTTGTCTCTTTACATACTTTATTCTTTACTACAAATAAACAAATCAAGAAACAAAAACCCAGATTTACGCGATGTTGCCAACTCACAAATATCATTCAATCAATCATATGGATGTTTTATTGCCATGTCGTTGTTTTAGGCATTTTAGGATTAGATATACCGTAATATTATTTAATTTTTCTAATGATAACTACTTATATAGTTCTATTTAAATATAGTATAATCTAACATATGTAATTTGCAAAGGATTTGTTAAGAGGAACATTGAAGTCACGAAATAAAGAGAGAATTGGCATTGCTGCTCATAGAGATGCTGGAATGCTGGGGTGGGAGTTGTCGAGTCCCTTTAAACGGGAGTCTTCAATCTTTCTCTCTCTAATTTTATTCACTCTGTCTTACTGTCTCTTCTTATTAGTCCTATATACATCCCTATTCTTTGGTTTAGCAGTACTCGACAGTGGCGGCTTATTGAATCTGCGTTAACGATAGTGTCGGTAAAAAAAATCCCGCTTTTCTCCGCTTGACAATAAGCGGGACTTGTAATGTACCAATAAATTGTTTCGATTTTCCAAACTGTATGACCTTCACGCAATTTGGATTACACATGCAATTTGATTGTGTGCAGTTACCAACTATATAAAATAATTGTGTATGCACACAATTAAATTGCATATATAATAAAAATTGGGTATTTTTAAAAAAGACGAAGCACATATACTTTCACAAATAATTCTAAATTTATTTTATATTATAAAGCTTCAGTGGTTGAAAAAATAACGAAATTTAGGCCGTATGAGCTGAAGTAATTCATTTAGACATTTGTGTGTTACATTATTTCTACATACCCAAGACTTTAACTTTTTTTAAAAAAGTAAAATTATTATTAATATCAGCTTTTTCTTCTAATACTTGTTTCTTTGCAATAGTTTCACTTTCATTGCAAAATTCATCATATATATTTGCATCAACATACATTTATATATACATTATACATCATACATTTGAGTCAACTAATGTGTTAATTTGAACTTCAGAACTATTTGAAGTAGTACACGTGTTTGTGGAATATGGAGAAGGTAGAGTTGGACTTGAGTGTAATATAAGTCTTTTCGTTAACTCTACATCGTTACGCACTTTACGACGTAAATGTCGTTTAGAAATCAGCTTTGATTTAGGCATTTTGAATATTTTAGCACATATGTTTGGTACGCTATCGTTTTTTTATTAAAAAGTTTACCTTTGCTATAAAGAGTTTGAAGCTTTTTGGGTAAAGCCTAAAATAAAAAAATAAAAAATTATAAACGTAGTCTCACTATGAAGTGTTGTCAAATACAGTTTAAATATATTATTTAAAGTCAAAGAAATAAAATAAAATAAAATAAAAAATTAAATTACCATTCTAAACTACAGACCAAAAATCTTTGTTATCTATACAGCGTGTTACAAATTCGATGCATTAGCATTGCTATCTCAGAAACTGTAGTAGATCGAGGTTTAGTTAAATGAAGACAAACTTGAAAAAAATGCGTCAAATTTGTAACACCCTATATGCGACTTTATATATTTACACGATGTTAAAGCTTACATAGTAAACTAAAGTTATTTTTACTATAAAATATATTATAATTAAAGTTCTGTTACATAAAAGTACAACATTGTAACAATATTGGTGTCGTATTGGTGTGTAAAATTAATTGTGAACAATTACCGTCGTAATGGAAATTATGTTTTTCTTCTACTTATATTTATATCGAACAGTATACACATAAAATAAGTATACTGTATCAGTGTAATATACCACTATAAGCACATGCACTCTAGATATAATTATAACTTCTACCATCTAACTAAAATCCTTATTACCGACGGTGTTTAATAGCACTTATTTATGTTGAAAATACTTTTGACTATTGTTTTCTTGTGCGAGACCACTGTGAACCCACCATTACGTTTCCAGTGCTTGTCGCCGGGCGATGGCAGAGATTACTAATAGAATGTGTAGAGAGCGTTTCGTTCATCGTTTTTTCCACAATTTCTTTGTTATATCAGTGAAATAAAACCAGTCTATTATACACAAGTTAAAGTCGTTATTTTGCTATTAATCCTAACATAAGTAATAACATAAATTTGGTCCTAATCGAGCCGGATAATAGTGAAATATTACATCGAAGTCATGTCCAAAGCCGGTTGTGTGTGCCGCCATTACGCCTTCCGTCGGCTCGTCGGTCGATGACGTATGCTGCTCGTCGATGCGACCGATCGATAGTTGCTAAGGACAACAGAGAACAGCGGGCCAGTGGGACAACAGTGTGAAGCGGGTGAGAGAATTCCTTTTATAATTTCCCATTTTCTATTCCGTTGTTTGGTTTACATTACGATTGTGGCGTAATCAGAATAGTTTACTGCTACCATTTGTTTGATGGTGTATTACATGCTCTCGAAGAGATTTTTTGATGTTTTAGCGGTGAAAAGTGTAAATAAATATACAATATTACACTTTAATTGCATTGTCCTGTATATTATTTCTTTAAATTACTGTGGGGTGTGTTTATGCTTTGTAATTCACCTATAATTCTTTTAAAATGGCAAACACAGAGGAATTAAAGCGTAAAAGAAGGGCTCTTAAAAGCAAAGTTACTATTTTTTCTAAATTTCTTGCTGGGTTTTTAGACCAAAATATTGAAGGTATTTCTGAAGTAAGTGCTGTAAATCTCAAGGAAAGATGTGAGAAATTTGAGCTAATTATAGATGAGTATAGCAATGTACAAACAGAAATTGAATGCAGCATTACTGCGGAGAACATAGATGAACTGCTAAAAACTGAGGACGTAGAGAGAGAAGCTTTTGAGGAACAATATTACAACCAATTAAGTATTGCAAAAGAGTTGTTATCAAAACTAAATAAGAATGGTAGTCCATCTGTGTCCTTCCGTAGTCGTGTTCCGAGTGATATAACTGCTGCTAGTGACATTGAATCTGACAATCTTAGTAACTCGATTCAATTGCCTAAAATTTCAATACCGACATTTTGTGCTAAAAATCTTGATTGGCTCGAGTATCGCGACACGTATGAATCTCTCATACACAATAATGAAAATTTAAGCGCCATCCAGAAGTTTCATTATTTGAGGGCCTCCCTGGAGGGGCCGCCTGCGGATATTATAAAAACCATGGAGTTTAGTGCTCAAAATTACGGCACAGCTTGGAAGTGCATAACCGAAAGATACAATTGCCCTCATTTATTAATAGACTACCACATCAAAGCGTTGTTGAATATTGACGTAGTTAAAAGAGACTCTTCGACGGAACTAAGAGGTTTATTAGATACTCTCATGAAAAACTTAAGGGCTCTGAAACAGTTGGGGCAACCGACAGATAATTGGGACGTACTTATAATTGCACTGTCGGCAGAAAAATTAGATAAGTCATCCAAATTTGAATGGGAAAAAATAAAAACTCTTAAAAACTCGGTTCCAACTTTTGAGAAGTTTAAAGTTTTTCTAAAGGGTAGAGCGGAATTGCTTAGTAGTCTTTAGAGCAAAATATTTACCAAAAACACACGGATGGACAAATAGATAAACGTAAATCTAATACTACTCGTGGATTTCTTGCGATCGAAGGTGACGTAAAAAAGAATGTAAATACTCCAGTGTGTCAATGTTGCAAAGGTCCTCATTACATTCAAAGCTGTTCAGAATTTTTGCTTTTATCTATTGATGATAGGTCTAAAAAAGCTATGGCATTAAAACTGTGCGTAAACTGTTTGCGCTTCGGACACTATTCAAAAGTGTGTCGTAATTCTACATGCAGAAAATGTCACAGGAAGCATCATACTTTAGCTGTATTTTTGCGATGGGGCGTTTTAGCAGCTTGTCTTATAAGCAGCTTAAGCGTTACGTCACAGAAAAATTTCTTGCAAAAATAAGTTGTCTAATAAGCGTTACGTCACAGCGTTTCTGACATTGACAATTGGCAGAGGTTTGACTTTTAACGACTTTTTTAACCTTTTTGTTTTTGAATCTTTGAATAGAAAAATAGTGGAATAGTGTACCTCCAATTTTGTAATATTAGTATAAACAATGGACCTCGTGGAAGCACTCGTTTTGTCAGATAATGATGTACTATGCCCTTTTTTGGCTAAAGGCATAATGTTTCCCAGTAGGTCAATTTTAACACCAGTCTTAATGCTTCTAGAGAGAGAAGAACATTCTAAAGCCTTATGCATGGAAAACTGGATTAACCGCTACATTGAGTACGATTTTTTTATGTTATTTCGTATGTCCAAGGCGACGTTTAAAGACTTGGTAAAGATTACACAATGTCCGCAACTATGCAAGATTTGCAAAGGTGGTGGACCAGTTCCAGTTGAAACCAGTGTCCTAATTACATTATGGTGGTTAGGTTAAGGGGACACCCTTATTTCTATCAGTGTCATCATTTCATTCAATGTCGCAGCCTCAACAGCTTACACTTACTGTGATATTGTAATAAAACGTTTAGTTGAGTGACTTCCTCACTATGTAGTTTGGCCCAATGCAGCAGAAATGGTGACAATTGAACAACAGTTTTATGAAATATGTGGGTTTCCCGGTAAGGATGTTTTTTTTAAGTTATAACCAATGATTGTGTTTTCAATATTCTAAGAAGAGATTCTAACAAGTATTTTCACACTATAGTAAAGACTTGCAAATATATATTGTTACTGTTTTAGGTGTTATAGGGGCTATAGATGGCTGTGTAACGAAGTTACTAGGTTTTTACCGTTTTCTTAATTGAATCGACCAACCGGAATCATCGATTTAATTGTTAAAGTTCCCACAGTCCGATTTTCTCCGTTCTTGTCAGTTTAGGATCGGGACGTCGGTTACTTTTGTTAGGGTCATAGCGATGCGTCGCGGAAAACCGCTAATTGATAAGTGCGTGGTTGATAAGTTTTACGCGGCCGAATGTTCAGCGGCTATAGTACCGCAGTTAACCTGCAAGGGCGTCCTGCCGGCACCCAGTGTGTGGCAGTGCGCGCGGTTCCGGTCCCCCATACATGGTACGTAGGTGAGTGGGAGATTGCAGGAAATAAAACTGGCCTGCACGCAGCAAACGGCCTCTTCCACCTGCGGTCAGCGTCCGAACCAGTCAACCTGCTCCGACTCGAGATCCGACTAGCAGTAAGTACCATTCAACCACGTGTACCGGTACGGCATCTGTTCTAGGCCTATACCGCAATACCTGTCCGTTCCTTTTGATTTTCCCCAGTATTTAGTACACCGTAGTTAGCCGTCGTGGACTCGTAATGACCCGGCGGATTTTTCCCCAGTAATTAGTACACCGTAGCTAGCCGTCGTGGACTCGTAATGACCCGGCGGATTTTTCCCCAGTAATTAGTACACCGTAGCTAGCCGTCGTGGACTCGTAATGACCCGGCGGATTTTTCCCCAGTAATTAGTACGCCGTAGTTAGCCGTCGTGGACTCGTAATGACCCGGCGGATTTTTCCCCAGTAATTAGTACACCGTAGCTAGCCGTCGTGGACTCGTAATGACCCGGCGGATTTTTCCCCAGTAATTAGTACACCGTAGCTAGCCGTCGTGGACTCGTAATGACCCGGCGGATTTTTCCCCAGTAATTAGTACGCCGTAGTTAGCCGTCGTGGACTCGTAATGACCCGGCGGATTTTTCCCCAGTAATTAGTTTACCGTAGCTAGCACCCGGATTTCTCCTATTCTTAACCGCCAGGACAGCTGCCGTAGACACCGTTAACGTGAACACCTTTTATTTGACCGCTTTTATTGGTACGTTTAACTGCTTTGTCACCCGCGTCCCGACTTACACGCTTTAGGTTGAAATTGACCATTTAAACAAAGTTACACGCTCTCTCTCATAATTATACTTGCTTTCGTTTCTGTTTAGGACTTAAGATACCGTTAGGGTTCCGATTTTTGTTTTTTTCCGATTGGTACTGTTCGTTAACCACCGTAGGTCCGTAGTCATAATTTTGGGTTAAGTGTTTCAGAGTGTTAATTTCTGTTTATTTTATTTGGAAACACGACCCGGTGAGTTTGTAAATTTACTTTTGTGTTTCATTGGGCCTGTCAGCCTTGCAAAACCTTAGCGCCCGCTTACCTTCTTCGACTGTCTTAAAGGTTACCCCGGTAGACGGAGCGTTTTCCTGGTTTACGCTCCGCGGTTATTTGAAAACAGGTGGCGCCCGAGGCAATTAAAATCAGACTAGTGTCAAAAGGGGTATTTCATTCGCGCCCCAACAAAAGAGCGTCACAAATTTGGCGCCCGAGCAGGGACTACGTTTTGAGTTTTGAACTGACAGTGTTTCAATTAACCGTTTTGTTTTTTTTTTTTTCTCCCTTTTTAATATAAACGTGTAACTTTGTTGTGGTTAATAGCTTAGGATAACTGTACTAACCGAGCTTGATCCCCGCTTTGCAATCCACTAAAAAAATTTGTCTTTAACCAGTCCGGCTTTGATTTTTTTTTACCCGAGTTTAAATATACCGTGTAGCCTGGGTTGTCATGGATACCGATCAAAAAGATAGTTTACCGTTAACCGTCACCGCCGCCACCAGTGCAGCCGCCTTCTCAGGAGGCACCGAACCGATGGACTCCAAAATTGCGTACGTTTGCCAGCTCAGGAAAGACGCGTTGATAGTTGAACTATCCAAGATTGGATTAGACACCAGTGGCACCACAGAGGTATTAAGGAAGCGCTTAATTGCCTACTTAATGGGTGGGGAATCAACCCCGATAGTCAGAACTGCACCATTTACTTTTCCTGCAGTAAATACCGAACCGACCGCTACCACAGTATCTTTGCCCCCGACTACCGTAGTAGTTAAAGTTACCGAGTCTCTTACGACGACCGCCCCCATTTTTACAACACCATCGACGTGGGGTGCTACACGCCCAATCCCCAGTTGCAATACCGCCGTAACGTTCACTTCGGCTCATACAACTCGACCGATTCACGGTTCCCGAGTTCCCCCTCTATCGTTGACTTTGCCGGTAACTTATCCCTGGATACCGCCCATGACCACGGCCAATGAAGCGTCAACAAAGCCACTTCCTTGTCTGCTGGAACCCACGCCGACCCTGCACCGGCAAACACCCATGTATTTTCGCGCTCAGGACTGGAAAGTCTATTTTAATGAACAGGACGACCCTGTTGCTTTCCTGGAGCAACTAATGGAAATTTGCGCCGCCAACCAAATCCATCCAGACTTACTAGTGCCGCAATTACCTATGGTGTTGCGTGGTAATGCACTACTGTGGTTCCGAAACAACCGGCATCGTTGGGCGACGTGGCAGCAATTTGAGGCTGATTTCCGCACCTTTTATTACCCTCTGGATTACTATGATGATCTGGAGGCACAGATAAGCCGCCGATTGCAAAGACAAGGGGAATCCGTTAGTCGGTACTTTACTGACTTACAAACTATGATCCGCCGGCATGGGAGTATTACACCCGAACAGGAGTTACGTTGGTTGTACCGAAATATGACACCACAATTAAGACAGATGGTGCGGCCGACCGACTTTTACGACGTGTTAACTCTGTCACAGAAAGCCCGTGAGACCGAACGCCTCTTAGAGGAGGTGAGGCAGGCAGAGGCATGTAGTTACCGCCCTCAACCTGAGTTTACTAGAGTGAATAGTCATCAGGAACCGACCATAAAGTCACGACAAGTACCCGAGACACGGGTTACCGTACCAGGCCGCCCACGGCCAATTGAGGGGAGTCGACAGTCTCGCAACAACCAGTTCCTCAATACAACGCACAACAGGTCACCTCAACACCCACCTCGTACTGAAAACCGTCAAGGTGCTCCCGTGGGCAATCCTGGAGAAATGTGTTGGAGATGTGGAGAGACCGGGCATTTCCGTACAGAATGTACGCGTCCGTCCCGTCTGTTCTGCTCCAGATGTGGGAAACCAGGTGTACAGTCTCGGCATTGTGATTGTACACGGCCGGAAAACTAAAAGGGCGTTGTGATAATGCGAGGAAAGCACAACCGCCCGACGTAACCGCCTCGACCCACCCTGTTTTGACCGTTACCGCCTGTCAGCCGTCCCTTGTAAATACCGTTCCGCCGTTAAACCCCGTACCGACCGTTACTCCAGTTAACTTTACCGTACCACCTGTTCCTGTCACCTGTCATACCGTACCACCTGTTCCTGTCACCTGTCATACCGTACCACCTGTTCCTGTCACCTGTCATACCGTACCACCTGTTCCTGTCACCTGTCGTACCGTACTGCCTGTTCCTGGCACCGGTCATACCGTACCACCTGTTCCTGTCACCTGTCATACCGTACCACCTGTTCCTGTCACCTGTCATACCGTACCACCTGTTCCTGTCACCTGTTATACCATACCACCTGTTCCTGTCCCCCGTTATACCATACCCAAGTATACCGCCGACAAAGTTAACATTACCGTACCGACCGTTTCTGTGCCTAGTAGTACCGTACCGACCGTTAGTAGACATAAGCGTGACGTTACACCAGTCACTAAAGTACCTAACGTTATTACCAGTTACCCTGTACCGACCGAGACGTTGGTTAACGATTCTGGCACAAAAGACTACGTTCTTCCGACCGCAACACCAAACGTTACCGTACCGACCGTCCCAGTGCCATCTGTTGCTGATATACCAGCAGTCACCGCCCTGAATGCTTTCCTGACCACGGACAATCGACCCCACATCTCTGTCAAAATCTTTGACACTGAATTTATGGCATTAGTAGACACTGGTGCTGCCCGTTCATACGTAGGGGCCGTGGTACGACAGTTATGTCTTAGGCACGATTGCACACCTCTCCGTCCAACTGTCGAAAACGCTAAAGTTGCAAATGGCAGTAAGGTGGATATTACCGAGGCTTTCAGGGTCAAACTGAATTTTGAGGGCTACCCGACTGTAACGGAGATGTTGCACTATTTACCAGGGTTAACCGTATTTATCGTACTTGGTATGGACTTACTAGGAAAACATCCTTTTCAAGTAAATTTGCAGACAAGGGCTGTACGAATAGTTAACCCCAGACCAGTCCGTATACCGGAAAAGATTAGTCCAGTCAACACTATTGAACCGCCTGAGCCTTTAACGTTAACCGAACCCGAAAACGCCAGACTGCAACAGTTTTTAAACGCCGAACTTCCAAAGTTTGACCGAATTAGAGGCGTAACTCCACTAACCACACATACCATTCATTTGGAGCAAACCGAGCCAATTAAGCAACGCTATCACCCTCGCAATCCTCGTATGCAGGAGATTATTAATACCGAGGTAAAGCAGATGTTGCAAGACGGTATTATTGAGCCGTCAACCAGTCCGTGGAGTTCCCCTGTGGTAATTGTCCGTAAAAAGGATGGTAAACACCGTTTCTGTATTGACTTTCAAAAAGTCAATGACGTTACCCGAAAAGATGCATACCCGTTACCTTTTATTAATGCAATCTTGGACAAACTCCGCCGTGCCCGTTATATATCCAGTATCGACTTGAAACAGGGTTACTGGCAAGTAGCTCTTGATGAAGCTAGCAAACCAATTACCGCATTCACGGTGCCGGGCATGGGCTTGTTTCAATTCAAAGTCATGCCATTTGGTTTACACTCAGCTCCCGCCACGTTTCAACGATTAATGGATAGAGTCATCGGCCCCGATATGGATCCGTACTGTTTTGCGTATCTGGACGACATTATTGTTCTTGGGGAAACCTTTGAACAACATCTCGACAATCTGTCCGAGGTTTTCCGTCGTCTCCGAGCTGCGAACTTGCGCCTGAATCCGGATAAGTGTCAATTTGGTCGGAAATCCCTCCGTTACCTGGGCCACCTGGTTACGTCCAGTGGTATCCGTACCGATCCAGAAAAAGTGTCGGCTATTCAGGAACTGCCGGCTCCGACCAACGTGAGAGGCGTTCGCCGTTTTCTCGGTGTTGCGTCCTGGTACCGCCGTTTTGTCAAGGACTTTTCCAAAATTGCTTCTCCTCTAAACCGACTTTTAAAGAAGGGAGTGAAGTGGTCTTGGTCAGCGGACGAGCAGCATGCATTTGAGCAGCTGAAAAAGTGCCTAACCGAAGCCCCCATTTTGGCCTGTCCAGATTTTTCCCGGCCGTTTGTACTACAAACAGACGCGTCGGATCATGGGCTAGGTGCTGCATTAATACAGCATGATTCCAATGGCGATCACATTATCGCTTATGCTAGCAGAACGTTGACAGCTACTGAACGAAAGTTTTCGGTGACCGAGAAAGAATGCTTGGCAATAGTATGGGGAGTCGAAAAAATGAGACCGTACCTTGAAGGCTACCGTTTTACCGTGGTGACGGATCACCAGTCCTTACGTTGGTTGCACTCTCTAAAAAGCCCATCTGGCCGATTAGCCCGTTGGAGTATCTATCTCCAACAATTTGATTTCGAAATCAAGTACCGAAAGGGGATACTGAATAAAGTAGCTGACGCTTTATCTCGGGACCCCGTGCCGTCCAACTCGGTTGGCGATCCACCCGAATCCATAGCGCTGATCGAAAATTTTGAACCGTGCTCCTGGTATAGCGCTAAAATGGCGGCGGTCGAAGCAAATCCCAAAAATTTCCCTGACTACTGTATTAAAGAAAACCGTCTCTACCGCCATTTTTGGGATTTAAACGAAGTCACGTCTGCAGAGTCTGCCAGTTCGTGGAAACTTTGCGTCCCTAAGACCGCTAGGGCGGCCATTCTTCGGCAAAACCACGATGAGCCGGCCGCCGGGCATTTTGGGATTGCAAAAACCACCGTCCGTATAGCTCAGCGCTATTATTGGCCGGGAATGATGCGGGATATTGCAAATTACGTCCGCAATTGTCCTTCTTGTCAGCGTTATAAAGTATCGCAACAAGCACCGCCTGGGTACATGCAACCGTCACGAAATAACCGCCCCTGGGAAACCGTCTGTACCGATTTAGTTGGACCGTTACCCCGTTCTGCAAAAGGGAACAATTACTTGGTAGTGTTTCAAGACCGATTTACTAAGTGGGTACAATGTCGAGCAATTAGAAAAGCAACGGCTCGAGCTGTAAGCCAGGCTTTGTACGACGAGGTCATAACTAGATTTGGGTGCCCACGAACCGTTTTGTCCGATAATGGCACGCAGTTTACCGGCCAACCGTTTAAACAATTGCTTGCGGAGTTGGGCATTGCTCACCGGCTAACTCCACCGTATACGCCCCAGGCCAACCCCGTCGAGCGAGCTAATAAGACCCTCAAAACCATGATCGCCCAGTTTTGCGAAGGGGATCACCGTAAGTGGGACGTACTGCTCCCCGATTTGCTGTTTGCCGTTAACACGTCACAACATGACTCCACCGGATACACGCCGGCTTACTTGAATTTTGGTAGGGAGTTAGAGCCACCAAAAGCTTTATACCGTTCTGTCAGACCGGAACCCGACGGCGCCGAGCCGTTAAGGGAACCCCAGCGCTCCGATATTGGGGAGCACAGCAACCGGCTCAAACAGCTCAATGATATTTATGAGCTGGTCCGTTTAAATCTGGGTCGGGCGTTCACCACTCAAAGCCGGCATTATAATTTGCGGAGAAGAGAGTGGCGGTGTCATGTGGGAGATCAGGTTTATCGGCGTGAAAACCCCTTGTCATCCGCGGTCCGAGGTTTTGCCTCAAAGCTAGCGCCTAAGTTTTCAGGGCCCTACACCGTGGTTAGGGTTCTTTCTCCGGTGGTGTATGACATTAAAAGCTGCACCGGTAAAATTCTGCGCCGTATTCATATTAAAGACTTAAAAGCGGCGCATGACGGGGCCGAATTTAGTGAAGCCCGCGTGTAAACCACGCTGTGAGTTGGGGCGGGTGACAACCGTTAGCAACCGTAACGTAAGCCGTATGTGTTACCGTACCGACCGTAGCCGTTACCGTTATTCTAGATGACCGAACGCAAGCGCATACCAAAGTCCCGTCGGCGCTTACCGGGGGAGCCTCCGTTTTCGGCCCCTGCTGATCCGTCGGCCATCTGCATCCGGGACCATTTTGCGGGGCAGAGAAACACTGCGCAGACCCGCATGAACCGAATACGGCGGGAGGCACGGGCGCTAATGGCCCCTTTGCAGAGAGTGGCAGTCAACAAGGAGCCGCCACATCGCCCAATCAGTCCGGCCCCGGAATCCCGACTACCGGGTCGGGTTAACATCATCTCGGACGTGCTTTTGAAACCATATTGGACCAGCCGGACTCACTGGTCCAATAACCTGGCCAGGTTGGGGTGGGCGGCGGCTCATGCGGAAGAACTGTTTCCGGAGCCACCGCACCGGGTCTACCGGGAGTTGCCGGCGCTAATCCCGATTCCCGTGGGGCAACCCCTCCGTCATGCGTCCGTCCCGTGTACCGACGACGAGTTCCCTTTGGGGGTACTGGGACGTACGGAACCAGAGAGTGCGTCGGTCGTAGTAGGGGTTATTGACCTTACCCAGTCACCGCCGTCCGCCACTACCAACGCAGGGGATACTTCTCCTGCCAGCCTCCCGAGGTCTTCCAGTGTTGAGGCCGCACCCGCCGTGAACGAACCGTACGAGCCGGCAGGAGGGGTGCCCGTTCTGGATTTACAGGCCATTGCAGAGGAAGTAGCCGCAACCCCCAACCAACAGGACTGGTCGGAAGCATTGGTGGCAAAGCTCCGAAGTCTACGCCCTCCAGGACATCCGGCTGGGCGCCGCTGCCGCCGTCATTTAATTACCCGGGATGGCCGTCGCGTTCACGTGGCTCTGCCGCTCTAACCGTCCCGTCTGCCTGTTACGTTCCGTCCCCGCACATAACTCCGCTCGCACCCTGATTTTGTTTGTTTTGTACACCTGCTCGCTACCTCGCTTATTAGTGGCTCATATTGTTTTTTTTTCCGTTTTGTAAGGCATGGCTCACTCCCCAGTACTGGAGCTAATGGCAACCGAGGGGTTCGATACCCTGCTTGATGCTGTGCTTGACGCCGACGATATGACCGTTCCTTCCGTTCCGGAGAACACCACCACGCCAGGTCAGCAGCCACCGAAGCTCGTTGACAGCCGTGCGACGTCGCTTGAGAATCTTTTGATGCCCTACTCGGACATTGTCGTGACTCGACCGACGATTCCGGTACCATTTATACCGCCCGAGGATCCAGCGGAACGTCCGGTATTCCTGCCCGTCCGAAGCCGGAAACTGTGTTGGAAATGTGGCCGAGAGGGCCACCACCGAAGTTTGTGTACGAGACCGCAAATTTTGTTTTGCTCCCGCTGTGGGTGTCTGGGCCGATTGTCGAAAACCTGTCCGTGTTGGTTTTCTGAGGAGGAGCGTCAGGTATTGCCGCCGCCACGGATTGCTCCTGAACATGCCCGGGTTATTTCTCGGGGTGTTCAATGCGATCTTGGTCGAGAAACGTTCCGTTCCCGCTTTCCACAGGAAAGTCTGGGTTGCAGAAACCGGGCACGGAGCTCCAGACGGGCTCGGTGGTTGTCTCCGGACCATGAGAGCTGTTCCAGAGAGTGGGCCAGTGAGGGTAGCTGAGACCGACAGTGAGAAGGGTGTGCGGTGTGCGGTTCCGCGATTTAGGTTAGGTTAGGTTAAGGGGAGTTGAAAATTTGTTTTTTTTTACTTTTGTAGAGTCTGTGATTTTTTTTATCGAGTCTGTGATTGTTTTGTGATTTTATTGTCAACCGTAGCGTTAGAGTTAAGCCGTTAAGTTTTTTTTTAATTTTCTCGAGTTGCCGGGTAGTTTAAAGATAAGGCCGTCTGTTTTGAAAAGTTTTGTTTAAAAAAAGGAGGTAAACGCCTTTTTTTTCCGTACGAAGAGGGGGTGTGTAACGAAGTTACTAGGTTTTTACCGTTTTCTTAATTGAATCGACCAACCGGAATCATCGATTTAATTGTTAAAGTTCCCACAGTCCGATTTTCTCCGTTCTTGTCAGTTTAGGATCGGGACGTCGGTTACTTTTGTTAGGGTCATAGCGATGCGTCGCGGAAAACCGCTAATTGATAAGTGCGTGGTTGATAAGTTTTACGCGGCCGAATGTTCAGCGGCTATAGTACCGCAGTTAACCTGCAAGGGCGTCCTGCCGGCACCCAGTGTGTGGCAGTGCGCGCGGTTCCGGTCCCCCATACATGGTACGTAGGTGAGTGGGAGATTGCAGGAAATAAAACTGGCCTGCACGCAGCAAACGGCCTCTTCCACCTGCGGTCAGCGTCCGAACCAGTCAACCTGCTCCGACTCGAGATCCGACTAGCAGTAAGTACCATTCAACCACGTGTACCGGTACGGCATCTGTTCTAGGCCTATACCGCAATACCTGTCCGTTCCTTTTGATTTTCCCCAGTATTTAGTACACCGTAGTTAGCCGTCGTGGACTCGTAATGACCCGGCGGATTTTTCCCCAGTAATTAGTACACCGTAGCTAGCCGTCGTGGACTCGTAATGACCCGGCGGATTTTTCCCCAGTAATTAGTACACCGTAGCTAGCCGTCGTGGACTCGTAATGACCCGGCGGATTTTTCCCCAGTAATTAGTACGCCGTAGTTAGCCGTCGTGGACTCGTAATGACCCGGCGGATTTTTCCCCAGTAATTAGTTTACCGTAGCTAGCACCCGGATTTCTCCTATTCTTAACCGCCAGGACAGCTGCCGTAGACACCGTTAACGTGTACACCTTTTATTTGACCGCTTTTATTGGTACGTTTAACTGCTTTGTCACCCGCGTCCCGACTTACACGCTTTAGGTTGAAATTGACCATTTAAACAAAGTTACACGCTCTCTCTCATAATTATACTTGCTTTCGTTTCTGTTTAGGACTTAAGATACCGTTAGGGTTCCGATTTTTGTTTTTTTCCGATTGGTACTGTTCGTTAACCACCGTAGGTCCGTAGTCATAATTTTGGGTTAAGTGTTTCAGAGTGTTAATTTCTGTTTATTTTATTTGGAAACACGACCCGGTGAGTTTGTAAATTTACTTTTGTGTTTCATTGGGCCTGTCAGCCTTGCAAAACCTTAGCGCCCGCTTACCTTCTTCGACTGTCTTAAAGGTTACCCCGGTAGACGGAGCGTTTTCCTGGTTTACGCTCCGCGGTTATTTGAAACCAGGTGGCGCCCGAGGCAATTAAAATCAGACTAGTGTCAAAAGGGGTATTTCATTCGCGCCCCAACAAAAGAGCGTCACAGCTGCAATATTCCTTTCAAAGCACCCCACTCTCAACAAGACAGCTACATAGACAAAAATGATAACCACAGCATTAAATTTCAAGCCACAGCAAGCAAAATTTTCACAAACTTAAATATTGGATATCCAGGATCAGTTCATGATGCAAGAGTAAAGTTGTATTATGTTATGTTTATTAAAATAATATTATGTAGTTACATTTTTCAGGTGTTTTGTAATAGTCTCATATTTGTAGAGATGAGAAACCATCCTTTAACTTATTTTCCAACAGAAAATTTCCACTTAGTTGGTGATAAAGCCTACCCAACTTTATCTTGGCTAATGACGCCTTTTAAGTAAGTTTTGCACAGTTACAAAAATAGTATTATATCTACAAAAGGTAGGTGAGAAACATTAAGCCTTCTCCACAACAATACATTTTTACATTAAATACAAGTAGATCTCTGTTTTAGGAATTATGGAAACATGACAAGAAGACAAACAATGTACAACACCCATCATGCCAAAACCAGAATAAAAATTGAACACACATTTGGGCTTTTAAAATCAAGGTGGAGAATATTAAAATATGTAAATGTCAATTGCCCAATAAAGGCAAGCAGAATAATTGCTACATGTTGCGTGCTACATAATTTTTGTTATATTAATAATGATGAATGGAAAGATGAAGGAAATAATGAGGAAGATGATCATGAAAATATTGATGAAGAGCACCCAATGTACAGATTTGAGCAAGAAAATTTAGGTGTTGCAAAACGTCAACAGATTGCAAATTTATTTATGTAATATTATAATTTATTTTGTATATAAATTATGAGTTTATATTTTCTTTCCTTCGCTAGCTTAGAACTAGGATGATAATAAAAATATATATTTTGAGGAGGTAATAGCAATAGCTATAAGTCTGCAGAAGTATTACTTAAGGGGCCAAAATTTATTTTTTTTTTTCAAAAAACTGTTTTACTACAACATTTTTTCAAACTGAAGCATCTATACCATCAACACCCACTTATATAAAGTTGGGTCCTCTTAACCAAAGGATAATCCCAAAAATACTTGGGTAAACTTGAATAAGTCTACAATAAGACAGTGTCCTAATGAAACAAAAGTAAACTTTAATAATAATTATAATTAAACTGTTAATTTTTTTACAGAACAAATACACCAACTGTTACAAATCAATTATTTAATTACTGCTGCTGTCACTGCTATGGTCACGACTGTACATACAGTTTGATTTTGAGGGGATCCTGGTATCTTTCCTGCTTTTCTTACTTTTTTTCTTTTCCCTAATAGTGTCACGTTTAATTTATGAGCCCTTCTGGGTTCACCAATTAAACTGACTCACGACGTTAAACGCCGTGCCGGGATCTCAGTTTTAGGGATGGAATCAAACACTGAGTTTTCCTTGTATCACACTTAAATCTATTAAACACGGAATACACAAATGGATGCACAATACGGTTGTAAACAAAAGGTTGACAATTAACAATTGTACTTACATAGTCATAGCTAAGGACTTAGCTTTTCCTGGCAAAGGCTTGGTCACTTCGCGTTTTTAAACAACTTAGAGAACGGACTAATTAACTTAATCTTTTTCCGAGGAGAGTCGTCATTACGACTTCTCGGGTCAGCTGGTCACACTACCGTTGATCGGTTTCACACTTATCCTCTACTGCTAAAATCGGCGTATTTTATACCCGATTGATCGGCTGACGCAGTTTGTTATTGTCGCTTGTTTTTCACATTTCTGCAAAGCAGGTGGTGGTGACTCATCACCGATACGGTGCACTCGGTGCATGACACATTCGGTGCATCGTGATGCGACCTTGCCCTCGTGCGCTTAACATTTCGCAATCCTCGATGTTTTTTAAGTTAATCAGTCCATCTTTTCAATTAATGGATTTTCCATTCGTGACATATGCCTCCGCCCCAGAAAACTGGTCCCCAGTTTTATATGAACAATAATAAAACTTTAAACAATAGAAAAAAAAAAAAAACATATCGTTAACATAAATTCAAAAATGTACATTGGTACATACCAAGATATTATGATAAATGGTTAGTAGGTTTACATATGTGAGTATTTCATGGTACTCAGTTAAGTTTACAATCATGTCTTAATAATAAGTTAGTACTTATTCTAACAAGAAACCTAATATTCGGTTCCGGCAATGGCAGAACAAAAAAAAATATTGCAACACTGAGAAAAGTTCAATAGAGGTTTAGTCCTATGAGCCAAACTTCGCATTTCACATCACTGAACACCATTGTGATCACTGTTCCATAAATGTTTGTGGTGTGGGTCGATCAATGAATCGATGATTCGGCTAGCTTGGACCTTCGTATTAATGTACAGGCCCATCGGGAGTTCCAACAACAATAATGGCTCATCATAGTTCGCCTCTTTCTTACATAGCCCTCAGTGTTACATGAAATAGAAGACAAAAGGTTAGTATGTGCTACTTAAGGCTTAATATACAATATTATGTCTTATAACAAAATTAATTTGAGCATCATTTGTAACCTTTATTTATTTGTTAGTATGTACGATCCATTTTCCATTAAAAAAATAAAAAATGGAACGTGTGAAATTCATTTTCCAATTGCTGTAAAGCAAGGAATCCCGTGTATGCACCGCGTAATCACGATTAGTCATGTAAACAACGTCGAACTTTTATGTTAGTAGCTCGTTATCAACCAACAAGATTGTCGGAGCGTCGTCTCAGGAATACTCGCCTCTTCAGCGAAACATTTTTTATCACACCTATTAGTTCATGGCGCTAAAAAAATAATTGGATTAATTTCATGACAATGTGACTAGATTACACTCGCTATTTGGGGATAATATGGCATCATACATTCCAAAAATTTTTATTGTATATATATTTTTTTATATATCATCCACTTGTGTATATCACGTCTGTATCAACATATGCATATATATAGCCATTAAAATACAAAACAATACATAATAAACAAACAATAATGAGGTAACATAGATTAAATTGCAGATCTCATAGCTGCTGATACGCATATGGGCCCATGTTGTCGAATGGTTCTAATTGCGCGATAAACGGCTGTGTTACCGCGTGTCTAAGAAGTTCTTCAGTCTGTTGCTGATTAATGGACCCCCCTTCTGGCACCTGCGTCAGGTTTTCCGGATTCGGGCCTAGTGCCGGATTGCGGTCGACCTGACTTGCGTGCGATTCCGGAGATCCAAATGCACCCCCGAAAGATGTGCCAGCAGAATTGACTTCTGATATTTCATCCCTTTCCTGCGTTTGGGGCACTACTGGTACCCGAAACTGATATGTCATATCATTTACATAAGCATGCGGATATGGCGGATGACCTGGTTGACTCAAAAATTGAGTTCTCCCGTACACACATGTAGCACAAGGACATCCTTGCAAAAATACATTTTCCCATGCTCGCCAAAAATCCTCAGGTCGATATTGAGGTTGTTGGGGTGATATGCAAATTGCACAATCACATGTCGAAAACGGAGTGCCTCCTTGACGTATTTCTCGCTAAGTAGAAGTATGGTATACTCCGTATGAATGATCTGAGTCCACAGGCCAAGTAGAGATTTTGTAATCCCCAATAATTGTATTGGTACCACTTGATCAAACTCTCCTTGCAGTTCCCACAAGTGGTACAGTGCTAACTTGTATAAATACAGTTTGGTGTTTATTTCGGTAACACACCTAATGTAAAACAAGAAATTCACAATCCATTCCATTTTTGGCACTTCCGCGAAACTTATAGGTTGACTTTACCCAAGTGTTACTTCACGACCGATTTCTAAAATGACACTGTAAATTGTTGTCCCATTCGGGTTATTTAAACTAATCCAGTAATTAGTCATTATTCATAACTGCGCGTAGCGATGAATCAAATTTGTCTTATCGCTCGCGAATTAGTTGCTTTCTTTACCAAATGCATAAACAACTATATGGTCAAGGTGATTATTACACCGACAACATCATTACTCATCTTTATTCGTTTGTAGGTACCTACATTACAATAACAATATTACATGTAACCATTTTTTATCTCATAGGGAAAATTAAAGTGATATCTGTTCTTGAATTTTAAGAATTTGCGCAATAAAAATTCAGACGCAGATAACAGAATAAAATCCTTGGGCCCTGTAAAAATAGGTACATAGCTCAATATGTGGAGCCGTACATTATAATTGTTACTTTGTTTCAACATTATGCTTAATTGCATTTTTGCATTTTCATGCATTAATCGGTCTGCACTGAACAATGTCTGGTCTCATTAAGATATTATTCCGAACTGGCCAAATCAGCGAATCCCATGGGTTTAAGCATGGTGCACCATTTGGACTTGTTGGGAAAACATTTCTCTGATAACCTTAACATTTGACAAGTTCATCGTCTGGAAGTAATTTGCTAATTTCAGCCATCCTGGCTTTCCGGTGGAGAGGGATCTGAATTGTATTTATACAGTTTCTTATCACATTCCCCACAGTTCGTCCTCTGACCCGTCACAGTGCATTTTAGTCGTGACTCTTTTTGTACGCTGTGTCGTGTTATTTTTTGAAAGTAAGTATAAGTGTTTCTTTCTCTTTTTTTTTATTCATATCATTTCGATATATTTTTCCTTCCAAAGAAAAATTCTCTTTTGTTTCGCTATCCAATGTTAACAATATCTTCCCTTTCAGATGGAACCTGGAAGTGAAGTTCCCATTGAAAAGGTCCGGGGCCGGGGCCGCGGTGCCGGTTTTGATGGCCGCCCTCCTGGCTGCCAAGCGGGCCCAACGCACCGTGGGTGTGGCCAGCCTCAAGCTGGAGCCTGAAGGTGGAAGCTGGTCCCTCTGCGGCCAGCGAGGCGGAGGCTCCCCCTCAAGTGATTGAGGCAAGCAGGTGAGGTGGAGGCTCCTCCTGGGGTTCCAGCATCCCCAGAGAAGACCAAACCCAGGAGGAAGGCGGCGTCAACGACGCCTCAACAGCGGTGGCGCCGCGTTTGGCTGTCGAAGCCATAGGCAGCCACGCGCAAGACGGTGAATTTTTATTTTCTTTTAAGAAAATAAATTATTAACCGAAATGCTTGTATTATTTTTGTTGCGGTGTTCCTTCTGGTGTCCATGGGTCATGGTAATGTAAAATTCTGCTTACATGGACCACTTCAGTTTTAGATTTTGGCGAAATGCCCTTTCGTATCTCATAGTCCACATCAGACATTTTCCGATTTATGTAATAAGGACCAAACCATCTAAGCAGTAATTTTTCACTTTTTCCTACTTTCCTAATAGGGGTGAAAACTTTTACTTGGTCCCCCACTTCAAATTCAACATGGCGGTGTTGTACAATCATACCGTAATTTATCTATGTCTTGACGCCGTTTTATATTTTCAACTGCCAAATTTCTGACTGCTAAACCAATGTCTCTAATTTGGTCGCTATTACTACTTTCTAAGGGTGGCAATAAGTTTGCTTCTGTTGGTAAAATAGGTTCACGACCGTACACCAGCATGAATGGTGAGAATTTAGTACTATCTTGTTTTGCAGAATTGTACGCAAAAGTCACATGTGGAAGATATTCATCCCAATTTGATTGATCAGTATTAGTATACATAGATAACATATTGGCTAAAGTTTTATTAAATCTTTCTGTTAAGCCATTAGTTGCGGGATGATATGCAGTAGTAAACTGACTTGTTGTCCCCATCTTTTTTAGCAATTCCGTAACCAATTCTGATTGAAAAACCTTTCCCTCTATCGCTTAACAATTCCTTGGGTGCACCGTGTTTTGTAATAATCCTCTCCAGTATAAATTTTGCTACAGGTCCGGCTTTGCCGCTTGGTAATGCGTCAGTCTCCGCCCACCTTGTGGCGTAATCTGTCGCTACCACTATCATGGTTTTTTCCGCTGCTACTTCTGCGAAACGGGCCTAACAAATCTATCCCAACTTTTTCAAATGGGGTGCCAACTGGAATAGGATGTAACAGACCAATAGGCTTTTGATTTTGTTGGCCTTTCCTGGCCTGACAATCCGGGCATCCTTTTACAAAACGTTCCACGTCTTTTTGCAACCCTTGCCAATAGTATCTTTGTTTTATCTTCGCTAGGGTTTTTGACAATCCCAAATGGCCACTCAGCGGTTCTGAGTGGTGGGAGTACAAAATTTCCCCTATTAACTGTTGCGGTATCACTAAAAGTTTAGTCCGGCCCACTCCATGCGGGTTTATATGGTACAAAACTTCTGATTCAAGCCTAAAATTTTTCGCTTGCTTGCGTATACCAATTGTAGCTTCTTCAGGATGTTTTATAGCCTGAATTATTTCCAAAATGTTTTTATCTTTTGCTTGCAATTCTGCAATGTTACGCATATCCAATAAAAAGGTTGGTATTTCGTCAATTTCCTGTACTTTCGTATTTGCTGGCAAAACAGGATATCTGCTTACACAGTCTGCATCCCTGTGAGCAATTCCTGATTTATGATGTACTGTGTAGTCAAATTCAGATAACTTTAACGCCCAACGCGCTAAACGTCCAGTAGTCTCTTTCAAGGTTTTTAACCAACATAGCGCATGATGATCAGTCACTATTTTTATAGGTTTTCCATAAATAAAATGCCTAAAATAGGATAGCGCCCATTATAGCTGCTAACCCTTCAAGTTCTGTTATAGAATAATTTTTCTCAGCTTTACTAAGGCTTCTACTTGCATATGCTATTGGGTGTAACGCATTTTCATGATCCTCCTGCAATAATATTGCTCCGATTCCATCTTTACATGCATCTACCCTCAATTCACATCCTTTATTTGGTTGAAAATGTGCCAAAACTGGTTCACTAATCAATTTTTGTTTTAGTGTTTCAAATGCTTTATCATGTATGTCCTGCCAATCAAATTTATTTTGCTTCTTTGTTAAATCATGTAAAGGACGTGCAATTTTTGCAAAATTTTCTATAAACTTCCGATAGTAGTTACAAAGTCCCAAAAAACTTTGTACGCCTTTTACATTCTTTGGTTTTGGAAAATTTTCAATTGAAACTAATTTCGATTTATCAGGAAAAATTCCGTCTTTTGAAATTGTATAACCAAGAATATTAATTTTTTCCTTTAAATATTCACATTTTTTAGGTTTTAGTGTTAAGCCTGCACTCGGAGTCTATTGAAACTTTACGTAATTTTTCCTAAATGTTCATCTAATCGTTTTAGAAAAAATTATAATGTCGTCCATGTAAATTAAAACTTCCTTCCATTTTAAATCTCTAAACACTACATCTCCCAACTGTTGAAATGTTGCCGGGGCATTGCACAATCCAAAAGGCATTACATTAAATTCCCATAATCCGTGACCTGGCGCTGTAAAGGCAGTGAGTGGCTTACTTTCTTCTTTTACTTTGACTTGCCAATAACCTGAATACATGTCTAACGATGAGAAATATTTGGCGTTTCCTAAGTACGTCAAAATATCCTCAATATTAGATCCTGACCATGAATTTTTTACCGTCACATTGTTTAACTTGCGATAATCCACGCAAAATCGTGTCTCTCCCGACTTTTTCTTTACCAATACGACGGGACTTGCCCAGGGCGAGTTACTTTGCCTTATTATGTCGTATTGTTCCATTTCTCTTATCTGTTCATCTATTATCTCTCTTTCTTTTGTGCCACTCTGTAAGGTTTCTGTTTTATAGGTTTAGAGTTCCCTACATCGATTTCATGTTCAATGACATCGGTTTTTTCCCATATATTTTGGTGTTTTTGAAAAAACGTCACTATATTCTGACAGTAATGTCTGCAACTTGTTACACAATTCTGGGTTTGTTACATTGCTTAGATTATGGTCATTCATGGTAATCATTTCCTCATCATCTTCAGTTTCATCAATAAAATGAACTGGAATTTTGTTATATCCATTTCTATATTTTCCTGTAAATAACCGATTGTGGTATTTTTCAATATGAACACTTCTTTAAAACCTCATATTATTAATTTTGATGTACCATTTGCCATTTCTTACAAAAATATTTGAGCAAATCAACCCTTTTGGTCGTAGGTATTTATCGTTCTCGATAAAGCAGTACTTCGTGAACTCGTGCGGAGATAAGGCACAGTTCAGTCGTACCGTTATCTCGCGACCAACCTCGACCCTGTAGTCAGTTTCAAGTGCAACCTTCAAACTTCGCGCGGTTGACTCAATCTCGACGTTCGCAAATACCTTATTAGTATCTTCCATTTGTTCTATTTTCCCCATGTTGTTGTTGACATTGTTGCCAAAATGTAAAATCAATGGGTCAAGTTCATGGTATAATGTCACAGTATTGGTATTATAGTCAATCAATGATTTTTTTACTAGCCAAAAAGTTATGTCCCAAAATTAAGGCTTTTGATAAATTTTGCACCACTAGTGCCTCAACGGAAATAATTGTGCCATTAACTTTTATAATTACCTCTGAATTGCCGAGAGGTTGAACCGGATAACCTCCTGCGGTTATCAGTTGTATATTGTCTTGTAATCGTCTCATGTTACTGATATAATCTATGTCGACTACATTTTTACAAGCTCCTGTATCAAGTAAAACAGGGACGTTATCTTTACCGTTAACTGTGATATGTACTATTAATGTTTGTCTACTGGTGCCCGTAGATGACAATTGGACAATTTCGGTCGGGCTTCTTAGTTTTGAAACTGTCCTCTGTCGTTTGGGTTTCTTCGGCCTTGAGGTGCATTCCTTTGGAAAGGCCTATTATTGAAGTTACAAGACACATGACCGGGCCTACGGCAATCAATGCAAATAACCCGGCCGTCGTGCGTTCTCGTACGAGGCAAATAATTATTGCTATTATTATTCCTCCAGTTCTGATTTCTGTTCCTGTTAAAAGTATCCTGGTTCCGGGGTTGTTGCGAATTGTTCCTTACAAATTGTCGCCCCCTATTGAATGAGTTGTCCCTCGGACCATTTTGATTCGGTCTAAAATTATTCACCCTTGGAACATAGGTATTTCGTGCTTGATTTTGAACCGTATTCGAAAAATTCCTATTAAAAATGTCCGTGGCCTGGTGTCATTCCAGGTCCTTTTGCCGGTTTGTTGGGTTATTACCACTGTTACTGTTACTGACTGCCGCAGATACTGACAATAAAGCTGTGCTCTGTGTCATTTGGTTTACCAATGTCCTTTCTTTTATGTCGCTTATTTTAATGACTAATTGCTTTAAATCGTTCAAAATTCTATTGCTAGAACTAAGCAAATAATACATCTCATAGTAAGATGGATGTAAACATTTTCAAAATGATCCCTAAACGCGTCAAAAGTCATTTCTGGGTCAATCTCGGTTTGCGATTGCCAATAGATCATAATAGTATTTTTTAATGTCCTCGACGTCCTGCTGTTTGCGGGTGTTTAATCTAAATTTCAACTTTCGGAGTGGCTGTTCTCCTGAAAACTCTTTCAAAAAATCTGATTTAATATTTAGCCATGTTTTCATCTGATTCTCTGGCTCACTAATATAATTACTAAACCACGTATGGGCTGGACCTTCCAAAAAATTAGCCAAATAAGATATTTTATGATTTCTGACCAACTATTCACAATTGCTGCCTTTTCATATTTATTTATAAAAATACTTGGAGAGTCAATAGAAGGATTAATGTAGATGGGCATGTAAACTTTGGGGTGGCCGGAGTTTTGGCTCAGCCAAAGCTGCCTGTAATGTCATGTTAGCCATTACTAAAATATCGTTAGGGCGTATCGCACGGTTTCTTTCCCGAATCACAGGGGGTGGGCTAGAATTATTAGAACTTTGTAATAATTCTGAGGGGCGGGATTTTGGTGGCTCTACCACTTCTAAGGGACTTTCCTGCCAAGGATCCTCTGTTTCACGTGGTTTTGGCGGAGTTCTACTTAACGAAGCTCTTGGTTTAAAATAAACTTCCGTAGATTGGGGCTTAGAAGTCGAAGCCGAGGCTTGGGAAGTTTGAGCTTGAATGCCCACGACAGTATTGTCAAGAGTTTTTTCTTCGTCCTCACTGCTTGTCAAACAAACTGAACTGGGTTTGTCAAGCTTCTGTTTGTGTGAAGAAGTGGCTGTTTGTGTCGGAGCAGGGAAACTCACAGTCGAACTGTGATGCTCGGGTTTAAAATCTTTTAACTCTTTTATCACCTTCTCTGGGTTTCGACCCCTAGCGATAGCTTCCACGTAACACGAATTTTTCTTTTTCCGACAAACTTTGAGCCCTACTGCGAGTTTTTACTCGATCTTTGTCACTCGACTCACTCATGGACAATTTTTAAATTCATTTATGTGCTATATTTATTTTAAAAAAAAAAAAATAAATTAAAAATTTTTTTTTTAAGCAAGTTGATTATTCCTAGCAATTTCTTTGCGAATTTGCTTGTTCATCAAACTAATTATTTTTTTTGACGCTAAAATACACAAGCATCAATATCCCCATGCACAGAAAAACAATAACCAAAATTTCCTTTGCTGACCATGAATTATCTTTTCCTGAACTATTTGATACACCTCCACTGTTTCCCGCTTGGGAAATAATAATTTCCCTCCTCTTTTGAAGATGTACCACCCATATTAAACCAAAATTTTATCAAATGAACGCTTCAATAGCACAGGTAATCCCCAAAAAATCACTAAATAAATCAACGTTATTATCCCTAGCCAAAAGAAAATAATACCTAAAATTTCTTTTATAGCCCACACATTATTTTCCTGATTCTTTAGCATACCCCAAAAAATAAAAATAAAAATAAAAACTCAATTATTGTTTTTTATCCATCTCAAACAGACCGGCGCCTCCACCAAATGTCACGTTTAATTTATGAGCCCTTCTGGGTTCACCAATTAAACTGACTCACGACGTTAAACGTCGTGCCGGGATCTCAGTTTTAGGGATGGAATCAAACACTGAGTTTTCCTTGTATCACACTTAGATCTATTAAACACGGAATACACAAATGGATGCACAATACGGTTGTAAACAAAAGGTTGACAATTAACAATTGTACTTACATCGTCATAGCTAAGGACTTAGCTTTTCCTGGCAATGGCTTGGTCACTTCGCGTTTTTAAAACAACTTAGAGAACGGACTAATTAACTTAATCTTTTTGACCGAGGAGAGTCGACATTACGACTTCTCGGGTCAGCTGGTCACACTACCGTTGATCGGTTTCGCACTTCTCCTCTACTGCTAAAATCGGCGTATTTTATACCCGATTGATCGGCTGACGCAGTTTGTTATTGTCGCTTGTTTTTCACATTTCTGCAAAGCAGGTGGTGGTGACTCATCACCGATACGGTGCACTCGGTGCATGACACATTCGGTGCATCGTGATGCGACCTTGCCTCGTGCGCTTAACATTTCGCAATCCTCGATGTTTTTTAAGTTAATCAGTCCATCTTTTCAATTAATGGATTTTCCATTCGTGACAATACAAACTCAAAAACATTACTAGGATGTGACTTCATACAAATGTCAAATATTATTTTGGATATACCTCGAATGAGATGGGCCTTTGCAGAAGAACCTGGGAATTTTTACAAATTTTGTACACCACCATCTCAGTCGAATCACGATTGTGATATTAATATTTTAAATCAACACCTACACCTTCGAGATGATGAAGCTAGTGGAGACATAATCGAGGATGAACAACGCCTGCAGCTAGAAAATTTAATATTACTCAACAATGATGTCTTTGAAGTTTTTTCAGAACCGACTCCGTACGCAGAGCACTCCATAAATCTAACTTCGACTGAACCAACGTCATCGCTGCCCTATCGCATGTCACCTATGAAGAAGGAATACCTGAAAGAGGAGCTCGATAAAATGATTCAGGAAAGAGTAATCGAAGAGTGTGAGTCTCCGTATTCAGCGTCAGTGGTTTTAGTACCCAAAAAAACGGCAAACTGCGCGTTTGCGTGGACTACCGTGCTTTAAATCGCATTACTATTTCTGACTGTTATCCAATACCACGAATGGACGATCTTCTTCATGCCACCGGACCTACTCCGTTTATGTCTACTATAGATCTGCGGTCAGGATATTGGCAAGTGTCAGTGAAACCCTCCGATAGAGACAAAACTGCTTTTGTCTCTCCATTTGGCACTTTTCGTTTCAAGCGCATGCCTTTCGGGCTTAAGACAGCGCTAGCGACCTTTCAGAGGTTAATTGACAAATTTCGAACAGGATTACCTGATATTACAATACTTGCTTATCTCGACGATATTATTATATTATCGCCATCGTTTCAGAAGCATATTGAGGACCTAAACAAAGTGCAAGACTGAGGCAATTTAAACTTAGTGCTAATCGCGAGAAATGTTCGTTTTTATGTGCAAATGTAAAGTACCTTGGACACAGACTTACACGTGAAGGCATTGCAGCGGATCCCGATCAAGTTACTGCCATAGCTGACCTACCACCGCCAAGAAATGTAAATCACTTACTTAGCTTCATACAAACTGCCTCCTGGTTTCGACGCTTTATTCCAGAGTTTGCTGGAACAGCAAAGCCACTTACGGAATTGACTAAGAAGAACGCTGTGTGGAGATGGGGACAGACTCAACAAAACTCGTTTGACACTTTGAAGCGACTACTTACTAGTGCCCCAATACTGCGTCAGGCCGATCCAACTCAACCTTATGTGCTACGAACGAATGCAAGTTCATATGCAATCGGAGCATGTCTGCTCCAGGGGGAGGGACCTAACGAACGCCCTGTTGAATATGCAAGCCGCCTTCTCACGCAAGCCGAAAGGAATTACTCTACAACGGAGCGTGAAGCCCTAGCAGTCGTGTTTGCTGTTCAAAAGTTTCGAGGATACATCGAAGGATGTAAATCCGCATACTCACAGATCATCAGCCACTACGTTGGTTGATGACACTTAAATCTCCAAGTGGACGTTTAGCACGATGGGCCTTATTGCTACAAGGATTTGACTTAGATATTGAATATACACCAGGACGATGTAATGTGGTTGCTGATGCATTATCTAGGCCGCCATGCACCGAGGAAGCTGAATTTTGTGGTATTTGCTCAGTTACCATCGACCTGCCTAAAATGCCACTTGAAGACCTGCGTAAGAAGCAACTCAATGATCCTACTGTTGTTAAAATCATTAACTGTTTCGAAAATCCTGAAAAACAAGTTGACCTAAAACGATGGACAGAGCGGGGATTCATTATGATGAATGGCGTGCTTTATCGTTACTCGTCTGATATTGACTCGGAGGACGCTCAACTTGTAGTACCAAAAGAGTATATTTCAGAAATTCTCTTCGAATGTCATGACTCCCCAGTTGCCGGTCATTATGGCCTTGACAAGACATTGCATCGAGTTTCATCCAAGTACTATTGGGCGACTATGAGACGCGACGTCACTAACCACATTAAGAAGTGCATCCAATGCCAACGGTTCAAACCAGACAACAGAAAACCAGCTGGCTTTCTGCAGACTCCTGTGCTAGCTCAACGATTCGAGGTATTGTCCGTGGACTTGTTTGGTCCGCTTCCGGAAGCTGAAACTGGAGAGAAGTGGGTGTATATCATTGAAGACCCTACCACCAAATGGGTTGAACTTTTTGCACTAAAAGTAGCCACCGCCGAAGCCTGTGCACGAGTGCTTATAGATGAAATTATACTTCGCTATGGAACACCACGGCGCGTCATAAGCGATAATGGCACCCAATTCGTTGCAGAAGTAATGCAGTACGTCGCATACACCCTAGGATTCGTACAAAATCTTGTGCCGCTGTATCATCCGGAAGCCAATCCGGTCGAGAGACGTAATCGTGATCTCAAAACGCAACTGGCGATATTAACGCAGGAGAATCATCGTAAGTGGAATGAACATTTACCATCTATCCGATTCGCGATAAACAGTGCCCGGAACGACGCAACTGGATTTAGTGCTGCACAGTTGTGCTTCGGTCGGGAATTGCGCACACCGGGCGAAGTGTACCGAGACTTTCGTGGGGTTATCGAGAACGAAAACTTTAACCACCAAATCGGTTCATATCTTCGAGTGATTGCAAACAATCTGTCGCGTGCTCGTGAAAATTGCGAACGTCGCCAAGATGCCTCCAAAGCACTCCAGGACCGACATCGTCGTGAAGGCGAGAACTATCAGCCAGGCGAAAAAGTTTTAATAGATGTTCATGCCTTAAGTCAGGCGTCCCTGGGTTTCAGCGCCAAATTTGCGCCTCGTCGGGACGGACCTTACGTTATCCTGAAGAAGATATCACCAACCACCTATCAGATAGCTGAAGTAGGTAAAACAGATACGCCTTTGGGAACCTATCACGTATCGGCAATACGAAGATTTGTCGGGAATTACGATCCAGATCCACAGCCCGTAGTCCCTATCCGCAAAAGGGGGCGACCTAGGGAGAACACCATTTAAGTTGTTGGATTCTTCCCGGGACGTTGCAGAATCCAAAGGGGGAGGATGTAGCGACCAGGTATGCAGCCCACCGTACAAGCCGGTGTAAGGCGGGTTGTAGGGACTTCAAAGTGACAGACTGACGTTTGACAGTGCCTTTTCGGAAGAATTGACAGAACTGACGGGTGACAAAAATAGGATTATGAAGGTTGTTGTGGACGAAAGTTGTTGTGTAGTTAGTTTTAATACTTTGAATTAGAAATAAAGGACTTAAAACGTAAACCGGCTACAATAATATTTTTGTTATTAAGTACATGTATTTCGTATGAAGCATAAATACTTTGAATTTTCCTTACCTGTATAATATGGCGGTTTGATTGATTATTTGTTCATCACATCATTCTGACATTTATCTAGTTCAACTTTATGTATTTGTTAATGATGCAGGTTGTAATAGTTTTTGACTTTCAGTTCTCAAGACGAAATTAGTAGTTGTACTCATCCAGCATTTGAAAGGTAAATATTCGGCAAATAATTATTAAAAGTGATGGGAAAGAACACACAGCCTTCTCCACAAAAAATTTTATTCAAGCCCCCCAAAAATGTTAGAGGGGTCGCTCGACATATGTTTCGGGCACATAGGTACCCATCTTCAGGAGCTAAAAGTTAGAAAGTCTACAATGTATTACCCCTAAATGGTTGAATCAAACATACCCCATATGACAAGGTGAAACGCCGGCTGTCTTTCTTCAAAGGGGAGACAGCAAGACCTAAGTTTTAAAAAAATTAGTATGCCGTTAGGCCAAACATTACAGTTGTGCTTAAAAAAATCTGTAATTAAGATTAGAATGTTATATAAAATATAGAAATACCAAAATGTTTTACCTTATTATGGAGAAAAACACTAAAACTAAAGTAAAACTAAGTAATTAACATTATGTGTTAAGTACGTCGGGGCGACCCTCAGAATTTAGGATTAAAATTTCAATCATCTTAAATCTTAACTAATGTCCGGTTGCACGAAGCTGGTAGAACAAAATGGGCGATAAACGTTCTAGAATTTACAAAAAAGTTTTTTCGTATCAACATCCGCAAAGCGAAGCCGTTATTTTGATGGCGGGGGGATGGCGCAGAAAATAGTTGCAATGAACAACATAGGCGGCACAGCGACAGCACCCGGCAACACCGCCCGCACAAGTGACAGACGACAAAACGACAGTCGACGACTTAATGTCAAAAGCGACAACAGCGCAAACTACCGTAGATCAAGGAGGGGACCAAGAGATATAAACAAACATGAGTGAGGTTAAGGCTATAAGCTGGTTGAACACATTGAAAAAACTGTAAAAAAGGCCAAATCGGGGAGAAAATTGAACACTAAATAATGCGTGCAGACCTGGGAGATGAAGCAGGTGAACAAATGTCCAGAGCAGGTCAACAAGATGCTCGAGTGTCAACACAATGTCCAAAAAAGAAGAAAAACTGAGTTTAAGAAAGGGGCTATTAGAAGTTCAAAGATCTGAAGAATGGAGCCGAGGTGTGGTTTAGCTGGTCATTGAGGCAGGTATGCCCGCCACTCTGAGAGGCCTTGTTAATCTCGAGGACCTCTAAGAGGTTCAAGAGATTATTCTTATCGCAAAAATGTAAAGCCCTGAAACCTTGTTCAATATTAAATGTATGTTGATTGTAATAAGGATGTCTAGCAAAATGAGACTTTATGGAGCTTGCATTAAGGTTGGGGTTGTTGGAAAATTTATCTGCCTCTCTAATATGTTCGTGGATACGAGTGGCGAACCTCCTACCAGTTTGGCCAATATAGAGTGCATTGCAGTTGGAGGTGCAGCAGGAGAGTTCATAAACTCCAGCCTCCAGCCGGCGTTTCACCATGTCATATGGGGTATGTTTGATTCAACCATTTAGGGGTAATACATTGTAGACTTTCTAACTTTTAGCTCCTGAAGATGGGTACCTATGTGCCCGAAACATATGTCGAGCGACCCCTCTAACATTTTTGGGGGGCTTGAATAAAATTTTTTGTGGAGAAGGCTGTGTGTTCTTTCCCATCACTTTTACACTTACACCTCCACTTTGAGAAAAATGGACTACTACTTCACATTGAAATAATTAATAGTTTAATAAGGTATATTGTTCTATAAAAATTACATTTTTTTAGTTTGGACAAAGAAGTATTATCGGGCAGAAGGATAGTTGATACAC
Source organism: Ips typographus (assembly GCF_016097725.1). Lineage (NCBI taxonomy): Eukaryota > Metazoa > Arthropoda > Insecta > Coleoptera > Curculionidae > Ips > Ips typographus. Next base: position 7,570,245 of record NC_138433.1, read on the forward strand.
AACACTTTTTAAAAGAAATTTTAAATGGTGAAAGGCATGAACCGTTTGATTGCTCCATAATTGATATGGAGGTGGTACGTGAAACTAGGAGCGGTTTGTACAGTGAATTGGTCTTAAAATATCGCATGTGCTTATGTGTCAAAACCATTACAACAAATGAAAACGTAGAAAATTTAGACGTAAACTCCTCTGTGGTGTTGGGTTGTATAAGTACCGGCATAGGATATTCCCAAATGAATGAACTATCAGCTTCACTTAATATGCCTTTGATGTCACATAACACTTTTAATAACTATCATGAAAAAGTAGCTCATGTGATACGTAACGCAAATATAACCCTTATGCATGAAGCTGCGGTAGAGGAAGCCAATTTAGCAATAGAAGAAAAGGAAGTAGATAAAGATGGATGTCCCTGTATAACTGTGGTAACTGACGGTGCTTGGGGAAAGAGATCTTACAACGTTAATTATGATTCTATGTCTGGTGTGGTAAATATTCAATGATTTTATTTTGCTTCGATTTTTTTCTTCGACTTCTTTTGGTACTGATGTAGATATAAAACAGTAAGAGATCTGAATTCAATATACCATATACATATATCCATTTTTTAGGCCTGTATCATTGGTTTCAAAACAGGAAAAATGTTATACCTTGGAGTTAGAAATAAATACTGTTCTGTATGTGCTTGGTATGAAAATAGGAAAAAAGAAGTTTCTCAACATACATGTTACAAAAATTGGAGTGGCTCTTCAACTTCGATGGAAACAGATATTATTGTGGAAGGATTTAAAAGAAGTATGGACATGTATAATTTAAAATTTACCAAAATGGTAGGAGATGGAGATTCATCGGTACATCGAAAACTACTGCAAGTTAAACCTTATGATTGAAACCATCAGCTTGTCCAAAAGATAGAATGCAAAAATCACCTTCTACGAAATTTTGCTAAGAAATTTCGTAATATTTGCAGTACGTCAGTAAGTGCAGTAGTAGTATTCAAAAACAATGTTTTATTTTTTAGGTAAAAAGAGAAGCTCTTCGAAACATATTGCAGTTCCTTTAGCTGTAAGGAAAGAAGTTTTTGCTAAATTTATGCGGCTTAGAACATTAATTACAAAAGCTACAGCTTACCGTATTAAAGAAAGCACCAGCTTAGAAGAAAAAATTAATCTTTTAAGAGATGATATTAATAATGCCGCTAGTCACGTATTTGGAGAGCATGCCAAATGTGATGAAAAACAATACTTTTCCTGTAACAAGAAAAATGAGAAAAATTTAGTACCTATCCTACAGGAATACGGTATTTATGCTGATATTAAAGCAGCTCTACAAAGAGTTGAAGACAACGCAAGTAGCCTTGTAATGAATATGGATAATAACTTGGCCGAACATTACAATAGTGTCGTATGCAAATTTGTGGGTGGAAAAAGAGTTAATTTTTCTTTACGGGGTTCTTACCAGACCCGATGTGAAGCCGCCGCCTTAGCATATAGTAGTCGGGGAGAATATTACAGGTTGGTCCATAAAAGTGCACATGACAAAAGTCCACAAAGCTTCACAAAAAAAATCATGCGCCAAAAACAAAAGGTACTAACAAATGTACGCAGAAAACTGTATTCGAAACGAAAATCGAAAACCGGAAAACCGTTATTGCCTGATAAGGATTATGGCCCCGATGCGCATTATACCCCTTTAGATTTAGACAGTCCTGAGTACTTGCAAAAGGTTCAAAATTTTCTAGCCATATTAAAGAAATCATCAAAAGAAATTGATGAAATTGATCAAACTTTGGCAAAATATGTAAATTGCGTCAGACAACATCTCCAGTGAACACAATAAAAACTCTACTGTACGGAAAATTTACAGGTAACCAAGCCACCCGATATGGTAACGATAGCGAAACTTTAGCTATTGCGAATTTTGAAAAATTATTCAAAGTTATAAAATGCGGCTTGTATATAGATAAAGAAAAGTGTTATTTGACAGCAAGTCCGGATGGGCTAATAGAAAGTGATGGCTTAGTGGAAATTAAATGTCCATTTACAATATCCAAAATGTCTCCAGAACAGGGTATAGCTGAAGGACGTATAAAGTTTGCTAGATTATCAAATAACGACCTCTGTTTGAAAAGAAACCATAACTATTACTACCAAGTTCAAGGTCAACTTGCTATTACTAGAAGAAAATATTGTTTTTTTATAATATGGAGTCCATGTGGAATGTTGGTAGAAAAGGTGAATTGAACTTGTTCTTGTGAAAAAGGATCACATTTTCAAAAAGTAATTATTTTGCACGAGTTTTTATAATACTTGTGGTATTTAAATTTGGATATGCAATTTTGGGTGACTTTTGGTTAAATTGTTTTTTACTATCAAATATTGAAACTTTTAAGATGTAATCCTTTCTTGTGTTATCGATTTACACACAGATTTTTGATATTAACTTTTTTGTTCCGTAGATCATATACGACGAAGAATTTTGGAAAGGGAGAATGGTTCCAAAACTCAAAGAATTTTATGAGAAACATTTACTCCCGGAACTAATTGATCCTCTGTTTCCCAAAGGTTTACCTATAAGGGGAGGACCTTCATAAAACTTTAATTTTTTAGTACTATTATATTTTTTTTCTACAAACATTCAATAATGATGGATTAGGTTTACACCTACATAGATGTTTCAAATCATGAAAACTTACTTTTTCTACAAACATTCAATAATGATGCATTTTTCGCTTCCAAATCTCAACGAAAAGTTACCCTTTACCGACGAGTTTACTTTATCGCGCGTTGCCAAGGGTAGCGAGCGATAAAATTTTTTTCGCTTGCTGTCCAGAGCAACGGCCACAATAAATGCCATTATTGGAAATGTCAGTGTCACCAGTTTGATGTCAGTATTCAATTGTGTATAGTTTTGATCCTGTTTTTGAGTACCTACGCAGTAAGTTTAGTTGTATTAGATATTTAGTGATGTTTGTAGAAAAAATATTGTATGTAATACATAAAAGTCACATAAAACACAAAAGTCACATAAGACATAAAAGTCACATTGTACGCGCACAATGTGACTTTTATAATCTATAATGATTGCTGCGCTCCACTTTTTTTGCAGTTCGCAAGGACAACAGCTAGTGATAAATTTTAACATAGTTTTAAGTTTTTTTCTGAAAATTGTGGCTGGTAGGTCTATCACCACTTCCGAATAATTGTCCTTATTGTATGGACTCAAAGTTTTTGATTTCCGTTAAAGTCAGTAAAACTCATACAAATCGAATATTTACTGTCGTAGACAATGAAGAACACACCCTCCTTAATTTAATCCGACAATATATTTCATTAAGACCCCTACATACACCACATCAGCGCTTTTTTGTTTTTTATAAAAATAATAAATGTTCTACACATCCTGTGGGCATCAATACATTTTCAAAACTACCATCTACCATAGCGACTTTTTTGAAATTAGACCAAGTGCATCTTTATACTGGTCATTGTTTTCGACGCTCTTCAGCTTCTATACTATCAGAAAGTGGGGCTGACTTTTCAGCTATCAAAGGCCTTGGTGGCTGGAAATCCACTTCTGTCGCTGAAGGGTATATTGAAAATTCAATACAAAGCAAAGACAGCACTGCAGCAAAACTTCTTTGTAACACAGAAACCTCGGTTTCTCCCTGAGGCTCCTTCCACTTCTACAAATCATTCAAACACTTACCTCAAGGAAAATAACATAAACTTAAACCTAAATTCCAATCCCACAAGCAGTAATGATGTATCTATGCCATCCTTTAATTTTAGCAATTGTACTGTTACAAATGTTAATATCAATATGTACAAACACTAATTACATTCTGCACAGATTTATGCTGGGTGTTATTTAGCTTGACTCAAAGCAAGTTTTAGCAGCTCAACTACACAGTTTAACTCAAATATACATACCTAACTGTGAGTTAAGTTTTATAATACCCACCATATTAATGTTTTGAAACTAGAAATTTCTATTAATAACACTGGCCGACACAATTTTTGTAACACCAGTCAGACCATTAATTTCACAATGCTTATGCCTTTCTAGTAATAGAAAAAAATCCCATAAAGTCCTAGAACGTCCACTTTTTTCAGAAGCTTCATTAAACCTTTTGATGTTGGCCAGTAATAGCCGTGTTTGAGTTGAAGCCCCGCATGAAGGAGCAGAGCAAATATGACGAACCCCCATTTGCACAGTCATACTTTAAGCCAAGATTAAGTTAAGGGTGGTTCACACTGTGACAATACAGGTGAAAAAATGACAGCCTGAATCAAACTTAACTTAGGCGCGGCTTAAAATACGACGGTAGGCGTGTTCGGCAGAGTCGGCACAACGCGTTCATCTAGAATTACTGCCAAAATGAAACTGTAAAAAAGAATTGCTTTTTTGGGATTAACACAACGGATATTACTTATTTACCAAGAGGAAATATTCGTAAATTCATATGTAGTTACTGTTTTTTTTTTAAATATTTTTAGTATTATATACAAAAGAGCGTTCTTCCAAAAGGAGTTTATATGCATATACGACTTTGTAATTCTAGATGAACAAACGGTAGAAAAGATAAAAAAAAAGATAGGTAGAAAAAGAGTTTTTCCCTTGTATTGGTATCTATTAATCTAAAATCACTGATGGTCGGCCGGAGAGGAGTGCATTTCAACCTGGATCTCAAAATGTTAAGTATGAGCCTCTTGTAGATCCAAAAAATGTTCTTTTGCCTCCTCTTCATATAAAACTCGGACTGATAAAAAACTTTGTGAAGGCTATGAATAAAGATGGTAAAGGATTTAAGTACCTGAGACAAGTGTTTCCTCAGTTAAGTGACGCCAAATTAAAAGAAGGTATTTTTATTGGACCGCAAACTAGAAAATTGATGGGAGATGTTCATTTCACGGAAAATCTCACCTTAGAAGAATTGAGAGCGTGGAACTCATTTGTAAGAGTGGTGAAGGGATTTTTAGGTAACAATAAGGATCAAAATTATGAACAAATAGTTGAGGAACTTTTGGAATCTTACAATTTGCTTGGTTCTCGAATGTCTTTAAAAATTCACTTTCTTCATTCCCTTCTATCATTTTTTCCGGAGAATTTGGGCGCTGTTAGCGACGAGCAAGGTGAAAGGTTCCATCAGGACATCAGGACAATGGAAACAAGGTACCAAGGACGATGGGATGAAGCCATGATGGGTGACTATTGCTGGTTTTTGAAGAGAGAAGACGTCACCCCACACAAAAGAAAAAAATAGAACTATTTGGTGTGTTTCAAATAACTTTTTTGAATATTTGTATTGTTATTAGATTTCAACTTATTATTAACTAGATACAGTCGCTATAGAGATTTAAATTACTTGTAAAATATATTTTGTGATAAATAACATATGCATTATAATACCGTTCTACGCTTGTGGTTTGTTTAACGTAACAAGAAAACCTTACGTGCTACAAGTTTTTTTTTTGCTGTTTTCAATTCATATTGGTCCATTTTACCATTTTAGGCTATTCAGCTTTTTGTTACAAAAAAAAATATTTTTTTTGTCGACCAGTGTAATTAGTTTTAAACATAGGTATAGTAGTTGTTCAAGAAATAATATATATTGTATAGTACATACTAGAGATATTATTTCAAAATAATGTCCTCCAATTCTCCATGTGGAGTATATGTATAATCAGGTCCTCAACAAGCAGTCACAAGTTAATCTGAAAATTCCAATATTTAAGCAAAAGTCTCAACATCCATCTCAGCATAATCAGTTTACCTAGATAATTAATTGTGGTTTGGCAAAATGAAAAGCAAATGTTTTATTCTTAAACCGTTTTTGAACTAGAACCTCCATTATATAATTAGTCTTCTGTACACAGCAAGCACAGCCAGAACCTGAAAATGTTTATGTTACCATATGGTAATCATCTAGTTCTGGTCAACTAGTATAGACAGACAGAAGACAGAAGTGTAAAAGACAGATAAACGAAAAAAGAAGAGAGGTGCACAACTCGCCGTACACGGGATAGGTAAAGTGGGTTACCATCAACTAAGTGCCTGTGGTGTAGAAAATTGGCGCTTTCTGGCGCTTTTTTGTCCAAAGTTTGGCGGTGACGATAGCCGAAAACCTGACAACCCTGTGTAACGGTTTAACGGTTTTTCTTCAGTTTAGGCGCGGTTTACGTTGCGTGAATTTCGGTTCGGTTTTTCCGGGATTTTTCCTCAAAAAGTGCGCCTTTAGTGTCGTAAAGTGTTTTATTAGTTTAGTGCCTTTGGATTATCGACCTGGATTAGTATTTTTCGTCAAAGGTTGGTGATTTTCGATTATTTTTAAGTCGACTTTTTTATTTCAACTGCAATTGCATTTTTAAACCGATCTTTCCAAAATCGGATTCAGCACGACGAAATACTCAATTAAATCTATTTTTTGTGCCAAAATTCCCATTTTTGATTTTGAATTTATGGCCATTTTTTCGATTTTTTGGGGGTGCACAAACCGTGCGCGTAGCATCTCGTTTATTTCAACTCGAATTGCATTTTTAACCCTAAAATCGGATTCAGCACGATGAAATACTCACTTAAATCTATTTTTTGTGTTAAAATTACGATTTTTGATTTTGAATTAATGGCCATATTTTCGAATTAATGGATATATTTTTATTGGTAGGTGTTTATAAGGAAAGGAATTTTTCTAAGTCATACTGTCGACTCAAATTCTCACCTTTTTGACCCCAAGCAAAAATGATTTATTGCCTGCAGCTGCAGGAAAAAAATTGTTATTATTTATTGCACCCGACGACATGTTTTTGAAATTCCACCTTTTGACCTGACGCATTCCTGCTCCCAGAATGACAGTCAGTCAGAATCGGGCAGTCAGAACTGAAACGTCGTCAAGTCGAAGACAAGTGTGAAAAGTCGGTTAAAGTCCAAAAAAGACCTAATGGGGTCAAGTTCTAGTCATGTTCAGTAGTGCAAAATAAGTTCTACCAAAATTCTTCAGGTGCAAGATTTGTGAAACTAAGGTGTTTGGAAAACCCTCCAAAATTCTCGTAAAGAAACCACGTAGCCGCTTGACCTAAAGCCTGTGACTTCAACTCAACTCAACATGTCCAGAAGGTACGTTAACGCCAGAATTGCTAACTAGACCTAAGTCTTTGGAACCGAACCGTACCCAGCTGAGTAATTATCTATGTTTTTGGAATCTGAATAAATGTTTGATCCAAGATTGGTGGTTGTGTCATTTAGGGTATAGGGCTTGCCCCTCGAACCCCAAAAATAAGCTTGTAAGACCCAAAATTGGAAGAAGGTATTTTTGGGCCATTACACTAACTTTCCGCATAGGACAATTTGGCTAAATCGTATTATTTTGTTGTCAAGAATATGCTGTAGCTCTATGTCCCATTACTTATGGTCCACCCTGTGTACCTACCTAAGTATACATATTTATAAGCATAGTTATACATAGGTTATACCTACCTATATAATATTAGTCACGTGTGGGCTAATTTATTTTCACTGATTTAAGCTTAATTAAGGTGTATTTATATGGTGTACAATAATAAGTTATTATTTAATGGGGTAAGTTTTCAAGGATTATAGTTTTTAAGAGATTTTATGATAAATTACGTTTTTCCCAACATTTATAACGTGTCTAGACGCTTTTGCGGAATTTTGCAATTTTTTTTAGAGTGTTCTGCAATAATTTTGCACCCTTAAAACTGTCATTTTAACTGTTTTTAACTCTTTTTAAAATTTTTCAAAAACTCAAAAAATGTGTTTTTTGAGAAAAATCGATTTTATTCAATTTTTATAGTGTTCCTCAATCGATCTGCTTTATTAAAATTGTCATTTTAATTATATTTTTTAATTTTCAAAATTTTTTAAAAATTCAAAAACTGTGTTTTTTCATAAAAATTTATTTTATTCAATTTTTATAGTGTTCTGCAATCATTTTTCACCCTTAAAACTATCATTTTAGCTGTTTTTAACTTTTTTAAAAATTTTAAAAACTCAAAAAGTATGTTTTTTTGATAAAAATCGATTTTATTCAATTTTTATAGTGTTTAACAATCAATTTGCACAGTTAAAACTGTCATTTTGACTTTTTTTTTAAATTTGAAAAATTTTACAGCTTCAAACGGTTATTTTTTACGGAAATGAAACGTGTTTAGGCATTGTTTTGAGTGGAACAAGAAAACGTAATTTTTCAAGTCAGCCAGTGTTTTTTTTAGAAAAGAGGGAATTTTTTGAAAATTTTAAAATTTGAAATTAAAAAATGTTTGATTTGTTTTTGTAGAAATAGACGACCAACAACAAGCATGATGAACAACAATAACAACAACGACGACGAGCGTCAACAACACTTCCTTAGGCAACTCAGGGTGATGTTTGAGGGCTACGATTGGGAGCGCCGCATGCTGAGAGTGACCTTGGAACGATTTAATTGGGATCGTCGTCGAAAACTCCAGGTAGTATTGCATCGGATGGAAGAGTTGCTGCGTTAGTTGCATGTTTTGCTTACGCCTCTCAATTATGTGGGATTGATGAGGGAATTGCGTGTGGTACTCGAACGTTGCGTCGAAAGACCGCGTCAATCATCGGTTCGACCGCTTTCTTTTCAAGGTAACGATGATAATGATGACGATAATGTAGTTGACTGTTGTGATGAAAACTGCCTTTGGTCTGCTGGATTGGATGGCAGCCCAGCTGTTGGTAGGTTTGCAGATCGTAGCTGGACTGCCCTGACGTAGTCTCTGCCCGTCAATCCATTTGGTTTGTGGTCGAACCACGATCGGCTAGAAGCGTCTTCGCTGGCACACTCTATTCCTTTTAGCAGGGGCGACTGTTTAATTTTCCCCGCATAGTATAGATCTCCAGGTTCAGCCCCGCATAGTGCTGTTAAGCGGTTTATTAGCTGCCTTGAGGAGTCGTGCATCATGACATACCTCAGGCAGGTGTCTTGTTCGACGGCTATTAAGTGTTTCAGCCTCCCCATGAAGATCTGAGGTATGGTGTTTCTCAGTGAGCTCACCCCCAAGCCCCCATCCTTGATTTTGGCATGAATTGCCGCATCAGGAGTGAGGATGTTAAGATGCATATTTTTCTTAACGAAATGTCGGACAAGTCAATCTGCCTCCCGCAGAATTCTGCCTGTTATTTTTGGCTGTTGCAAACCGTAGAGCACTTTCGGTATTGCGTATGTTTTTAGTAGTTGTAGTTTTTGCTCTGGCTTCAGTGGCGCCCTGCCGATGTTCTGCAACCAAGTGCTCAGGTTCTTAATGGACGGTTTTAGAAGTCCCGATGTACCCAGCTGATGGCCCAGGTATTTTGTTGGCTCAAAGTCCGTCGCCTGCCTAATGAGATTACCTCCACAATCTAAGAAGGTTTTGGTCCTGGGTACGACCTTTCCACCCCTCGGCACTAGTGCCCCGGTGATGACCGATTATTTTCGGGCGTTTATAGTCATCCCCTTTTGGGCACAGAAATTCTGCTACCAAGTTAATGTCGAGGGGAAGGTCCACCTCTCTATCCTCCAGGATCACCAGGTCGTCGGCGAAGGCTAGGGCCGAACATTTGACTCCGTCCCCCAACGTGCCACCTCTGCCTGTTTTCTTCAATTTGCAAATCAACTCGTCCACCACCAAGTTGAAGAGTATGGGACTTAGGGGGTCTCCCTGTTTTACGCCCCTGCTCACTTTCAGTTCCCTTGTGATGTTATTCCCGACTTTAATGGTAGTTGTCGCCTCGTTCAGTGCATTACTGACGTATTGAACATTTGCGTTGAGACACCTATGCATTTTAGTGCTCTTATAACAGCACCCTGGTTGACCGAGTCAAAGGCCTTACATAGATCTAGACTTAGCACATTATAGGACTTCCGGTCTTCAATCCTATTTCGAATGTAGTGCTGAGCGATGATGGTGTTCGCCAGCGTACCATCAATGTTCGTGCATCCCCTTTGGTTCATTGATGGGGAAATCACGTGTTTGATTCTGCGAGCAATGAGCATGTGCAACAGCCGCATTAGTGCCGAAGACACAGTGATGAGACAGGAAAGACCCGGCCATCTTTCCTGTCTCCGTCTTTGTATATCAGAGTTGTTCTAGAAGTTTTCCAACTCTGAGGCATATACCGGTAAAAAAGTAGTTTAAAAAACTCACGTCCCTTGTCGGTTTTTGGTCTCTAAGCCCTTTTTCCGAAAAAAACAACTCCCTTTTCCCGGTCTTCCACAAGGAAACGGACACCGGGATCGTATCCGTCGTGGTTGAAATCGTCTATAACACCCCCCATTTAGGGGTCTCCGACGCCGCCTTCCCCTCGAAAAACCGAAAAAACCGGTTTTTGGCAGAATCCCGGTAAAATCAACACTTATACCGTCGATAACGTGGCCCCGCTCTATGAGTTCATATACCGGAACCACGTGCGTTACCGACTTTGACGTAAGCAACCGGAAATACGCGTTCGCACTACAACGTTTTCCACAAATCCACTAATATCTCGACAAACCTTTGTTGTTTTTGCGTCAAATTTTCAGGGTAGGTTTACACCCCCCTGACACACCCTCACACAAAATATCTTTGGTCTCCCTTAACGGGAACACCCTTAATTCCTGCGGGTAAAAACACTCACCCTTTTCAAATTAAATTCCACTTAAATCTCGGGCATCCCTTAACGGAATTGCACCAAACTTTCACACCACCTCGACAACCACTATGTGCGTCCGCCCACCAAAAATCTTCACTATCGCGCTACAATGACCGCTGTAAATTCGAATTATATCGGAGCTTACATAAAACACGACGTTAATCCATTCATCTGTGGGTAGGGACAGTGGGAATCTCGTTAATCCATTCATGCGCGTCACTAATTAGATGACGAGGCATTTGGCTATTGAAAATCTTTATTGACTTAATAAATATCTCACAATTCAATAAAGACATGTACACCGATTTTAGAGGTGTTGATAAATTGCTACCGGTTACGCCGGATTTACTTAATAAGCCTATCAGCTGTTACAATAAGCGTAAAGTTGTACAGTACATAAAAATTTAACAGTACACATATATATATATGTTAACATTTAACATATATATATGTAAATAGACAAACATGGCGCTTGGTGATTGGACGAAAACGTCTCTCGAAGTGGGCGGGGCTGGCAGTTGGCTCCTCCCTTCAGATCGTCAGGGCCTAGCGAGTTTCCAGCAAAAACTCAGCTTGGCGATTGTCACTAGCGACCGTCGGGAGCGGTCGAAGATGGTGGCCCAGTGAGAGGCGTCCAGTAGTTTGTCTACCAGTCATTTGCTGGGTGCGGATTCGTCTTGACTGCCGCGCCCGTTAGTGTTTAGGCGCGGCGTGTGCTTCTTGGAGCAGGAACAACTCTTAAGAGAGTCATAGTTACTCCCGCCGTTTACGCGCTTGATTGAATTTCTTCACTTTGACATTCAGAGCACTGGACAGAAATCACATTGCCTCAACATCACGTTAAGACCATCGCAAAGCTTTGTTTTAATTAGACAGTCGGATTCCCCCGGTCCGTGCCAGTTGTGAGCTGATCGTTAAATAGCGGCCGAAGAGGACACCGACGAACCGAAATTCATCGGGCCTCGCAGCAAAGCGGTTCCGCAGGAGGCCAAGGCACGGGACCGAGCTGGGATCAGGCCGAAACCGTCACCTCGCCCAGGCCCGGCTCGTTAACCAGTTCCTGCTTCCTCTCTTCGTAAAACGACTACACCGCATCAACATCGGCTTTCGTCTAGGGCTTAGGATCGACTGACTCATGTGCAACGGCTGTTCACACGAAACCCTTCTTCACGTCAGTCCTCCAGGGCCTCGCTGGAGTATTTGCTACTACCACCAACATCTGCACCGACGGCGGCTCCAGACGGCCTCGCGGCCAGCCCTTCTGCGCACACCGCCGCGACCCTCCTACTCGTCAGGGCTTCATGATCGTCGATGACGATCGCACATGCCGCTGACGGTCGAGTATAAGCACGTCGCGTCAGCGCCATCCATTTTCAGGGCTAGTAACTTCGGCAGGTGAATTGTTACACACTCCTTTTCCACCACCGCCACCGTCCTGCTGTCTTAAGTTACCAACGCCTTTCATGGTATCCCATAAGCGTCGATTTAGGCGCTTTAACTCGACGTTTGGTTCATCCCACAGCGCCAGTTCTGCTTACCAAAAATGGCCCACTTGGCACTCTGAGTGTGAGCGAGATGCCAACCACCCACCACTGGGAAATAACATACTATATCTGAAACGAAATGTGATGGTGCGCCAAAGTCGAGACGATCTGCCACGTTCTCCAGGGTTGCCCATCAACCCACTGGGAGCGTATTCGCAAGCACAACGAGATAGCGAAGAAGCTCTCCAAACACTGTAAAACCAAGAAATGGCAGGTTTTGGATGAGCCGCATATCAGGCACGCGGACGGACCCTTTTCAAGCCCGACTTGGTAGTAAGTATAAACAGCAATACTTTAGTCGTTTCAGATGTGCAAGTAGTCTGGGAGGGAGACATCGGCTTAGGGGTTATGCATGCCAACAAGAAGCATAAATATGAGCAAGATGCCAAGTTCACCGAAGACATCAGCCTAAAATTCCCCGACAAGACCATCATTCACGCGCCGGTCACCTTAGGTGCAAGGGGAATTTGGCCGAGATGTAACTCCGAGACTGAGGATCTCCTCCAGCGCACGAGGAGATTCAAAGATAGCTGCGTGGCCTCCACTTTAAAGTGGGGAAGTTCCATCCACGCGGCCTTCTCTAAAAAGACGTGGCGAACCAGACAAATAAGGTAAGATCTCCCTTACTGGGCGTGCTTAGCTAGTTTACAGGACAGGAGCCACTGCCTGAGGGACGGCCACTCGACCTGACGATCACCAACCGAGGCCCGGACGACAAGACCTGGACTATAGATGCCGCTGGACTTCCACCGCGTGCATACCAACCGGTATGAGGATGGGCCATCGGGGAAGCAAGGAGCGTCGAGGTGCCAGTTCCTGTACCACCATGTGTATCTGACTTTCCGTGCTGTCACGTCCCCTTTACACTGACTTGGTCAAAACCGACTGACTGCATACCACAGATGTCCGCTAGATGCCCCCCTTCTGGATCACTCGGAGGTGGAATTAGCCTTAGTAACACCATGTAATACAAGTAAAATCCCCGGTCTCGCCGGGATGAACTGTATTAGGCTAAGGGCTCTAGATTGTAAACTAGCTGATTTTTTTTTTAACGCTGCCCGGATAACACGGCAGCTATGATAACACTGTTCAACATCTGTGTACATGTCTTTTATATATTTTTGAAAATAAAGATTTCAAATAGCCAAATGCCTCGTCATCTAATTAGTGACGCGCATGAATGGATTAACGAGATTCCCACTGTCCCTACCCACTACACTACAATAGGGCATTAGAAAAGAGGGAAAGCGAAATAGAAAAGTATAGGGAAGGGGGTTTAGGAGGGGAAGTCCTGGAGAGGCTTGGCGAGCTGATTGAGAAGTAGTTAGCGGAAAAGACGGTCAGGTGAAGGGGGTAGTTGAGAGAAAAAAAAGGGGGGGGGGGGGGGAAATGACGGTGGTACAGATAGAGGGGTCACCAAGAAGCGGGGGGGTAGCAACAGGGGCAATTAGGAAGACTGTTAAGGGGGGTGACATGCGGGCAGGTCTCTACGGACACGTCAGGGGATGAAGGGGCGAGGGCGAAAGACGATGGTGAAAGAGGGGGGGAATGGACAAGGGTCCAAAGGAAGAAAACATATGCGGAGGCGCTGGGGAGGGGAGCAAACAAAGGGGGAGAAAACAAAGAGGGGTGGAAAACTCCACCAAGGAGGGAAGTTGAAAGGTGCGAACTCACCATCGAAAGGGAAAGGAAAAAAGGGCAAGAACTGGTGAGGGAAGTCACAAGCATGATAAGGGGAGCGGGAGTATCGGTGGTAAAAAGCGTAAGGGAGGTTAGAGACGGCAGAGTTATGGCTGTATCCGGCAACGATACGGAAAAGGAAAGGGTGAGAGAAAACTTGCAGGGTATGGCAGAGGTTAGGGTTAACGAGAGTAGGGGTGTTAACCCTAAACTTAAGATAACGGGGGTGGAAAAAGGACTTACGGACGAGGAAATCATAATGGCCCTCTTCGAGGAAAATGCGGAACTGTGGGAAGGGAGAGAGTATGAGGTCTGTATGAGTGGGGCAAGGGTCCTCTTCAGGAGGCCTTGCAGGCGAGAGGGGGTAGAGAACGTGGTGTCGAATTAAAAGGGGAAACATTTAAGCGCTTAGTCAAGAAAAAGAGAGTGACGGTTAGCATGATGGTGTATGTGGTCGAGGAGTTTGCGGATCTGGCGGTGTGCTTCAGGTGTAGCAAATTTGGTCACATTGGCGCCAGATGTACGGATGGGAAGTGTTGCAATAGGTGCGGCGGGGATCATGAGGTTAGGGAGTGTCAGGTGAAGGATGAGTGGGACTGCCCAAATTGCAAGAAGGTTGGTGTGGCAAGGAGGGAGAGATGCCACAGTGCCTCTGCCAAAAGATGCCCCGTGTATAGGCGGAAAATAGAACAGAGGCTGCAGAACACCAATTATCACTAATGGCCAATTTTCTTCAGACCAATTTGGGCAGGGGAAGAGAGGCGACCGAGTGTATGAGGGAGTTCGTACGGGCGAACGGAGTGGATGTGGTTTTGCTTACGGAACCGTTCAAACGCGAGGCGGAGTGGAAGGGGTTTATGAGATTTGGCAAACCAAATGCCAAATCGGTCATATGGGTGAAAGAAAGTCTTAGGGCGTGGATGTTGGATAGTGAGTCGAGTGAGAATGTGGTTAGTGGTTAGAATAATGCTTAAATTCAGGGATAAGGAGGTGAGAGTGGTTGGTGTGTACGACAAGCCAACGGCAGGCAGTCGTACAAACCATCGAATGAGAGAGAGGGAGAGAATGTGGAGGAGTGCTAAAGGACCCATGCTTCTGGCTGGGGATTTTAACGCCAAAAACCAAGCATGGGGAGGAGAGACGACGGATGAAAGAGGAGAAGAACTAATGGAGATGGCAGTTTTGTATGGATGGGAGCTCGCGAACGATCGGAACCAGGGTCCGACGTTCGAGAGCGCGAATGGCAGGAGTTGGGTGGATGTGACGTGGGCAAGAGATCTGGAGATAGGGGAATGGAAGGTGAGAGACACGGAGACTCTAAGGGATCACAAATACGTGACATTTGGAGTCAACGGTCTCCTGGTGGAAGGGAAAGAGGGTGAATGGGAGTATGATTTTAATTCGACGGATTGGGAACGGTTTCGGGAGCATTTGAATGGGTTTAGGTGGGGAAACATCGAGGCCGTGGAGGATCTTGAGGAGGAGGCCGTAAGGATGCAACACTTTTGCAAGGATGCGTGTAAGTTGATTAAAAGGAGAAGGATGACTGGGAGAGCCGCTAACAGTTGGTGGGACGACGACTTAAGCGGCAGAAAGAAAGAAGTAGAGAGAATGAGGAGACAGTATCAGGGGAGTAGGGGGAGTGTGAATGAGGGGTCAATGAAACGCAGTTATTACTCGGAAAGGAAAGAACTAAAGAGGGCCATTAGGATAAAGAAGAGGGAAAAAAGAAGGGAGCAAATAGAAGAGTTGACAACCGACAACTCGTGGGACAGAGTGTGGGAATTAATAAACAAATGGGGGGTTCGTAGGGGGGAATCCGCACTTAGGACTAGGGACGGTAGGGAGATAGGGACAGGTGAAGAGTGGTATAGGGAGATGATTGAGAAATACCACCCGGATCTGACTGTGGATGAGAAGGACGAATGGGAAACGTACCAACGTACGAGAAGAAAGGGGAGGGCCAACGTCAACTTCGACGTTGACCTCAGGGTGGAAGAACTGGAAGGGGTGATTGCCGGTTTGAAAAAGAAAAAAGCGTGTGGGGACGATACGATCCCCAACGAGTGCGTGAAGCATGTCTGGGAAGTCTGGAGAGAGGGAATGATGAGAGTGTATGGGGCGTGTTTAACAAGGGTAGTTTTTCCGCGGGTGTGGAAGTATGCTAGGGTCAGGTGGCTGCCATGGAAGAGCGGAGGGCACAGGCCAATCAGCCTGTTACCGACGCTCGGCAGGTTGCTTGACCGGCTGGTCAACGCCAGGCTAGTCAATTGGTATGAAAGGGCGGGCTGTCTCGATGAGAGGCAGTTCGGTTTCCGGAGGTCTAGAGATACTTTAATGGCAATAGAGAAGATGAGAGAGAAATTGAGGGAATACAAGGAAGCACACTGGCACGTACTGGTGGTCACGCTGGACCTGAAGAACGCCTTCAACATGGCGTGGCCGCCGTACGTGGACCAGAGGATGGAAGAAGATGAAGTGCCGGGGCTCCTCAGGGAGATAGCCTGGCACTTCTTGAATGAAAGGGTAGTTAAGAGTGGGGACGTGAGTGAAAGGGTGAACAGGGGCCGCCCGCAGGGATCCAGCCTGGGGCCGTCCCTGTGGCTGGTTTGTATGAATGAGTGGCTGGAGATGTTTGATTCGGAGGACGACCGGGGAGCAGTCTACGGGCAGGCATTCGCGGACGATCAGGTGGTACTGGTCGCCGGGTTGTCTGTCAAGGAGATAGAGAAGAGGTGGGAGAGAGTGTGGGAGAGGTGTAGATGGTGGGAGAATAAGGGAAGGATGAAATATAACGAGTGTAAGACGAGAGTGATGTTCATTGAAAACTACGGTCGAATAAGACCTCCGGTAGTTAGATTGGGAGACGAAAGAGTGGAATGTAGTGAATGCATTGATCTACTAAGGATCAGGCTTGACAGGAAAGGCATGTTCATCGAGCATGCCAAGTATGTAAGGGAGAGAATGGCAGAGGTCGCTAGCAAGCTGACGGGGCTCTGCAGGAACAAATGTAGAATGGATAAGGAGAAAGTGAGGGCAATCGCGGAACGAGTGGCGGCACGAGCGGTGCTCTATGGTAGTCAGATCTGGGGGGTTAGAGCGAATGACAGCAGGGTGAAGAGGCATTTGGGGGCGGCGGAGAGGAAGTTTCTGCTGGCTTCCGTCCGATGTTACAGGACGGTGGCCACGGAGACCCTCAGGGTCGTCAATGGCACGCCACCGTGGTACTTGGCGGCCGCCGCCGCCGCCAAATTCAGGGATGAATCGGTGAGAGTAAGGGTGAGAGACAGGGCGACGGAGGAGGACAGGCGATACCCTGGATGGAAGATCTGGACGGAGATGGAGGAGATCGCTACGGAAGGGATCAAGGTCGTCTGGGTCGACGCCGGGGTGCATGAGGGATGGACGGGAGTGGGAGTATGGAGCAAATGTGGGATAATCAACAGTTTCTGGGAAAATAGAGACCGGGATAGTCTATGTGCGGAATTGTTGGGAATAGGGGAAGCGGTGAGGGTTATTGGGAGAATGGGTAGGGGGGACTACAGAATCCACACGGACTGTCTGGCGGCGGTGGATTTGCTAGGCAAGCCAAGCCTCCATAGGGTGGTAGAGAGGGTTAGGAATAGGGTGGCAGGACTGGCGTGTAAGGGATTTAGAGTGGCTATAGAGTGGAAGGGGAGAGAGAATGAGGGAATTGCCAAGGCCGACGGACTGGCAACGAGGGCAAAATGGGAGGGTGAACTGAGAAGGTGGGGGGGCATTAGGCTGTGGGACCGAAAGGGGATCAAACGGGAAATGAGTGAATGGATAAGGAGTGAGTGGCAGAGCAGTTGGGACACTTCCATCAAGGGGAGGGAGGTGTACCAACTCTGTAAGGAAGTGGGCATGGACAGGTTGCCGTTGTCGTTCAGGGGTACTCAGCTACTGACGGGCCACGGCTACCTGGCCGCCTACTTGAAGCGAATGGGGTTGAAACAGGACGGCATGTGTGAGTGTGGAAGGGGCGAGGAGGACTCGCGGCATGTAAGAGAGGAGTGTGAGGCAGGGGGAAGAAGGGAAATAAGGGAACTAATGGGGCAAAGAGGGATAATTTGGGGAAACTTAAAACTAAGAGTGAATGGGAAAACAAACGGAGAGGATGTTAATAGGGTAAATGAGTGGGGAGAATCGGCTCTAATGGAGGAGGAAGAAGTGGAGGAAACCGGTGAAGGTGGCACGGTGTAAATAGTCAATATAGGATGTACATATAGGCTAGGGTAGGCATAGACTAGTTTAAGGACACATAATTGTAAAAAAAAAGGCTTGTTTCCGTATTTACATAGTACATAGGTTAGGTTAGGTTAGGTTTTTAGGAATAATATAAACATAATTTATATGTAAATTAAAATTATAAAAAAAAATAAAAAAAAACAAAGGTCATGGCTTTCCCCGGTAATTTTAGGAGACGTGGAGGATGGTGGGTTCGCTTGAGAGTGGTTTCGTGTGATGGTGAGTAAAGGACTGGGCTCAAGCCCTAATAAGGGTCAGGAAGCGTCACTTCGCGGTATGTCCCTACCCACTATCTAGCGAAACCACTGCCAAGGGAACGGGCTTGGAAAAAAAGACCCGGTTGAGCTTGACTCTAGTCTGGCACTGTAAGGAGACATGAGAGGTGTAGCATAAGTGGGAGATGGCAACATCGCCGGTGAAATACCACTACTTTCATCGTTTCTTTACTTACTCGGTTAGGCAGAACGCGTGTGCCGTTCGCTCTCGAAGCGGCGGCTGTCACGGTATTCTCGAACCAAGCACGTATAGTGGTAGTCGATGGTTGCGCCTGCTTGGTTTTTTTTTTTTTTTAATTTTTAAAATGTGTGTTTTTTTGATAAAAATCGATTTTATTAAATTTTTATACTGTTCTACAATCGATTTGCTTTATTAAAATTGTCATTTATTTTTTTTTTTAATTTTCAAAAATTCAAAAAGTGTGATTTTTTGATAAAAATCGATTTTATTCAATTTTTATACTGTTCTACAATCGATTTGCTTTATTAAAACTGTCATATTGACTAATTTTTCCAATTTTCAAAATTTTTCAAAAATTCAAAATATATGTTTTTTTGATTAAAATGAATTCTATTTAATTTTTAAAGTGTTCTGCAATTGTTTTGCACCATTAAAACTGTAATTTTAACTGTTTTTAACATTTTCAAAAATTTTTAAAAAGTGTGATTTTTTTTATGAAAATTTGGGGTTGGAATTTTTGGGATCCTGATATCAGACCCGCAGATCATTTTCAAAATGGATAAACGTAATATTTACCGCAACCAGAGTACTCAAGTGAGGGACATTGTAAATGCACCCTATGAGCAGAGTTATGAGTTAGCTCGAGCTCAGATAGCCGCTACCAGAGGACGTGGAGGACGACCAGGTCGCCAAAACGTAGTAAGACGGACCTACCAGACAACCCGATTCGACAACTTTCGACACAAACAATCACAAATTACGGAATCTCAATTGTCAGAAGAATTACGCAGGAAACTGTTTCCGGGTGTCAAAGATGGTGAGACAGCTGCCAGCAGATTGGAGACTGTGAACACCTTCAAGGCAATTACGATGTGTATAACAACACGTGCCATTGGTGGCAGCTGTCTGCTGCACGAACTTAGTACGACGTTAAAAGAAACAAAAAATATTTCCCCCACCATTACACACCCTTAGTTCCAGCACCTAAATCTTCACTTGTTGAAAGTATGAATGGTTTTAATAGCTGATGGGTAATAATTAGGACGGGATTATTAAGTATACTAATTTTTATTGCTTGATTTTCGGGGGGGAATTTTGTAATATTTCGACGAGACTGCTCATATAATCCTGATCAACCTTCCTTACAGGTAAGTCGATTGATCATTTAATTATATTTCGCAGTCTCGTCTCCTATTACAAAAACACCCTGTAGATGTTTAAAGAAGTAAAAACCCATCAGCTATAGATTATAGTGTTATAACTATTTGATCAGAAAGAATTGTCAAATTTTAAACAAACGACTTTATTATGGTACCATAATAATTGGCTGCTAACAAAAACATCAAACCAAAAAATAACTAAACTAATCAACAGACCCTTTAACAATTGCTTCAGCAAAAACGTTAGGTGAATCACGAATGGGTCGATTATATAATCGACAAAAAACATTCGACTTTTCAGACCAGCCGGCCAGTTTGTCGTACGGCTGAGTTAAGACGTTTCGTGACGCGTTGTTTAGTGAGTGCGTACAAAATGGGGAAACATAAAAAACATGATAAGAAGAAGACTCACAAGGTGTTAAAAAGGTTAAGGCGTGTGTTAGCCGAGTTTAATAGTTCATCTAGTAAGTATTACTTGTTTTGTTTTTGTTATACTTAAATGTAAGATATGCATTGTGACGCATAAGGATAAATAAAATCGATATTGTTACTTGGTAAGCGGAACGAGGTATCGTACCAAGGAATCGGACCGATCGATATTCGAGCGTTGAGTTCGTAGGGTTAAAATTTATATTTATGTGTGCGAGTTTGTTTACAAAACAGAGTATAATAGCCCCATATTGGATGCAACTCTATTTCCGCTCCTCATTGGTAGCGTTTAAACACTGATAACTGTGGTGTGTTTACCTAGTTATTTTGGTCCTTATTGGGCAGGGGTTTTTTATTTTTTATTTATTATTTAGGTGCTTCGACTTCCGAAAGTTCGGCAAGTTTGTCAGATTTTTCTGACATGGAGTCGGATACCCCAGTCCAAGATACCACATTGGTCTCTCCTATGGACGGTGATGCCTCCGTGCCAGGACCTAGTACTTCTTTTCATATAAAGGAAGTGTTGGGGGATGATCCAAGTGCTAGTGTTAAATTGGGTCCTCCTATAAATGCTGAGACTACCGTTTACTGGTCGTCGATTTTGCGTGGTGGATTAAACACGACATTACGCAAAGAATTATTGGATAATTATCCTATAGCTGAAAATTGTTTAACCCTTCGCGCTCCTAAATTAAACCAGGAGGTGGCAGTTTGTATAGACTCATCTACTTTGCGGCAGGATAATTTTTTTGGTTATATCCAACAGCAGATAGGTGTTGCTCTTAGTGCTTTAACAGAGCCTATTTCAACTATTTTCCAACAAGGCGAAGGGAGTAAAGATGTGTTCTTCTTCTTCTTCATGTGCCCTATCCGCTGCGGACGTTGGCTATTATCATGGCAATTCGGATCTTGTTCGCGGCGCTTCTGAATAGCTGAACAGTCGTGAGTCCGAACCACTGTCGCAAGTTGTGGAGCCACGAGTGCCTTCTCCTACCAGGACCTCGTTTGCTATCCACCCTACCCTGGATCACTAGCTGCAGCAGGCGGTATTTTTCGTGTCTCATTATATGCCCTAGGTATTCGAGCTTCCGTCGTTTTATTGTGAAGACAATTTCTTTTTCTTTTCCGATTCTCCGTATGACTTCTATGTTGGTAATGTGGTCGGTCCAAGATTATCGAATGCTTTGGAGAAGTCAGCAAAGCACACGTATGCGTCCTTGTTCATATCTCTGCATCGTTGGATAAGTACTTGCAGGCTAAAAATTGCTTCTCTTGTTCCAAGGGCATTTCGGAATCCAAACTGGGATTCGCTAATTAAATGAGAAGTCAGACGGAGTAACTTTTAAAAAAGACTTTATTTGTTGAAATAGGACGTTTACTAAACTAAAAACTTAAAATTATGGTGAACAATTAAGCCGAACAGCCTGAAGCTTTGACACGGTCTTAATGATTACGGTTGCAGCGTTACAATCGCCTTTATAAAAATTAATACTAGCGTCAGCAGAAATATTGGGTGCATCAGCAGAAGTACTAGGTGCATATATGGTTTAGGGATATTTCTCCTCCACCCTAAGTTAATTCAACGTCCTCGTTGATAATATTTTCAAGCGTTTTTAAAGGAATAACTTTAACATCTTTATGTTTTTTCCATTGGTAAAATATTACACAAAAAGCACAATTTAAAACTATAATACAAATACTAGTAATAATAACTAAAGTTAAGTGCGAGTTATTCTGCAAAAGTAATTCTTCAAATTTAATAGGTTCTAAAAGATCGTCTTGAACCTGACCTGGATTATCTAAGTGTTTAATTTTAAGATTTAGAGAAAAGTTGGTAATTTGTAAACTTGGTACATCTGGTAAAAGTGTGGTTACATTATTAATAGCTAGTGAATACTTTTGCTTATCAATAATTACATCACATTTACTTTGTAAAAGTGTACAGCCATCTATTAACACTTTTTCAAATCTAAAACAATCTTCATAAATTATTTCTGATGTTTTTGTACAGAACAATAAAGCATGTGCATGTGTTAATGTGTGAACTTTATAATTATTGTGAACTAAAGCATATTGACAATTTTTGGATAAAATACAGCTATCAATAAGTGGGTTCGAACATATCCACTTGTCACTTATTTCGTTACAAACTTTATACCAAAGTTCATTACAATAGAACTTGCTAGGTGTAATCACAATTTGTGACTCGTTGTTGGGTACGGGGTAAACAAATTTTAAATCACAAGCACTCACTTCAAACACTGGTATTTTGATTGCAAGAATGACCATATCGTCCATTATTAATAGACCAGTTTTACAGATTAGGGTTAATTCTGTGATATGTTGTATAGGCCATAGAGCTTTTTTAGGATAATGAATTTTTAGATATTTCCAAATTTCATTTATTTCGCTTGGAGACAAAATTTCCAAATCTAGTGTTTCTAAGTGTGCAAAAGATATCATCCTTAATAATTTTTCCAATAGTTGATTTAGATCATTTATTTGGATGTATTGATCTTGTAAACACAAGTTTAATGTTAATTCATTCGATAGTTTTGAAAAACCCATTTTAATGGTGTTTGAATTTTTATTGATGATATCTAAAGTATCCTTGAATTTATTCATTATATTACCTGCAAAGGAACTAAGTTCGTTGATCTTATGCATCGAATTTAGTTGATTTCGCTTTAGTATATCAAAGTTCTGAGTAATTGTATCCAGGTCTTTATCGTCTAGGTTGCCCGTGATAAATTTAATACCACTTCCAAGAAAGTTTATTAGTCCTCGCTTCCTGCGATTTTTGCTTTGCATTAACTTTAGTTTCTCATAATTGCTATATGTATGGTTAATAAGCTTGTATGTATGAAAATATAAAGTGGTTACTGCTTTGTTATTTTGTTCATCTACTAAAGGTTTTAAAACTACAATGTTAGTTAAGAACTGAGATAAAGTAAACTTAATACTAGATATGTTAAATGGTATATACGTAGTATGATAATGGTTAGTAATAAGCGATGGGGATACATTTTCCATGTAGTACCCTGTATTAGGTAGTCGGTGTACTTGAAGGGCCTGCGTCTGAAGGATCAGGATCGGGAGGCTGAAAAGAAGTAGGATTCTTCCTAAGTCTTTTGATTTTTCTTAAATGAACGTTTACAGGTCTTGTTTTAGAAATACCTGTAATTTTATTTCTGTTAGTCTCCGTAACTCTCGTGCGAATGTACTGAGGGTTCATTTTGTTACGAAGCGGGTTTTTTCTGTACACAGTATCATCCGTTTGAATGTTAGGTGTTTGTTCAGGATTTTTGTTTTGTTTTTGGGTATTTTGGGATTGTTTTGTATGTGCTGTCTTATAAACATGCTCGTAAAAGGGTAAAAGTTCTTTCTTTCTTTTGTCGTTATACTGCTCATAAATAGTTAAATCATTATTTAAACTAGGTTCATTGAAATACGGACCGTACAAGATTGAAAAAGGTGAATGTCCAGTTGTTGAATGAATGTTTTGATTGTAAATTAAGATTGCCGATATCATGAGATTTTGAGGTGTTTCATCTGGATTTTGCATTTTTAGTACTCTTAATTTCTCAAGTATTGTTGAATGCAATCTTTCTATTGTACTGTTTGATGATGAATTTCCTGGTGTAGTGTAATGAATTTCTATATTAAATAATTGACAAAATTCTTTGAAGGTGTTATTCTGAAATTCTTTACCTTGATCCGAAACTATTTTTTGAGGAGTGTTATGATGAGCAAAGTAATGTCTAAGTTTATTCAAAATTGTTACAGCGTTTTTGTCTGTAATGTAATATGCTTGGGCGTATTTTGAAAAAGAATCAATGATGGTTAGGAATTGACAGTTCGAAAATTGGAAAATGTCTATGTGAAGAGTTTTAAAAGGTTTATCTGATAGTAGTGGACCTTCGAATGCAATTCTATACGGGTGTCTTTCGTATTTATTTTGTAAACATATTTCACATTTATTTATGTAATTGGTTATTGATTCTCTTAATTTTGGCCAGTAATATTTTTGTTTAAGGTGGTTATAGGTCTCAGTTATACCATTATGATTGTGTTGATGGTATTGTGAAATTATTTCTATCTGCTGTTCTGTATTCGTTACATCGGTTAAGTATATGTTTGATAACACAAGTTTAGCGGTGGTATTTAAATTTGCAGCGATTAATCTTTGAAATTCAATCCGTAACTCTGTATTCGGAATATGAACTGTAAAAGTCACGTCTGGTTTAATTATTTCTTTTAGGATTTTCAAAATATGTTCTTGTCTGTCTTCTTGAGAAATGCGAACAAAGTGATGATTTTTATTAAAAGGTCTTGTGAATTTGTGTTCGAAATTTTTGCCGTAATCGATAATTAATCGATTAGAAGCGTGATTTACTGGTAATTCGGAAATAGGAAGGTATTTTCCTTCGGGGTCATTATTTGAGTGAACAGTGGTATCAGTCAAAGTTTCATTTCCTTTCCTTTGTTTATCAGTGGTAGACTGTGGTGTTGTGTTCGGATCATTTTCATTAAGGTATCCTTGATTTAACACATAGTCAGCTAAGTCAAAGTCTGCAAGATTTGCAACTGTCTCGTCGGTGTTAGGTACAATCGACTGCAACTCGTTATCAACGCAAGATCGAGTTTCTTTCATATTAATGTCTATCCGAGACAATGCGTCGGCAATGACATTTTCTTTTCCTTTTTTGTACTTTATTTCAAAATTGAATTCTTCTAGTTTTAATTTCCAACGTATTAATCTTGAGTTTGGTTCTTTAATTTTTGAAAGCCAAACAAGAGGATTGTGGTCAGTTTCAATTACAAATTTAACACCATAGAGATAGCAACGAAAATGTTTAGTTGACTCTACGATTGAAAGAAGTTCTTTTTCTATAGTAGAGTAATTTTTCTCAGCAGAATTGAGAGTTCGAGAGTAAAAAGCTATAGGATGGTCGTTTTGAGATAAAACACTACCTATTGCTATATTGGATGCATCAGTTGTCAATTTGAAAGGTTTGTTAAAATCTGGATATTGAAGAACAGGTGAATTACTAATAAGTTCCTTACATTTGTGGAAAGCTTCTTTAAATTCTTGATTTCCGATATAATTTTCACTTCCTTTACGAAGGCATTTTGTCATTGCAAAAGTAATTTTAGAAAAGTTTTTAATAAACCTGCGATAATAACCAACTAGTCCTAAGAAAGCCTTTATCTCTTTTTGAGTTTTAGGAATTGGATATCGTTGGATTGCTTCGATTTTTAGAGGGTTTGGTTTAATACCTTCGGACGTTATAAGATGTCCAAGAAAAGCAACTTCTTTACGCAAAAATTCGGATTTATCTAATTGAATTTTGAGATTTACTTCTTTGAACTTTTTGAATATAATTCTGATGTGATCAATATGTTCTGATAGAGATTTCGAAAATATTACTACATCATCCATATACACAAAACAAAATCGGTAGAGATAATCACGTAAAATTTCATCCATCATCCTTTGAAAGGTCGCTGGCGCGTTTTTTAAGCCAAATGGCATGCGCAGATACTCATAATGTCCATTATTTACTGAAAAAGCTGTTTTTTCAATAGATGAAGGATCCATTTCAATTTGATGAAAACCTTGAGCTAAGTCAAGTGTAGTAAAATAAGTACATTTACCAAGATTATCTAAAATTTCTTCTATTCTGGGTAATGGGTATTTTTCTTCAACAGTAACATCGTTTAGTCTTCGATAATCGATAACCATTCGAAATTTCCGTTTTCCAGATGCGTCTTGTTTTTTAGGAACTATCCAAACAGGGGCAGAATATGGTGATATTGAGGGTCGAATAATTTTGTTGTCAAGCAGTTTTTGAATCTGAGATTGAATTTCTTGATTCATGCTTGGGGGGTGTCTAAAGGATTTTACATAGACTGGTCTATCGTCTGTAGTTCGTATGAAGTGTTTTGTTTGACTTGTAAATGTCAAATCACAATCTTCATTGTACATTATCTTTTTAAATTCATGACATAGTGGTAAAATTTTTGATTTTTCTAGATGAGTTAAATGATCAAGTCGTAATTGATGTTCAGGGTTAAATTTTATATTACTTGTCGGTGGGTCAAGTAAATCGAATTGGTCTTGTGGGATTACCTTTATTCTTTGATGGAAATTAACTTGTACATTTGGAGTTGGATTAGGAACTTTACATAAACCATTATTTACTTCGACTAGTGAGTCTGGTATAATATGTTCATTTATGTTAAAAGATGGTAAAATTGCTGTACCTTTTTCATAGTTTACTGGTATGACTAAAAAGTTGTTGTTTAAATTTTCTATTGGTCTAGTTAGAGGTTTGTTGTATGCAAGAGAAAAGGGGATTTTTATGCCATTAAGGGTTAGAGTTTTAGTTTTATAGCATAAATTAGCATTTAAGTTCTTCAAATCTCGTGTGCCTATAAGAGCATCAAAATCATTATGCCAATTTAAAACACGAAGCTTAAATGTGTAGTTGATACCTAATTCTTCTAGCAAATTTAATTTTAAATTCCTATTTTCTTGATGGATTTGTTTACAAGAAATTATTTCGAAAGGTTCAATGTACATATTATTTGAAAATAATTCTGCAAATTTTGGTGAAATTATAGAATCGGATGCTCCGGAATCTATAAGAATTGTCATTTGTTTTCGGGGTAGTTGGAAGTAAGGCAACTCAATCATTTGAGCGATATTATTTAAGTCAAGGGTATTTCCGAAGCTGCTTTCTGAAAATTTTCCTTATTTATTTCCTCTGTCTCTTGACAAGTTTCATAGTTTGTGTCACAATAATTTTGAAACGCAAGGTTTTGTTCAAAATCATTTTGAGGAAAAACGTCGTTTTGCTGTTGAAGGTAATTTTCATCAGATTGATTAGACATAAAGGAGTCCTCATATAGGGGAGTCTGTGAGTTAACTTCAACGTTGGTAAGTTCTTGAGATATAAAGTTACGTGGTCCTGTAGGAATAAACGTATTATGTCTCACTAGGGGTTGTCTTTGTTGATGTAAGAAACGAGAAGGACCGGCAGTTGAAATAGACATAGGTGTAGGTGTATCTTGTCTAGGTCTATTTTGTTGAGGTGTTTGTCTTGACTTGCCAAAAACTTGTGAGTTTGTGGGATAATGTCTCGGAACAAATCTAGGCTGAACATTTATAGGTTGACTTGGAAAAGGTTGAGGTCGAATTTGGTTAGTATTATGTTGATTAGTATGAGGGTTAATAAAATTATTATTAAAACCTCTGTTATTGTGATTTAATGATTGGTGTGGTTTTTCCATATGATTTCGCATAGGAGAATGGTTGTTAGTAAAATTTACTTGAGCTTCAATCATATTATAGTTAATGACATGTTGAAGAGCAGTGTCTAATGTGTTAGGTCTTTGTATCATTAACATGGTTTTTAAAGTTTGTGGTGAATTTGCAGTTAGTAATAAAACAGATGTATTTTCTACTTGAGAAAGTAAAGTTATCTTTGAAGTGACATCGGTAACTTCGCATTGAATTTTAGCAATAATTCGTTGCACAAAGGTTTTTAATCGGTCAACAAATTCTAACATTGATTCATTTCTATTAATTTTAATGTATTGCATTTGTTGCATTAAAACAAGATAAGTCACTGGATCGCCAAACTTTTGTCTAAGTGCTGCTCTAATA
This sequence comes from Ips typographus, assembly GCF_016097725.1. Lineage (NCBI taxonomy): Eukaryota > Metazoa > Arthropoda > Insecta > Coleoptera > Curculionidae > Ips > Ips typographus. The sequence goes on from NC_138433.1 coordinate 7,598,099, forward strand.
GCAAGCCAATCATTTAAATCTGGTCTAGAAAGACAGAAATTTCTAGCATCATCAACTAACTTTGATTTAATTGCAGCTGTTACGAGCTGTTTTTGGGTTTCACTATTGCCGTAATATAATGCATAAAATTCGTCGATAGCTAGAATAAAGCTTTCAAGGTGTTCCTGTTTGCCAGAGAAAGTGGGCAAAAGAGAGGTATGGAATCTAATATTTTCCATTTTAAAGTTAATATTATTACTACTTTGTACCTCCTTACTTGTATGACTAGAGTTCTCTAAAATTAAGTTGTCAAATAAATCTACTAATTCCTTTTGTTGAGGATTTGAATCGTATCTTGTTTTCTCTTCGCTATCTGAGCTTTCGTTCTCACTTGAACTTGAATCTGAACTGTTTCGTTCTTTTACTAAACCTAAACGAGCCCTATTTCTATACAAAATTTCTTTTAGTCGTTTTGACGCTTGAGACATGAAAAACAATGGTCATTCAGCAAAAACTTACAGTAGAGTCAAGGAAGAATCCATAAAGCCTGTACTGCAGCGGTTCACAACCATAGGAGTCCTATAAAGGCGTGGCTGATGTCCTGGGGTTTTTGTTTGTCTTGGAACGTCAATCTTCGTCTTTTCGGGGTGACTTCTTGGTACTCTTCTTACTTGGAATAATACGACGTCGCGACGAATACCGTTTGGTGTAGCACGTTACACGTACAAACAAAATGTCCCGAAAAATTGGTTACAGATAGTGCACTAAGATTTAAAAACCACTTTCGCACAACGGAATCCGATAAAGGGCGAAACTGCACTATCCTACCGGCTGCGCCAATTAAATGAGAAGTCAGACGGAGTAACTTTTAAAAAAGACTTTATTTGTTGAAATAGGACGTTTACTAAACTAAAAACTTAAAATTATGGTGAACAATTAAGCCGAACAGCCTGAAGCTTTGACACGGTCTTAATGATTACGGTTGCAGCGTTACAATCGCCTTTATAAAACTTAATACTAGCGTCAGCAGAAATATTGGGTGCATCAGCAGAAGTACTAGGTGCATATATGGTTTAGGGATATTTCTCGCTAATATTTGACTCGCATTTATTGTATATTCTTCCATGAATGATCTTGGTGAAAATCTTGGTGATATGATTTATTAGGCTAATAAGGCGGTGTTGATCACAAAGTTTCGCATTAGTTTTCTTCGGTATGGCTACAAAGGTTGACTGCAACCATTCCTCAGGAATTTCCCCCCTGTTGTAAATGCTGTTAAAGAGAGCAGTGAGTGTGTCCAGAAACTGATTGTCCATCCTGCAAAGGATCTTTAATAATTCACCGCGTACGTTATCGGGACCTGGTGCCTTGTTATTTTTAAGAGATAAAATGGCATTTTCGACTTCTGATTTGAGTATAGCTGGTCCTGTATTTGCTCTCCCCGCCGTGCAAACGTGAGAGCGATCCGAATCAAATAGTTGTTCTACGTATAGTTTCCAGGTTTCCAAAACTTTTGAGGGCTCCGACACAAGACTTCCATTTGCGTCCATTATGCTCATAGATGAGCTACGACTCTTATGGTTGTTCGTCAGTTCCCTTATTTTTGTGTGCATATTGTGGTAATCATATTTCATCTCGCATCGTTGGATTTCTGTACATTTCTCAGACAACCATTTTCCTTTAGCCTCTCTAATCTTTGTTCTTATCGTATTGTGCGTCTTCCGATATTCTGCTTCGTTTTTGTTCTTATGTTGTCGTCTTTCCTCCATCATGTTGAGTATTTCATCGGCCATCCATTCTTTTTTCTTCACCTTGTCCCGTTTTAAGTAGGTTGTGCATGTTGCTTGGATAGTATATTTTATTTTGTCCCATTTTTCTCTTATGTCTGTTGTGTTCTCATTGATGTCTTTAATTTCATCACTTAGGTGTTCCCGTACCTGCTGTTCAATGCTGGGGTCAGAGAGCTTCTTTATATCTATTGTGTTATTGAGAACTTTTTTCTCTAGACGTTTCAGTCTCACATCAAGTCTGCAAACAACTGGATTATGGTCCGAGGGGACATCAGCACCCGGATATGTTTCCGCTGATTTTATTGCGTTTTTAAATCTTGTTGGTACAGCAATGTAGTCGATTTGGTTTCTTATGATGTTCTCGGGTGAGTCACCTGGAGACTTCCAAGTGTAGATTCTACGATTAGGAAGCTTAAAAAAGCGTATTGCTTAGCAGCATGTCATGCTCTTGACAGAAGCGGACAAGACGGTCGCCCCTGTCATTTCTTTCTCCAAGTCCGAAGCCTCCTACCGCATTATCCACCCTGCCTTTACCAACTTTGGCGTTGAAGTCACCCATTATGAGTGTAATTTCACGCTTCTTAATCATCTTAATCACACTCTCCAGTCGTGCATAGAATTCCTCGATAGTTGCCTCGTCTTTGTCAGCAGTTGGTGCATATATCTGTATGATGTTGAGATCTATCGGGTTTGCTTGTATTTGTAGAAGCATAATTCTGTCCGAAAAAGGGGTGAAGGACTTGACTGCCGCCTTAATACGTGGCGTGACTATTATTGCAGTGCCATTCCTATGTTGTAAGGTGTTATTTCCAGAATGGTAAATTGTGTGCTCGAGTATCTTACATTCTCCAGAGTTAGGCCAGCGTGTTTCACTGATTCCCAATATATCTATTTGCAGCCTGTTCATCTCTTTCACGATGTTGTGTGCTTTGCCGCTCTCGTACATGCTTTGTACGTTCCATGTTGCGATTTTTAGGTGTTGAGGAACTGTTTTCTTCCTTGTTTTGTAGGGATTTCGCGGGATGACGACCTGGGAGGCCCTACAGTTTATTTGCGAGTGTCCTCCCCTGCCGGATGTCGGGTTCCGAAGCCCGTAATCAGTAATGATGTTGCCGTCATAGTTTGTTGCCATGATAACTGTTCTAGGGACTATAATGGAGTGGTTTCCCGTTGCCTTCCCCATCGCAGTATCACAGCCGGTTTAATCAGTAAGTGATTTCCGCCTGTGAATATCTGAAGCCCAGCCTTCCAAAGGATCGTTTGTTTCTTCAGAAGCCTGAACCCAGTAATGACATAGCTGCTGCCCTATGCCATGCCATCCGTTGATCCGCGGGTACTTATTTGGTTAGACCTTATTCGTACCTGTCCTGCATATCTGCAGGACGTCCCCTATCAGCCATTGGGACGCGCCGTGTCGGGGTGGAAGACTCCCCCATCTGAGTATGTTTTCCGCAAGGTTCTGAGAGTTTCCTACTCGATTCGGAAACCCTCCCTCCCGGGAACTGATACCCGGCACGGAAAGATGTGTTACAACACATAATTAATTCGTCGAAATTAATAGCTGACGTGCACCATACGATATCAGTGCATCGTAGGTTTTTGTTGTCTAATCATTTGGATCCGGCCATTAAGAAAGTGGGGGATAGGTGCCCAGTGGACGAATGGTTATTTGGACAGAATTTTTTCCAATGTATAAAAAATACCCAAGAAGTGAAGGAAGTGGGCTTGGGGTTGCGGAAAGTAACTCGCCGTTCTATGAGCAGTAAACAGCCGCAACGTCAAAATTCCCAGCCTTTAAACTGGAAGCGCCAGGTCCAGTACAAAAGGAAGAAAAGAGAAGAGCAGAGCAAGGTCTGGCCTCAGACGAAGGATCAGAGCCAGACACGTCCGCGGAAATAGAGGTGCGTTATGGGGGTCGTTTATTCTATTTTTATAATAAATGGAAAACGGTTACCACCAGCAATACAGTTCTGAAATGGATTTTAGGTTATAAGATTTCTTTTATTAGACCTCCAGTTTGTCATGTGCGGCGGACTAGTTTGTCTACTTTTATTGGCAATTCTAGCACGGAAGTGTCTATTAAACTTTTGGAACTCTTGCAAATCGGAGCTGTAGTTCGATGCAAGCATCGAAAAGATGAGTATATTTCGACTTTCTTTTTAATATCGAAGATTAATGGTTCAAGTAGATTTATTTTAAATTTACGTGAATTAAATAAATATATAGAGGTACCTCATTTTAAGTTAGAGTATTCCAGAAGTGTAAGGCAGTTGCTTCAACCCGGTTATTTTATGACTAAAATTGATTTGAAAGATGCTTATTTTATGATTCAAGTTCATAAGAGCTCTAGAAAATATTTGCGTTTTTTGTATGGGGGTGAAGTTTTTGAATTTACTTGCTTGCCAATGGGACTCTGCACAGCTCCGTTTGTATTCACTAAGATGTTGAAGCCAGTCATTTCTCAGTTGCGATTGTCTGGTATTATTTGTGTTATTTGCCTAGACGATCTGTTAATTATGGCAAAAGATAAAAGTTTGTGTTTACAACATACAAAGAGGGCCTTAGATTTGTTTAGTTCCTTAGGATTTGTTATCAATTTCAACAAAAGTGTGCTACACCCAACTATTAGTTGCCAATTTTTAGGGTTTCTGTTTAATTCAGGTGGCATGACAATGTCATTGCCAGAGAAAAAAGTAATTGCATTGTGTGGTGCATGTTCAGATTTTCTAAAACGTGATAGCTGTTCTATTAGAAGTTTTGCTCAGTTAGTAGGGCGTTTAACAGCAGCATGTCCAGCGTTTAAATATGGTTGGGCTCATACAAAATTGTTTGAGCGAGCTAAATTAAAGGCTCTGTTGAAAACAGGTAACATGAGTTTGTTTGGTTCTATAAAAGTAGAATTAAACTGGTGGTTGACAAACTTGCCTAATAGTTCAGTTTCCTTGTTACCAAGAAAATTTCTAATCAAAGTTTTTTCGGATGCTTTCAACGTTGGTTGGGGGGGAAGTTGTGGACCTCATAGAATCCATGGACTGTGGGACGAAGAGCAGATTTTTCACCATATTAATTATTTGGAATTGTTAGCTGCTTTCAAATGTTTACAGCATTTTACACAACAGCTTCAGCATGTAGACGTGTTGTTAAAAGTCGATAATACTACTGCTATCAGTTATATAAATCGTATGGGAGGAGTTAAGTATAGAAGTTTAAATAGTATTGCCCAGAAAATATGGAATTATTGTGAATCAAAAGATATTTTTATTTTTGCATCTTACATTAATTCAAAAGAAAATGCCATAGCGGATTATAAATCACGGAGAGGTTATATTGAAACAGAATATGAGTTAGCTCAATATTGTTTTAATAAAGTTTGTCTTCACTTTTTTAAACCTAGTGTAGATTTATTTGCTTCAAGTAATAATGCAAAATGTGAAATGTTTGCTTCGTGGAAGCCTGATCCAAACGCTTTCGTCTTAGATGCTTTTACAATTTCTTGGGCTAATATAAAGTTTTATGCTTTTCCCCCATTTTCAATGGTGAGTAAAGTTTTAAATAAAGTTGCACATGATAGAGCTGAAGGTCTAATTATTGTCCCTAAATGGCCAGGCCAACCGTGGTACCCCGTTTTCATGAGTTTATTAGTGAAGAAACCTTTATTTTTTGGTCCAGATATTAAAATGGTTTTGTCCCCGGATAGGAACCCTCATCCATTGTGGAGGTCGCTTATCCTGGTTGTCGGCCATATATCCGGGAAGCATATAAACGTAGATCCTTTCCCGCAGTAGGTTTAGATGCTATAATTCATTCTTTAAGTGACCAGACTCTTAACCAATATAATGGTGTATATTCACAATGGTTTTGTGCACAAAATAATGTCGATCCGTATGTATACAATCTTCAAGGTTTAGTAGAATTTTTGCAAATTAGATTTGTGAAAGGTTGTTCTTATTCGGTGCTTAATACTTATAAATCGGCATTAGCTTTAGTTTTACCTATAAACAAAGTTGATGATGATAGTGGTGTGCAACATCTGGTGACATCTGTACTCAACTCTATGAGTTAGAAAGTACAGATGGCGTTCCAAAATCTAGGAACAGCACCATTAATGCCGCATCATTCGGTAAACACCGATCTGATTGGTTGAAAATGGTGAGGTTTTGTTTTTTGATTATCAATCCCAATCCTCTGACCGGTTTCGCCGTATTACGGCTCATCAGAGAGGCTATAGGGCTTGATAACCAAAGAACAAAACCTTCATTCCAGTATAGTCAACTGGATGCCAGAAATGATAGTGGTGTGCAACATCTGGTGACATCTGTACTCAACTCTATGAGTTAGAAAGTACAGATGGCGTTCCAAAATCTAGGAACAGCACCATTAATGCCGCATCATTCGGTAAACACCGATCTGATTGGTTGAAAATGGTGAGGTTTTGTTTTTTGTTTATCAATCCCAATCCTCTGACCGGTGTTTACCGAATGATGCGACATTAATGGTGCTGTTCCTAGATTTTGGAACGCCATCTGTACTTTCTAACTCATAGAGTTGAGTACAGATGTCACCAGATGTTGCACACCACTATCATTTCTGGCATCCAGTTGACTATACTGGAATGAAGGTTTTGTTCTTTGGTTATCAAGCCCTATAGCCTCTCTGATGAGCCGTAATACGGCGAAACCGGTCAGAGGATTGGGATTGATAAACAAAAAACAAAACCTCACCATTTTCAACCAATCAGATCGGTGTTTACCGAATTATGCGGCATTAATGGTGCTGTTCCTAGATTTTGGAACGCCATCTGTACTTTCTAACTTATAGAGTTGAGTACAGATGTCACCAGATGTTGCACACCACTATCATTTCTGGCATCCAGTTGACTATACTGGAATGAAGGTTTTGTTCTTTGGTTATCAAGCCCTATAGCCTCTCTGATGAGCCGTAATACGGCGAAACCGGTCAGAGGATTGGGATTGATAAACAAAAAACAAAACCTCACTATTTTCAAAGTTGATGATGTTATGCTTGTACGTTTTTTGAAGTGTTTACGTAATATTAAACCACCAAGAGCAAGATATGCCACTACTTGGGATTCTCATCCAGTGTTACTATTTTTAGAAAGTTTGTATCCTCTAGAGGATATTTCTTTGAAAGAGTTAACTCTTAAATTCGTTACATTATTAGCATTAGTCTCAGCGCATCGTATGCAGACTCTTGGTAAGTTAAAAGTTTGTAATATTAAGAGGACGGATGATTATCTTGAGATTTTTGTTGATGAAGTCATTAAGACGTCGGGGAGGAATAAGCTACAACCAGTGTTACGTTTACCTTACTTTCGTGAAAGACCTCAGTTATGTGTGGCTTCTACGTTAGATATGTATTTACAAAGGACTGAGAGAGTCAGGCCAGCCGGTGTTGATAGTCTTATTTTAACAGTTAAAAAGCCTCTGCATCCAGCTTCTTCTCAGACTATTAGCCGTTGGATTAAGTCAGTTTTAACTAGAAGTGGAATTAATACAAATATTTATACAGGGGATAGCATTAAACATGCTGCAGTTTCTAAAGCCTATGAAGCGGGAGTTAATATTGAAGTTATACGTAAGACTGCCGGCTGGTCTGAAAAGTCGAATGTTTTTTGTCGATTTTATAATCGGCCCATTCGTGATTCACCTAACGTTTTTGCTGAAGCAATTCTTAAAGGGTCTGTTGATTAGTTTAGTTATTTTTTGGTTTGATGTTTTGGTTAGCAGCCAATTATTATGGTACCATAATAAAGTCGTTTGTTTAAAATTTGACAATTCTTTCTGATCAAATAGTTATAACACTATAATCTATAGCTGATGGGTTTTTACTTCTTTAAACATCTACAGGGTGTTTTTGTAATATGAGACGAGACTGCGAAATATAATTAAATGATCAATCGACTTACCTGTAAGGAAGGTTGATCAGGATTATATGAGCAGTCTCGTCGAAATATTACAAAATTCCCCCCCGAAAATCAACCAATAAAAATTAAGTGAAATCAAAACTCAGAGTCGATCTCCACAAATATTTATTAAAAAGGTTGTTAATTGCCTAACATGTTTCGGGTGTATTCAGACACCCATCTTCAGAGGCTTAACTAGATCACTAGTCTGCTGACTGTCATTCTAAAAGGGGGGACAGCTGAACCCAAATGTACCAAGGTGGTTTTTTATTCTGCACGGGGGAAAAAACCTTGATCAAAAACCCAGTTCTGGTACAGAGGTGACAGGTTGCTCCGTTTTTTATTCTCGAAGGGGAAAAAAACTTAATCAAAACCCAGTGTTGATGTCAAAAAGTGAAGTTACTAGCTCGGTTTTTTATTCTTTAAGGGTTCAACTTCTTCGGGTTTTGACTAAGTTACACTCACTACTCCACTGTGTGCATATGAACTACTACTTTTCGATACAATAAAAATTAGTATTCTTAATAATCACGCCCTAATTATTACCCATCAGCTATTAAAACCATCCATACTTTCAACAAGTGAAGATTTAGGTGCTGGAACTAAGGGTGTGTAATGGTGGGGGGAATATTTTTTTGTTTCTTTTAACGTCGTACTAAGTTCGTGCAGCCGACAGCTACTACAGGGTGTTTTTGTAATATTTCGACGAGACTGCTCATATAATCCTGATCAACCTTCCTTACAGGTAAGTCGATTGATCATTTAATTTTTATAGTGTTCTACAATAGATCTACTTTATTAAAATTGTCATTTTGACAAATTTTTTCAAATTTCAAAATTTTTGAAAAATTTAAATTACTTTTTCTATTTTAAAATTAATTGTAATTAATTTTTAAAGTGTTCTGAAATCATTTAGCGCCATTAAAACAGCCATTTTAACTGTTTTTAACATTTTGAAAAATTCAAAAAGTGTGTTTTTTTGATAAAAATTAATTCTATTTTTAAAGTCATCTACAATTGATTTGCACAATTAAAACTGTCATTTTGACTGTTTTTTTTTAATTTTGAAAAATTTTAGAATCATTTTAAAATTAATTTAAACATCTTCAGAACGGTTATTTTTTACGGAAACGAAACGTGTTTAGGCATTGTTTTGAGTGGAACGAGAAAACGTAATTTTTCAATTGAGGCAGTGGTTTTTTTAGAAAAGAGGGAATTTTTGTGAAATTAATAAATGTTTGATTTGTTTTTGTAGAAATAGACGACTAGCATCATGAACAACGGTAACAACGACGACGAGCGCCAACAACAGTTCCTTCGGCAACTTAGGGTGATGCTCGAGTGGTTCGATTGGGAGCGCCGCATCCTGCGAGTGGCCTTGGAGCGATTTGATTGGGATCGTCGTCGAGAACTCCAGGTAGTATTACATCGGATGGAAGAGTTGCCGCGTGAGTTGCATGTTTTGCTTACGCCTCTCGATTATGTGGGATTGATGAGGGAATTGCGCGTGGTACTGGAACGGTGCGTCGAAAGACCGCGTCAACTACGCGTAATTCTAAATCGTGTTGTCCAATTCATCGGTTCGACCGCTTTCTTTTCAAAATAATGATGACAACAATGTAATTTTACTAATTGACGATGACGACGTCGTGACAGCAACGGAACCGATTTTGGTTGACGCGTCTGTACCATCATCGCCACCACCATCACCATCTCCTGTCGAGTATATTGTTGTTACACCTGATTTACCAGTTTTGTCCCCAGTTTCGTCAGCAACGTCGTCGTCACAAGGTTCTTCTGCGTCTCCTGTTTTTGCAGCGGATTTTGATCTGCTTTCCCCCCCTTTACCTCTGTCGCCACCTTTTTTACCGGCTTTTCACATACCAACACCGGCGGAACAACGACGGGAACGTGTTCACGCTCCCGATCCAATCACACGAACTTACAGACAAGCCATAACTGTGGGCACGCGTCTCGATGCCAAGTCCCGTGTTGCAGTTTACAATGTGGGCGATTTAACAAAACGGTGTTTGTTGTGTTTAGCCGTGGGCTTTGAACAAGAAAAATCTGTCGGAAAAGAGTTTTGCTGTAAGAGTGGCGATGTTGTGTTACCGCAGTTGGGTTCATGTCCCCGCGAGATGTTTGAATATCTCACGGACGATTCACCGATGGCCGTTCAATTTCGAAACAACGTCCGTACAATAAACAGTTTATTTGCTATGGCATCGTTCAAATCGACTGTTCCTACCGATGTTCATCCGGAAGGAGTGAGTGGTCATTGGTGTTTTACGATTTGCTGACAGATTTACCACTATACTCACGCCATTCCGGTTCGTCTTTTTGCAGCAGACAATAGTAATGGTCAAGTAACGGTAAATAATAGCCAGCAGGTTAGGGACGACACCATTACTCTCAAATTTAATCAGTATTATTTCGTTGACTCGAATAATGCTGTCAATCGAAGGGTGGAATTTTTGGGTGACCGCATCGCAGCCCTAACTATACGTAACATTGAAACGATGTTGCGTCGGGTCAATCCGATAATTCAAAGTTACCAAACCACCAGTGAGGTAATTCAACGTAAACAGGCGGCCGCGACCTCTCCCGAGGAAAGAAACGCCATTCTCGACAGTTTAGTGATCGGATTTAGAGACAATATTAATCGCGAGGTAAGAAACTACAGTTTGCCCGCGTGCGACTCTGAAATTGCGGCCGTTTTTGTCAACGAACCACCCTTCGAGGTTGATTTGTGCATCTACCCACGCGACGGTCGGGGTAGACACGAACTTAAAAACCTCAATAAATGGGCCGACCCCATGGTGTACCCGATCCTGTTTCCGAATGGGGAATTTGGCTTTGATAAAGAGATCCATCACGTTCGGAACGTGACGAAGACAATCACTTTTCGCGAATTCTATCGCTATCGTGTACAGATACGCGATACGAATCGCTTACAAAGACCGCCTACCACCATCCAAAACCCAACTCAACAACAAAGTGAGTCTTTGAACCGTCACCGCTCGATCTCGCCTATCCGTGAATTAACCGGTAACATAAAACCCACCAGCTATTTAGATGGCGAGCCAGTTATGGTAGTTTGTTAAGGTACTTGGAGACAAGGGCAAACGCAGCTGGTACGGATTATCGAGTTGGGTCAATTTTCATTTTGCCTGCGTCGTCGACACGTGGAATGCGTTTCACGAATCGCCAGTACCTCGATGCGATTAATGTAATAGCAAGACATGGCAAGCCGGATCTCTTTATCACGTTTACGACGAACCCGAATTGGCCAGAGATCCAAAACAACCTCGCTTACAAACAGAAATGGCCAAACCGTCCTGATTTGGTTTGTCGCGCATTCCACATTAGATTAACCGAGTTTATGGACGATATCGTCAAGAAACAATTGTACGGTACCGTCCATAACTATTTCTATACGATAGAATTTCAGAAACGAGGCTTGCCTCATGCTCACATTCTGGTGACGTTTTTACCGCGCGACAAACTAAACAGCCGTGAGCGCGTCGACGATGTCGTTTCAGCCGAGATACCGGACTATCAAGTCGAACCGATTTTGTATAGAACGGTAGCCGACTTTTATCTGCATACAAAGTGTAGAGGACCGACCCGCGACCCAAACGTTACCTGTTTGAGAGCGGACGGTACCTGCAAAAAGTATTTTCCAAAGGCCCTACGGGAGGTCACTAATTTAAACTATAACGCTTCAACTGTCAAAAATGGACACCCTGAATATCGTCGACGTCGCAACAATCACATGATCATTTCGAACAACATTACGTACACCAATGCCGATATCGTGCCTTACAATCGTTACGCGGCACTCAAATATCAGTCACATCAATTTTGAGTGCGTCGGATCCTTGGCATCCGTCAAATATCTGTAGAAATACGTAACGAAGGGTGAGGACATGTGTCGCATGGAAGCGAAAAATAAAGTCCATCGCACTATAAATTGGGACGAGATTAGTAATGACCTAGACTGTAGGTATGTGAGTTCAATGTTCAATGGAGGCGTGTTGGCGCCTGTTCCAATTTAAGATGAGCGATCGAAGTCATTTGGTTGTATGTCTGCCTGTTCACCTTGAGGGCCAACAGACCATCGAGTACGAGGAGGACGAGGACGCGGCAGATTTTGCTACGCGCCACCATCGACACCAAACTCACGGCCACGGACGGGAATTGCAGCATCCCTAATTATGGATGGCATGACGTACCACAAGGCCTTCCGGATCTGGCAACCAATGCCGAAGTTAGCGAAATTAACGACAAAGTGTTGGAATTGCTTCCCGGTGAGGTCTGCTCCTTCTTCTCCGTTGACGAGCAACTGAGCGATAATCGGCCGGCGCCCCGTTAACGAGCAAGACACCAACAGGAGCAACAGCAGCAACAACCAGCAGCAGCACCACAAGCCAATAACGGAATGCCACCACCCCCCGATCGTGACAATAACAATATTGGCGACGATGCAATCGAACAACTGATGCTAAACATCTGTATGGACGACGACGGGATTGTGCGAACACCACCACCACCATCACCTGTGGTACAAGCCATTCCACCAGCCACAGAAGATGTCGTCGCCAATATTGTACCCGGAGGAGCAGCTGCAACAACAGCAACAACAACAGCGAACTCAAATCCCGGTACGCCTTGCATTCGCTATGACTGTCAACAAGTCGCAAGGACAAACTTTTAAGCGGGTAGGGATTGCGCTCACTAGTCCCTGCTTTGCTCACGGCCAGTTGTATGTCGCCATGTCGCGAGTCGGCGATCCTGCACAGGTTCGAATTTTCGTGGGGCCACATCCGATGCAAGGTCGTTTCACATTTCCTACTACGCGGAATGTGGTACACCGCGAAGTGTTTACGGTAAGACCGGACCCGCCTGTAGTCGTACATAATATACGCAAACGGGCCCATCAAAACGTCAATACTGTAGTCGTTGGTCCCGATGGTGGCAATGTGGTTGATGGTGATGGCGGTAATGATGGTGGACCACCACGATTATTGTCGCTGCCACAATTATTGTTGCCCCCATTGGACACGGCGGTATTACGTGTTGATGGAACCAGGCGGATTGGAGATCGACTATCGACCATTTACGACCGAGACGCTCTGTTGATGCCACCACCAATCGCCTTACCACCTAGAGCGCGCCCACGAAATAAACGACACAACGAACCAAAAACCTACTTGGCACCACCATCACAATCATCACAGGCCGGCACGCATAAATCATCGTCGAAGATTCGAATTTTGTCAGACGTGCAGATTCGGCCGCCAAGAGGTCCGCCACAACCTGGACTACTGCTACGATCATTGCCCTCTGCTATACCACGACATCCACCATCATCAGCAGAGGAGCAATGGGTCGAAAAAGAGCCGAAACCGACTGTGACGCCAGAACAAATCGAGGACAGTGACGGAGAAGTGAGCGAGGCGCACCTGGTGCAAATTGCAAAAGAGCAATTTTTCAACCCCATTTGTCCAGATCTCACCGATGTGGAGTTGAAAATGCGCAAATCCGTCGCTGATATGCCTGGCACCTCGGATACGATTAGCGACCAACTGACAGAGGATCAGAGGGATGAAACGAGACAAATAGCGGAAATCGAGGCGAGAATTCGTCAGCGCAAAGCGATGAAAGCTATTACCCGATTTGGACAGCCCCCTTCAAAGAAGGGAAAAAAAAATAAAAAATTAATATAAATATTTTAAATTGATACAAAAGTGTAGACGAATTTGGTCTTGCTAGGCAATTTTAAATGTTTTATATTTTCCAAAAAAATTTAAAAAAATGTAAAATCAAATTAAAATGTTTACAGATTGGTGTGGTCAATCTGAAATTTGGTACGTTTTTTAGATGATCTCGCACGTACAGTCTGTAGGTGTTTAAAATTGACCCAAAAAATATATTGTTAGTTTTAGGTGCGATAGTTTTTAAGTTCCCCTCTGGTCTGTTGTAGATATAGAAGATAATAGAATAGGAATAAAAAAACCCCAAAAAAAATTTATATACAGAATGTAAAGTTTACTTAGAAATTTGTTCGATAATATGACATTTCGATACAACTTTACATATTGTATATTTGCTCAAAAAAATGTTTAAAATTAAAATCCAAAAAAATTAAAAACAAAAAACCAAAAAATACACAAACGACACAAGTGTTTAAAGTGGTACTAAAACACTTGAATCTGGACATTTAAGTGTAATCACTTTAAATACTAACACACACACATAAAACACACATTTTAACGTACCCAACTTTTTTTTAGTATTTCATTCATTAAATTTTTACAACTTTAAATGCTTTATGTTGTGACAAATACTTTAGTGTAATTCAAGTACTGTACGAGTATGACAATTACACTGGGGTAACAACAAATAGATAAGTTTTAGGTGAAATATTTATTCACCTGTTTCTAATCTAAAAGGTACCCTTCCATGGCTGTGTGACCTTGACGTGGGTGGAAGGGCTTAGTAGATTAATGTGTTGTTTGCATATTTTTTGCATGCAACAACATTGATCGAAGCCAAGGACAGCTCAAAGTGTTTTTCTTACATTTTTTCATTTTTTTTTTTTGGAAAGTAAAGTTATCTAATAATCTATATCTAATATGTTCCTTGCAGATAAATAAAGGATATAATAATCAACATGAGTTCAAGAAGTAAAAGAATTGTGAAATTAGCAAAAACTTCCAGTGAAAATGTTAAACCGCATTCAACTTTTTCTTCTTCGTCAAAACAAGAAACACATGATCCGTCGTTAGTTGAACCATCATCTACTCTACCTTCTTCGCAAATGTCGCCAACAACCGATAACCCACCATTAAACGCAGACCAACCACTTCAAACTTTACAAAATGAAAATTCAAATGACAAATATTTTTCTTCTTCGGAATCTTAGCTATTTGAGGATTCCGAAGATTCCTATCATCCTTCCGATGATCAGCCCGATGAAAGTGAAGACGTTGAGAATTCGTCGGAAAGTTCGAATAGTGAGGAAGATATTAGAAACGGTTCTTTTTCTGTAGAGTATGTGAGAGGAGCAGAAACTGTTTCACCTGATATTTGGCAACATTGCACTGACCTCCCAAGGCAATTTCCATTCATTGGGCAGAGTGGATTGAAAGTGGACCATTTAAATTGCGCAGAACCGGTTGATATTTACAAGCATTTCATAAGTGATGAAATTTAGACACAATAGTCCAAGAAACCAATAAATACGCATTGCACCTTATCCAGAAAAAAACGCTTCCCCGACGATCATTATTGCACAAATGGACAGAAACTAACAGATCAGAAGTTAAAAAAATTCTTGGCATTCTAATGATAATGGGTGTCAACAATCTGCCAAAAATACGCCTATATTGGTCCAGTAATGACATGTACTCTAATACTAGAGTAAAAAAGACGATGTCCCGAAATCGATTCGACTGGTTGCTGAGGTGTTTGAATTTTGCCGACAATAGCGACCCCACAGCTAAAAACGACAGACTGTTCAAATTGAAAAATGTGCTAGAATTGTGTTGTCGACAATTTCAAGGTACGATGGAGCCTGGAGAAGAAATTGTCATTGACGAGAGTATGGTCCCATGGAGAGGCAGACTGATTTTTAGGCAGTATCTTCCTGCAAAATCGCACAAGTATGGTGTAAAATTGTACAAAGTATGCACGCCTGAAGGATACACGTACGATCTAAAAGTCTATGCCGGAAAAAAACGATTCTACTGGTTCCATTGCAACTAATATTGGCGGCCATACTTATCGCATATGTATGGAGTTACTAAAAAACCTTACCAACTGTGGAAGAATTCTATACATAGACAACTTTTATACAAGTGTAAAATTGTGCGAGGATCTGTTGGATTGTCAAACATATGTCTGTGGAACATTGCGAAGCAACAGAAAGGGAAATCCTAGAAATGTGTGTTTGAAGAAACTAAAAAAGGGGGAGATTTATGGAGAACAGAACGGCAATGGTATTCGAGTTATAAAATGGGTAGATAAACGGCCAGTTCTAATGATAACCACACTGATATGCTAGTGGAAACTGGGAATCAAAAAAGAGGAAACGAAGTACTGAAACCACCGGCTATTATTGCATACAATAAGGCTAAGAAAGGGGTGGACTTATCGGATCAAATGTCTTCGTACTACACATGCCTCAGAAAAAGCATTAAATGGTACAAAAAAGTGATTTTTTAAATTATCCTTGGGACATGTGTAGTAAATGCTTTAGTTATTTATAACTCCCACGGCCTTGGCCGAACTAAACCACTTGGCATGCTTGCTTTTCGAGAGAAACTCATAGAAGGACTCATGAAGATGCAAATGCTAATGAAGTAGAATCGCAAGCAAGTGCAAATGTCCCAGCTGGCAAAACAATAAAAGACTCAAATCGAAAACGAGGCAAGAGTAGTCATAGGATCGCGAAGTACGAGGGATCAACCAGAAGTAGAAGAAAAAGATGCGCTGAATGTTATAAAACCATTAAACAGGAAAAAGGAAGCAAAGAAGCAAGAGTGAAAGCAAAAAAAGTGTCAACGTTTTGCGAAGACTGTGAAGGGCAACCCACCATATGTATTCTTTGCTTCAAAAAAATTCACCATTCATTTTTTCCCGATTTTTTGATTTTGTTTCCTTTTCCTCATTTGTTAAGTTGTTAAAATAAAAGAGTTCTTTGATGTAGTAATAAAAAATGTAGTTACTTATATTCATAAATAAAGAATAACAGCATTCTTTTAGCATTATATGTTGTTTTAGGGTCAACTGACCAGTCAGTGAACTTCACCTAGTAAATGAACAAAATCCCACATTTTAGCCAAAAACAAGAACTCCTTACAAAATATTATATTCCTCTCTTTCTCTAATGCTAACTGCGCATATCAACTACGCCGTTCATTTATTGGAATTTCAAACAAGTGCAACAGTGACATGTAAAATCTCGAGCGACGAGGTGGTGGCACTGCGTGATTCCTGTGGACGCCATATTTGTTAGCGGTGAGTAAGAAACATGTGCTAACCAAAACTTATTTTAAAACTTTAAAATTCAATAAAACCATCTGCTGTAGCTTTGTTAACACTCTATATACATTTAGCAAGTATCTTTTCATCCAGGGAAATCAATATTGCATACATTTATTTTAATAATTTCTATGTTCAATTAATAGACCGACGAAATCATCAAAAGCTAAAGAATGAACATGGTGTTCATTTACTGGGTTTTGGCGCAATTTTCAGAAACATATGCCTTATAGTAAGCTAATATTCGTAGGCAAGTTCCTTATTTAGATACTTTTAGTCTAGTCATGTAAAATCCAGTTATTGAACGCCATAATAACCTGTTCATTAAGTGGTGTTCATTCATTAGGTGTGTTGGTTTTTCGCTTCAATAATGAAAAGTGGGAACCTATTTAATATTTGATTACTAATTTCACTCACATCTTTTCAGATGGCAGCCAAATATTTACGTTTTAAGTACTCTGAGGAAGACTTAGCCAATGCACTTGCTGAAATTAACTCTGGAAGCATCAACTTAAACAAAGCGTCTTCAAAGTATTTAATCCCGAAATCAACACTTCATAACAAAATAACTGGTAAAGTTCCTAACGCACGAAAAATGGGCCCTTCGCCAATTTTAACTTATTCGGAGGAAGAACGAATCAAGAAATGGATTTTGGATAAAGCCAAGTTAGGATTTCCTATGCACCCGAATGAAGTAAAAGACTCAGTTCAAAAGGTTTTAAAGATTGCGTCTAGACCAAACCCATTTCTTGATGACAGACCAGGAGATAAATGGTTGAAACTATTTTTACAACGGCATACTGAGATATCAAAGCGAAACACGGAAATAATTTCTAAGAGCCGGGCTTCAGTAACAGAAACTGCAATTCGCCAATGGTTTTCCGAGCTAAAAAAGTTTATTGACGATAAAAATATAATGGACATGATGACCGATCCAAACAGAAAAAATAATGCAGATGAGACTGGCATGCGAACATGTATAAAATTAGTTTTGGGCCCGAGGAGCAGTTTTAAAAACCTTTACGAAATAGCATCTGGGAACGAAAAGGAATCTATAACCGTGCTATGTAATTATAGTGCAGCTGGCGTTGGCGTTCCGCCAATGATCGTCTTTCCATAAAAAAGAATACCAAAAGAGCTGTCGTTGTCCGTTCCAGCAGAATGGGCTATTGGCAGATCCGATTCGGGATGGATGACCTCAGCAACATTTTTCGAGTATATTGCAAATGTATTTTTTCCTTGGCTGTTAAGAATGAGAATTGGTTTTCCGGTTATTTTATTCATAGACGGACATCACGTCTCACTACAACATGGAGCTGCACGGGTTCTGTATAGAGAAGGGAATAATTCTCTATTGTTTATACCCTAACTCAACTCATATCTTGCAACCCTGCGACGTCAGTATTTTTCGACCCCTTAAGGCAGAATGGAAAAAAGTGTGTCGAGAACACAAACAGAGTTCAAATACGCATATTACACGTCATAATTTTAGTTTGCGTTTTAAAGAAGCATTTGATAATGCTTGTAAGGTCACCACAATTACAAATGGATTTAAGATTTGTGGTTTGTTTCCACTCAACCCGGATGCGGTAGATTACACCAAGTGTATATCTACAAGGCGCAACGAAATCTTTGGGCTTGAAAATAAAGCTACAAATCAAGATTATGTCTCTTGCCTTAAAGTGTTGGAAGAGTTTTTAGAGAAAGATACAATTAACGAGAATGAAAATTGACTTAATGATTGTGAACAAGAAGACATGTACTTATTTTGGAGACTTTGTAAACAAAAGGCAGGACAAGAACAAGCCCCCATCACTGATGAATCGAATCGAGATACATATTTACCCAACTTATACAAAGATCCTTTAAATGAGTCATTTATAAATGACCTACCTTTAGAAATAAATGGAATTGTATATACACCAGTTCCAATAAGCCCTCTAAATAATACTTATGGTACTATAGAAGAAGACGTTCTACTTCAAAACATCTGCACGGATGTCATAGGACTTAACCCCAACAGAGCCTCAATCGAGCCTGATCTAGATGCTGTTAATAAAAAACTAAAAGTCAACAATGATGTAAATACTCAAAACTGTGATAGTACTAATGTCTGCAGGGAATTTCTAGATGATGTTCTGAATAAGGTATTTGATACAATCGATAATGTTCGCACTGTACCTGAAAAGGCATTTGATAAGACTGACACAAAATGTGATACTAAATGTAAGGTTAATATAATTTCAAATATTGTTATAGGAAATGCTCAAGAAACTGTACTTAATAACCTCTGGAATGAACATCTATATTGGCCGCAACAAGAAAACAAACCAAAGAACAAAGTTAACAGTCGTGTGATAATGCCATTTGCCATAACTTCCGATAAATGGGCCCAGTATCATAAGGAACAAGAAATGAAGAAAAATTTAAAATGTGAAGAAGTAAAAAAGAGGAAATTTGAAAGAGAGGAAAAGAAAAACCAAAAAGAAAAAAGTGGTAATATTAAAAACGCTAAAAATAGTCGAAAACGTAAAATGGAAAATATTTCAAAAAATGAGTCTACAACGCTGCAAACAAAAAAAAGAAGAGAAACAAGACAACTTTCTGAAATAAATAAGTGTGAAACAACAACTTTGGGCGAACAAGGAATAATAGTAGAAGAAGCTAAGAAAGTATCGGGACAATTGAATCAAGGACTTCAAAATAGCGACAATGGCGATATTAATCGGAAATCTAAGAAGCAGAAGTCGGCTGCAACCAAAATATTTATTATCAATGACTATGTGGCGGTTAGATATGGAAACAAAGTATACCCTGGAAAAGTGATGAGTATAACTGAAGATGAGTATGAAATAAGCGTAATGGAAAAAAAAAATTACAAACAATGGCCAAAAGTACCTGATAAAATCTGGTACCAGAGTAAACAAGTGTTAAAAAAAATTCCTGAACCAAAACATATTTCAAATGGTTTATTTTCTGTGGAAATGTGAAGTTTTTTATAAAGCTAGTAATTATATTATTACTAGCTTCTAAGTAAATATGTTTTTAAAAAATTTGTATTTTTGTGTAATAAAATAAAATGTTCATTTATTGGAGTTTTGTTGTTCAATGATTAGGTTGATCTGTTCATTTACTAGGAATTGTGACATTGTTACACAAATACTAAATAATATTAAAACCAGTTATCCTCCATATAGTACTGTTTCCATAATACTTAGGAGAATAAACAAACAAATTAATATGTAAAAAAATGTAAGTACATTTCAACTTTATTCATAATTTTCAACAAATGTAAAAGAAGAAGTAGCCTTAATCGTTCATTTACTGGTCAGTTGACCCTAGTTCGTTCTAATCTCAAAATTCCGAATTCTACGAAACCACTAGATAAATCCGTGGTACAGCCGTAGCTCCAAATTCAAAGATGTTCTATATAAACGTAGCTTTCTATAAGCAATATAACACCCAATAGTCCGTGCCCCACCGGTGGGCACATATGTCCAGTAAGAAAACGCCGCGTGCCCACAAGTGGGTCATGACGTCGCCAACCTAAATAGTTCAGCATAGCTTGTAAAATAGTATTTTGTGCGGCGGTTTCTTTTCTAGATACATTTTTAACTATGCTTGACTTGCTCTAATGATCGTCCGAATTTTCGTGTTTGACAAGTACTGTCAAATAATGACATTTCATAAAACGTCCCATTAACTCAAAGCCAACTAAAGTATGATTCGTTTTTATTGAATTAGTTTGCCATTTATGAAGCAAATCATAACTTATTATACATCACTAAAATCAGAATAAAACGTACTATTTGGTGGGCTAAAAATCGAATATGGCGCCCATAAGAAAAAAGAAAGTTGGTTATGACTGCCAAAAAACGAAACGTCGTGTGGCAAATTGGAATCCATCATCGAATAGCTGGAGAAAAGTGGCAATGAAAAGATGCTTTTAGTTTTGGGACATCTCCTCAAATAAGGTTAGAAATAAATAAAAACAAAAAATCAAATTTTCAGTTTTTTTCGGATATCTTCGGAAGTACTCGGAAAATCGAAATTTTTAAAACGGCATTTGGTTCAGCTTTGCGCAACCCAACAGACCAGAATCTGTAAGAATATATAACGTAAATATGGGAGGTGTGGATAAGGCCGACTTGTCGTTGCGATTGTATCGATCCCATGTAAGATCTAGAAAATGGACACTTGGAATGATCTCCCATGCATTTGACGTTGTACTTGTTAACTCTTGGCTAGAGTATAGAAAAAAAAACGAATCTTTGGGTATAAGAAGAAGCAAAACTTACGATCTTTTTCAATTTCGTCATAAAGTTGCCGAAAAACTTGTATATAGCGCAGTCATCCAAACGAGGTAGGCCAAGCTTACAAAACGGCACTGAAAAACCTTCTCCAAAACTGCAAAAAGTTGAAAGTAAACCAGTAAAAGAAAAGACTAGATGGAGTTGATCATTATCCACAGATGACAAGCCCAATAATACCAGGTGCAAGTTGCCAGGCTGTTCTTCAAAAACACATGTTTATTATGTAAAATGTGAATTACATTTGTGCTGCTTTAAGGGTAATAACTGTTTTTATAAGTTTCATAACAAATAAGAGTTTTAATAAATAAAATGTCCTCAACGTATATGTATATGAATTTTCCACTTACGACATATTGTCTTTCGTCGACGGCATCACGTCACGGCCAAATAGGCTAATTCACGAAAAATCATAAAAAAATTAATATTTTTCTCTCAAAACGCCAAATTTTTTCAAAATGTTTTTAGAAGCGTCATGACTGAAAGGGTTAATATACCGTATTAGTCGTGACCCGACGTCCAATCGACTCAAATTTGTATTCCCCAAAATAGTGCAAATACGAGTAGAAATGCCGTCGCCCCAACGTCGGTTAATCGAACGTTGGATCAACGTCCAAATGCCGTTTGGGCATTATGCATAGTTCTTAGAAAACACATGTGATTAGCATTAATTCTTCGATATAAATAGGAGCTGAGCAGACACAAAAAGTTAAATTTGCTGTAGGATGTTAATCAGTTGGAAAATAAATTGTACGTTAGATAGATATTACTGATTGCTGGTCCTTGATCACTCCCAATGTCAACTTCTGCACAGTTACTCAGTTCGCCATGCGTAGATTGACATTTAAAGTAATGACAATATTTCTAATACTTCAGCATTTCGTTGGAAATTAAATGAAAAGTATTCGGCCAGATATTGTGGATAGAACAATGCTGCATATGGCATAACAGCAAATCGAAATCGCAAATAAAACTACACACCACCCGAGCCCCAATCATTAGTTTATTATTAAAATTTAAAAAAATCCAAGATTGACCTGGATGACCTTTTTTTGCTTCTCGCTTCACCGGAAGAATATCTGTAACAAAAACAAATATTATCACGAGAATATAAGAAATGTCAATGTGTTTTAAGTTTTAACTCGGTTTTAACCAATGTTAGCTGAAGCTTGAATTTATATTGTAGCATAAAATCAGTATAAAAATTCATTATACATTGAATTACCATTCAATCTAGCACACAGGTGGTCTATTACTGGTCCATAAACGAGTTTAGAAACGTATAAAAATTATACGCACAGTTGCGAAGAAGGTATTTACCATACACATCTGTTCGCATGTTTTCGTATACGTAACTTAACGTATAATACCGCTTATACAGTGCAGGTAAAAAGTTAAAATTTTTGCATTTTTGTTCGTGTTTTACGACGAAAAGGCTCAAGTTAGAGATCCGAAAAATCCGAAAAATACACAAAACTAGTCCGTGATAGGTACTACAACTTTCATTATTACGTTTTTTCAATCAAATCAACCGTACAGGCGCAAAAAATTCAAAACCGTTTTCCCATGTTAATCTCCTATGTCCAGGGTGCTCTTGGACACCTGGTATGTGTAGCGCGAGAGTACCCACTTGCACCAACCTGAGATACTCAAGCAAATTAAAAAATTTAAAAAGTCATTAAACAGATAACAAACGAAAGAAAGTCCATAATATTCAGACAGGCTTTAGTTTAAAATTCTCTAATTACTCCCTAGGTAGTGAAAGTGATATTTTCATCTCTCAAATGAGGGAGAAAACTTTTATTTTCAATAGAGGTCGTAGGAAATAGTTATTTGCGCATAGTTAAAAGCAGCAGTTAAATATTATGTTAATACCTGGTTGAAGAAGGTGTTGTTACTAAAGATATGTTTGTCAATTTGTCAAGAAACTGACAAAGTGTCTTTAGACAGTGTGACTTTTACTGGTGGTACTTTTCCTCCCTAGGGAAGAAAAGTTTTAAATTGAACACCTTGTTTCTATTCTTTTTTTTTTAATTATTAGCAAGAAGGCTAGGAATTATTCTTAATACTTATATTACCGTATACCTATTTTGCACCGTTTCCTAGATGTTTCATAAAAATGGTGGAACTGTCAGCAAAACGGTAGTCTAAACATTAATTAAATTCTCAAGTCCTGAAAGGCTTGCCGATGTGACCTTTTGTCCTCAGTTCCTTTACCTAACTTCAACCGTTTCTGACTTTTAATGACTAGATGTCGTTTCTATAACGACAACATGTTCTGACAGATATTTGTCAAATACAAAACTGGATAAAACTTAGCACAAACAGGGGTCCGTATTCAGATTAGTATGGATTACGATTTTATACTCACTTTAAAGAAAAACTGTTATTGTCAGAAACGGTTGAAGTTAGGTAGAGGAAGAGTACACATAGATTTGTTCTAAATTTAATGTTCTTTTTTTCACTTTTTTTTAAAGGTTTTTATGAATTTTGTAAATGTACTTTACCCTTTAACCATTAACCGTATTAGCAAAGCAATATTCAAACATTAAATATCTCGAAAACGGTCAAATGCAGAAAAAGTATCAAAGTCATGTTTTTTCAATTGGAACACCTAGTATATTACTTTATTTTCAGAATCTACGTTGAAAATAAAAATTAATTGAAGTTCATTGATGTTTGCTAGGTCTAAACTTAACAGTTCCTCAGATATTCCTTAATTTGTAAAAATGTAGAAGAAATATTAACATTTAAACATTCAACCTTCCTTTGAGATTTATTGACCAACATTGGTTTGGGCGCTGATAACAGATTAAGTTTTATGACCCAAAAGTCATAAATTGTCTAGCTCATATCAGGGGGGGTCTCAAAAAATTTAATCAACTAAAATTTTGAAGTAGTATAAACTTGTCAAATTCAAATGGAACCCCACCAATTTTATGGTTACATGCAAAATTTAATTACCTAGCGAAAATTATTAAGGTTTCATACCGCTAATTGTTACCGTTTTCTTGGAAAATCGACATTTCTTAAAATAGAGCTGACTTTGACTGATTTTTGATACCGTTCAAAGATCACTTGGTATCTTTTCCAATTACATATCAATCGTTCTAATCTGAGTAAAGCTTAGAATTAACTAGTGGCTTAATACTTTGTAAATTTGCTATCCAAGTTACAAAAATAATTCATAAAAAAGGTTTAAAACGGCGACAATTCGACTACAAACACAAACATACCCGCTCCGTTTTTGAGTCCTTCAGCAACATTATTAAGTATCTTAATGGATATACTCCTAAAAATTTCGCTAATTCGATAATCTGTGGTTATTTCTCAAGGGTATCAAAAATCACTCAAAATCGGTGCGAGTTCGAGAAATGTTAACTTTCCAAGAAAACGCAAACAGTTAGTCAGTCATAAGAGACCTCAATAATTTTCGGTAGATAATTAAATTTTGCATCTACTTTAATCATAAAATAGGTGGTGTTCAATTTGATTTTGACAAGTTGTTAAAGTTTAAAGGTTGGAATTATTGGGAGAAAAATTTTGAGACATCCTGTATGAGCTAGACAATTTCTCACCCATGGATCCTAAAACTTGATCATTTAGCAGTTCCCAAGCCAATTTTGATTGATATCAAACTTCAAACATAGGTTGAGTGATTAAACAGTAAACCTTGTAAATTTTTACAAAATAACGAATATCTGAGAAACTGTACAGTTTAGACGTACCAAACCTCAATGTCATTTCCTTTTATTTGCAACGTACATTCTGAAAATCAAATAAAATACTAAGTATTCCATTTGAAAAAATATAACTTTGATACTTTTTCTGCATTTGGGACAACCGGTAAATCTTGCAAATATTTTCAAAAGATACCTCCAATAGGTCTACATCCATCCCAAAATTAAAAGTTTGTTGAAAGTGAATACTTTAGTCACAATTTTCCGTGTAGAATATCGTGAATAACCCTGTATAATTTATAAAAAAACAAATGTTTTAATTTTGTATGTCATTAACCACAACAATTTAAAATGTTTATTGTTCAATTGAATTGTTAAAGACAATTTTCAGATTATAGTTTAGTTAAGATAACAAAAAATGCAGGTAAAAGTTAAAAAATATAAATAAATCGCAGACATTTAAATTAGGTAGGTATATGACATATTTCACAAAAGTTGAATTGTAAAAGCTATCAGAAAAATAAGAAATACAGGCTGTTCCATTTAAAAAAGTCGAAATTACTTAAGATGAATCAGTCAACACGGTGTTCCATAATAAATGCGTTATATAGGATGTTTCACGATAAATGCGTCATATTTTAGGGTTTGATTAAACGTCAAAAAATAACTTTAATTTGCTATATAAACCATAGTTCAAAGATGTTTCGTTATGTAGATACAGGGTGTTAAAGTTTGGGTAAAAAAATCTAAATTTATTTATTTCATCAAAACAATAAGAGATATTTTCATAAAACTTTTTAGGTGTCAACGATAAACTTCGTTTTGCCATTAAAAAATATATTTTTTATATTTGCCAGTGGCGTCTAATTGAACAAGTTATTGACCATTTTTGCAAAAAAAATGTACGCCACTGTTTTTCCATAAAATGCAAATATAAGTTAATTAAGTTATATTTTTTTAAATGGAACACCCTATATATTTTTATGTCATTTAATTCTGTTGATTTTTACTTTTTCAACGGTGTATTAAAACATATAAGTTTGTAAATGTTAATCTTGGTAATTAGAAAAAAGGCGTTTCTTTAACAAAAACGGGCTAAATAATATGTATAAAAATACCCACAGTCGAAACAAAATCATCATGTTCATATTAACATGTTACATGTCGTTTATAAACAGTTTTTTTAACTTCTACCTTAAAAATAGTAGAAAATAGAAATGGCCACTTTTCTTATTAAAGCGACGGTAGAACTGTTTGTAATTTAGATTTTTTTTAATATTGAATTTTCTGATGTGTTAGTTTATATGATTTCCGATTGTTTTTGTTTCGTATTTTAGATATTGGCATTTTTTTAACTTAGCAAACGACTTTTTTTTTAAATAAGAGGATTAACCTTTACAAACTTATATGTTGTAATACACTGTTGAAAAGGTAAAAATGAACAGAATTAAATGACGTACAAATATATAGGGTGTTCCATTTAAAAAAATGTAACTTACTGCCATATGTCAAAAACTAAACGTAATAGAAAAAAACCGGCTACGTCATTGGATTCTACGTGAAAAGTTGTACCAGATACCGTTTTTATTTTTTTAATAACTTTTATAGCAAATGAAATAAAGAGGAGGTTGAGAAATGACCATTTTTCAAAAACCCCATACCAACAGCACATGGACTTTCTCATACCATATATGAAAAATCGATCTACCTGCACAAACATAGAGCAAGAACCTTTGGCGAAAAGCAATCCACTTGATGACGGGGAGACAGTAACTGAAACTATCCAAGACGAACCTGAAAATGAAACTACCACCGAGCTGGAAACAAGTCAGACTGCCGACTCATCTCCACACTACACATACGTGTAGTTAACCGTACATATAAACAAAACGACCAAGTAGCCGCTTCATACAGAATGCTGAAAAAAGAAGTAAAGAACGTGATGCCATGAGAAAGCAGTGCTCCAATATGATTCACCACATTCTTTGCAAGGTGATGCACTGTACCAATTTTTTTTTGTCAATGTATTATACCACAAAAGGGCTATTACTTCTCTGCCATGTCTTTCTCCCTCATACTCCGAGAGAACTGGCAGCTCAACTTCATGTTCCGCTACATTGCCCCAATCCTCCCCAGCATTAGTAGAGGAAAATGAAGAAACACAAGAAACTTTAATTACCTTAGGGTCGTTCATGTGTCTTTAGTAAACGTGTGTTTTTATTTTTCAAATAAAGTAATAAAATAGAAATTTTTGTTATAACTTCAACTTTCAATTCAAATCTTACCTGAGACACACGGCCAATTTTTCTTTGCTCCTGATGGGTTGTTGAGCATTGATTGCATTCTCGCGCCGTCATGTCATTCTTTAATAATTCGTGTATTTCCTCAAATTGAGTTTTGTTGAGTCGAAACCAACCAGTAAATAAGTTGTCTGGAACTTCCTCAGTTAACAAAAACTCTCCTCGGATATTCCTTGCATTTAAGTAAGCATTTCGTCTTTTCTTTCTTTTTTGCGATAACGAGTACAATGAAATTATTTCTTCGTTTTCCGACTCAGATTCTAAATCCAGAAGGATTTCAACGAGAGATGCCATGTTGTGGGATGCTAGCGTGGGCCAGTACTGCGTTCAATATGCGGTATTGACCAAAAATAGTGATCGTGAAAAAGATGGTTTGGGCGTGGACCTGACATGTACTGTCCGTGGACGTCACGGATAGGTTTAGCTTTTAAGATAGTTTTTGGACATTTTTTGCGTGCGCAGTAGGTTTTTCCTCTGCGCAGTGAGCATAACGTTGCTCGTGGGAGCGTCACGGACAGTTTTAGCGGATAAGATAGTTTTTGGATCATTTTTGCGTGCGCAGTAGGTTTTTACTCTGCGCAGTGAGCGTGACATTGCTTGTGGGAGCGTCACGGATAGGTTTAGCTTTTAAGATAGTTTTTGGACATTTTTCGCGTGCGCAGTAGGTTTTTCCTCTTCCTTCACTTCACAAAATGTTAAGTAGAGAAAAGGAAAAAGAAAAGGAAAAAGCGAAAGAAAAAGAAATGGAAAGAAGTAGAGATAGCGAGAAGGAAGTAGAGAGGGAAAAAAGGAAAAGGGAGGAAGACGAGGGTAAAACAAAAGAGGAATTAGATAGGGAGGAGCGTGTAAGACAGGCGGTGTTTAATAGGAGCTCTAAAGTTAGGTCACCAAATGAATACATGAAGGAAGTAATGGAAAGGTCGGTAGAGATAGCAGTAGGAATAGTAGAGAAAGAAATGTCAGCAAAACAGTTAGAAGAAGAAAAGGAAACGGAAATAGCAATAGAGGATGTAATTAGTTCGGATGACTTGGATGTAGATGAGGATGAGCAGGAATTTCAAACTCCGATGGGGCGTAAAGAGGGGTGGGAAAAAAATACTTTAAAGAAAGTTGCCTTCGAGAGTCTGGTGGAGGCGGTGATCAAGCAAACCGGGGTTGTTAAAAAGGGTAAAATAAAATTTAATTTGGGGGATATGGCCAACGTAATGAAAATCATGCATGAGATTAGCTCGAGGTTTAATAGAAAGGAAAAGGAACTGGCGGAGGCCCGAGAGGAGACTGCGGTGTTGAGAGAAAGGTGTGAGTGGTTGAAGGTCGAAAATGGGAGGTTGCAGAGGGAGGCGGAGAAGGCAGAGAAGGAACTGGAAAGAAGAGAAAGAGAGGGCGAGGTGGCAGAAAAGACATGGCAGAGGCTGGAGGAGATCATGGCAAAAAATAATAAATGGAGGAGCGAATACGAGGATGTAGGAGCAAAGGCAGGGGCAAGCGCGGACAGACAGGAACCAAAAAGCACAACAGGGGTGAGAAAGGGTAGAGCGAATGAGGGGCGAATGAGGTTGGGTTACGAGTCGGACAGTGCGAGTTTGGTTGACGTAGACATGGCGAGAAGGGAGGGGGCGATAAGAAAAAGGGCCGTTGGGAAGGAAATGAGGATACCCATGGTGACGACGGATACGGAAGGGGGGGAGAGTATAGCAGAAGAAGGGTGGGAAGAGGCTAGGAGGAAGAAGAAGAAGACGTATGCGGAAGCAATTGTTGAGAAAAGGGGTCAAAAGGAGAATCGCCAGGGGGAACCCTGGAGGACGCCACCAAGGGCGGAGAAAAGGGGGGTTGAATTAAAGGTAGGGAAAGGGGAGCTGAAGGGGCAGCAGTTGTTACAGGAGGTGAGGGGTGTGATAGGAAGATCTGGGGTGAAGGGGGCGAGAATGGTGCGCGAGGTGGTAGAGGGCAAGGTGGTGGCGGTCTTCGACACCGAAGAGGAATGTGAAAAGGCTAAGAGGGAGTTTGAGGGTGCAGAAGGTTTCAGGTTGGGTTCGGCAGAGGGGTTATGCCTAGGTTAAAGTTGACAGGAGTGGAGAAGGGGTATTCGGACGAGGCGCTGGTAAGGGGAATTTATGAAGGCAATAGTGATCTGTGGGGGGGTGTGAGTATGGATGAGTGCATGAGGGGGGTAAGGGTACTCTACAGAAGGCCCTGCAGGAGCGAGTAAATAGTTAATACAAAGTTGATGATGTTATGCTTGTACGTTTTTTGAAGGGTTTACGTAATATTAAACCACCAAGAGCAAGATATGCCACTACTTGAGATCCTCATCCAGTGTTAGTATTTTTAGAAAGTTTGTATCCTCTAGAGGAAATTCCTTTGAAAGAGTTAACTCTTAAATTCGTTACATTATTAGCATTAGTCTCAGCGCATCGTATGCAGACTCTTGGTAAGTTAAAAGGTTGTAATATTAAGAGGACGGATGATTATCTTGAGATTTTTGTTGATGAAGTCATTAAGACGTCGGGGAGGAATAAGCTACAACCAGTGTTACGTTTACCTTACTTTCGTGAAAGACCTCAGTTATGTGTGGCTTCTACGTTAGATATGTATTTACAAAGGACTGAGAGAGTCAGGCCAGCCGGTGTTGATAGTCTTATTTTAACAGTTAAAAAGCCTCTGCATCCAGCTTCTTCTCAGACTATTTGCCGTTGGATTAAGTCAGTTTTAACTAGAAGTGAAATTAATACAAATATTTATACAGGGTATAGCATTAAACATGCTGCAGTTTCTAAAGCCTATGAAGCGGGAGTTAATATTGAAGTTATACGCAAGACTGCCGGCTGGTCTGAAAAGTCGAATGTTTTTTGTCGATTTTATAATCGGCCCATTCGTGATTCACCTAACGTTTTTGCTGAAGCAATTCTTAAAGGGTCTGTTGATTAGTTTAGTTATTTTTTGGTTTGATGTTTTGGTTAGCAGCCAATTATTATGGTACCATAATAAAGTCGTTTGTTTAAAATTTGACAATTCTTTCTGATCAAATAGTTATAACACTATAATCTATAGCTGATGGGTTTTTACTTCTTTAAACATCTACAGGGTGTTTTTGTAATATGAGACGAGACTGCGAAATATAATTAAATGATCAATCGACTTACCTGTAAGGAAGGTTGATCAGGATTATATGAGCAGTCTCGTCGAAATATTACAAAATTCCCCCCCGAAAATCAACCAATAAAAATTAAGTGAAATCAAAACTCAGAGTCGATCTCCACAAATATTTATTAAAAAGGTTGTTAATTGCCTAACATGTTTCGGGTGTATTCAGACACCCATCTTCAGAGGCTTAACTAGATCACTAGTCTGCTGACTGTCATTCTAAAAGGGGGGACAGCTGAACCCAAATGTACCAAGGTGGTTTTTTATTCTGCACGGGGGAAAAAACCTTGATCAAAAACCCAGTTCTGGTACAGAGGTGACAGGTTGCTCCGTTTTTTATTCTCGAAGGGGAAAAAAACTTAATCAAAACCCAGTGTTGATGTCAAAAAGTGAAGTTACTAGCTCGGTTTTTTATTCTTTAAGGGTTCAACTTCTTCGGGTTTTGACTAAGTTACACTCACTACTCCACTGTGTGCATATGAACTACTACTTTTCGATACAATAAAAATTAGTATTCTTAATAATCACGCCCTAATTATTACCCATCAGCTATTAAAACCATCCATACTTTCAACAAGTGAAGATTTAGGTGCTGGAACTAAGGGTGTGTAATGGTGGGGGGAATATTTTTTTGTTTCTTTTAACGTCGTACTAAGTTCGTGCAGCCGACAGCTACTACAGGGTGTTTTTGTAATATTTCGACGAGACTGCTCATATAATCCTGATCAACCTTCCTTACAGGTAAGTCGATTGATCATTTAATTTTTATAGTGTTCTACAATAGATCTACTTTATTAAAATTGTCATTTTGACAAATTTTTTCAAATTTCAAAATTTTTGAAAAATTTAAATTACTTTTTCTATTTTAAAATTAATTGTAATTAATTTTTAAAGTGTTCTGAAATCATTTAGCGCCATTAAAACAGCCATTTTAACTGTTTTTAACATTTTGAAAAATTCAAAAAGTGTGTTTTTTTGATAAAAATTAATTCTATTTTTAAAGTCATCTACAATTGATTTGCACAATTAAAACTGTCATTTTGACTGTTTTTTTTTAATTTTGAAAAATTTTAGAATCATTTTAAAATTAATTTAAACATCTTCAGAACGGTTATTTTTTACGGAAACGAAACGTGTTTAGGCATTGTTTTGAGTGGAACGAGAAAACGTAATTTTTCAATTGAGGCAGTGGTTTTTTTAGAAAAGAGGGAATTTTTGTGAAATTAATAAATGTTTGATTTGTTTTTGTAGAAATAGACGACTAGCATCATGAACAACGGTAACAACGACGACGAGCGCCAACAACAGTTCCTTCGGCAACTTAGGGTGATGCTCGAGTGGTTCGATTGGGAGCGCCGCATCCTGCGAGTGGCCTTGGAGCGATTTGATTGGGATCGTCGTCGAGAACTCCAGGTAGTATTACATCGGATGGAAGAGTTGCCGCGTGAGTTGCATGTTTTGCTTACGCCTCTCGATTATGTGGGATTGATGAGGGAATTGCGCGTGGTACTGGAACGGTGCGTCGAAAGACCGCGTCAACTACGCGTAATTCTAAATCGTGTTGTCCAATTCATCGGTTCGACCGCTTTCTTTTCAAAATAATGATGACAACAATGTAATTTTACTAATTGACGATGACGACGTCGTGACAGCAACGGAACCGATTTTGGTTGACGCGTCTGTACCATCATCGCCACCACCATCACCATCTCCTGTCGAGTATATTGTTGTTACACCTGATTTACCAGTTTTGTCCCCAGTTTCGTCAGCAACGTCGTCGTCACAAGGTTCTTCTGCGTCTCCTGTTTTTGCAGCGGATTTTGATCTGCTTTCCCCCCCTTTACCTCTGTCGCCACCTTTTTTACCGGCTTTTCACATACCAACACCGGCGGAACAACGACGGGAACGTGTTCACGCTCCCGATCCAATCACACGAACTTACAGACAAGCCATAACTGTGGGCACGCGTCTCGATGCCAAGTCCCGTGTTGCAGTTTACAATGTGGGCGATTTAACAAAACGGTGTTTGTTGTGTTTAGCCGTGGGCTTTGAACAAGAAAAATCTGTCGGCAAAGAGTTTTGCTGTAAGAGTGGCGATGTTGTGTTACCGCAGTTGGGTTCATGTCCCCGCGAGATGTTTGAATATCTCACGGACGATTCACCGATGGCCGTTCAATTTCGAAACAACGTCCGTACAATAAACAGTTTATTTGCTATGGAATCGTTCAAATCGACTGTTCCTACCGATGTTCATCCGGAAGGAGTGAGTGGTCATTGGTGTTTTACGATTTGCGGACAGATTTACCACTATACTCACGCCATTCCGGTTCGTCTTTTTGCAGCAGACAATAGTAATGGTCAAGTAACGGTAAATAATAGCCAACAGGTTAGGGACGACACCATTACTCTCAAATTTAATCAGTATTATTTCGTTGACTCGAATAATGCTGTCAATCGAAGGGTGGAATTTTTGGGTGACCGCATCGCAGCCCTAACTATACGTAACATTGAAACGATGTTGCGTCGGGTCAATCCGATAATTCAAAGTTACCAAACCATCAGTGAGGTAATTCAACGTAAACAGGCGGCCGCGACCTCTCCCGAGGAAAGAAACGCCATTCTCGACAGTTTAGTGATCGGATTTAGAGACAATATTAATCGCGAGGTAAGAAACTACAGTTTGCCCGCGTGCGACTCTGAAATTGCGGCCGTTTTTGTCAACGAACCACCCTTCGAGGTTGATTTGTGCATCTACCCACGCGACGGTCGGGGTAGACACGAACTTAAAAACCTCAATAAATGGGCCGACCCCATGGTGTACCCGATCCTGTTTCCGAATGGGGAATTTGGCTTTGATAAAGAGATCCATCACGTTCGGAACGTGACGAAGACAATCACTTTTCGCGAATTCTATCGCTATCGTGTACAGATACGCGATACGAATCGCTTACAAAGACCGCCTACCACCATCCAAAACCCAACTCAACAACAAAGTGAGTCTTTGAACCGTCACCGCTCGATCTCGCCTATCCGTGAATTAACCGGTAACATAAAACCCACCAGCTATTTAGATGGCGAGCCAGTTATGGTAGTTTGTTAAGGTACTTGGAGACAAGGGCAAACGCAGCTGGTACGGATTATCGAGTTGGGTCAATTTTCATTTTGCCTGCGTCGTCGACACGTGGAATGCGTTTCACGAATCGCCAGTACCTCGATGCGATTAATGTAATAGCAAGACATGGCAAGCCGGATCTCTTTATCACGTTTACGACGAACCCGAATTGGCCAGAGATCCAAAACAACCTCGCTTACAAACAGAAATGGCCAAACCGTCCTGATTTGGTTTGTCGCGCATTCCACATTAGATTAACCGAGTTTATGGACGATATCGTCAAGAAACAATTGTACGGTACCGTCCATAACTATTTCTATACGATAGAATTTCAGAAACGAGGCTTGCCTCATGCTCACATTCTGGTGACGTTTTTACCGCGCGACAAACTAAACAGCCGTGAGCGCGTCGACGATGTCGTTTCAGCCGAGATACCGGACTATCAAGTCGAACCGATTTTGTATAGAACGGTAGCCGACTTTTATCTGCATACAAAGTGTAGAGGACCGACCCGCGACCCAAACGTTACCTGTTTGAGAGCGGACGGTACCTGCAAAAAGTATTTTCCAAAGGCCCTACGGGAGGTCACTAATTTAAACTATAACGCTTCAACTGTCAAAAATGGACACCCTGAATATCGTCGACGTCGCAACAATCACATGATCATTTCGAACAACATTACGTACACCAATGCCGATATCGTGCCTTACAATCGTTACGCGGCACTCAAATATCAGTCACATCAATTTTGAGTGCGTCGGATCCTTGGCATCCGTCAAATATCTGTAGAAATACGTAACGAAGGGTGAGGACATGTGTCGCATGGAAGCGAAAAATAAAGTCCATCGCACTATAAATTGGGACGAGATTAGTAATGACCTAGACTGTAGGTATGTGAGTTAAATGTTCAATGGAGGCGTGTTGGCGCCTGTTCCAATTTAAGATGAGCGATCGAAGTCATTTGGTTGTATGTCTGCCTGTTCACCTTGAGGGCCAACAGACCATCGAGTACGAGGAGGACGAGGACGCGGCAGATTTTGCTACGCGCTACCATCGACACCAAACTCACGGCCACGGACGGGAATTGCAGCATCCCTAATTATGGATGGCATGACGTACCACAAGGCCTTCCGGATCTGGCAACCAATGCCGAAGTTAGCGAAATTAACGACAAAGTGTTGGAATTGCTTCCCGGTGAGGTCTGCCTTCTTCTCCGTTGACGAGCAACTGAGCGATAATCGGCCGGCGCCCCGTTAACGAGCAAGACACCAACAGGAGCAACAGCAGCAACAACCAGCAGCAGCACCACAAGCCAATAACGGAATGCCACCACCCCCCGATCGTGACAATAACAATATTGGCGACGATGCAATCGAACAACTGATGCTAAACATCTGTATGGACGACGACGGGATTGTGCGAACACCACCACCACCATCACCTGTGGTACAAGCCATTCCACCAGCCACAGAAGATGTCGTCGCCAATATTGTACCCGGAGGAGCAGCTGCAACAACAGCAACAACAACAGCGAACTCAAATCCCGGTACGCCTTGCATTCGCTATGACTGTCAACAAGTCGCAAGGACAAACTTTTAAGCGGGTAGGGATTGCGCTCACTAGTCCCTGCTTTGCTCACGGCCAGTTGTATGTCGCCATGTCGCGAGTCGGCGATCCTGCACAGGTTCGAATTTTCGTGGGGCCACATCCGATGCAAGGTCGTTTCACATTTCCTACTACGCGGAATGTGGTACACCGCGAAGTGTTTACGGTAAGACCGGACCCGCCTGTAGTCGTACATAATATACGCAAACAGGCCCATCAAAACGTCAATACTGTAGTCGTTGGTCCCGATGGTGGCAATGTGGTTGATGGTGATGGCGGTAATGATGGTGGACCACCACGATTATTGTCGCTGCCACAATTATTGTTGCCCCCATTGGACACGGCGGTATTACGTGTTGATGGAACCAGGCGGATTGGAGATCGACTATCGACCATTTACGACCGAGACGCTCTGTTGATGCCACCACCAATCGCCTTACCACCTAGAGCGCGCCCACGAAATAAACGACACAACGAACCAAAAACCTACTTGGCACCACCATCACAATCATCACAGGCCGGCACGCATAAATCATCGTCGAAGATTCGAATTTTGTCAGACGTGCAGATTCGGCCGCCAAGAGGTCCGCCACAACCTGGACTACTGCTACGATCATTGCCCTCTGCTATACCACGACATCCACCATCATCATCATCATCATCATCATCAGCAGAGGAGCAATGGGTCGAAAAAGAGCCGAAACCGACTGTGACGCCAGAACAAATCGAGGACAGTGACGGAGAAGTGAGCGAGGCGCACCTGGTGCAAATTGCAAAAGAGCAATTTTTCAACCCCATTTGTCCAGATCTCACCGATGTGGAGTTGAAAATGCGCAAATCCGTCGCTGATATGCCTGGCACCTCGGATACGATTAGCGACCAACTGACAGAGGATCAGAGGGATGAAACGAGACAAATAGCGGAAATCGAGGCGAGAATTCGTCAGCGCAAAGCGATGAAAGCTATTACCCGATTTGGACAGCCCCCTTCAAAGAAGGGAAAAAAAAAATAAAAAATTAATATAAATATTTTAAATTGATACAAAAGTG
The DNA here is from genome assembly GCF_016097725.1 of Ips typographus. Taxonomy (NCBI): domain Eukaryota; kingdom Metazoa; phylum Arthropoda; class Insecta; order Coleoptera; family Curculionidae; genus Ips; species Ips typographus. The sequence goes on from NC_138433.1 coordinate 7,634,039, forward strand.
TAGACGAATTTGGTCTTGCTAGGCAATTTTAAATGTTTTATATTTTCCAAAAAAATTTAAAAAAATGTAAAATCAAATTAAAATGTTTACAGATTGGTGTGGTCAATCTGAAATTTGGTACGTTTTTTAGATGATCTCGCACGTACAGTCTGTAGGTGTTTAAAATTGACCCAAAAAATATATTGTTAGTTTTAGGTGCGATAGTTTTTAAGTTCCCCTCTGGTCTGTTGTAGATATAGAAGATAATAGAATAGGAATAAAAAAACCCCAAAAAAAAATTTATATACAGAATGTAAAGTTTACTTAGAAATTTGTTCGATAATATGACATTTCGATACAACTTTACATATTGTATATTTGCTCAAAAAAATGTTTAAAATTAAAATCCAAAAAAATTTAAAAACAAAAAACCAAAAAATACACAAACGACACAAGTGTTTAAAGTGGTACTAAAACACTTGAATCTGGACATTTAAGTGTAATCACTTTAAATACTAACACACACACATAAAACACACATTTTAACGTACCCAACTTTTTTTTAGTATTTCATTCATTAAATTTTTACAACTTTAAATGCTTTATGTTGTGACAAATACTTTAGTGTAATTCAAGTACTGTACGAGTATGACAATTACACTGGGGTAACAACAAATAGATAAGTTTTAGGTGAAATATTTATTCACCTGTTTCTAATCTAAAAGGTACCCTTCCATGGCTGTGTGACCTTGACGTGGGTGGAAGGGCTTAGTAGATTAATGTGTTGTTTGCATATTTTTTGCATGCAACAACATTGATCGAAGCCAAGGACAGCTCAAAGTGTTTTTCTTACATTTTTAAAAGTACTATTGACATTTTTTGTTAGTTTCAGCTCAACTTTATGATGACGGCTACGACGACGACGACGACGACGATGAACAAAGGTTCTTTTCAGAACCATCACATGATTAATTACAGAAATTCGTTTGTCCTTAATTTTCTCATCACGTTTCAGGTATAAAAAGTATATATAAAATATTCCCCAACTTTTAATTTAATTGACTCTCAGTAACACTAAAATTTAGTTTTTCTCCCCAAAAAACTTTTGAAAAAAAAAATACTGTAACCTCTAACCCTTCCTTTAGGCAAGGACAGGTCAAAGTGAATTTTTTTTGTTAGTTTCAGCTCAACTTTATACTGCTGATGACGTCGACGACGACGACGACGTTGAACAAAGGTTCTTTTCAGAACCATCACATGATTAATTACAGAAATTCGTATTCGTATATATTTTTTGGCGACGTTTATATGCACAAATTGCTTTCAATGCAATTCCATAAACAAAATTAATAATTATAAATAGTTTATCATAAAATTATTTCTTAATTTACTACATTTACGAGAAAGGTGTTGCAATGCAATTTCTTATTCTTAATTCATAAATTTATTATTTTTCTCTGTCAAATGTTATTCATCAATTAATAATAACACAATATTCATTTTTTGGTTATGAAATCGGTTGTTTTTATTTCAACTATTCAAAATATTAAAAGTTTGCAATCTAACCAATACATTTCTTTTAGTATTTGACAGATTCAGATTTAGTTTTTATTGATAATTGTATTTTAAAAGTTGAAATTAACCATCTTTCAAGGTCATTAGTTATGAATATGTTCATGGAATTTTGTATAAACCAATATAATGCATTACGGACTTTAAACTTTAAGGTTACAACAAGAAAATGCGCTTATGATTATGAATTAAGTCCATCACATGATTAATTACCGAAATTCGTTTGTAGTCAATCCATCACATTTCGTTTCAGATATATGTTATTTCCCAGTGGTGGGTGGTTGGCATTTCACTCACACTCAGAGTGCCAAGTGGGCCATTTTTGGTAAGCAGAACTGGCGCTGTGGGATGAACCAAACGTCGAGTTAAAGCGCCTAAATCGACGCTTATAGGATACCATGAAAGGCGTTGGTAACTTAAGACAGCAGGACGGTGGCCATGGAAGTCGGAATCCGCCAAGGAGTGTGTAACAACTCACCTGCCGAAGTTACTAGCCCTGAAAATAGATGGCGCTGAAGTGTCGTGCTTATACTCGACCGTCAGCGGCATGTGCGATCGTCATTGACGATCATGAAGCCCTGACGAGTAGGAGGGTCGCGGCAGTGTGCGCAGAAGGGCTGGCCGCGAGGCCGTCTGGAGCCGCCGTCGGTGCAGATCTTGGTGGTAGTAGCAAATACTCCAGCGAGGCCCTGGAGGACTGACGTGGAGAAGGGTTTCGTGTGAACAGCCGTTGCACACGAGTCTGTTGTCACAGTGCGCTGAAGTGGGCGTCCTCGATACACAAGACCTTCATGAGCAGAGCCTGGCGCAACGGGGAAAACACTCGTCCTGCCGCCGCTCAATCGCAACCTTCTGCTCGTGTTAACAACACGACGGGAAGCGCCGTATCGCAGTAAACACACACGCTCCGGCCGATTCATAACTTCATAACTGACTACTCGGTCAGTCCATGTCAGCTCTGCGCTGATTCTACCATAGCCAAATTAACGAGATTCCCACTGTCCCTACCCACGGAACGGAAAGGTTCGAGCTAACCATCGAAAAGGAGGGCAAAAAGGGGCAAGACTTGATAAGGGAAGTTAAGGGGCTTATAAAGAATTCAGGGGTAAACGCGGTCAGGGGTCTCAAAGAGGTTAGAGAAGGCAGGGTCATAGCGGCTTTTGTAAGTAATGGGGAACGAGACAAGGTAAGGGAGATACTAAAAGAAAACAAAGAGGCCAGGGTGGGAGAAAACGGGGGAATAAACCCGAAACTCAAAATAACAGGGCTTGAAAAGGGACTAACAGACGAGGAAATTCTGATGGCTCTTCACGGAGAGAATGCAGAATTATGGGAGGGGGGCGAGTATGGCGACTGCATGAATGGGGCAAGGGTCCTTTTCAGAAGGCCTTGCAGGAGAGAGGGTGTAGAGAATGTGGTGGTGGAACTGAAGGGAGATACCTTCAGGAAGCTGGTGCGAAAGGAAAGAGTGACTGTGAGCATGATGGTCTACGTTGTGGAGGAGTTTGCTGACCTGGCGGTATGCTACCGGTGCAGCAAGTTCGGTCACACTGGGGCAAGGTGCACTGAAGATAGGTGCTGCAACAGGTGCGGGGGAAGCCATGAGGTGAGAGAATGTACGGTGAAGGACGAATGGGATTGCCCAAACTGCAAAAAGATGGGGGTGGCAAGGGGAGACCGATGTCATAGTGCATCGGACAAGAGATGTCCGGTGTACAGGAGGAAACTGAACCAACGGATGATTAACACCAACTACAATGGCTAAGTTCCTCCAAGTCAACCTGGGCAGAGGGATTGAGGCAACGGGGCTTATGAGAGAGTTTGCGGAGGCAAACGGAGTGGATGTGGTGATACTCTCGGAACCTTTTAAACGAGAGACAGAGTGGAAGGGGTACAAGCGTTTTGGCAAACTGGAGGCTAAGACGGTTATCTGGTCAAGAGAGAGTGTGCAAGCATGGGCGGTAGAGACTGAGATGAGTGTGAATGTGGCTAGCCTAATTCTTAGATTTAGGGATGGTGATGTAAGGATTTTCGGGGTGTACGACGAACCGTCAGCGGGGAGTCGTACAAACCGGAGGATGAAAGAGAATGAGAGGGTGTGGAGAAGCGTTGAGGGCCCGGTTTTACTGGCCGGGGATTTCAACGCAAAAAATGTGGCATGGGGCGGGGAGGTGACGGATGAAAGGGGGGATGAACTAATGGACATGGCAGTATTGTATGGTTGGGAGCTCGCGAACGACCCCAGGCAGGGGCCAACGTTCGAGAGCGCGAATGGAAGGAGTTGGGTTGACGTAACCTGGAGTAGGGAATTGGAGCTAGCAGAGTGGAAGGTTCATGACGCCGAGACCCTGAGCGATCACAAATATGTGACGTTCAGGGTCAAAGGCTGCCTGGCAGAGAGAAAGGGGGTTGAGTGGGTGTATGATTTTCACGGAACGGACTGGGAGGGCTTCCGAGGGTATCTGCGTGAGTATGTTTGGGGTCAATTTGAGGACAAGGAAGGACTTGAGTCGGAGGCAGAGAGGATGCAGCACCACTGTAGAGAAGCATGTAAGAGGATAAAGAGAGTAAGGAGGAGTGGAAGGGCCCAAAACCACTGGTGGAACGAGGATCTCCAGTCCAAAAAGAGAACGGTCGATGGACTGAGGAGGGCGTACCAGGGGAGTAGGGGGAGTGAAAGTGAGAATGAAAGGCAGAGAGAGTATTATGCGGGGCGTAAGAGTTTTAAAAGAGCCATCAGACACAGGAAAAAATTGCATAGGAACGAAGAAATTGAGGACCTGACCACGGATAACTCCTGGGACAAGGTTTGGGAAGCTGTGGCTAAGTGGGGGGTAAAAAGGGGGGACTCCGCACTAAGGACTAGGGACGGTAAAGAAATTGGGGCAGGTGAAATGTGGGATAGGGAAATGCTTGGGGAGTACCACCCAGATCTGACTCTGGATGAGGAGAGGGAATGGGAGACCTACCAACGGTCTAGGAAGAAAGGGAGGGTCAACATCAGGTATGATGTAGCCCTCAGAGATGAGGAGATGGAAAGGACAATCGCCGGTCTGAAAAGGAAAAAGGCGTGTGGGGACGACCGGATCCCCAACGAGTGTGTGAAGCATGTATGGGAATCTTGGAGGGAGGGAATGATGAGGGTGTATGACGCGTGCATGAGGATGGGAGTTTTTCCAAGGGTGTGGAAGATAGCGCGGATCAGGTGGCTGCCAAAAAAAAGTGGGGGTTGCAGGCCAATCAGTCTGCTGCCGACACTTGGCAAGCTGCTCGATCGGCTAGTGAATGCAAGGCTGGTGAACTGGTATGAGAGGAAGGGGCGTTACAGCGAGCGACAGTTTGGATTCCGGAGGGCCTTCGCTGACGACCAAGTGGTCCTAGTCAGCGGGGTGTCTGTGAAGGAGATTGAAAGAAGGTGGGAGAGGGTCTGGGAATTGAGTGAAAGATGGGAGAAAACGGGGCGCATGCGCTACAACAAGGCCAAGACCGGAACAATGTTCGTCGAGAACTTTGGACGAATAAGACCTCCGGTGGTGAGACTGGGGGATGACAGAGTGACGTGTGGCGAGTGGGTAGACGTGCTAGGCATCAGAGTGGACAGGAAGGGCACGTTCATCGAACATGCAAAGCATGTAAGAGGAAGGACGGCGGAGGCAGTCAGTAAACTGACTGGCCTCTGCCGAAATAAAGGTAAGATGGACAAGGAGAAGGTGAGGGCGATCATGGAGAGAGTGGCGGCACCGGCGGTGCTCTACGGTAGTCAGGTCTGGGGGGAAAGGGCGAGAGACAGTAGAGTCATAAGGCACTTGGGGGCGGCGGAGAGGAAGTTTCTGTTGGCATCGGTCCGGTGCTACAGGACCGTTGCCACGGAGACCCTCAGGGTCGTCAATGGCACGTCACCGTGGCATCTGGCGGCCGCCGCGGCCTTCAAGTTCAGGGGTGAATGTAGAAGGGCGTGCGAAAGAGAGAGAGCAAGGGAAGACGACCGACCGTTTCCGGGATGGGGACTCTGGGAGGCAGCAGATAATCAGTCAGACGGAGAGGTGCAGGTCGTCTGCGTGGATGCGAGTGTGCAGGATGGATGGACGGGAGTGGGAATATGGAGTGACTGTGGAATTGAGATCGGCCTCTGGGAGGACAAGGACAGAGACAGTCTTAGTGCGGAGATTCTGGGTATATGGGAGGCACTGAGGGCAATAGGGGAAAGGGAAGTGGGGCGTTATAAGGTTTGTTCGGATTGTCTTATTGCGGTTCACATGGTCCAACAACCGAGCCTTCACAGGGTCGTAGAAAGAGCAAGGAGTATGGTGGCGGATCTGGCGTGTAGGGGTTATAGGGTGGGCGTGGAGTGGAAGGGACGGGAGTGTGAGGGAGTGAGGAAAGCGGACAGCCTGGCCAGAAAGGCTAGATGGTTTGGCCAACCGGGAAGATGGGAAGGGCTGAAGCTGTGGGGGAGAAAGAACATCAAGAATCGAATGGCGGAATGGATCAGGAGAGAGTGGCAGGATACTTGGGACACCTCACCCAAGGGTAGGGAGGTCTACCAGGTGTGTAAGGAAGTGGGGGCGGACAGGCTCCCGCTGTCCTTCAGGGGGAGCCAGCTTCTGACGGGGCACGGCAACCTGGCCGCATACCTGAGGAAAATGGGCCTACGAGAAAGCGGGGGGTGTGATTGCGGTGAGGGGGAGGAAAACTCTCACCATGTGAGAGAGGAATGTAAGAGAGATGAGCGAGAGGCCGCGAGAGAGAGAATGAGAAACGAGGGGGTTATTTGGGACCAGCTTAAGCTGCGAGTGAATGGGAAAGTTAATAGAGTGGATGTGGAGAAGGTAAACGAGTGGGGCGAGGCAACTATTGCAAATGATAGGGATTAGGCAGTCGGAGCGTGGGTCAAATGCACATATGGGTCCTTTCTCTAGGTTGGGTGTATACTATTTAGTTTAGTTAAAAAAAAAAAAAAAAAAAAAAAACATTCATATGTAGTATAGGTGGTCGGAGCGCGGATCAACCGTGTTATGTATATATAGGTCCACTTTTCTTTAGGGTAAGTGTATATTGTTTAGTTAGGATATAACATTCAGCGACAATCATTCCAAAGGATAGGGATTGGGCAGTCTGAGCGTGGGCTAAATGTACATATAGGTTTTTTCTTTAGGTTAAGTGTATATTGTTTAGTTTAGTAACTTAATGTTAAAAAAAAAAAAAAAAAAAAAAAAAAAAAAGAGGGGGTAAAAATAGGGTCTTCTTCTCCGGTATGGGTTCCCTTGAGAGTGGTTTTGTGTGATGGTGGGTAACGGAATAGGCTTAAGCCCTAATAAGGGTCAGGAAGCGACACCTCGCGGTATGTCCCTACCCACTGTAAAAAAAAAAGGCGAAGAAGGCATGTGGGGATGACCGGATACCCAATGAGTGTATTAGGCATGTATGGGAGGTATGGAAGGGTGATCTGGTTTTTTTGTATGGGGCGTGTTTGAGGTTTGGTGTCTTTCCGGGTGTATGGAAGGAGGCAAGGGTCAGATGGCTGCCCAAGAGTGGAGGTGGGGTAAGGCCGATCAGCCTGCTTCCAGCATTCGGAAAGACTCTGGACAAGTTGATTAATAGGCGGATTGTGAATTGGTATGAGAGAATGGGGTTATTCAATGAAAGGCAGTTTGGGTTTAGGTCAGGGAGAGATGCAGTCGGGGCTCTGGAGTGCATTATGGAAAAAATGGGGGAGTATAAAGGAAGAGGGTGGCATGTGTTGGTGGTCACGCTTGATTTGAAAAATGCTTTCAATATGGCGTGGCCTCCATATGTGGATGAGAGAATGAAAGTGGATGGAGTCCCGACTACCATGAGCTAGTGTGCCTGGGATTTTTTAAATGGGAGAAGGGTGAAGAGTGGAAGGGTAACAATGGATATTGGAAGGGGCTGCCCACAAGGGTCGAGCTTGGGCCCGACATTGTGGTTAGTGTGCATGAATGAGTGGTTGCAGAATATTATTGCGGTGGATGAAAGAGGAGAGGTGTATGGGCAAGCCTTTGCTGACCACCAGGTACTTCTGGTGGCTGGGGTGTCAGTAAAGGTGATTGAAAGGAAATGGGAGGAGGCTTGGAGGAGGTGCTGCGTGTGGGAGATTAAAACCAGGATGGGATATAACCAGGGAAAGACGAGGGCCATGTTCGTGGAACTCAAGAAGAAGATTAGGCCTCCTGTGGTAAGAATGGGTGAATGGCGGGTTGATTGCATGGAATGGGTTGAGGTGTTGGGTATCCGGTGGGACAGGAAGTCTCTTTTCATAGAACATGTTGCCAAGGCACGTGGCAAGACGGGGGAGGTTTCTAGCAAGCTAGCCGGCCTTTGTAGGAACAAGGGGAGAATCGACAAAGAGAAAGTCAAGGCAGTGGCTGAGAAGATAGTACAGCCAGCAGCCCTGTATGGGGCGGAAGTTTGGGGGGGAAGGGCAAAGGATTCGAGGGTGGTGAAGCATCTTGCGGCGGCTCAGAGGAAGTTTCTCTTGGCCGCTGCAAAGTGCTACAGGACGGTGCCGACAGAGGCGCTGAGGGTGTTGACAGGGCTGCCGCCTTGGCACTTGCTGGCAGGGTGTGCTTGGAATTTTAGGGTGGAAAGGAAGAGTGAAAAGAGTTCAAATGCGGCGAGTGAGTGTGATAGGCCTTTTCCGGGGTGGGAATTATGGCATAGTGGTAAAGGGGATTATAAAGGGTGGAGCAGAGTGTGGGTAGATGCGTCGGTGGGTGATTGGGGTACAGGCATAGGGGTGGTAGGAGAGGACGTGATTTTGGCGCAAAGGTGGGACGAGAGGGAAAGGACCAGCCTGGAGGCTGAACTCTTGGCTATAGAGGAGGCGTTAGTATGGGTGGGAAAAGCGGGGGAAGGCTGCTTTCTCATCCATACTGACGCAAGGTTGGCGGTTAAGTTTCTTGAGAGGGAGAGCCTCCATAGAATGGTGGAGCGGAATAGAAATATGATGGGGAGGTATAGGTTAAATGGGAGGACAGTGGCACTGAAGTGGACAAAGCGGGAAGATGAGGGGATTATACGAGCAGATAGGGTTGCGAGGGGTGCCAGAGTGGCGGTTGATAGCGGGAATTTGGGGATTATCAAATTATGGGATAGGAAGAGTATTAGACGACGGGAAAAGGAGTGGGTTATGGAAAAATGGCAAACTGAGTGGGATAGTTCGGAAAAGGGGAGGGAATTATATCGTTTTTGTAATGAGGTAGGAGTTGACAGGTTGCCATTGTCCTTCAAGGGCAGTCAGCTATTGACTGGACATGGCAACCTGAAAGGCTACCTCAAAAGGTTTGGCTTGGGCGTTGGCGATGGTAGGTGTGATTGTGGTAGGGGCGAGGAAACAGGGGAGCATGTACGGAATTGTGTCAGGTCGGATAGAGTGGAAGCGAGAGATAAGATGAATGGTAGAGAGTGGGAGGATGTGCGTCTGAGAGTGGGTAGCAAAATAAATGAAGCGGACATTTTAATGGTAAACAGGTTTGCAGAGGAGGTTTTGGAGAGGGAAGAGATTTAGGGCTGGGAAGAGGGAATTATTTCGATTTCCCCTTTGCATTGTGCAGCGGCGTGCGTTCTAAGTGTACATATTGTAAAGGTATTGTAAATATTGGGTTAAGTTTTTAGGTTAAGTTTTGAGTTATTGTATGTTTAGGTTTTAGCGAGTAGAAAGTTTTGATTTTAGTTTTGTAACTGTTTTTAGAATTAGGTTTGTTTTTGTTTAAAATAAAGGTTTCTTCTTTCCCCGCTAGTTAGCGGTTCAGTGGCTGTGTGAATTTCGATGTGCACAGCTGCTGGATCGCTGGATGGCGGAGATGGGATGGCGTTTTCTTGGAGGTGGTTTCGATGGATAGTTGGTACAGGATTGGACTTGGAAGTCCAATTTTGGGTCGGGTAGTTTCCTTATTTCGGTATGTCCCTACCCACTCCCGGGAGGGTCTCTCGAGCGAGGTAATAAGCTCGCACAAGAGAAGTTGCGACCATCTGATGGGGTGGGCCTACACGACGTCGATGACGGATTCTTGGGGGATTTGTCGCGTGGTGAAAGTGTCGAAAGACACCGAGAACCGCCCGGCAGTCCCCCTAATCCACCAGACGATTTTTGGCGGATGCCAGCTCTGCATGTGGCAGAGTTGTCGTCCGCCTTTTTTATGACTCGATTTTCGAAACTGGAGAGTGGTCATGGGGGCGGACGGCGGCTTTGCTTAGATGCGAAGTCATCGTCCGCCTTTTTTATGTCTTGTTTTTCGGGAGTAGAAGGTCGATGAGCATGCGGGTCGGCCCACAACTGAAGTAGACCGCAATCCAAGACTGCATCTACCGCCACGTGGTTCCCGGGGGAAGGTTTCTGTTCGACTGCTTGCGGTCTTCAGAAACACCAAATGATGCACGGGGAGTCGGAGCTCCGAAGCCCAGTGGGGCAGTCCGACTAGGGAGGCAGTCCCGAAAGCAAACGCGACCGCAGGGGGTCACTATTGTGGCAAACCTGAGGTGCCCGGTAGCTAAGAGGCTTTCTTTCTTCTCCCAGCCAAACTGAGTTTTGGGCTCGGAAGGTCGTTTTTCCAAAATAATCCCCGTTTTCCCATAAAATTCCTTCCTTCTCAAAAGAGTGGCCAATCTCTTTAAAAATGGCAATAAGAAACATGCAAAATGGATAGAAAAGTGATGGATTTTCCCCAGGCGGGTCCCGGAGTTTCCGGGGAATCCCGTCCGCTCGCTGAGGCGAGCGGCTGCCGCACGGATTATGGGGGCGGCAACTCTCCATCTGCATGTAGTAGCGACGAAGAGCACGACATCGGCACTTTGAAAAGAAAGAGAGGCGGTCTAGACCTCTCATTACTAGACATTACGGGCGCTGCAGAAGTGCAGAAGCTTAAAAAGGCTCTAAACAAAACGCCAACAAAGAGAGCAAGAGAGACATTAAATGTCATTGAGGCTAAGGTGGGTGCACAGCTATCCGGCTGCATGGAAAGCGTTAAGGAAATCCTTAGCAAGTCCTTAGAAGAACTGGAGCGACAAAAAACGGCCGATAAGTCAGGGTCGGAAACGGCGAGCGAGGATTTTCTCTCGCCTATAAACAATTGGGGCATGCTTACAGCCACAAACGCTGTCGAAGAGCAGGGCGAAACCGATGCGTCCTCGGGGCATGGCAGAGACCACCCAGCGAAACCGAGCATCTTGGCGATGATGCAAAGTTCTTTGCTAGGCAGTAGACGGCAGAGCGACAGGCCTAGGCTGGATAGTGAGGGCGCGAAGAGCGTCGGCACGGTCTCAGCAATTAAAGGCAAAACTTCGGGCACAAACGTACAACCCAACAAGGGGCTGGCAGCCAAGGGCAGTTATGTTAGCGAGTACGAGGGGACCTTCGATGTGAGCGAACCAATAAGGCGCGACGAGTCAAGCTCAATAAATCAAAATAGGGTCGACGAAGCTATCACTCGTATCGAGAGCAAGATCAAGACGGTCTCTGCGGCTACTACTAAGTGGAAATCGGGGAAACTGACCTTCCGAGTTCAGGATTTAGCACAATGCTCTGAGGGTCTGACCGCGATACAGTTGGAACTCGCGACGATCCAGAAAACACAGCGTACTGCTGCGACAGTATCTGCTGCAAGTCGCGGAAAATAAAAACCTAAGCTTAAGGCTAAAAAAGGTCGAGGAAAGGCTTGACCGCTCTGAAGATATCAGAGGGGAACTTAAAAGGATGTGGGCAGCTATCGACGAGCGCTCCGCAAAGAGGGAAAGGAAAAGACAGTCGAAATCGACTCGCAATGGCAAGGTCACTGCAACGCAAGGCCAAGTTATGGAAATTGCGACTGGACTTTCCAGCGCAATTTCGGAAACTGACTGGGATTCAGGCAGGGGCAGTAAATCGACATCGACTTATGCTAAAGTAGCGGCAAAAAGACCAGCCAAGCCGACAAAACCCAGCTTTCCGACTAGGAAAAACGAGCAGGTGGCAAAGGCGAGAGTTTGGCAAACTCCACCGAAACACCTAAAAAAGTTGGAAGTGATAGTCGATAAGTGAGAATCCGATGGCAGATGCGAAAGAACTGCTAAAAAGGCACAACATTAAGGGACTCACAAACATCCGAGTAACACGTAACGGGGACATAGCAGTTGTATGCAGAGACGTGGCACAGCGCGATGCGGTTGCAAAAGCGTGCGAGGAAAATAGGGTGCAGAAAGAGTACTTGGCTCTGATTGGCCACTGCTTCGCATTTTGAACTGCGAGTTTTTGAAGGAGCTGGCTGAAGACGATACGGTTGCAGGGGTTATTACGGCCTATAAACTGCAATCGGTCATGGAAAGGGTATTCACAAGAAGGCCGACGAGAAGGGAAGACAGGGAAAACGTAGTCGTCCAAACTCATCCAGCAGTTTTTAAGGCGCTAATGCGTAAGGGCAGAGTCAACATCGGACTCGTCTCGAACAGGGTCGAGGAGTACCTGGACATTCCTGTCTGTTATAAATGCAGCCAGTTTGGTCACAAAGCCCAAAAGTGCACCAACGATCCGCTGTGCATCAGATGCGGAGAGGCCCATGAAGGCAAGAACTGCAAAAGCGCTAGCGTGAAATGTCCGTCATGTACAAAGGCGAACAAGAAAGACGTGATGCACACGGCACGAAGCATGGCGTGTCCGTTCGTGCGTAAAGCAGCAGCTGAAGCCAGGCGCCGAAACACGTATAGCGATGGCTAATATTAAGATCCTTCAATGGAACGCAGGCAGGGGTCGCGAGGCAGAGGCAGCAATGAGAGCTTGGGTAGAAAGTAATGACATCCAAATTGTAATGATCCAAGAACCGTACGCAAAAACCGTAGCGTGGCAGGGTTGAAAATGGCACAGGACGGATTTTAGATCGAAAACCGTCACGTGGCTGAAGTCGGACATAGCGGCGACACTCGATGAAAGCCGGTCAACCGGACATACAACATGGGTCACAATTCCGAGCGATAAGGGCACAATAAATATCGTCAATTTGTACGATGAGCCAGCCGGAGCAGGAAAGGCAAGCAAGTGGAACGCAGTTTTCCACGACCTGCAGAGTACCAAGCCAAAGATACTTTTGCTGGCCCGTGACCTTAACGCTAAGAACATGGCGTGGGGCGCAGATAGCGATGACGTCAGAGGGGTGAAAATCATTGACAATTGCTCCTCGGAAGGCATTTTGTTGGGAAATGATCCGTCTGCGGGACCGACATTTGTTGGACCAATGGGAAATGGCTGGGTTGATCTGACTCTGTACAGGGACTGTCACATTGAGATGTGGGTAGTTCACGAGGATGAAAGTCTGAGTGTTGGGAATAATACAACGACATGCACGAAGAAAGAATGCGGAACGCTCTTTATCCGTACTCTTTTGTTTAGTTACCTTTGGTCTATAATTGTTGTTCTGTCTTTTGACACTAGAGTGCTGTCAACTGCTGTTTTTTGGATATATTTAATTTAAATAAAGTTCCAACACCTTTTCCGAAAGAATCGCATACTCAGACGCACGCACCTCTTGATTTAGTGCACACAGATGTCGGTGGGCCGATGCAGAAGCGAACTCCTGGCAATAAACGTTTTTATCTGACCATAATTGACGACTACTCCAGGTATACGTTATTGTATTTAATGGCTCATAAAGGAGAGGCGGCCGGACTCATCAAACAGTACATACAAATGACAAGGACTCAGTTTAATAAAGTTCCAAAGATCATCAGGTCAGATCAAGGAAGGGAATACGTCAATAACGACCTTCAAGTGTTTCTAAAGAACCAAGGCATTCGTGTACAATATACAGCACCTTATTCCCCATCACAAAACGGAGTCGCTGAAAGAAAAAATAGGTCATTGCTAGACATGTCCAGGTGCATGCTTTTCGATGCTGGTCTGGACATAAAGTACTGGGGTGAGGCAATCAATACAGCGAATTATCTACAGAATAGACTACCAAACAGAGCAACGTCAAAAACTCCTTTTGAATTGTGGCATTCAGAAAAACCTGATTTGAGTAATTTGCAAATTTTCGGGAGCGCTGCATACAAGGTAATTCCTGAGGAACAGCGCAAGAAGTTGGACGCAAAAGCAATAAAGTTAATCTTTGTCGGATATTCAAACGAGTCTAAAGCTTATCGGCTCCTTGATATACAAACCGACACGATAATAATAAGCAGAGATGTTACATTCCTTGACAACCGAGGAATAAAGCAAAACTCTCCACTTCATGAAGATTGCGAAGTGATTTTGGGTCAACAAGAAACACTTGATAACCAGCAAGAGTATGAAAGTTTATCTGAAGCACAGGATGAAAAACCGGCTCCAAGGTGCTCGCAAAGGTGTAACAGTAATATTTTGAGTCAGCATAATAAAGCGCCCACCACAGTTGATTGGCATCAGGCAAAGACTGTTGCTCGCTATCTGAAGGGAACAAAAGGTGCCGAGCTGACGCTAGGAAAGCAGAGCGGAGTTTCCACACTGATCGGGTATGCGGATGCAGATTGGGCGGAGAATCGGCTCGATCGGAAATCGAACAGCGGCTACTTATTTCTCTATTACGGATCACCAATTAGTTGGGCTTGTCGCAAGCAGCCGTGTGTCTCACTGTCTTCTACAGAAGCGGAATTTATTGCCCTCGCAGAAGCGAGTCAAGAAGGCATATGGATTCGACGCTTACTCGAAGATTTCACAAGAAAAACGCAAGAAAAAACAATAATGTATGAGGATAACCAAAGTTGCCTAAAACTGCTTGATAACAAGAAATTTAATCCACGGACCAAACATATCGATACGAAGTACCATTTTATCAAGGATATAAAATACCAACAGCTAATGGAGTACAAATACTGTCCAACAGCAGAAATGATTGCCGACATGTTTAAAAAACCATTGGCAAGAATCAAATTAAGAATACTTTCGGAGATGTGAGGTTTGATTTTTTGATTATCTCATTGCTGACATTGCATCGTTGAGGAAGGGTGTTGGGAATAATACAACGACATGCACGAAGAAAGAATGCGGAACGCTCTTTATCCGTACTCTTTTGTTTAGTTACCTTTGGTCTATAATTGTTGTTCTGTCTTTTGACACTAGAATGCTGTCAAGTCCTGTTTTTTGGATATATTTAATTTAAATAAAGTTCTTTAAATAAATATACCATTAATAAAGTTCCAACACTGAGTGACCACGCCTACATCTCTTTTAGTTTGCAGATCGGCAGCATTAAAAAGCGTAGTAGCCGGGCGGTCTACGATTACGCTAGAGCGAACTGGGGCGGCATCGAGGATAAACTTGGCGAGTGGCATTTGGGTCCACTTGACGACAGAACTCAGCTGGAAATCGAGGCAGTCAAACTGCAGACTGTTATGAGCGAGGCGTGTAGGGAAAACATCCCGCGTAAAGTAGTCATGGAGGGCGAAACCACGTGGTGGAACGCAGAGTTAGCGAAAGCTAGGGCTGACTCGCGTAAGCAAAGAAAAGAATACCAGAACACCAGAGATCCTGATAACAGACGCACGAAGGCTCTGGCGTGGAAGGCGGCCAGAACCGTGTACAAAAACCTGGTCAAGAAGGCAAAACAGGCTGCGTTATCAGAAATGTCCCCGCGAAGTCCCTGCGAAAGCTGAGCGCTGGAAAAGGGGAAACAGGCATTTGGTGTGAAGACGCAACATACACCACAGACAGGGACACCATAGACGAGAATCTGCTGTCAAAATATCACCCGCAATGCGACGCGGCTGAACTGGCAAACCTCGAGCTGTGGCAAAAACAAGTGGCGAGCGACCGCGCCGATTCGACGGCATCATCTGTGGCAACCATCACGGCCTTAGAGGTCAGCGAAACTGTCCGGGCCATGAAAAACGGTAAAGCGTGCGGGGGCGACGCCATACCGAATGAAGCGCTAAAGGCCGCAAATGACGGTATGGCTGATAGACTAGCGCGGCTCTACACAAAATGTGTGGAGCAAGGCTATTTTCCGAACATCTGGAAGGTAGCAAAAGTGGTGTGGCTCCCGAAGTCGAAGGGTGGCTACAGACCGATTAGCTTGTTGCCGGCTTTCGGGCGGGTATTCGACAAAATCCTTGATGCAAGACTCAAAAACTGGATGGAAAGAACAGGCGCGGTCAGCGAAAGACAATATGGATTTCGCAAGGGCCGGGACACAGTCATGGCAATCAGAAAGATCATGGGGGACATAAAATGTAAGCAGAAAAAGGAGCATTCTATGGTGGTGATCCTCGAACTCAGTAACGCCTTTAACATGGCCTGGCCGCCTCACGTATACGAAGAGTTGCGGGAAGCAAGGGTGCTTTTGTATTTGCGGAAGGTGATAGCGTCCGAAGTTATAACGTATGGCTGCTCTTCACATCTGTTGAATTTACTGTGCAAAACTTTCAAGTACAAGATGTTAAAGAACATGTGGTGCAGATTGTCAAGTACTTTCGCAATAATCATCTGGCTAGAGCAAAATTCAGTCAAGCTGGAGGCAAAGCTTTAGTACTACCAAGTGATGTTCGATGGAATAGTGTTGCCGATTGTTTGGAAATGTATGTCACTCAGTGGGACTTAATTCTAAAAATCTGCGAGGGGACTAAGAAGGAGATTGATGCAACTATCTACCAAAAAGTTTCAAATATTGGGCTCAAACATGCAGCTCAAGAATATTTGAGCATTTTGAAACCCATCCCAGTGGCTCTTGACACCCTGCAGAGAAAAAATGCAACGATTTCAGATGCTGTCGAGCAGTGGAAACACTTAGCCTTCGTCTTCCAAGATAAATTAGAATTATCTTTAGCACAGCTAAAAAAATTCCAATGTCGATACAAGCAAGCACTCACCCAATATCACTTCATAGCCTATATGTTAAACCCACAGAAGCAGAAATACAAGCTGACACATGAAGAAGAGAATCTGGCCTTAGAAACAATCAACGAGCTACATAGAAATACTGGACTTTTGCCCTTGGTAATAAAGTTCAACGCCGGTAGTAGCCCTTTTAAACGGATTATGTTTTCGGACGAAATATTGAAGAACGTGAATGGAATCCAGTGGTGAATTTCACAGCGTGAAGAGGCAGAAATCGCAAAACAACTGCCAGTAATTAAACAGTTTCTGTGTGTAACTGCTTCCTCGGCTTCAGTGGAAAGTCTCTTCAGCACGTTTGGATTTGTACACTCTGATATAAGAAACAGGTTGGGAATAGAGAAAAGAGGAAAATTAGTTTTTTTGTTTAAACTTTACAACGAAAATGAAGAAAAGTGATTTTTTTATTTTGTATATAGTTATTTATTTTTTAGTAGATCAGTGCCTAATGCATTTTATTCTTGTTTTATTTTTAAAGAATTTTTGATGTATTTTATTTTATGAGTCTAAATAAAAAAATATTATTTTTGATTTAAATCATGATTTTTATTTAAAAAAATCAGGTGATTTATACTGTATGCAGATTTTAGCGATATATGAATGATGAGATATAGTTTTGGTTCTTTCTTCTTAAGGTATTGTTACGATTTTCCCGTGGGTTCACACAAAGTCAATTTAACAACTAATAAATTTATTTACACTTCAAAACACTCCGTACAATAATTAACTCAGCTACTAAAAACACTACTACAATTCCACAATTATTCCACTATTTAAACTTTACCGCGTTCCCAAATTTACTACTCCCGCCGTCTGAAACCGCTTCTTTTATATTCGCAAACCACGTTCTAGAATGATCGCAAAACGCTTCGCGATTTGCATCGAACATTAAAGATTCTTCCAGGTGTGGCGCTTCCTAACTGTGTTTAAACCCGAAAAAAAAGTAACTAAAGTCTAATCTCATCAAACTTTTAATAAATCATTCAGTTGAAATATTGATTGCTAATGGTCTCTAACAATAAGGTAGTATAGGTACGAGTAGTTATGACTTCAACCATAATAAAGGACTGGTGATTTGTTTACAATCTTGACGTGATTATTGTGCTATTTTGTCTTTAATATTTTGAGCTGAAACGTTTCTTAAAGTGCTTTTAACATGGAAATTTCTGAAGACGCATATGTTATTTATCATTACCTGAGCTGCGAGCTGTTGCAGAGGTGGCGGCACAGTCTCTTAACTATAAAAAGTAAGCCCAGATATGACCAAACGCATATTGACATTCACCCGGGTGGAAAGTGACATTTACCCGGGTGGAAAGTGAGTACTTTCCAACCGGAATCGGAAAGTAAAAGCAGGTAATTTTCATCTTTCCACCTGGTTTACACATAAGAAATAACGTTATTACATACCTGGTTGAAAATAAAATGAATTGTTCGAACCCATCAATTACAATAATTTAGTAACAAAAAGAAATCACCATTTCATTACATGATGTATTATTGTAATTATTTTTATTATTTTTGTCAATACACTTACGGATCTGGATCGACCCTGAACCCTAGATGACTAAAGGTATCTTGAATAAACTTAATAAGTTAGAAGCCATTTGGTTATCTTTAGGTTTAGGCATCTCAGAACAAACCTTGTAAATGCCTTTATTCAAATACCAGGTGTCCAAGAGCACCCTGGACATAGGAGATTAACATGGGAAAACGGTTTTGATTTTTTTGCGCTTGTACGGTTGATTTGATTGAAAAATCGTATTAATGAAAGTTGTAGTACCTATCACGGACTAGTTTTCTGTATTTTTTTTAGATCTGCCCTATAACTTAAAAAAAAACCCTTAACGTGACAATATAGTCATTCCTCGTGGAAACTATAACCGTCACTGTCACATCCACGTGGTCTTGACCTAGGTTTTCACCCTTTCCGCCTCTTGGAAGTGCACCGCACAAGACAATTCCCCGTAGACCTTTAGGAATCGACGTTTAGGCAAGGCGCAAATTGAGACACGTATAGCACGTGTGAGGTGACGTGACACGAGAGACACAGCGCGTGCATGTCACACGTGCTGCGCGGTGATCCGCATATTGAGACTCAGTTTCTGCCTACACTCGCAACCGCCACATTATAAAATGTCTGAGGCACGAACAAAGCAATTGTTACTATTAAACTTAAGTTCTGAATCAGAATCAGATGATGCTGAAGAGGAAATTTTGTTGTATTTCTTGATAAAAAAAAAATTTAAATCCCCTAATAAGTACATTCTATCAGAGAGAAAAAGGAGCGGACAGTTCAAAATTAAAAAAAAAAACTTGCAGTTTTCTTGAGGGAAGTAACATATTGCCAAATTCATAGTAAAGTTATTTATTTCATTTTACTATTACAATCTGTTATGAGAATCAATGTCCTCCAAATCGGCTTACATAGTCTGCCAAACCCGAAATGCCAGGCTGATCTTGCAGGTTTCCATCTTCTTGTTGTTGAGAACAGTGGATCAGTGTCTGACTTTGGGAATCTGACCAATCATGGGGCGACGGATAAGGAGAGCTTACAACTGAGTAATGAGAAGAAGTTAATGTCGAAGGTGGTCGGCTTGGGATGTTCATAATTTCCCCTTCTGCTTTTGACACAGCCTCGAAAAGTTGGGTCCTCACCCTATGCTGATAATTGGGGGCATTTTTCTTGTTAGTTGGTACATAGAAATGAAAAAATTATATAGAGGGTCGTCTGTAAGATTATCCCTTGATTCCAATTTTCTTCTTTCTTACTGCCGTTTTTTGGTTCTCTCATCTCGCTGCTGTAGAGCTCGCTTCAGTAGACTTTGCATATCGTCCTGCTTTCTTTTTTTTGACTGTTTGCTGCTGGCCACTGGAGTTTGAACTAATGTTCCTGACGTTTTTCTAGTGGATTCTTCAATGTTGTCTCTATCAACATCAGCATGGTTGAATTGTTCATGCGTTACACTTTCGTGTGAATTATCCCCATCTACATTTTCGGAGTACAAAATTTCATTGCTTATGAGTAGCGCAGATGGAAGTTGTGAATCGTCATCGCTATCGTTTACGTTTCCTTCACGGTGTCCAGAGGACATAAAACGTTCAAGAAACGTCATTTGCTTCTGAAATCGCCAAAGCCTAATGTTTTCAGGAGCAGCACCACTTTTAATAAATTTCATTTGTCGCCGTCGTGCATCTCGATAGGAGTTTCTCAATTTAAGCCACATAGTTTTCGCCTCTTCCCCTGAAACAAATATCATCCAACTAAAGAAATGAATAAGAGAAAAATTAATTTTAAATATTTTTTTTTTTTTTACTTTTATTTTATTTATAAGAATTGTTGTTTGAGGAATCGCTATTTCACAATATAATATTTATTAATCAATTTCGTTTTGTTTCAGATATTTGGCTTCTGGAGACAGCTACAAAAGTATTGCTTATAACTACCTGTTGGGAGATCGCACAGTGTCTAATATTGTCCAAGAAGTAGCTGTCGCTATATGGAATAATATGCAATCGATATATTTACCCGAACAAACAACAGAAACATGGAAATCTATAGCTTCACGGTTTGAGCAAAGCAATTTCCACACTGCGTTGGTGCAGTCGACGGAAAACATATTGTTATTAAAAAAACCTGGCAAAAGCGGATCGTCATACTAACTATAAACATACATTCTCTATTATTCTAATGGCAACAGTTGGCGCGGATTAAAAATTTATCACCGTTGATATTGAAGCTATGGGAAGATTTAGCGATGGAAATGTATTTGCAAGTAGTGGCTTGGGCAAGAAAATGATGAGACACACTTTACAACTTCCCAATCCTGAACAAATACCTACGATTGCTGAGTCGCTGCCGTACGTTTTTGTAGGAGATGAGGCTTTTCCTTTATCGGAAAATCTAATGAGACCATATCCAAGGAGGCAAGTAACTGGAAATTATGAACACCAAGTTTTTAACGCCCGACTTTCTCGAGCTCGACAAACAGTGGAATGTGCCATCGGTATACTGTCTTCCCGGTTTCGCGTATTCCGGAGACCATTTGAAAGTAAAGTGGACACTGTAAGAAATGTTGTGAAAGCCGCTTGTGTTTTGCACAACTACTTACGACCCTCAGTTTCGGTAGAAGATGTAAATGATATCGAACAGCTGCCACAAACTCAGTTGTTAAATGTTCAAGGAAACAGGGTTAGAACTTCATCACCTGCGTTTAGAGTCAGGGAGAATTTTACAGCATATTTTAACAACTGGGGAGCAGTTCCGTGTCAAAATCGATCCGTTACGCTTGGAAAATATTGAAAATATAGTGCTTTTAATTTGTACATTTTTTTGTGCAGGTACGAATAAAAACATTTTCAAGAAAAATATATTTTTTGATGTACGCATAGGAATAATTTTGAGACTATATGTACAAGTATTTTAAAATATGTATAAACTTAGCGGCCCGGCACGAGAAACTGTGTCTCGACCACTGTGCCGCACGATCGACAGACAGTGCGCTGTCTCATTGGATCCTGTAGGTTACAAAAACACGCGCTGCGCTGTGCAGTGCCACACGTGCTATACGTGCCTCAATTTGCGCCTTGCCTTAACGAGTTGTGTGTGTTGTTGCCAGATTGCTAGCTGACTTTGTTGTTGATGACTTGACTAAAACTGCTTACAGAAAGAGACAAAAAAAACTCAATATTGACTAATATTGTTATTCCAAATTCTCTGTTAAAAAACTGCGTCAACTTCTATATAAGAAGTAAATAAAAACAAAATGTATGTAAAGTTCGTGTTTTAATGAAAAAACTAAACATCTGGCAACGTGGCGCGTTAAACGTCAATGACGTGCATCGGCCGATATATTGCCGCCTACTGTATACCATTCCCATTCATTTCCAAAATCGAAAAGTTTGCTCGGTTTGTTGCACGCTGCCTATAATTAGTGCGTAGTGCCTATCGGTTAATGGTTCTCTGCACACAAAAAATACGGTTCAGAGGGTTCTGGTTTTGTCCATGTTTGTTTTTAAATAAACCATTATTTGTGAGTAATTTGATCAGTAAATTTTTCGCCCAAGGAGGAATTTCTTCTTTTAAAACTTGTCAAAAAATACAAGTGCATATTAACAAAAAGTGGAATGTTGGAAAATTATTGAGTCTAAATTCAATAATCAGAGTGGCGATACATATCGTCATCATCAGAACTTACGGAAGAAATATGAAAATCTGAAGAAAAAAAAGATGAAGAAAAAGGTGGCTGATAAGAAATGTTACTCTTCAGGGACAGGTGGAGGCCCAGCTAAAACTTGTAATCCAGTTGTTAGTGATTTAGAAAATGAAATTAAAGAGCTCCTTGGAGAGCGAAAAGAGGGACTGCCAACATAGTGAACGAGATTGTGGCCCAGTGCCACAGGTAATTTCTCTTGTTGCACAAAATGAATGACTAATGGACTGTATTTTCTATTAAAACGTTTATTACTACTTGTTCTCCCAACATGCATGAGAATTACATTCTATTTTTTGGCGGTGTCGCGGTTCTAAACAACACACGCAATGTTAGGTTAGGTCCACTTCTCTTCTGTTCATCAAGTTAAAACTGTTTGGCGCTAACCTGGTATTTCTTCCATGAACGACCACATAGTGTACTTAAATTGTTACAATAATATTTTATTTTAATATTTTTATTAGAGGTAATTACAATCTTACATCACAATTATGATGTGCCTAGTTTGGAGTTTGAAGGAACCAATGAGGAGAGATTTGATGAAACTACCTTGTCAGAAAACATGGAGACTAATGATGACAATTGAACTTGAAACTATGTCATATTACATATTACCTAGTTATGTATACATATAAACTAAAGTTAGGTTTATTTTTAGACTTTAATAATAGCACTGCATGTAAAGACATGGATACTGATGGCTGTACTGAAGGTAGTGTGCCAAAAGTGACAGAAACCATTTTTTCAAAAAACACGGTGCAAAATTTAAAACTGCCATTATCCACTAAATTAACTTCTTGTATGAACATACATATGGTTAGGTATGATGAGCGTAGGTATACTATAAAAATAAATTTGCAGGTAAAAAAAAGAATAGGAAAAACGAATATGAGGTGCTCTGCAAGAAGGTCACTCAGTGGGCTTGGGTGCAAATCGAATTTAGAGGCATATAAATTAGAGCGCCTTAAGGAAGAACATGAGGAGAAGCTCCGTTTGATGAGAGAGAAACATGCTGTGGAAATTGAAGTAATCAAAAATGAATCAGAAGCAAAAATTAAAAAACTGGAGCAAGAGCGAGAGGCAATGTTAGAGGCCATTACAGAGCAAAATAAGATCAAAAAAGAATTACTATTAATAGAAAAGCATGTGGCTTTGAAAAAAATACATAATAATTTGTAAATTTTGTTTGAGGATCCAAAAGAGGAGTAATTAAGTACTTTTTAAAGGCATAATCAGAATCACCAACTAAAAAATGATCATTGTAATCTACTCGCTCAAATTTTGCTCTAATTTTTGAGTTTGCAAAAATGTGTGAATCATGGGAGGAACCTGGCCACCGACACACTACATACTATCAAAACATACATGTTGCATCACAGACTGCCTGAACATTGATAGAGAAAAAACCTTTCCGGTTTCTGAATATTTCAGCATTATCTCCTCCTGGTGACACTATTTTGATATGAGTGCAGTCAATTGCCCGAATACATTTTGGAAGTTTAGCTTTTTTTTAGTTTATCTTTGAGATACATCATTTATTTCCTCTTGAGATGTTGGCATTTTAATATATTGGTTATAAAGCCCTGCTATTGCTGTGGTAATTTTCCCAACACATCGGCTTGCTGTTCCTTTATCAACCCCTATCAGGTCGCCTAATGTCTGAAGAAAGTTACCAGTTGCATAGTATCTCAAGGTAAGTAGCACCATTTCTTCTGGCAAATTTCTAAGTGCATCGTTTCTACAAAATAATAATAAGATCACTACATCATTTCTAATTTATGTTGTCGTAGAACCCCGGAAACTAAAAAAAGTTATAATATATCTAATAAAAATGTAGTACAGCAATACAAATAAATCCAACATTTAAGTAAGAACATACAGCTCTGTCTTGGAAGAGTTGCTTTAGTTTTGAAATTTTGTCTCACATATCGAACTCCTTCCTTTGATGATCTATATCTCTTCAAGAATTCTTTATTATTCCAAATCTCAAACTGATTAGGTCTTTCTCTGTGTTTTTGAGGACGCCTTCGTACATTTCTAACTAGGTAGACGGTTTCAACAAAATCCTCATCATCAGTTAAACTTTCAATATTCATTGTTGCTAATTTTATGCAAGAATACAAATATTTATAAAAACATACTAACTTCAATTCCTTTTAACTGTTGTTAAAGCTCCCGAATTTCATGGTTCAGGAAAACCGGGAATAAACCGTCATTGAATGGAAGCTTAATCTTAAACCAGGTTTGTACAACAAAAAAAATATTTAAGGGAGGTTCAAATTTTGAGGGCGCCCTAAACCGGAGTTGTACAACCGGACCTTAGCCTTATTCAAAGGGATGTAAACCAGCGACTGGGCTATTAAAAAAAATACTGTCACCTAATTTAATCTATTTCAATAAGTAATTGTTAATAAAGTTGATTTTTTAAAAACAAGTTTCTGTCACCTGAATTATAATTCGCGCTTTGACGGAAGAAGAACTTCTCTGGGCACTGGAAAATGACGATCAGTCTGATATAGGGTTTATGTTAGATGTTTGGGATGAACTTGATGCTATTCTTGATATAAAAACAGCAGATCAAAATGCAACCGCAAATGCTATCGTACCGACAAACGAATCGAATTCGGAAGAGGACTCAAATGATTATCACGAAAATGAACATGCTTGTGCTGATAATGACGTGTTACCTGAGGATGTAGGCGAAGGCGATTTGTATAAACAATTTGATCTAACTAAAAAGGAAGACATAAAATGGATGAAAGCCGCAAGTTATAAAACCACACCCGTGAAATGGCATCAAGCAAAAGCAGATGCAGAGAGAGATATCTTCCAGAACCTGTCGATCTTTTTTTAAAACTATATTCCTAATAGCCTATTGGAAACAATAGTTTCTATGACAAACCTTTATATTATTTAAAAAAAAATTGCAACCTGTCCCCTTACAAATTTGAACGAGATTCGATAATTTATCGGTGTCCACATTCTGATGGGTAACATAAGATACCCTAGATGTCGTATGTACTGGAATTCTTCGCTGAAATTTGACGTTATTCGACAAAATATACCGATAATTCGATTTTTCAAGCTGCGAACGGTTGTGCATTTAGGTACTATGGTACACAAAGAGGGAAAAACACTGACAGGATTTGGAAAGTGCGCCCTTTATACGACTCCATAAGAAAAAGGTGTTTGGACCTTCCTCTTGAGACCAACCTCTGCATAGATGAACAGATAGTACCATTTAAAGGTCGCCTCAACATCAAGCAGTACAATAAAAACAAACCAAACAAATGGGGAATAAAAATGTATACAGGGTAATTCAAATTCGACCCTCACCATTGGGATCTCGGAAACCATAAGAGATACGAAAAAGTTTAAATTGGGGCAAAGTTTCGCAATTTAAAGCTGAACCAAATGCCGTTTTAAAAATTTCGATTTTCCGAGTACTTCTGAAGATATCCGAAAAAACTGAAAATTTGATTTTTTGTTTTTATTTATTTCTAACCTTATTTGAAGAGATATCCCAAAACTAAAAGCATCTTTTCATTCAAATTTGCCACACGACGTTTCGTTTTTTGGCACTCATCATCAACTTTCTTTTTTCTTATGGGCGCCATATTCGATTTTTAGCCCACCAAACAGTAGGTTTTATTCTGATTTTTGTGATGTATAATAAGTTATGATTTGCTTCATAAATAACACAATAATTCAATAAAACCTAATTTCACCTTAGTTACCTTTGAGTTAATGAGACGTTTTATAAAGATTACTTGGTAGTACTTGTCACACGTAATTGACCTCAACATACTTAGTCACAATGAGGAAAAACAAGGCAATATTATTTTAAGTTACATCACAGTACTAGTTAACAATATGACAGCAAGCCAACTGTAATCAATAATTCAACATTGTTGTGATTTGGTGTTATTCAAAATTCAATATTAAATTATTTTATTAAAACATGTTGGCGACATCGTGACCCACCCGTGGGACACAAAGAGTTTTCTTACATTCTTTCTGTGGGACGTTAGTGACATTTCGGTCAAAATTGTACTTTTCATATTTTAAATCGGATAAATGTGTAATCATGTAAAACTGCTGACATTATTTTGTAGTAATTGCTAGTTTTAACCGTGACCCACCGGTGGAGCATGACGGCTGTTGGAGAAAAATTTATTCTGCAGCCATCGTGACCCACCGGTGGGTCAAACCGTATCAGCAAAATGTTTCTCATTGGCTCGTCACGTAAACAAGTACGGACAGGCATCGGCTTGCGTATAAAACGCCACTGCAAGCGGCAAATGGAATCTTTTACGACGCAGCCGCAACACCAGTACAATTTATGAGTAATAGTTCCGTATTTTTCTTTTTGTATTATACACACTATATAAGTAGAACCCCTTGACTGTTGCTGTCAAAAACTACCTCACCTGTGGAACTATTAGATTTTGCTTTACCATACCGCTTATTTGTTTTCGCATCGCATGTCCGTATCACTTTTCTACAAATTAGAAAATACTGCGCTATCATCAGTTCCACACTGCATTCGTATTTTTCTCTAAAATTTTCATTTTTTTTTTTTGGAAAGTAAAGTTATCTAATAATCTATATCTAATATGTTCCTTGCAGATAAATAAAGGATATAATAATCAACATGAGTTCAAGAAGTAAAAGAATTGTGAAATTAGCAAAAACTTCCAGTGAAAATGTTAAACCGCATTCAACTTTTTCTTCTTCGTCAAAACAAGAAACACATGATCCGTCGTTAGTTGAACCATCATCTACTCTACCTTCTTCGCAAATGTCGCCAACAACTGATAACCCACCATTAAACGCAGACCAACCACTTCAAACTTTACAAAATGAAAATTCAAATGACAAATATTTTTCTTCTTCGGAATCTTAGCTATTTGAGGATTCCGAAGATTCCTATCATCCTTCCGATGATCAGCCCGATGAAAGTGAAGACGTTGAGAATTCGTCGGAAAGTTCGAATAGTGAGGAAGATATTAGAAACGGTTCTTTTTCTGTAGAGTATGTGAGAGGAGCAGAAACTGTTTCACCTGATATTTGGCAACATTGCACTGACCTCCCAAGGCAATTTCCATTCATTGGGCAGAGTGGATTGAAAGTGGACCATTTAAATTGCGCAGAACCGGTTGATATTTAAAAGCATTTCATAAGTGATGAAATTTAGACACAATAGTCCAAGAAACCAATAAATACGCATTGCACCTTATCCAGAAAAAAACGCTTCCCCGACGATCATTATTGCACAAATGGACAGAAACTAACAGATCAGAAGTTAAAAAAATTCTTGGCATTCTAATGATAATGGGTGTCAACAATCTGCCAAAAATACGCCTATATTGGTCCAGTAATGACATGTACTCTAATACTAGAGTAAAAAAGACGATGTCCCGAAATCGATTCGACTGGTTGCTGAGGTGTTTGAATTTTGCCGACAATAGCGACCCCACAGCTAAAAACGACAGACTGTTCAAATTGAAAAATGTGCTAGAATTGTGTTGTCGACAATTTCAAGGTACGATGGAGCCTGGAGAAGAAATTGTCATTGACGAGAGTATGGTCCCATGGAGAGGCAGACTGATTTTTAGGCAGTATCTTCCTGCAAAATCGCACAAGTATGGTGTAAAATTGTACAAAGTATGCACGCCTGAAGGATACACGTACGATCTAAAAGTCTATGCCGGAAAAAAACGATTCTACTGGTTCCATTGCAACTAATATTGGCGGCCATACTTATCGCATATGTATGGAGTTACTAAAAAACCTTACCAACTGTGGAAGAATTCTATACATAGACAACTTTTATACAAGTGTAAAATTGTGCGAGGATCTGTTGGATTGTCAAACATATGTCTGTGGAACATTGCGAAGCAACAGAAAGGGAAATCCTAGAAATGTGTGTTTGAAGAAACTAAAAAAGGGGGAGATTTATGGAGAACAGAACGGCAATGGTATTCGAGTTATAAAATGGGTAGATAAACGGCCAGTTCTAATGATAACCACAGTGATATGCTAGTGGAAACTGGGAATCAAAAAAGAGGAAACGAAGTACTGAAACCACCGGCTATTATTGCATACAATAAGGCTAAGAAAGGGGTGGACTTATCGGATCAAATGTCTTCGTACTACACATGCCTCAGAAAAAGCATTAAATGGTACAAAAAAGTGATTTTTTAAATTATCCTTGGGACATGTGTAGTAAATGCTTTAGTTATTTATAACTCCCACGGCCTTGGCCGAACTAAACCACTTGGCATGCTTGCTTTTCGAGAGAAACTCATAGAAGGACTCATGAAGATGCAAATGCTAATGAAGTAGAATCGCAAGCAAGTGCAAATGTCCCAGCTGGCAAAACAATAAAAGACTCAAATCGAAAACGAGGCAAGAGTAGTCATAGGATCGCGAAGTACGAGGGATCAACCAGAAGTAGAAGAAAAAGATGCGCTGAATGTTATAAAACCATTAAACAGGAAAAAGGAAGCAAAGAAGCAAGAGTGAAAGCAAAAAAAGTGTCAACGTTTTGCGAAGACTGTGAAGGGCAACCCACCATATGTATTCTTTGCTTCAAAAAAATTCACCATTCATTTTTTCCCGATTTTTTGATTTTGTTTCCTTTTCCTCATTTGTTAAGTTGTTAAAATAAAAGAGTTCTTTGATGTAGTAATAAAAAATGTAGTTACTTATATTCATAAATAAAGAATAACAGCATTCTTTTAGCATTAAATGTTGTTTTAGGGTCAACTGACCAGTCAGTGAACTTCACCTAGTAAATGAACAAAATCCCACATTTTAGCCAAAAACAAGAACTCCTTACAAAATATTATATTCCTCTCTTTCTCTAATGCTAACTGCGCATATCAACTACGCCGTTCATTTATTGGAATTTCAAACAAGTGCAACAGTGACATGTAAAATCTCGAGCGACGAGGTGGTGGCACTGCGTGATTCCTGTGGACGCCATATTTGTTAGCGGTGAGTAAGAAACATGTGCTAACCAAAACTTATTTTAAAACTTTAAAATTCAATAAAACCATCTGCTGTAGCTTTGTTAACACTCTATATACATTTAGCAAGTATCTTTTCATCCAGGGAAATCAATATTGCATACATTTATTTTAATAATTTCTATGTTCAATTAATAGACCGACGAAATCATCAAAAGCTAAAGAATGAACATGGTGTTCATTTACTGGGTTTTGGCGCAATTTTCAGAAACATATGCCTTATAGTAAGCTAATATTCGTAGGCAAGTTCCTTATTTAGATACTTTTAGTCTAGTCATGTAAAATCCAGTTATTGAACGCCATAATAACCTGTTCATTAAGTGGTGTTCATTCATTAGGTGTGTTGGTTTTTCGCTTCAATAATGAAAAGTGGGAACCTATTTAATATTTGATTACTAATTTCACTCACATCTTTTCAGATGGCAGCCAAATATTTACGTTTTAAGTACTCTGAGGAAGACTTAGCCAATGCACTTGCTGAAATTAACTCTGGAAGCATCAACTTAAACAAAGCGTCTTCAAAGTATTTAATCCCGAAATCAACACTTCATAACAAAATAACTGGTAAAGTTCCTAACGCACGAAAAATGGGCCCTTCGCCAATTTTAACTTATTCGGAGGAAGAACGAATCAAGAAATGGATTTTGGATAAAGCCAAGTTAGGATTTCCTATGCACCCGAATGAAGTAAAAGACTCAGTTCAAAAGGTTTTAAAGATTGCGTCTAGACCAAACCCATTTCTTGATGACAGACCAGGAGATAAATGGTTGAAACTATTTTTACAACGGCATCCTGAGATATCAAAGCGAAACACGGAAATAATTTCTAAGAGCCGGGCTTCAGTAACAGAAACTGCAATTCGCCAATGGTTTTCCGAGCTAAAAAAGTTTATTGACGATAAAAATATAATGGACATGATGACCGATCCAAACAGAAAAAATAATGCAGATGAGACTGGCATGCGAACATGTATAAAATTAGTTTTGGGCCCGAGGAGCAGTTTTAAAAACCTTTACGAAATAGCATCTGGGAACGAAAAGGAATCTATAACCGTGCTATGTAATTATAGTGCAGCTGGCGTTGGCGTTCCGCCAATGATCGTCTTTCCATATAAAAGAATACCAAAAGAGCTGTCGTTGTCCGTTCCAGCAGAATGGGCTATTGGCAGATCCGATTCGGGATGGATGACCTCAGCAACATTTTTCGAGTATATTGCAAATGTATTTTTTCCTTGGCTGTTAAGAATGAGAATTGGTTTTCCGGTTATTTTATTCATAGACGGACATCACGTCTCACTACAACATGGAGCTGCACGGGTTCTGTATAGAGAAGGGAATAATTCTCTATTGTTTATACCCTAACTCAACTCATATCTTGCAACCCTGCGACGTCAGTATTTTTCGACCCCTTAAGGCAGAATGGAAAAAAGTGTGTCGAGAACACAAACAGAGTTCAAATACGCATATTACACGTCATAATTTTAGTTTGCGTTTTAAAGAAGCATTTGATAATGCTTGTAAGGTCACCACAATTACAAATGGATTTAAGATTTGTGGTTTGTTTCCACTCAACCCGGATGCGGTAGATTACACCAAGTGTATATCTACAAGGCGCAAAGAAATCTTTGGGCTTGAAAATAAAGCTACAAATCAAGATTATGTCTCTTGCCTTAAAGTGTTGGAAGAGTTTTTAGAGAAAGATACAATTAACGAGAATGAAAATTGACTTAATGATTGTGAACAAGAAGACATGTACTTATTTTGGAGACTTTGTAAACAAAAGGCAGGACAAGAACAAGCCCCCATCACTGATGAATCGAATCGAGATACATATTTACCCAACTTATACAAAGATCCTTTAAATGAGTCATTTATAAATGACCTACCTTTAGAAATAAATGGAATTGTATATACACCAGTTCCAATAAGCCCTCTAAATAATACTTATGGTACTATAGAAGAAGACGTTCTACTTCAAAACATCTGCACGGATGTCATAGGACTTAACCCCAACAGAGCCTCAATCGAGCCTGATCTAGATGCTGTTAATAAAAAACTAAAAGTCAACAATGATGTAAATACTCAAAACTGTGATAGTACTAATGTCTGCAGGGAATTTCTAGATGATGTTCTGAATAAGGTATTTGATACAATCGATAATGTTCGCACTGTACCTGAAAAGGCATTTGATAAGACTGACACAAAATGTGATACTAAATGTAAGGTTAATATAATTTCAAATATTGTTATAGGAAATGCTCAAGAAACTGTACTTAATAACCTCTGGAATGAACATCTATATTGGCCGCAACAAGAAAACAAACCAAAGAACAAAGTTAACAGTCGTGTGATAATGCCATTTGCCATAACTTCCGATAAATGGGCCCAGTATCATAAGGAACAAGAAATGAAGAAAAATTTAAAATGTGAAGAAGTAAAAAAGAGGAAATTTGAAAGAGAGGAAAAGAAAAACCAAAAAGAAAAAAGTGGTAATATTAAAAACGCTAAAAATAGTCGAAAACGTAAAATGGAAAATATTTCAAAAAATGAGTCTACAACGCTGCAAACAAAAAAAAGAAGAGAAACAAGACAACTTTCTGAAATAAATAAGTGTGAAACAACAACTTTGGGCGAACAAGGAATAATAGTAGAAGAAGCTAAGAAAGTATCGGGACAATTGAATCAAGGACTTCAAAATAGCGACAATGGCGATATTAATCGGAAATCTAAGAAGCAGAAGTCGGCTGCAACCAAAATATTTATTATCAATGACTATGTGGCGGTTAGATATGGAAACAAAGTATACCCTGGAAAAGTGATGAGTATAACTGAAGATGAGTATGAAATAAGCGTAATGGAAAAAAAAAATTACAAACAATGGCCAAAAGTACCTGATAAAATCTGGTACCAGAGTAAACAAGTGTTAAAAAAAATTCCTGAACCAAAACATATTTCAAATGGTTTATTTTCTGTGGAAATGTGAAGTTTTTTATAAAGCTAGTAATTATATTATTACTAGCTTCTAAGTAAATGTGTTTTTAAAAAATTTGTATTTTTGTGTAATAAAATAAAATGTTCATTTATTGGAGTTTTGTTGTTCAATGATTAGGTTGATCTGTTCATTTACTAGGAATTGTGACATTGTTACACAAATACTAAATAATATTAAAACCAGTTATCCTCCATATAGTACTGTTTCCATAATACTTAGGAGAATAAACAAACAAATTAATATGTAAAAAAATGTAAGTACATTTCAACTTTATTCATAATTTTCAACAAATGTAAAAGAAGAAGTAGCCTTAATCGTTCATTTACTGGTCAGTTGACCCTAGTTCGTTCTAATCTCAAAATTCCGAATTCTACGAAACCACTAGATAAATCCGTGGTACAGCCGTAGCTCCAAATTCAAAGATGTTCTATATAAACGTAGCTTTCTATAAGCAATATAACACCCAATAGTCCGTGCCCCACCGGTGGGCACATATGTCCAGTAAGAAAACGCCGCGTGCCCACAAGTGGGTCATGACGTCGCCAACCTAAATAGTTCAGCATAGCTTGTAAAATAGTATTTTGTGCGGCGGTTTCTTTTCTAGATACATTTTTAACTATGCTTGACTTGCTCTAATGATCGTCCGAATTTTCGTGTTTGACAAGTACTGTCAAATAATGACATTTCATAAAACGTCCCATTAACTCAAAGCCAACTAAAGTATGATTCGTTTTTATTGAATTAGTTTGCCATTTATGAAGCAAATCATAACTTATTATACATCACTAAAATCAGAATAAAACGTACTATTTGGTGGGCTAAAAATCGAATATGGCGCCCATAAGAAAAAAGAAAGTTGGTTATGACTGCCAAAAAACGAAACGTCGTGTGGCAAATTGGAATCCATCATCGAATAGCTGGAGAAAAGTGGCAATGAAAAGATGCTTTTAGTTTTGGGACATCTCCTCAAATAAGGTTAGAAATAAATAAAAACAAAAAATCAAATTTTCAGTTTTTTTCGGATATCTTCGGAAGTACTCGGAAAATCGAAATTTTTAAAACGGCATTTGGTTCAGCTTTGCGCAACCCAACAGACCAGAATCTGTAAGAATATATAACGTAAATATGGGAGGTGTGGATAAGGCCGACTTGTCGTTGCGATTGTATCGATCCCATGTAAGATCTAGAAAATGGACACTTGGAATGATCTCCCATGCATTTGACGTTGTACTTGTTAACTCTTGGCTAGAGTATAGAAAAAAAAACGAATCTTTGGGTATAAGAAGAAGCAAAACTTACGATCTTTTTCAATTTCGTCATAAAGTTGCCGAAAAACTTGTATATAGCGCAGTCATCCAAACGAGGTAGGCCAAGCTTACAAAACGGCACTGAAAAACCTTCTCCAAAACTGCAAAAAGTTGAAAGTAAACCAGTAAAAGAAAAGACTAGATGGAGTTGATCATTATCCACAGATGACAAGCCCAATAATACCAGGTGCAAGTTGCCAGGCTGTTCTTCAAAAACACATGTTTATTATGTAAAATGTGAATTACATTTGTGCTGCTTTAAGGGTAATAACTGTTTTTATAAGTTTCATAACAAATAAGAGTTTTAATAAATAAAATGTCCTCAACGTATATGTATATGAATTTTCCACTTACGACATATTGTCTTTCGTCGACGGCATCACGTCACGGCCAAATAGGCTAATTCACGAAAAATCATAAAAAAATTAATATTTTTCCCTCAAAACGCCAAATTTTTTCAAAATGTTTTTAGAAGCGTCATGACTGAAAGGGTTAATATACCGTATTAGTCGTGACCCGACGTCCAATCGACTCAAATTTGTATTCCCCAAAATAGTGCAAATACGAGTAGAAATGCCGTCGCCCCAACGTCGGTTAATCGAACGTTGGATCAACGTCCAAATGCCGTTTGGGCATTATGCATAGTTCTTAGAAAACACATGTGATTAGCATTAATTCTTCGATATAAATAGGAGCTGAGCAGACACAAAAAGTTAAATTTGCTGTAAGATGTTAATCAGTTGGAAAATAAATTGTACGTTAGATAGATATTACTGATTGCTGGTCCTTGATCACTCCCAATGTCAACTTCTGCACAGTTACTCAGTTCGCCATGCGTAGATTGACATTTAAAGTAATGACAATATTTCTAATACTTCAGCATTTCGTTGGAAATTAAATGAAAAGTATTCGGCCAGATATTGTGGATAGAACAATGCTGCATATGGCATAACAGCAAATCGAAATCGCAAATAAAACTACACACCACCCGAGCCCCAATCATTAGTTTATTATTAAAATTTAAAAAAATCCAAGATTGACCTGGATGACCTTTTTTTGCTTCTCGCTTCACCGGAAGAATATCTGTAACAAAAACAAATATTATCACGAGAATATAAGAAATGTCAATGTGTTTTAAGTTTTAACTCGGTTTTAACCAATGTTAGCTGAAGCTTGAATTTATATTGTAGCATAAAATCAGTATAAAAATTCATTATACATTGAATTACCATTCAATCTAGCACACAGGTGGTCTATTACTGGCCCATAAACGAGTTTAGAAACGTATAAAAATTATACGCACAGTTGCGAAGAAGGTATTTACCATACACATCTGTTCGCATGTTTTCGTATACGTAACTTAACGTATAATACCGCTTATACAGTGCAGGTAAAAAGTTAAAATTTTTGCATTTTTGTTCGTGTTTTACGACGAAAAGGCTCAAGTTAGAGATCCGAAAAATCCGAAAAATACACAAAACTAGTCCGTGATAGGTACTACAACTTTCATTATTACGATTTTTCAATCAAATCAACCGTACAGGCGCAAAAAATTCAAAACCGTTTTCCCATGTTAATCTCCTATGTCCAGGGTGCTCTTGGACACCTGGTATGTGTAGCGCGAGAGTACCCACTTGCACCAACCTGAGATACTCAAGCAAATTAAAAAATTTAAAAAGTCATTAAACAGATAACAAACGAAAGAAAGTCCATAATATTCAGACAGGCTTTAGTTTAAAATTCTCTAATTACTCCCTAGGTAGTGAAAGTGATATTTTCATCTCTCAAATGAGGGAGAAAACTTTTATTTTCAATAGAGGTCGTAGGAAATAGTTATTTGCGCATAGTTAAAAGCAGCAGTTAAATATTATGTTAATACCTGGTTGAAGAAGGTGTTGTTACTAAAGATATGTTTGTCAATTTGTCAAGAAACTGACAAAGTGTCTTTAGGCAGTGTGACTTTTACTGGTGGTACTTTTCCTCCCTAGGGAAGAAAAGTTTTAAATTGAACACCTTGTTTCTATTCTTTTTTTTTTAATTATTAGCAAGAAGGCTAGGAATTATTCTTAATACTTATATTACCGTATACCTATTTTGCACCGTTTCCTAGATGTTTCATAAAAATGGTGGAACTGTCAGCAAAACGGTAGTCTAAACATTAATTAAATTCTCAAGTCCTGAAAGGCTTGCCGATGTGACCTTTTGTCCTCAGTTCCTTTACCTAACTTCAACCGTTTCTGACTTTTAATGACTAGATGTTGTTTCTATAACGACAACATGTTCTGACAGATATTTGTCAAATACAAAACTGGATAAAACTTAGCACAAACAGGGGTCCGTATTCAGATTAGTATGGATTACGATTTTATACTCACTTTAAAGAAAAACTGTTATTGTCAGAAACGGTTGAAGTTAGGTAGAGGAAGAGTACACATAGATTTGTTCTAAATTTAATGTTCTTTTTTTCACTTTTTTTTAAAGGTTTTTATGAATTTTGTAAATGTACTTTACCCTTTAACCATTAACCGTATTAGCAAAGCAATATTCAAACATTAAATATCTCGAAAACGGTCAAATGCAGAAAAAGTATCAAAGTCATGTTTTTTCAATTGGAACACCTAGTATATTACTTTATTTTCAGAATCTACGTTGAAAATAAAAATTAATTGAAGTTCATTGATGTTTGCTAGGTCTAAACTTAACAGTTCCTCAGATATTCCTTAATTTGTAAAAATGTAGAAGAAATATTAACATTTAAACATTCAACCTTCCTTTGAGATTTATTGACCAACATTGGTTTGGGCGCTGATAACAGATTAAGTTTTATGACCCAAAAGTCATAAATTGTCTAGCTCATATCAGGGGGGGTCTCAAAAAATTTAATCAACTAAAATTTTGAAGTAGTATAAACTTGTCAAATTCAAATGGAACCCCACCAATTTTATGGTTACATGCAAAATTTAATTACCTAGCGAAAATTATTAAGGTTTCATACCGCTAATTGTTACCGTTTTCTTGGAAAATCGACATTTCTTAAAATAGAGCTGACTTTGACTGATTTTTGATACCGTTCAAAGATCACTTGGTATCTTTTCCAATTACATATCAATCGTTCTAATCTGAGTAAAGCTTAGAATTAACTAGTGGCTTAATACTTTGTAAATTTGCTATCCAAGTTACAAAAATAATTCATAAAAAAGGTTTAAAACGGCGACAATTCGACTACAAACACAAACATACCCGCTCCGTTTTTGAGTCCTTCAGCAACATTATTAAGTATCTTAATGGATATACTCCTAAAAATTTCGCTAATTCGCTAATCTGTGGTTATTTCTCAAGGGTATCAAAAATCACTCAAAATCGGTGCGAGTTCGAGAAATGTTAACTTTCCAAGAAAACGCAAACAGTTAGTCAGTCATAAGAGACCTCAATAATTTTCGGTAGATAATTAAATTTTGCATCTACTTTAATCATAAAATAGGTGGTGTTCAATTTGATTTTGACAAGTTGTTAAAGTTTAAAGGTTGGAATTATTGGGAGAAAAATTTTGAGACATCCTGTATGAGCTAGACAATTTCTCACCCATGGATCCTAAAACTTGATCATTTAGCAGTTCCCAAGCCAATTTTGATTGATATCAAACTTCAAACATAGGTTGAGTGATTAAACAGTAAACCTTGTAAATTTTTACAAAATAACGAATATCTGAGAAACTGTACAGTTTAGACGTACCAAACCTCAATGTCATTTCCTTTTATTTGCAACGTACATTCTGAAAATCAAATAAAATACTAAGTATTCCATTTGAAAAAATATAACTTTGATACTTTTTCTGCATTTGGGACAACCGGTAAATCTTGCAAATATTTTCAAAAGATACCTCCAATAGGTCTACATCCATCCCAAAATTAAAAGTTTGTTGAAAGTGAATACTTTAGTCACAATTTTCCGTGTAGAATATCGTGAATAACCCTGTATAATTTATAAAAAAACAAATGTTTTAATTTTGTATGTCATTAACCACAACAATTTAAAATGTTTATTGTTCAATTGAATTGTTAAAGACAATTTTCAGATTATAGTTTAGTTAAGATAACAAAAAATGCAGGTAAAAGTTAAAAAATATAAATAAATCGCAGACATTTAAATTAGGTAGGTATATGACATATTTCACAAAAGTTGAATTGTAAAAGCTATCAGAAAAATAAGTAATACACAGGCTGTTCCAATTAAAAAAGTCGAAATTACTTAAGCTGAATCAGTCAACACGGTGTTTCATAATAAATGCGTTATACAGGATGTTTCACGATAAATGCGTCATATTTTAGGGTTTGATTAAACGTCAAAAAATAACTTTAATTTGCTATATAAACCATAGTTCAAAGATGTTTCGTTATGTAGATACAGGGTGTTAAAGTTTGGGTAAAAAAATCTAAATTTATTTATTTCATCAAAACAATAAGAGATATTTTCATAAAACTTTTTAGGTGTCAACGATAAACTTCGTTTTGCCATTAAAAAATATATTTTTATATTTGCCAGTGGCGTCTAATTGAACAAGTTATTGACCATTTTTGCAAAAAAAATGTACGCCACTGTTTTTCCATAAAATGCAAATATAAGTTAATTAAGTTATATTTTTTTAAATGGAACACCCTATATATTTTTATGTCATTTAATTCTGTTGATTTTTACTTTTTCAACGGTGTATTAAAACATATAAGTTTGTAAATGTTAATCTTGGTAATTAGAAAAAAGGCGTTTCTTTAACAAAAACGGGCTAAATAATATGTATAAAAATACCCACAGTCGAAACAAAATCATCATGTTCATATTAACATGTTACATGTCGTTTATAAACAGTTTTTTTAACTTCTACCTTAAAAATAGTAGAAAATAGAAATGGCCACTTTTCTTATTAAAGCGACGGTAGAACTGTTTGTAATTTAGATTTTTTTTAATATTGAATTTTCTGATGTGTTAGTTTATATGATTTCCGATTGTTTTTGTTTCGTATTTTAGATATTGGCATTTTTTTAACTTAGCAAACGACTTTTTTTTTAAATAAGAGGATTAACCTTTACAAACTTATATGTTGTAATACACTGTTGAAAAGGTAAAAATGAACAGAATTAAATGACGTACAAATATATAGGGTGTTCCATTTAAAAAAATGTAACTTACTGCCATATGTCAAAAACTAAACGTAATAGAAAAAAACCGGCTACGTCATTGGATTCTACGTGAAAAGTTGTACCAGATACCGTTTTTATTTTTTTAATAACTTTTATAGCAAATGAAATAAAGAGGAGGTTGAGAAATGACCATTTTTCAAAAACCCCCCGTATCTTTGAAACAAAAGAAGTTTGCGCAGCCCACTCTTCGCCAGTCATCTCAGCTCGGAAAATGAGATCGGAACCCGTATGCTACTTTTTTCTATCTATTACCGTTTTCTCTGTACCCCGTAAAACCATCGAAAATGCAGCTCCCTGTACATATTTTTTTGCGAAAACATTCAGGAACGTGTTTGATTGAACGCTACTGGCAAAATTAAAAAATGTGTTTTTTATTGCAAAACGTGCCTTATCGTGGACAGTTGACACCTACAAAGTTAAAATAAAAAATATGGCATCGCATTTAAAAAAAGGTAAGTTTGGTTAGCCACGAAATTTTGGGAAATCCTGTATGGGTAAAATGTATCTAGAAATATAGTTGACCTTCGTATATATCACTTTCGTATGGAAAGTTTTCTTCTAAAATTAAAAATATTGCTTGTATTCGGGTGGTTTAAATTCAATCAATAACCCTGTACATGTCTATATATTTTTGATAAATAAAGATTTTAAATAGCCAAATGCCTCGTCATCTAATTAGTGACGCGCATGAATGGATTAACGAGATTCCCACTGGCCCTACCCACTTAAGCCCGCCGCAAATTGAACCCAGTCCACGCACAGCACACGCGCTCCCCACTCATGTGTTATTTTGTATCAGATGATTTCAAACGGAGTAGCGCATGTTGGACCCAGGTCAGAGCTAGCCCACTTGGTTGCCACCCGAGCGTGGGATGGTTTGTGTTCTCCGCACAAATTTCCTGGGGCACGCGCAGCATTTTTAGATCAAACGGTAAGTTTTTATATTGCATACTTTATGTTGAATTCAAATAAATTTTACATTTAGTTTAATACTGCTAAAAGATATGTGTGAACTATACGTAACGAAACGTTGTATGAGTATCTATTAATGTAGTCCAATTGGTTAGTAGTGATGTTTTAAATGTCAATATTGTCCTTTCTCAATTGCTCTATTTTGCCATTCCAGTTAACCGATCCTTGTGCACTGTTGAAACAATCTCTGAATTTTTCCCGAATAAAAAAAACTTCTCTTGACCCCCGAATCCTACTATGTTGTAATGGACGTAAATGGTTACAATTGCGATTTATCATAAATTCGTCGTCTACATCTGGCGTGTTCGATTGTACAACCTTAGTTCTTAAATAATTATGAAGCACTGCCGTTGCCTTCACAATACTATCGACAGTCTGTAATTTACACTCAAAAGGCCTATTGCAGACGCAAAACCGTGCTGATAAGATTCCGAAAGCACATTCTACAGTTTGCCGGCCCCGAGATAACCTGTAGTTAAACACCTTATTAGGGAAATTGTCCGTTACTTTCACTCTTGGGTATGGTCGCATTAAGTTCGGCAGAAGTGGGAATGCCTCATCTCCTACAAACACATAAGGAGTGTTTTCATTTTGTCCAGGTAAAAGTTTGGGTTCAGGCAAATCCAGAGAACCATTGTGCAACATAGCTCCTAAAGGGGAGTTATAGAAAATGTTCCCATCGCTAAATCTACAGATGGAGCCTACATCTATAGTTGTGAAGCGATAGTGAGCATCTACCGAGGCCATTAAAACAACGGAAAAATAGTGCTTGTAATTATAAAATGAAGAACCACTGTGAACTGGTTTTCTAATGGAGATGTGTTTTCCATCAATTGCCCCGACGCAATTGTACAATTGCCACTTTCTTTCAAATTCTACAGATATATTCTCCCACAGTTCTTTAGATGGTGTAGGCATATAGATAGGTTGTAATCGACGCCACAATGCGTTGCATACTTCAGAAACTATGTTTGACACGGTCCTCTCGCCCATTCTATAACTAACAGCAATAGTCTTAAACATATCCCCAGTTGCCAAGTACCTAAAACCAAAATGAAATTAAACTCTATAAACTATTTGCTAGATTTTGATCATTGTTCTGAAATGCTAATTCATATATTGTACTAAAAAGTTAATGATGTATTAGTCACTTTCAATTTTATTTAGTTTTTAGGCAAAACTGTGAAAGAACAGTGGCGTAATCTTTGAGAGCATCATCGGGAAGCACTACGAAGACAAAAAATTTAAAAAAGTGGTGCTAAAGCGGAAATTCAAAGGCCATGGACATACCAACAGCACATGGACTTTCTCATACCATATATGAAAAATCGATCTACCTGCACAAACATAGAGCAAGAACCTTTGGCGAAAAGCAATCCACTTGATGACGGGGAGACAGTAACTGAAACTATCCAAGACGAACCTGAAAATGAAACTACCACCGAGCTGGAAACAAGTCAGACTGCCGACTCATCTCCACACTACACATACGTGTAGTTAACCGTACATATAAACAAAACGACCAAGTAGCCGCTTCATACAGAATGCTGAAAAAAGAAGTAAAGAACGTGATGCCATGAGAAAGCAGTGCTCCAATATGATTCACCACATTCTTTGCAAGGTGATGCACTGTACCAATTTTTTTTTGTCAATGTATTATACCACAAAAGGGCTATTACTTCTCTGCCATGTCTTTCTCCCTCATACTCCGAGAGAACTGGCAGCTCAACTTCATGTTCCGCTACATTGCCCCAATCCTCCCCAGCATTAGTAGAGGAAAATGAAGAAACACAAGAAACTTTAATTACCTTAGGGTCGTTCATGTGTCTTTAGTAAACGTGTGTTTTTATTTTTCAAATAAAGTAATAAAATAGAAATTTTTGTTATAACTTCAACTTTCAATTCAAATCTTACCTGAGACACACGGCCAATTTTTCTTTGCTCCTGATGGGTTGTTGAGCATTGATTGCATTCTCGCGCCGTCATGTCATTCTTTAATAATTCGTGTATTTCCTCAAATTGAGTTTTGTTGAGTCGAAACCAACCAGTAAATAAGTTGTCTGGAACTTCCTCAGTTAACAAAAACTCTCCTCGGATATTCCTTGCATTTAAGTAAGCATTTCGTCTTTTCTTTCTTTTTTGCGATAACGAGTACAATGAAATTATTTCTTCGTTTTCCGACTCAGATTCTAAATCCAGAAGGATTTCAACGAGAGATGCCATGTTGTGGGATGCTGGCGTGGGCCAGTACTGCGTTCAATATGCGGTATTGACCAAAAATAGTGATCGTGAAAAAGATGGTTTGGGCGTGGACCTGACATGTACTGTCCGTGGACGTCACGGATAGGTTTAGCTTTTAAGATAGTTTTTGGACATTTTTTGCGTGCGCAGTAGGTTTTTCCTCTGCGCAGTGAGCATAACGTTGCTCGTGGGAGCGTCACGGACAGTTTTAGCGGATAAGATAGTTTTTGGATCATTTTTGCGTGCGCAGTAGGTTTTTACTCTGCGCAGTGAGCGTGACATTGCTTGTGGGAGCGTCACGGATAGGTTTAGCTTTTAAGATAGTTTTTGGACATTTTTC
Source organism: Ips typographus (assembly GCF_016097725.1). Classification (NCBI taxonomy): domain Eukaryota; kingdom Metazoa; phylum Arthropoda; class Insecta; order Coleoptera; family Curculionidae; genus Ips; species Ips typographus. The sequence continues at coordinate 7,675,737 of NC_138433.1, forward strand.
GCGTGCGCAGTAGGTTTTTCCTCTGCGCAGTGAGCATAACGGTGCTTGTGGGAGCGTCACGGATAGTTTTAGCGGTTAAAATAGTTATTGGAACTTTTTTGGCGTGCGCAGTGGGTTTTCCTCTGCGCAGTTAGTGTAACTCTGCTTGCGGGGACGTCACAGGTAAATCAAGAGAATAAAACCGTTTTTTGTGTTAAAGACGCATGCGCGGCGGTGATAGGCCTGCGCAGTGAGTGGGAACGTACAGCCCGGGACCTAAACTTTAATTTGTAAAAAAAAAAAAAAATGTTTGCAAATAGGTGCGAGTATATATATAGTATATAGGTGACAAAAAGTGTAAATTGATATAAGTGAAGGAATAAGATTGTAAATTGTAGAATTAGGAGGAAACTGTAAACGGCAAAATCTAGTTTAACTGTCAATTAATTGTAGGTAGGTTTTATAGGTATAAGTATATATAAGTTTAGGATAGAATAGATTAACAAGAAAGAGCCAAAATTAGGGCACTTCACAAAATGTTAAGTAGAGAAAAGGAAAAAGAAAAGGAAAAAGCGAAAGAAAAAGAAATGGAAAGAAGTAGAGATAGCGAGAAGGAAGTAGAGAGGGAAAAAAGGAAAAGGGAGGAAGACGAGGGTAAAACAAAAGAGGAATTAGATAGGGAGGAGCGTGTAAGACAGGCGGTGTTTAATAGGAGCTCTAAAGTTAGGTCACCAAATGAATACATGAAGGAAGTAATGGAAAGGTCGGTAGAGATAGCAGTAGGAATAGTAGAGAAAGAAATGTCAGCAAAACAGTTAGAAGAAGAAAAGGAAACGGAAATAGCAATAGAGGATGTAATTAGTTCGGATGACTTGGATGTAGATGAGGATGAGCAGGAATTTCAAACTCCGATGGGGCGTAAAGAGGGGTGGGAAAAAAATACTTTAAAGAAAGTTGCCTTCGAGAGTCTGGTGGAGGCGGTGATCAAGCAAACCGGGGTTGTTAAAAAGGGTAAAATAAAATTTAATTTGGGGGATATGGCCAACGTAATGAAAATCATGCATGAGATTAGCTCGAGGTTTAATAGAAAGGAAAAGGAACTGGCGGAGGCCCGAGAGGAGACTGTGGTGTTGAGAGAAAGGTGTGAGTGGTTGAAGGTCGAAAATGGGAGGTTGCAGAGGGAGGCGGAGAAGGCAGAGAAGGAACTGGAAAGAAGAGAAAGAGAGGGCGAGGTGGCAGAAAAGACATGGCAGAGGCTGGAGGAGATCATGGCAAAAAATAATAAATGGAGGAGCGAATACGAGGATGTAGGAGCAAAGGCAGGGGCAAGCGCGGACAGACAGGAACCAAAAAGCACAACAGGGGTGAGAAAGGGTAGAGCGAATGAGGGGCGAATGAGGTTGGGTTACGAGTCGGACAGTGCGAGTTTGGTTGACGTAGACATGGCGAGAAGGGAGGGGGCGATAAGAAAAAGGGCCGTTGGGAAGGAAATGAGGATACCCATGGTGACGACGGATACGGAAGGGGGGGAGAGTATAGCAGAAGAAGGGTGGGAAGAGGCTAGGAGGAAGAAGAAGAAGACGTATGCGGAAGCAATTGTTGAGAAAAGGGGTCAAAAGGAGAATCGCCAGGGGGAACCCTGGAGGACGCCACCAAGGGCGGAGAAAAGGGGGGTTGAATTAAAGGTAGGGAAAGGGGAGCTGAAGGGGCAGCAGTTGTTACAGGAGGTGAGGGGTGTGATAGGAAGATCTGGGGTGAAGGGGGCGAGAATGGTGCGCGAGGTGGTAGAGGGCAAGGTGGTGGCGGTCTTCGACACCGAAGAGGAATGTGAAAAGGCTAAGAGGGAGTTTGAGGGTGCAGAAGGTTTCAGGTTGGGTTCGGCAGAGGGGTTATGCCTAGGTTAAAGTTGACAGGAGTGGAGAAGGGGTATTCGGACGAGGCGCTGGTAAGGGGAATTTATGAAGGCAATAGTGATCTGTGGGGGGGTGTGAGTATGGATGAGTGCATGAGGGGGGTAAGGGTACTCTACAGAAGGCCCTGCAGGAGCGAGTAAATAGTTAATACAAAGTTGATGATGTTATGCTTGTACGTTTTTTGAAGGGTTTACGTAATATTAAACCACCAAGAGCAAGATATGCCACTACTTGAGATCCTCATCCAGTGTTAGTATTTTTAGAAAGTTTGTATCCTCTAGAGGAAATTCCTTTGAAAGAGTTAACTCTTAAATTCGTTACATTATTAGCATTAGTCTCAGCGCATCGTATGCAGACTCTTGGTAAGTTAAAAGGTTGTAATATTAAGAGGACGGATGATTATCTTGAGATTTTTGTTGATGAAGTCATTAAGACGTCGGGGAGGAATAAGCTACAACCAGTGTTACGTTTACCTTACTTTCGTGAAAGACCTCAGTTATGTGTGGCTTCTACGTTAGATATGTATTTACAAAGGACTGAGAGAGTCAGGCCAGCCGGTGTCTGTGATAGTCTTATTTTAACAGTTAAAAAGCCTCTGCATCCAGCTTCTTCTCAGACTATTTGCCGTTGGATTAAGTCAGTTTTAACTAGAAGTGAAATTAATACAAATATTTATACAGGGTATAGCATTAAACATGCTGCAGTTTCTAAAGCCTATGAAGCGGGAGTTAATATTGAAGTTATACGCAAGACTGCCGGCTGGTCTGAAAAGTCGAATGTTTTTTGTCGATTTTATAATCGGCCCATTCGTGATTCACCTAACGTTTTTGCTGAAGCAATTCTTAAAGGGTCTGTTGATTAGTTTAGTTATTTTTTGGTTTGATGTTTTGGTTAGCAGCCAATTATTATGGTACCATAATAAAGTCGTTTGTTTAAAATTTGACAATTCTTTCTGATCAAATAGTTATAACACTATAATCTATAGCTGATGGGTTTTTACTTCTTTAAACATCTACAGGGTGTTTTTGTAATATGAGACGAGACTGCGAAATATAATTAAATGATCAATCGACTTACCTGTAAGGAAGGTTGATCAGGATTATATGAGCAGTCTCGTCGAAATATTACAAAATTTCCCCCGAAGATCAAGCAATAAAAATTAGTATTCTTAATAATCCCGCCCTAATTATTACCCATCAGCTATTAAAACCATCCATACTTTCAACAAGTGAAGATTTAGGTGCTGGAACTAAGGGTGTGTAATGGTGGGGGGAATATTTTTTGTTTCTTTTATCGTCATACTAAGTTCGTGCAGCAGACAGCTACTACAGGGTGTTTTTGTAATATTTCGACGAGACTGCTCATATAACCCTGATCAACCTTCCTTACAGGTAAGTCGATTGATCATTTAATTTTTAGTGTTCTACAATAGATCTACTTTATTAAGATTGTCATTTTGACTAATTTTTTCAAATTTCAAAATTTTCGAAAAATTTAAATTACTTTTTCTATTTTAAAATTAATTGTAATTAATTTTTAAAGTGTTCTGCAATCATTTAGCGCCATTAAAACAGCCATTTTAACTGTTTTTAACATTTTGAAAAATTCAAAAAGTGTGTTTTTTTGATAAAAATTAATTCTATTTTTAAAGTCATCTACAATTGAATTGCACAATTAAAACTGTCATTTTGACTGTTTTTTTTTTTTAATTTTGAAAAATTTTAGAATCGTTTTAAAATTAATTTAAACATCTTCAGAACGGTTATTTTTTACGGAAACGAAACGTGTTTAGGCATTGTTTTGAGTGGAACGAGAAAACGTAATTTTTCAATTGAGGCAGTGGTTTTTTTAGAAAAGAGGGAATTTTTGGGAAATTTTAAAATTTGAAATTAATAAATGTTTGATTTGTTTTTGTAGAAATAGACGACTAGCATCATGAACAACGGTAACAACGACGACGAGCGCCAACAACAGTTCCTTCGGCAACTTAGGGTGATGTTCGAGTGGTTCGATTGGGAGCGCCGCATCCTGCGAGTGGCCTTGGAGCGATTTGATTGGGATCGTCGTCGAGAACTCCAGGTAGTATTACATCGGATGGAAGAGTTGCCGCGTGAGTTGCATGTTTTGCTTACGCCTCTCGATTATGTGGGATTGATGAGGGAATTGCGCATGGTACTGGAACGGTGCGTCGAAAGACCGCGTCAACTATGCGTAATTCTAAATCGTGTTGTCCAATTCATCGGTTCGACCGCTTTCTTTTCAAAATAATGATGACAACAATGTAATTTTACTAATTGACGATGACGACGTCGTGACAGCAACGGAACCGATTTTGGTTGACGCGTCTGTACCATCATCGCCACCACCATCACCATCTCCTGTCGAGTATATTGTTGTTACACCTGATTTACCAGTTTTGTCCCCAGTTTCGTCAACAACGTCGTCGTCACAAGGTTCTTCTGCGTCTCCTGTTTTTGCAGCGGATTTTGATCTGCTTTCCCCCCCTTTACCTCTGTCGCTACCTTTTTTACCGGCTTTGCACATACCAACACCGGCGGAACAACGACGGGAACGTGTTCACGCTCCCGATCCAATCACACGAACTTACAGACAAGCCATGACTGTGGGCACGCGTCTCGATGCCAAGTCCCGTGTTGCAGTTTACAATGTGGACGATTTAACAAAACGGGGTTTGTTGTGTTTAGCCGTGGGCTTTGAACAAGAAAAATCTGTCGGCAAAGAGTTTTGCTGTAAGAGTGGCGATGTTGTGTTACCGCCGTTGGGTTCATGTCCCCGCGAGATGTTTGAATATCTCACGGACGATTCACCGATGGCCGTTCAATTTTGGAACAACGTCCGTACAATAAACAGTTTATTTGCTATGGCATCGTTCAAATCGTCTGTTCCTACCGATGTTCATCCGGAAGGAGTGAGTGGTCATTGGGGTTTTACGATTTGCGGACAGATTTACCACTATACTCACGTCATTCCGGTTCGTCTTTTTGCAGCAGACAATAGTAATGGTCAAGTAACGGTAAATAATAGCCAGCAGGTTAGGGACGACACCATTACTCTCAAACTTAATCAGTATTATTTCGTTGACTCGAATAATGCTGTCAATCGAAGGGTGGAATTTTTGGGTGACCGCATCGCACCCCTAACTATACGTAACATTGAAACGATGTTGCGTCGGGTCAATCCGATAATTCAAAGTTACCAAACCATCAGTGAGGTAATTCAACGTAAACAGGCGGCCGCGACCTCTCCCGAGGAAAGAAACGCCATTCTCGACAGTTTAGTGATCGGATTTAGGGACAATATTAATCGCGAGGTAAGAAACTACAGTTTGCCCGCGTGCGACTCTGAAATTGCGGCCGTTTTTGTCAACGAACCACTCTTCGAGGTTGATTTGTGCATCTACCCACGCGACGGCCGGGGTAGACACGAACTTAAAAACCTCAATAAATGGGCCGACCCCATGGTGTACCCGATCCTGTTTCCGAATGGGGAATTTGGCTTTGATAAAGAGATCCATCACGTTCGGAACGTGACGAAGACAATCACTTTTCGCGAGTTCTATCGCTATCGTCTAAGATACGCGATACGAATCGCTTACAAAGACCGCCTACCACCATCCAAAACCCAACTCAACAACAAAGTGAGTCTTCGAACCGTCACCGCTCGATCTCGCCTATCCGTGAATTAAATGAATTCACAATTTTGCATAATGGCTGCAAATTGCTTCAATAGTACGTAGTGGACGCTTATGTCAAAGTGGAGGCGAACGAGCTGTGGTAACATAAAACCCACCAGCTATTTAGATGGCGAGCCAGTTATGGTAGTTTGTTAAGGTACTTGGAGACAAGGGCAAACGCAGCTGGTACGGATTATCGAGTTGGGTCAATTTTCATTTTGCCTGCGTCGTCGAGACGCGGAATGCGTTTCACGAATCGCCAGTACCTCGATGCGATTAATGTAATAGCAAGACATGGCAAGCCGGATCTCTTTATCACGTTTACGACGAACCCGAATTGGCCAGAGATCCAAAACAATCTCGCTTACAAACAGAAATGGCCAAACCGTCCTGATTTGGTTTGTCGCGCATTCCACATTAGATTAACCGAGTTTATGGACGATATCGTCAAGAACCAATTGTACGGTACCGTCCATAACTATTTCTACACGATAGAATTTCAAAAACGAGGCTTGCCTCATGCTCACTTTGGTGACGTTTTTACCGCGCGGCAAACTAAACAGCCGTGAGCGCGTCGACGATGTCGTTTCAGCCGAGATACCGGACTATCAAGTCGAACCGATTTTGTATAGAACGGTAGCCGACTTTTATCTGCATACAAAGTGTAGAGGACCGACCCGCGACCCAAACGTTACCTGTTTGAGAGCGGACGGTACCTGCAAAAAGTATTTTCCAAAGGCCCTACGGGAGGTCACTAATTTAAACGATAACGCTTCAACGGTCAAAAATGGACACCCTGAATATCGTCGACGTCGCAACAATCACATGATCATTTCGAACAACATTACGTACACCAATGCCGATATCGTGCCTTACAATCGTTACGCGGCACTCAAATATCAGAGTCACATCAATTTTGAGTGCGTCGGATCCTTGGCATCCGTCAAATATCTGTAGAAATACGTAACGAAGGGTGAGGACATGTGTCGCATGGAAGCGAAAAATAAAGTCCATCGCACTATAAATTGGGACGAGATTAGTAATGACCTAGACTGTAGGTATGTGAGTTCAATGTTCAATGGAGGCGTGTTGGCGCCTGTTCCAATTTAAGATGAGCGATCGAAGTCATTTGGTTGTATGTCTGCCTGTTCACCTTGAGGGCCAACAGACCATCGAGTACGAGGAGGACGAAGACGCGGCAGATTTTGCCACGCGCCACCATCGACACCAAACTCACGGCTTACTTTAAGCTAAACCAGATGGAGGGAGCGCCACGTGATTTATTTTATAGGGAAATCCCGGAAAATTACACGTGGAACGCAAAGCGCGGTCAATGGCAATCACGTGTTTATAATCGAAATGTGGTAGGCGTTGTCGTCATTCAACGCACAACGATGAATTGTACTGTTTGCGTACACTGTTGCAACATGTGCGTGGCTGCCAATCATTTGTGCATTTGATTCGGACAGTGGTCAAACACAGACAGGTGGTGAAACTATCGTGTGCGACACGTATCGTGAAGCGTGTGTGCGTCGCGGTCTTTTCGCAAACACTGATATATTTGAACGTGCGATGCAACAAGCTTCGACGCGTGCGGCACCATATCGTTTACGTAAATTTTATTCTTTAATAGTGTTGATCAGTTTGGACGCGGGCCAATCCTATGTGGTCAATGTTTTAGCGGTTTGGTCCAAATTCAAGTTTCCGCACATGATTGCCGACTTGGTATTGGGTCCACGTCCCACCACCACTTCAAATGGTTCTAATGACTGACCGAGTTTATCACTAGACATGACAGATTTACCTGAAGTTAAATCTAAAACTTTTATTACCAGAACTGATCATCAAAATTACTTTGTTATTGACATAGAAACATTTTCATTATTGCAACGTCTTAAAAGAGCGACAGCTTATGTTTTTAGATTCGTACATAACTGTCAACATCCTGACAACAAATTAACTGGCCCTTTGTCAGTGCAAGAAATCGATAATGCGTTCATATTGTTGCAAAGCGAACTTTTGATTATTAGTTAGGATTTCTTTAGTTATTTGTTGTTACCCCTGTATGTTACGTTGCTTTGTTTACGTTCTACATTCTTTTGTCTGTGTTCTAGAAAATCCTGGCTCCGTTGCTTATATAGAGAGAGATTTATGTTATAGCTTAATGAGTGTGAGAGAGAAAGTCAATTTCATGAATATTTGGGAATTTTCTAGAAACCATGGAAGCCTATATAAGCAGCTGAACCAGGCCTGGTTAGTTAGTTGTTGAGTTGATGGTTGTAGTGAAGTCGAAGTTGTCAGATATCGAGGTTAAGTGTCAGTGTCAGTTTATTGTTTGTAAACAATATACAGTGTTGTTCAAGAAGTGTGTTATTAAGGAGTTCGACGGTACATTTGGTGTCAGAAGTGGGATAGGAGAATCGAAGAAGAGATCCAGAGGAAGACAGAATAAACCGACAAAAGCAGAAGGTGTGTTGAATGCCTGTGAGTACACGACAACAAAGCGCCAAAATGGATGAAGGAATGAAACAACTTATGGAGATGATTCAAGCAATGAAAACAAGCCAAGACCAAAAGTTCGAAGAGATGAAAGCAAGCCAAATAAGTCAAGAGCAGTTCGAGGAGTTAAAAGCAAGCCAAATAAGTCAAGAGCAGTTCGAGGTGTTAAAAGCAAGTCAGGACCAAAAGTTCGAAGAAATGAAAGCGAGCCAAGACCAAATTAAAGACCAGTTTCAACAACAAGATGAAAAATTAGACCGAGTAATAAATGAAATTAAAGGAGAAATGGACAACAGGATGGAAATTTTGGAAGAAAAGGTAAATGAGAGGATAAGCGGTATGGAGGAGACCGTTCAGACCTTGCGAGAGAAATTTGACAAACTACAGGAAAAGTCTTCAAAGCCAACCGTAGTCGCCAGTTCTAGTGTCTGCTCAAATATTAAGCCACCAGTTTTCGACGGTAAGACCTCATGGCAGGTTTACAAAAAACAGTTTGAGGCTGCCGCAGAGGCCAACAATTGGACATCAAGTGACAAAGCCACTGCCTTGGTTTTGTCACTTCGAGAAGAAGCACTGGAGGTTTTGCAGACTTTGGACGAGAGCCAGTACAAAAACTACGACGACTTAATCCAACATTTAGAGATGAGATTTGGAAATAAGCACCTAGAACAAGTATACGAAGCTCAGTTGTCTAGTAGGACCCAAAGAAGCACGGAAACACTTCAACAGTATGAAGCCGACATTGCTCGATTAGTTTGTCTGGCCTATCCAACGGCCTCTCACGACATTAGAGAGCGAATGGCAGTACGGGCTTTTGTACGAGGTCTTAAAGATTGTGACACAGAGCAAGCAATACGATTAGCGAGATGCCAAACATTGCATGATGCTCTTGCCTACGCTTTGGAGTTTGAGGTGGTCAAGCAAGTATCACGAGGACATACTCGAGTGCGTCAAGTCAGAAGCCTTACACCGGAACCGAGAAACCGATATTCCAATTCAGATCACACAACTCAGTCAGACTTGAGTCGTCAGCTGGAGGCATTTCGAAAAGAACTAATGGGAGCGTTAAATAGAAGAAGTCAGAACAACCGAAACGCTCAAACCACCACGTTTACTCGGTCATTGGAATGCTGGAACTGTGGAGAAAAGGGGCACATTCAATCGCAGTGCCGCAAACCTAGAAGAATGCAGAACCAGGAAAAACGAAGAGTAGCCAGTTTTCCGGGGCAAAAGCTGGCTATGCAACACTGTCAAGCCCCACCAACCATAATTAAAGTAGCCCGTCTTCAGCACGAAAACACCAGCTTAATAGTGACCGGTAAGATTTGCGGCCGGGATTGCCAAATGGTTGTTGATACCGGTTCTTGCCATACTATCGTAAGGCCGGACATAGTGAAACACTGCAGGATTAGCGACACTGGTACAAAGTTTATATTGGAAACTGCCGCTGGTGAGTCAATGCCTGTTCTGGGAATCCATGAAGCTGAAGTGAAGCTTGGGCGACATGTCTTCAACCATACCGTTTTTGTGGCCAACATAACTGATGACGTCTTAATGGGCTTAGATCTTATGGAGCAACACAAGTTCCAGCTGGATTTGGAGAATAGACTGATCAAGACTGGACAAGACGAGATTGTTATGATGACACCCGAACAAGATATGCGTGTGAGGAAAGTCACGTTGCAGGAAGATGTCAACTTACCTGCAAGATCAGAGACCATCGTAAAAGTTAATTTGGACAGAAAAACGGAATTGAGCAAACTTCAGCTGATAGAACCGAGTTATGAAGAGGAAGATGATGCTGTGAAGAAGGGAGTTCTTGTAGCCCGCACCCTAGTCCAGCAGAAAAACGGCCAAGCATACGTAAAAGTCGCCAATTTGAAAGAATGTGGTCAAAGATTAAAAAAAGGCGATATAATAGCCAAATCCGAACCAGTACTTATGGTGACTAAGGAGTCGCACGAAACAAAACCAAACCCCGACAGTGACCTTCCTGAGTGTTTGGTGCACTTAATGAAAAAGACGAGCTCAATTTTGACTGATCAAGAAAAACAGACTTTTGGCCGTTTGCTTCACGACTACAAGGACGTGTTCGCCTTAAATGAAACGGATTTGGGAAGAACTCATTTAGTGAGGCATAAAATTGAAACAGGGGATTATTTGCCCATTAAACAAAGACCCAGACGGCTCCCATTGGCTAAGCAGGCAGAAGTGGAAAATCTTATACAGGACATGGCGGATCGCGGCGTCATTGAGCCATCCACCAGCCCTTGGAGTTCTCCTGTGGTACTTGTTACTAAGAAAGATGGGTCGACAAGATTCTGCGTGGACTATAGAAGACTAAATGAAGTTACTAAGAAAGACAGTTATCCCTTGCCCAGAATAGATGACACCATAGACACTCTGGCTAACGCAAAGTGGTTTTCCACCTTGGATCTAAAAAGCGGATACGGGCAAGTGGAGATGGATCAACGGGACAAAGAGAAAACTGCCTTCTCAACTGGAAATGGCTTGTGGCATTTTAACGTCTTGCCTTTTGGACTTTGCCATGCTCCGGCAACCTTCGAAAGATTAATGGAAACTATTCTACGAGGATTGACTTGGAAAACCTGTCTTGTTTATTTAGACGACATCATTATTATGGGCAAAACATTTGAAGAACACCTGCAAAACGTTGAAGAAATCTTCAAGAAGTTCAGAGGGGCAAACCTGAAATTAAATCCGAAGAAATGCAGCTTTTTCCAAGAAGAAGTCGAATACTTGGGACACGTTATATCGTCAAAAGGAGTAAAAACCGACCCGAAGAAAACTGAAGCTGTAAAGAATTGGCCTGTTCCGAAAGACAAGCACGAATTGAGAAGTTTTCTGGGATTGTGTTCCTATTACAGAAGGTTTGTTCGTGGATTTGCTGATATAGCCAGACCCCTACACAAATTGACGGAGAATAACCAGCCCTTCGAATGGACTACAACATGTCAGGAAGCCATGGAAGAACTGAAAGTAACCCTTTGTTCTCCACCAGTTTTGGCTTTTCCACTACCTGGGGAAGAGTTTATTGTGGACGCAGATGCTAGTAATATTGGTTTAGGCGGAGTTTTATCTCAAATCCAAGATGGTGAAGAACGAGTGATCGCCTATTTCAGCAAATCACTATCAAAGCCAGAGAGAAATTATTGCGTAACCAGGAAGGAGCTGTTAGCCGTAGTGAAAACAGTCGAGCAGTTTCACAAATACCTGTACGGACAACGATTCAGACTAAGGACGGACCATGCCTCTCTGAAATGGCTATTTCAATTCAAAAATCCAGAAGGACAAATAGCTCGATGGTTGCAAAGACTTCAAGAATATGACTTCCAGATTGAACACAGAAAGGGACGTTTGCACGGAAACGCGGACGCAGTGTCACGAAGACCTTGTGTGGAAGGTTGCAATCACTGTAAACGCCTGGAGATAGCTGAATTTGGAAAGCCTTGTCGAAGGATCGCTCTGAAAAATGACATCGCATGGGATCGGGAAAACTTGGCTGCCGATCAACGAGAAGACCCCGATTTAGGACAGATAATTAACTGGAAAGAGCGTGGAGAAAGACCAAATTGGGAGGAGATTTCCGCTAAGTCTCCAACATTAAAGGGATATTGGGCATTATGGGAGTCCCTTATTATTGATGGAGATTTACTAAAAAGAAAATGGGAAAGTCCGGATGGGAAAGAAGAACGACTACAGGTAGTTCTGCCAAGAAACCGAGTTAGTGAGGTACTGAAAGAAGCCCATAGTGGAATTGGTGGAGGGCACTTTGGCATCAACAAAACGTTAAATAAAGTTAGGGAAAGGTTCTATTGGCTACAAAGCCGCTCAGATGTAGAAGATTGGTGTCGGCGTTGCGCAGACTGTTTCAGTAGCAAGGGTCCCAAAACTCGGAGCCGAGGATGTATGAAGCAGTATAATGTCGGAGCTCCGTTTGAGAGGATTGCCGTTGATGTAGCTGGACCTTTTCCCAAAACTAATTCCGGAAATCGCTATGTCTTGGTCGCAATGGACTACTTCAGTAAATGGCCAGAAGTGTACGCAATACCAAACCAGGAAGCCGCTACTGTAGCAGAAGTTCTGGTTGACAACTTCTTCTGCAGATTTGGAGTACCGAGGGAGCTGCATTCGGATCAAGGGCGTAATTTCGAATCGGCAGTATTCACGGAAGTGTGTGATCGATTGGGAATCAAGAAAACCAGAACTACTCCATTACACCCACAGTCAGACGGAATGGTGGAACGTTTCAACCGGACACTCGACAACTACCTAAGGACAGTCGTCGATAACAATCAGACAGATTGGGATCAGCACATTCCGTTGTTCCTCATGGCTTATCGATCGGCAGTACATGATTCCACTGGCAAAACACCAGCTAGTGTTGTCTTTGGAAGGGAGCTTCGTTTGCCAATGGATCTTCTTTTTGGACGACCGGAAGAACCCCCAGCCTCTTGTGATAGCTATTCAGAAAAATTGGCGCAACGCTTGCACGTGATCCATGAGGAAGTCCGGCAGAAGTTGAAATTTGCAAGCGACCGACTAAAGACAAGATATGACAAAAGGGCCAACAGCAGCGGATTCCAAGCCGGTGATCAGGTCTGGTTATACAATCCTGCTCGAAAGAAAGGGAAGTCGCCGAAGCTACAGAGGTCATGGGAGGGACCCTACGACGTTATAAAGCGTCTGAACGACGTCGTCTACAGAATACAGCGAGGACATCGGGCGAAAATGAAAATAGTTCACCTGGATCGACTTGCACCTTACCGACCACCCAAAGCTGGTGAAGTTGATGATCGGGACGATCAACTCTAGGAGGGGGGCAGTGTTGCAAAGCGAACTTTTGATTATTAGTTAGGATTTCTTTAGTTATTTGTTGTTACCCCTGTATGTTACGTTGCTTTGTTTACGTTCTACATTCTTTTGTCTGTGTTCTAGAAAATCCTGGCTCCGTTGCTTATATAGAGAGAGATTTATGTTATAGCTTAATGAGTGTGAGAGAGAAAGTCAATTTCATGAATATTTGGGAATTTTCTAGAAACCATGGAAGCCTATATAAGCAGCTGAACCAGGCCTGGTTAGTTAGTTGTTGAGTTGATGGTTGTAGTGAAGTCGAAGTTGTCAGATATCGAGGTTAAGTGTCAGTGTCAGTTTATTGTTTGTAAACAATATACAGTGTTGTTCAAGAAGTGTGTTATTAAGGAGTTCGACGGTACAATATCTTTGTTAAAACAATCACAATTTGAAACTTACGCGAGCGAAGTCACGTTGTTGTCAGGAGGTCATATGCTGTCACCTAAAAGTAAATTATTCAGTTTGAATCCTTTCATTGATCAAAATGGTTTATTAAGAGTGGGAGGTCTACTAAGTAACGCTGATTTTAACGATAACAAAAAGCACCCTGTTATTATCTCCTCAAAACATGGCTTGTGTAAATTAATTTTTAATTTTGAACATCTTAAACTATTGCATGCTGGACCACAAGCATTGCTCTATCATATTCGGGAGACATTATGGCCGGTATCTGGTAGAAATTTGGCAAAATTTACTGTTCGAAATTGCGTTATTTGTTTTAGACAAAATCCAAAGCCTGTTTCTAGGTTAATGGGTGATTTTCCTCGGACGCGACTACAAGCTGGTTTTCCATTTCAAATCTGTGGCGTAGACTACGCCGGGCCGTTTTATATTAAAGATCGTAAAGGCCGTGGATGCAAAATCACTAAATGTTGGTTAGCTTTGTTCGTTTGTTTTTCGGTGAAAGCAATTCATCTAGAATTAGTATCAGATCTAACGACTGACACATTTTTATTAGCTCTTAAGCGTTTTATCAGTCGGCGCACACTGGTAGTTTTTTTAATTTCATTGGCATAAAAGAAATACTTGGAGTTTTATATATTTGGCTAAAAGTCATTCAAATGTCAAACAATGTTTTCAAAGAACAAGTTGGCTATGATAGAATGTCACATTCTTTTATTATTGTTTGATAGTGATTCGTCAAACTCAAATACATTATTTTTTTCTAGTAAGTTTTTTTGGATGCGTTACGAAGGTTTTGTTATTATAACTTAGTAGAAGACAAGTTTCATTTTTGTTTTAAAATGGATCCTAATTGTAGGGGTAAGTAGTAAGTTTTTCACATAAAAATGTTTGATCAAAAGTTTACTTTTAAATATTAATATACTCAAAATGGAAATGCGTTTTTACGTCACTATTAAGAGACACAATTTTCAATGTTTTTTTTTATGTTCCGCCCAAAATCCCACGGGTTTGTTTAGTGTTTTGTTGAAGAAACTTACTGAATAAACTGATGCTAAACAGAAGCCTTGCTCATATTTGCACATAAGTCTAAAATGCGGGGTTAATTTTTTACTGACGTTTCAAAAGTTCAAAATGCTATACTTACCTATATTTGGTTCTGCTTACAGATGTGGAAGAAAACTTTTTTATTATTAGTTACCAGAACCTTTTTGACATGGTTCAGAGTTTTTCCGATAAAAGTATTAATAGTAGATTCACTACTTTAGAAAATAAAATTTTAGAACTGACGAAAAATTAGCAACTCAGCAAGAACGAAAAAAGAAATTTATCAAGATTTAAATCAGATTTTTTTAAAAAATGGATGGTTTCGTGTCGATCTAAAGACAGATTCATACAAACACATGCAAAATGGTTGAGTTTGCAAATGAAATTTTTCAAAAGAAGCAATCAAGTCAAACGAAAATCAAGCAATAAAGGTCGACCTAAAGTATCTTTTGAAGATAGCAGTGATCGTTCCAAAAGAATGAAAACTAGCAATTTGCGAAATACATCTAGTGCAGTAGAACTCGCCTATGCAACGCAAATAAATTTTCGTGCCGAAGGAAACAATCAAGCTGCAAAAATACTCAAAGACATTACCAATACACCATCAAAAGCTCACGAGTATTGCAACGCCTTAAAAAATCAAACAACAACTTATACTAAATTGAGTGCTGATGAGGCACTTTCTCTTCTAATAGAAGCAAAGTTAAGCAAGAGTCAATACAAGTTAATCAGGCGTCAAGTCAAAGAAAAAAACTGTCATATTTATCCTTCCTATGATGAAATCCTTAAAGCAAAGAAGCGATGTTACCCTAACTCAATAATTGTCTCTTCGGATACTGTAGCCGAAGTTCCAATCCAGTCAATGCTGAATCATACTTGCGAAAGATTGCTTCAGTTACAAGAAGAAGTTATTGATAGTTTAAACTCCTGCTCAAACGTAAATTTAGTTTTAATATGTAAATGGGGCCTAGACGGTTCTTGAGGTCAATCGGAGTACAAACAAAAATTTGACAAAACCGGTAGTTCTGACTCTAGTATAGTATTGACATCATTAGTACCCATAAGGCTTATATATCCTACAGAAACCAATAAAAATAATCAAATAATTTGGCAAAATGTAAGAACATCATCGCCTCGTTTTTGTCGTCCTTTAAAATTACAGTTCATTCACGAAACAGCAGAGCTAATTAAACTAGAAAAAGAGTTTGTGGACCGTCAAATTAATAATATCGTTCCATTTACTTGTACCATTAATAACTCAAATGTAACTGTTAATTTTGAACTACATTTTACAATGATTGACGGTAAAGTTTGCAATTCTTTAACTTCAAACAAATCTACTCAAAGATGTTATATTTGTGGAGCCTGTTCTAAAGACTTTAATAATATCGACAATATTGTTCTACGACCAGCAAATACTGATAACTTTAAGTATGGCCTGTCTACTTTACATGCTTGGATACGTTTTTTTGAATGTCTCTTACATTTAGCTTATAAAATGGATATTAAAAAATGGCAAGCTAGAAGTGATATTGATAAACAAATTGTATTGGATACCAAAAAGCGTATTCAAGGGCAATTGCGCAACCAGATAGGGCTTATTGTTGATAAGCCTAAGCCCGGTTTTGGTAGCTCCAATGATGGTAACACAGCTCGTAGGTTCTTTGAAAATGTAGAAGTAGTATCAAATATAACCAAAATTGACAAACAATTAATTACAAAATTTCATGTAATATTGCAAACTTTATCGTCTGGATTTGACATCAATACAGATAGATTTAAGGAATATGCGTTAACAACTGCAAGACTTTTTGTGACATTGTATCCTTGGTATGCCATGCCTCCAACTATACACAAAATTTTAATACATGGCTTTGAAGTTATTAAATCATTTTGCTTGCCAATAGGACAATTATCCGAGGAAGCACAAGAGGCACGCAACAAGGATATCAAGAAGTATAGAGCGGATTTTTCCAGAAAAACATCCAGAAAAGATAACATACGAGATATAATAAATCGCCTTCTGGTTTCGTCAGATCCTTGCATCTCGAGTTTACGTAAACTACCTTTTTAAAAATTAAAATGTTTCCTTCCTGAAACTTTTGAGTTATTAGATACTCCAAAAGTAAATAATTCCACGGAAACTAAGTTTTTAGAGTTAAGTAGTTCTGACGAAGAATAAAAATATCATTAGGTATTTTTTTTAATTAAAAAGATGTTTTTGATATTTTTAATGAATTATGTACGATATATAAGACCTTATAATGAAATCATTAGACACATTGAACCGAATATTACCATTCAGCACTTTACTTTAACTAACAACTATTTATCTTTATGAAATACTCTGTATATTATATTGTGCGACTATTAATTTCTTTAAAAACCTGCTTAAAAAATTCCATTGTGTCATTTATTAAAAATTCCTTAACTGTATTTGACTCTTTTAATTATTGCCTAGATTTTTTAAAAATCGACCACTGTGCGGCGGCGTAAACCAGAGCGGATATACTCCGATAATGGGACCAACTTTGTGGGCGCGCATTCTGAATTGCAAGACATTTCCAAATTTCTTAAAAATACTTCTAATCAATCAATTAGTATGGATCACTGCACTGGTGAAACAATTGAATGGAGATTCATTCCTGTAAATTCACCTCACTTTGGAGGTTTATGGGAAGCGGGGGTCAAATCGTGTAAGTTTCACTTGAAACGTGTTCTCGGAAATAATAGTTTAACATTCGAAGAAATGTACACCGTTTTTGCGCACATTGAAGCAATTTTAAACTCCCGACCGATCTCGCCAATCTCAACCGATCCTAATGACATATCTCCTTTAACTCCTGCCCATTTTCTAATTGGGAGAAGCATGATGACGATACCTGAACCTGATATGACCGAAATACCAACTGGACGTCTATCTCGTTACCAACTACTGGAACAGATTCTTCAAAATTTCTGGACCCGATGGTCTAAAGAATATATCTCGGAGGTCCAGCAACGATGCAAATGGAAGAGTACCAGTGTCAATGTAAAGGAGGGAGATTTAGTATTGATCAAAGAAGACCATCTTCCGCCGTTACTGTGGAAACTTGGGAGAATCGTTACTTTGCATCCTGGAAAAGATGGGATATCAAGAGTTTTGTCCATAAAAACGAAAAATGCTGTCATCAAGCGAGCCATCCAGAGGGTGTGTCTACTGCCGAATGAAACTTCTAGTCAGTTGAAAGCTGCTTCTTTCAAGGGTCTTGAATGAAATGTCCGCGCAACCGCGCAACGAATTGGCAACACCGCAAGATCGATCCCCATCGACCTCGACTTCGACGGAGAGAGAGAGGCGGACGAGACGAAATTAACCCGTACACGAAGCGAGACGTTACCCGACACATTTACGTCTTTTTTATATTTACTTGTGTGATTTACTTTTTTGAAGTAAATAAGGTTCAACAAAAACAAATGCGTACTTTCTCTACAGTAATACCTAACTGTTTTTATAAGTTTCATAACAAATAAGAGTTTTAATAAATAAAATGTCCTCAACGTATATGTATATGAATTTTCCACTTAGACATATTCTAGATTCTTCGATATAAATAGGAGCTGAGCAGACACAAAAAGTTAAATTTGCTGTAGGATGTTAATCAGTTGGAAAATAAATTGTACATTAGATAGATATTAATGACTGATTGCTGGTCCTTGTTCACTCCCAATGTCAACTTCTGCACAGTTACTCAGTTCGCCATGCGTAGATTGACATTGAAAGGAATGACAGTATTTCTAATACTTCAGCATTTAGTTGGAAATTAAATGAAAATTATTCGGCCATATATTGTGGATAGAACAATGCTGCATATGGCATAACAGCAAATCGAAATCGCAAATAAAACTACACACCACCCGCGCCCCAATCATTAGTTTATTATTAAAATTAAAAAAATCTAAGATTGACCTGGATGACTTTTTTTGCTTCTCGCTTCACCGGGAGAATATCTGAAACAAAAAAAAATATT
The DNA here is from genome assembly GCF_016097725.1 of Ips typographus. NCBI lineage: Eukaryota > Metazoa > Arthropoda > Insecta > Coleoptera > Curculionidae > Ips > Ips typographus. Next base: position 7,694,156 of record NC_138433.1, read on the forward strand.
ACCACGATAATATAAGAAATGTCAATGTGTTTTAACTCAGTTTTAACTAATGTTAGCTGAAGCTTGATTTTATATTGTAGCATAAAATCAGTATAAAAATTCATTATACATTGAATGGTAATCTAGCACACAGGTGGTCTATTTCTGACCATAAAGAAGTTTAGAAACGTATGAAAATTATACGCAAAGTTGCGAAGAAGGTCCAAGTGGACCATACACATCTGTATTTACTAATTTACCCTTTTTCCAGCGTCCTCACGGAAAAGGTACATTTTTTCAAACAAGTCAACCAAAAAATAGATTCAGACTAGTAAGAATAATGAAAAAAACCTTTCCTACTCAGGTGCGGTAAATGCACTTTTATTTTCAACCAGGTATGTAATAACGTTATTTCTTATGTGTATACCAGGTGGAAAGATGAAAATGACCTGCTTTTACTTTCCACCCGGGTGAATAGTTGAGTCCTTTCCACCCGGGTAAATGTCAATATGCGTTTTGTCATATCTGGGCTTACTTTTTATAGTTAAGAGACTGTGCCGCCATCTCTGCAACAGCTCGCAGCTCAGGTGATGATGAGTAACATCTGCGTCTTCAGAAATCTCCATGTTAAAAGCACTTTAAGAAACGTTTCAGCTCAAAATATTAAAAACGGAATAGCACAACAATGACGTTGTCAAGATTGTAAACAATTCACCAGTCGTTTATTATGCTTGAAGGCATAACTACTCGTGCACCTATACTACCTTTTTGTAAAGACTATTAGCAATCAATATTTCCGCTGAATGATTTATTAACAGATTTGGATAAATGGTTGAAAATAAAATAGTATTCAAACCACGGTAGAAAGTTTAATTTCTGTCTTGAGATAAACTACCCAATCTCTTCACCTGAGTATGTAATATACTATTACACACTTATTTAAGTGCGGGAAAGAGTACTTTTCCGCACCGGATGCGGTAAAGTTACTTTTCCGCATTGCAAAATTAATTAACAATAAATGTAAACTTTTAAAGGTAATATCTGTAGAGCGAGAATATCCACTTGCACCAACTTTTTTATGAGATGCTGAAGCAAATTAAAAAATTGAAAAAGTTATTAAACAGATAACAAACGAAAGAAAGCCCACAATATTCAGACAGGATTTAGTTTAAAATTCTCTAATTACTCCCTAGGTAGTGAAAGTGATATTTTCATCTCTCAAATGAGGGAGAAAACTTTTATTTTCTATAGAGGTCGTAGGAAATAGTTATTTGCGCATAGTTAAAAGCAGCAGTTAAATATTATGTTAATACCTGGTTGAAGAAGGTGTTGTTACTAAAGATATGTTTGTCAATTTGTCAAGAAAGTGACAAAGTGTCTTTAGACAGTGTGACTTTTACTGGTGGCACTTTTCCTCCCTAGAGAAGAAAAGTTTTAAATTGAACACCCTGTTTCTATTCTTTTTTTAAAATTATTCGCAAGAAGGCTAGTAATTATTCTTAATACTTCCCTATACCTATTTTGCACCGTTTCCTAGATGTTTCATAAAAATGGTGGCTTTGTCAGCAAAACGGTAGTCTAAACATTAATTAAATTCTCAAGTCCTGAAAGGCTTGCCGATGTGACCTTTTGCCCTCAGTTCCTTTACCTAACTTCAACCGTTTCTGACTTATTAACAGTTTTTCCTTAAAGGGTGCATACAATCGTAATCCATACCAATCTAAATACGGACACCTGCTTGGCCTTACAGACTAGTTGTCGTTTCAATAACGACAACATGCTTTGACAGATATTTGTCAAATACAAAACTGGTTAAAACTTAGCACAAACAGGGGTCCGTATTCAGATTAGTATGGATTACGATTTTATACGCACTTTAAGGAAAAACTGTTATTAAGTCAGAAACGGTTGAAGTTAGGTAGAGGAAGAGTACACATAGATTTGTTCTAAATTTAATGTTCTTTTTGCACTTTTTTTTAAGGTTTTTTTTTACTTTACCCTTTAACCATTAACCGTATTAGCAATGCAATATTAAAACATTAAATATCTCGAAAACGGTCAACATTTAAGATCTAAAACTAGTATACTTTTTTTTAAATAGAAAACATATTAGAATAACATTTTGAATTCGTATGCGCGTTTCAGCTGCGTAAAAAAAAGTTTAAGTCCTTTTAAGCAGCTGAAATGGTTGCAGATAGCTACTGCAAAATAGTAGTAGTAATGATGTAGCTCTATGTCCCATTACTTAAGGTTCACCCTATACATGGTTATTCACGTTATATTATTATTAAGATTGCGACTAACCTATTCACTTTCAAAAAAGTTTTTTGATTCTGTGATGGATATAGACCTATTGAAGGTAGCTTTTAAAAATATTTTTAAGATGTACCGGTTGTCCCAAATGCAGAAAAACTATCAAAGTCATGTTTTTCCAAATGGAACACCTAGTATATTACTTTATTTTCAGAATCTACGTTGAAAATAAAAATTAATTGAAGTTCATTGATGTTTGATAGGTCTATACTTTACAGTTCCTCAGATATTCCTGAATTTGTAAACATGTAGAACAAATATTAACATTTAAACATTCAACCTTCCTTTGAGATTTATTGACCAACATTGGTTTGGGCGCTGATAACAGATTAAGTTTTATGATCCAAAAGTAATAAATTGTCTAGCTCATATAGGGGGTCTCAAAAAATTTAATCAAAAAGAAATTTTGAAGTAGTATAAACTTGTCAAAATTAAATGGAACCCCACCAATTTTATGGTTACAAGTTACAATATATGCAAAATTTAATTACCTATCCAAAATTATTAAGGTTTCATACCGCTAATTCTTAATTGTTTTTCTTGGAAAATCGACATTTCTTAAACTAGAGCTGACTTTGACTGATTTTTGCAATCGTTCAAAGATCACTTAGTATCTTTTCCAATTACATATCTATCGTTCTAATCTGAGTAAAGCTTAGAATAAAATAGTGGCTTAATACTTTGTAAATTTGCTAAACAAGTTGCAAAAATAATTCATAAAAATGTTTAAAACGGCGACAATTCGACTACAAACACAAACATAGCTACTCCGTTTTTGAGTCCTTCAGCAACATTATTAAGTATCTTAATGGATATACTCCTAAAAATTTCGCTAATTCGCTAATCTGTGGTCATTTCTCAAAGGTATCAAAAATCACTCAAAATCGGTGCGAGTTCGAGAAATGTTGACTTTCCAAGAAAACACGAACAGTTAGCCATAGGAGACCTCAATAATTTTCGAAAGATAATTAAATTTTGCATCTACTTTAACCATAAAATAGGTGGTGTTCAATTTGAATTTGACAAGTGGTTAAAGTTTAAAGGTTGCAATTATTGGGAGAAAAATTTTGAGACATCTTGTATGAGCTAGACAATTTCTCACCCATGGATCCTAAAACTTGATCATTTAGCAGTTCCCAAGCGAATTTTAATTGATAAAACAAACATAGGTTGAGTGATTAAACATTAAAATTTGTTCTACATTTTTACAAAATAACGAATATCTGAGAAACTGTAAAGTTTAGACGTACCAAACCTCAATGTCATTACCTTTTATTTTCAACATAGATTCTGAAAATCAAGTAAAATACTAAGTATTCCATTTGAAAAAATATAACTACGATACTTTTTCTGCATTTGGGACAACCGGTAAATCTTGAAAATATTTTAAAAAGATCTACATCCATCTCAGAATTAAAAGTTTGTTGAAAGTGAATACTTTAGTCACAATTTTTCGTGTCGAATATCGTGAATAACCCTGTATAATTTATAAAAAAACAAATGTTTTAATTTTGTATGTCATTAACCACAACAATTTAAAATGTTTATTGTTCAATTGAATTGTTAAAGACAATTTTCAGATTATAGTTTAGTTAAGATAACAAAAAATGCAGGTAAAAGTTAAAAAATATAAATAAATCGCAGACATTTAAATTAGGTAGGTATATGACATACTTCACAAAAGTTGAATTGTAAAAGCTATCAGAAAAATAAGTAATACACAGGCTGTTCCAATTAAAAAAGTCGAAATTACTTAAGCTGAATCAGTCAACACGGTGTTTCATAATAAATGCGTTATACAGGATGTTTCACGATAAATGCCATGCGGCGCCATGTACAAGTCATGGCGCCGCCGGGTAAGGACGTAGTCCTGGTCCGTTCGAAAAGTGTGAGCGAAATACAATGCAAGCAGTGTGGTAAAACGGTGGTTAACGCGGTAAAGTGCTATAAGTGTTTGGAGGTATTCCATCCAGCATGTATGGTACAAGCGGCATCGTTAAAAAAGACCGTTTGCAAACACTCAGCCGATGAATCCGATGAGACTAGAATCTCTATTGGCAACGAGTTGTCTTACTTACTGAAGATCGTAAAGGAATTAGAGGAAAAAAATACACTCTTGGAAGAAAACTGCAAACTATGGAAAGAAAAAGCAACATGCTTAGAGGAACAAATAAAGAAAACCAATCAACCAAGTTTAGCAAACAAAAGGACTGATTCATCAGTATCATCACAAAAAAACTCCCATATTCAAGGCTGCAATAATGATAAGGATTGTAGTGCAGTTAAAACGGCAAATCAAACGTTGCCAAATACCATTGTTGCTAGTAACGCTTATCCCCGACTGAAGCAAACAATTGCCCAGGATAATCTCCCAAGCAAAAATGTTAACAGTGCCAACGTCGCTAGGACTATCTCAAAACCAATCGAGATCCAAAGCGTGGTACCCGATGTAAAATCAAATGCCGATGAATCCGATGTTTTCGACGATCCCCCGGAACAAACTGAATTTGAATTTCAGCGAGCTCGGCGCCGGATACACGAAAAAGGGATAACAAAGCGTAAACGGAATTTTTTGGTGGGAACCAATGATGATGCCGACAACTGTAAAATGTTTAACATGTCAACTTCTAACAACAGAAAAATATGGCTTTTCATTTCGAAGGTGAACGGAGATGTAGCAGAGGGTACGATAAAAGACTATATCGCAAAGCGAACAAATTCAAAACCTGATTGTATCTCAGTCAAACTGTGCGTTCCAAAGGAGGGCAAATCCAAGAAAAAATGCTTTATGATAGGGGTGTCACCGGACCTTAAGGATGCAATTTACGACGTGCAATTTTGGCCTACTGGAGTGGCTTTCGAACGATTCAACTTTTCAAGAGGAAAAAATTTTTTAGATTAATCTCATCAAACGCCGAACCCGATGATAAGGCAGGTAAATTAAAATCGAAGAAATTAATTAAATCAGTAAAAATATTACATTTAAACGCGCAAAGTATTAATAATAAAATGCTAGAATTAGAAGTCCTTACATCTGTAGAAAACCCCAACCTGTTATGTATTTCCGAGCACTGGCTTAAAAACCAAGATATTGAAAAAGTTTATTTAAATGGATACAATCTCGAAAGTTACTCTTCTCGATCTGAGCACCGAGGCGGCGGTACTGCAATTTTTGCTCGAAACATTAACACAATCTCCACTCGCACTCAACTTGGAACAATTGAAAAATCTTTTGAATTTTGTACTTGTAAATTTATTTTAGGTAATCAAGAATGTATGTTAATATGTGTGTATAGGCCCCCCAGTGGTGATGTGGATGTCTTTCTTTCTAGGCTTGACGAACTACTGCATGAGTCATGTGTCAGTGATGGCGGACATTTGATAGTGTGCGGCGATTTCAATGTGGACTTTGCTGTCAATTCAGAAATGGTTAACACCTTATTGCAACTTATGTTATCTTACGGCTTGACACCCCATATTTCAGAACCAACTCGAGTGAGTGCTACCTCATCCACCCAGATAGATAATATTTTTTCTGGTTTCGGCAGTGAAGTTCTGAACTGTTTTGTACTCCAATCGCATATATCGGATCATTACGGGCAACTAATGATGATTCGCGATCCATCAAGCATCGTGCCCAAGCCTCCAAAGGTGAAAAGGCGATCGTTTACAGACGCAAAGCTTGTTCGTTCAATTGAGCGTCTCAGTACTGTCTCATGGCAGGAGGTCTATGCGACTGTCGGTGTCGAGGCAAAGTATGAATGTTTTTTCGAAATGCTGTTTAACTGGTTTGAAACGGCCTTCCCTTTAGTGGTTGATATTCATAAATACAAACCAAAAAGCTGGATCAGTAAAGAAATTAGAGACTTCTCGGGTCATCTGAAGGACTTATATGTTTGGTACAAGCAGACTAATGACACAAATGTATACTATCGATATAAACAGGAGCGGAAACAGTACAGAAACTTGCTAGCTAATACAAAGAAAGCGCTTTTTGATAATCAGATCTCAAACTCTAATAACAAATCGAAATCAGCATGGAATATTTTTAATCAAATTACAAATAAAATTAAGTGTCAACGCAATTTAACTCTTGAACTTGATAATGATGTGGTCACTGATCTTGAGGAGATATCCAACCTATTTAATGTACACTTCACTGAGGTAGATGATGATCGAGAATTTGTTTCACCTCTGGGTGATGCACGTCAATACCCCACAATATTTTTAGAACCAACAGATCAGGAAGAGATTTTCAGGCTATTGATGAACTTGCCAAATAAGTTTTCGGCCGGATTTGATGAAATTCCTGTAAAGATTCTTAAGTACGTAGCGCAGTTCATTTCCCAACCATTATCTGATATAATTAATGAGTCTTTTTGTGAGGGCCATTTTCCGGATTGCTTGAAGAATGCTAAAGTGGTCCCAATATATAAAAAGGGTGATCCCACAAACATAAAAAATTACAGACCGGTGTCTCTTCTGCCCTCTCTTTCCAAAGTCTTCGAACGAGCAATTTATAATAGGCTATATAAGTATTTTGATACTTTTAGTATTCTTTCAAAACACCAATATGGATTCCTACCTGGTAGATCAACAGAGTTGGCCATATATAATACAGTTACTTATATAATGGAAAACCTTGACAAAAATATTAAAATTGCGGGAATATATTTTGATCTGTCAAAGGCATTTGACAGTATCAACCATGCCCTTTTAATAGAAAAACTGGCAAACTACGGTATACGAGGCATCTGTTCTAATTTGCTCGAATCTTATTTGCAGAACAGAAGACAAGCGGTCTGCGTGACACAGGATAGTGAATCGTACATATCACGGCCGAGAGATATTTCTCAAGGAATACCGCAGGTATCCATTTTGGGCCCGCTACTGTTCTTGGTTTATGTCAACGAGCTTGCGGAGCGGTTGAATGGAAATATGGTCTGCCAATATGCCGACGATACGTCCGTTGTCTTGGCAGATCTCTCTGAGAATGCCTTGTCTGCGGCGTGTTCGTTGGCCATCCAAGATATGGAAAACTGGTGCTCAGACAATTGCTTAAAACTAAACCTACAAAAAACTGGTTTGATTAACTTTAGTAAAAGTAAACCAAATTATTCACTTTATGTCCCCTCTCATGGCAAGGCCACCCCAGTGAGTGAGAGCATAAAGTTTCTGGGGGCCACGATGGACTCACAGCTTGGTTGGGAGGTCAACTGTCAGATACTCGTATCTAGATTGTGCAGCGGTTGTGCTCTGTTACGCAGACTTCGAGATGTTCTCACTATCCAATCAATCCGGACATACTATCTTTCTTGTATCCAGTCATTGATCACCTACACTGTCTTGTTCTGGGGTGCTTCCAGTAGCAGCGCATCAGTGTTTGTTGCACAAAAACGCATTATTCGTGTGATTTTTAACCTTAAACCCAGGACAAGCTGCAGGCCTTACTTTGCTAGGCTTGATGTACTCACCGCCCCATCTTTGTACTTTTTCTCCCTGGTAGTGTTTATGAGAAAGAACCCTCATTTGTTTCCTAAGAACCGTGATCATTACGCCCTAGGAATGTCAATTGAGACTAGAGGTGCAAGTGAACCCCGCATCCCTCAACACAGGTCAACCTTTTTTGAGAGAAGTCCATCATACAGGGCTATAAAAGCGTACCAAATGCTGCCGCCCGCTGTTCGTGGCGCGGGTAGCGTCGCCGTGTTTAGAGAGAAAGTCATCCACTTTTTAAAACAAAAGCAGTTTTATTCTTTTAATTTTACTAGGTAACATTTTATTGATTATTTTATGTATCTATTTTCATATTATAAGTGTATTTTACTATTATTACTGCCGGTGTCTTTTATTATTGTATACTGGTTGGTATATCTGCTGCATGTTTTGTAACGTTATACACGTATTTAGCCATAGTTTAGATCAGTAAGATTATTTGTAAAGGTGTTACAGACACCATTTGACGTTGCTTTGTGATTTGTATATCATTTTGTTGGCAAATAAAGTTTATTATTATTATTATTATTATTATTAAATGCGTTATATTTTAGGGTTTGATTGAACGTCAAAAAATAACTATAATTTGCTATATAAACCATGGTTCCAAGATGTTTCGTTATGTAGATACAGGGTGTTAAAGTTTGGGTAAAAAAATCTAAATTTATTTATTTCATCAAAACAATAAGAGATATTTTCGTAAAACTTTTTAGGTTTCAACGATAAAGTTCGTTTTGTCATTAAAAAATATATTTTTTATTTCTGCTAGTGGCGTCTAATCGAACAAGTTATTGACCATTTTTGCAAAAAAAAATATGTACGCCACTGTTTTTCCATAAAATGCAAATCAGTTCTGAATTCGTTATTCAATTTAACACAGAAAAGGCATCTAGTAACTTTTTGGTACGTCATCTCGTTTTCGAATAAAACATCCTGCAAAAGTATCATTAAAATTAATACTAAATCTTCGAATTTCGTCTCTATTCAATTTTAAAATTTTGATTTGTCCAGTTTTTTAATAAAAAAATAGGAAGATACTGCTTGTTCCTATCGAATAAAAAATTTTTGAAAAAAACTAAATTAATAAAAATTTATATATTGATTAATAAACAGTCGACGATTTAGTATTGATTTTATGGGTACATTTTTATGATTTTCAATTTTTTATTGGAAAAAAGAAAGGTGTACCGAAAAGTTACTAGATAGCTGTTCTGTTCTAAATTGAATGAGTAATTCAAAATTGATTTGTGTTTAATGGAAAAAAGAGTAGTGTACATATTTTTTTGCGAAAATTAAAAAAATATGTTTTTTATTGCAAAACGTGCCTTATCATGGACAGTTGACCTACAAAGTTTAATAAAAATATCTGAGACCGGTTTGAATAAATAGATCCAAACTATAACACCCTGTATCCCATAACGGAACATCTTTGCCCCATGGTTTATTTAGCAAACTAGGGTAATTTTTTACTTTTAATCAAACCATAAAATATGACGCATTTATCGTGAAACACCCTGTATTTTAGGGTTTGATTAAACGTCAAAACAAAACCTAGTTTTCTATATAAACCATGATCCAAAAATGTTTCGTTATGGAGGTACATGGTCTTAAAGTTTTAAAAAAATAATAATAGTCCCTTTGGAGCAAGATGAATGTTCTGACGATATGTGGTATTTTTTAAATAATGCCTAAATTAATTCTATTTAGACTCACAATTGCTTCCATAACATTTTATTCATTATGTAGCTAAATTTTTAATAGTTTTATGAATTTTACCACGCGATCCTTGGCCTTCAAAGATCCTCTAATCTCATTTTCTCAATATTTCAGGTTAGGAACGAGAATTTGAAAAACGGTTTTTACTGGCCTATTTGGATGTTATTTGGCTACTTTTTCATAATGAAAAAGTCATATCATTCCATTTGTTTTTTTTTATTTTTTTTTTGGAATTTGAATCATGGTGTCAAAACTAGCCCCATGGCGGAGAAATATTCAACTAAATCAACTATATTTTGGATGATTCTTATTGACCAAGAAATGCTTTTTTCAACAATACCAAATTTGTTGAAATTGGTCAAACCGTTAAGAAGTTAACGCAGGTTATTGCAAAAACCATTAAACACCCCACGCCATCTTTGTTTTTGAAATAACAGAAATTTCTGTTTTACGAAAATGATAGATAAATTAGTTCGCTTTAAAAATGTGGAAAAAAAATTCTAGTTTATTGTGCAAAATTTATAGAAAATGCAATTTAAAAAATTAAGCTGGCAGTTACGGCCTCTGGTGGTCATTTTTAGAAATTGAAAATATTTTTCAGCGATTCTTCATGGCCGATTTACGTAAAAAATTTCTAAGGTCAGGAGACTGTTTTTCCAAACTCTGACCAACATAAAATATTTTTTGTACGGTTGTCTGAAATTACGGGTTATATTTTGACGTTTGCACGAATCTTCTAACTGTCCAGGTAACCAAGTTAGCACGTGTCAAATAAAGACACTTATCATTTAAAAGAAACAGTTGAAAAATTTGTAATTTAAATTTCGATAGTAATAAAATTGTAAGAACTAGGTCATGTGTAAAGGCCAGATGACATTGTCAAAAACAGTCACGTGAAGTTCAAAACGCAGTTTAAACTTTGAAAAATGGTAAATTAAATTTAATCAGTTGTTAAAACTTAAATTTCAAAATACACGTTACGTCACGTTGAAAATGCAAATCTGCATGTTCTTGCAACACTGTAAAGGTCAGTTGACATCTGTCAAAAGTCACGTGACCTTAAAATGTGGTTTAAAATTAAAAACTTTGGCAAATTACATTTAGACTATTTTAGACAGTTGTAAAAGCAAGAGACACCTCATGTGACTTTGATTATGTCATTTTAGAGCTTGCAACCCTGTCCAAGCCAACTGACACCTGTCAAAAACAGTCACATGACTTTAAAATGTAATTTAAATGGTAATTTAGACATTTGTAAAAGCTGAAATTGTAAAATTCACGTAGTGCGACGTTAAAAATACAATTTAAAAATGTAGTTTAAATGTTGAAAAATTGGTAAATTTTTATAATAATTTGTAATGAATATTGTTTCAACTCAATATCATGTAACAAAGATTTTACCATAATAATTACTTGTTCCTATGCTGTTATGTTCAATTTTCAGTCAATATTAATAAACTACATTTTGAAATATACAGACAATGCCTTATAAATATCTCAAAATGCCTTGTAATGTCTTGTAATACCTCACAATGCTTCGTAGTAATGGAAATTACCTCAACATTCTACCCCTGGGTTGATATGGAGAATAAGTAAATTTATTAATACTATAACTAAATACTTGGGTAAACCCTGCCTGTCTACAATGCAGTCTACAAAGAGTACAATGATGATTATTGTGTTAAAGGTAAAACCATAATGAAAACTGCATTGCTTTTTATTTTAATGTTATTATCATGTTATAATTAATAATTTAAAATCAATTAACTCACCTTAAAACTTGCTTTTTAATCCACTGTAATGTAGATAGTTTCAAATATTGCACAGGATTTTATTCTTCTCCAACTTGACTTGATTGCAGTCCCTGGGAAACATAGTCACTTTCTTCATAAAAGCTGTGCTTTTTCATCCACATGGAAAAGTAGTAATGTATGCAGTATAAACCAGTTGCAGATCTGTAAGACTAGCCTAATTAGTTACTAGAACCACCCTTAAAAAATGTGTAGTAATGATGCATCAGCATGGTTTATTACATAGGTTAGGTTTGAAATTGTCATTGTAATCTTACCTGGGCCCAGCAGCTGTTGTATCCATTATGTCTATCAAAAAAAACATACATTTACTTGATTTTAGTGTATAATTTTCATTAATTAAATTATTGGATTTTGTCATAAAAATATAATTTAGCAGCATGTTCTAGGTAGATTTTTTGACATAACAAGTGACAAGTGGGATTAGTGGGAATTTTACTTGACATTCTTGACAACACATACAACAGATCCAAGAGGGCGGCCCTATCAGCAAAACCTGTTTCCTCATGCGATACGTCGCGTGACGTCACAGTGGATGCTCGGCTGCACAGTATGAACTTAAAACCAATGTGTTATTATTTACATTGAACAAGTGAAGCCACCTCCACTGAGTGGAGGTATTACTTTCCTTCTGACAAAGTATTTATACTATAAAGTGATACGCTTGAATAATCAAAATATCTAAAAATACAGCTTTATTAAGTATTGGCTTATTTCTTTAAACAAAAACATTGCAGCTGCACAAAGATGTTTGCTTTACAATCGTAGTACTAGATAGGTAAATATTGTCTCATATGAGTAGTTTCTAGACCTATTACTTGAACTCACAGCAAACTACCTTATTACTGCTATTACTGTGAGTTCCCAATCAAACTACCCGACTGAAAGGACTTTCACGTTGTGACTTGAGTATTAAAAAAACTGAGTGGTTGTGTCTTTGAAAAAAAACTATATTATCGATCGAAAAAACCGGGAAAAAAGGGGTTGTCGACACACTAATGGTGGGTTTAGACAGAACATTTAACTGGAACATTAGTGTTAGTGTTAGCATTTAGAAAATATACAGCATAAAATTCAATGAGTTGGTTTATACAGATTTAGCATTAGTGTTATCTGTAACATGTGACCTTGAAAGTATTTAATTTTTAATCCATACCACTTGTCTGGTAGTTTATGCAACCAGCATAGCAGATAGTGCGGGCTGGCGGCAAGGGTTTTGAGGTTAGTTTTAGTTTAGCATAAGTTGCATGGTCGTTGAGTTGTGTTCCTTGTACTCCCGTACATAATAAAGTTATCTTGGGAATTGCTAGTATTATTTCAAGATAAAACATGGTATCAGGTGTGGACAGTTAGACACTTGTAGAAACCCCCTTGTGTTGCTCCTATATGCTCCTAGTTTTACCGGGTCAACTAGAAAAGATGGAGAACTTGTTTAAGCCCCCAGAGCCCCTTGTGTTAGATGGCCATATTGCAGAGAACTGGAAAAAATTCTCGCAAAAGTTTGATGTATTTATGACAGCTTCAGGATTGAAATCAAAACCGGAAGAAACACAGATTGCAGTGTTCCTGAATTTCGTAGGAGACGATGGATTGGAACTGCATAATACTTTTCCTTATTCTGAGGAAGAAGCAAAATCACTAGAAGCCATTAAAAAAAGGTTCAATGATTATTGTGCTCCAACAGCCAATGTTATTTTTGAAAGGTACAAATTCAACAGTATTGTGCAGCAAGAAGGACAACCTTTTGATAGTTTCTTGACTGAGCTTAGGAAGGCTATTAAGTCTACTTTGTATAAAGACACTGATGACATGATCAGAGATCGCATTGTTATGGGGATAAAAGATAAAGGTACTCAAGAGAGGCTCTTGCGGGAGTCAAAGCTTACTTTAAACAAGGCTGTAGAGTTTTGCCGTGCTACTGAAATAAGTAGATCTCAGGCTAAAGTGTTGCAAGAACCTGTGCTTGTGGATGCAGTAAGGCGCCAGTCATTGAATTCCAGTCCTGATTTAAACAAAATAGATTGTAAGTACTGTGGTTACAAACATTTTAGAAATGCTAGGTGTCCTGCCACTGGCAAAACATGTGCAAAATGTCAGGAACACAACTTTTTACTTCAATGACGTGCGCACATTAGACGTTTATTTGACAATTTTACTGTCATTTTAACAACATAACCCTAAAAAAATACATTTTGGTTGATGTGTTCGGGTCAGGGTTCACTGTTTTTGAATTTGTAAAAGTTTATAATAATGGATGACAAAAGATTCAATGATATTGAATTGATTGAATTAGTGAGACAATTCAGCTGCTTGTGGGATTCACGAATGTCTACTGATAAGAACAAAAACATTAAGGAAAACGCCTGGACATCCATAAGCGAAATAATGGGATTCTGAATAGATGCTTGCCAATCTAGATGGTTAGCTCTAAGGCAACGTTTCGCTAGAAAAAAGGGAATGGCAGTGTGTCCCATCAGGAAGTGGTGCTGATGTATCAAACAAATGGCCACTTTTTGAATTATTATTGTTTGTAGACAATATAGTAAAACCAAGAAAGTAAGTTAAAAACAATACTGTGACAAAACTATTATTTACTCACTTTCTTTGAATTTTTACAGGACTGAGGGAAACATTAAGACTAAAGCTTTTGCCAGCAGCTCCTTAACATCACCTGCAGAAAGCAGTAGTTGTTCGGCACATTGGGATATATTCCAGGAAATCTTGTTGCCAGAGTCACCAAACGAAGCACAAGACCCTATATTCTTAAGCGACAACGAACAAGTTGAAAACAATTCTACAAAAAAAAATATCTCAAGCAGTACATTGACCATGAAACGAAAACTGCAAGAACTGAACCAAGATATACCACAAAAATTAAAATTGAAAAAAAAAGATTGTACAGCACAACCTAGTGCAATGCTTAGCAAAAGCATTGACAATGCTTTCGAAAAACTAAACCAGCTCGTTGGAAAATACTAATTATTCGTTTGGGCTTACCATAGCTCTGATGTTAGAAGAACTGGAACCCCAACAACAACTGATTATGAGGAAGAAAATTATGAAGCTCTGGGCAGAGAGTGATGTGTGAAACTGTGAAAAGTAGATGTATTTATTGATAAAAAAATTTTGATAGACAACTGACAGTTTAAGTTTATTTATTTTCATAATAAATACAATTTTAAACAGGAATTGAACCTTATAACACGTTTTCCATTTGCCATGGAACACTTCCAACATCTGAAACAAAATAATCTGCCAACACATCTCTTGTTTCTTGATAGGTTCGTTTGCAGTTACTGGTTCTACTAAGTGCAATAGATGTTAGGCCTGTTCCTAAATCATCAGGAGGCAAACTCCGTAACGATGTAGGAAATAGAAAACGCATAGAAATAGACAAGAAAGAAAATTTCTTTCTATTAAGTGTTGGTACTCTCTAAGAAGTTATTTTCTATCACATTTGGCTGACACCGTCAACCGAAAACGGGAAGCTATCGGTCCTAAAAACATTGACTAATTTCTAGGAATAAATCTAGGGCTTTTACTTGTTTCCTCGTATTCAGGGTTAATGACAAGTATCAATGACAACAATTTGAATAATTCTACGTTTTTTGATTCTTTCTCAGTATTTAATCATATATTTCAAAGTTTGCATTCTAAAATAGTCCGTTTTGTTCCCATTATTGTTGTTGTATTTATTGTAGTTCTGTACTCAGTTTCTTATTTTCTTGTTAGACCATTAATATTTCTCAGTTCCTTGTAAACATGCTACCAATTGTTATGCATTTTGTGAAGGTAGTAGGATGGGACTTTAGGATGTGTTGATGGAACTCATATAGCCATAACACAACCATTCCATCATCAGCTTACACCTCACAGCTTACCCATCAACAGCTTACACCTCAAAAACAACAACTAATAGATGCATTAACACTTTTACTAAAAACTCAAAAACAATGAAAGGGGGGTGCAAACACAATCAATTGGTCCCCAACACAACCTTATTATTGACACAAAGGAAAAGAAAGATTGACAAATACAAAATTTCATAGCTCCAAGAAAGATAAATTCATAGCAAGACCTGATTTGGTCTTTCTATTTTGCACAACCCGAATAGCTACGTTGAGTGCCGATCTTCGCCAATCGAAACGTAGAGAGTACCATATATTACGATAGAGAAGGGTTTTCTATGATAGCAAAGAAATTTCCTTGCTATTCGTTACAGAGTTCGCCTTAGATCTCCAGGAACCAAAATCCAACTGGCCATTTTCATCAATGAAATCTGTATAACCAGTGGGGCAATACTTTCTTTGTTCTGCAGGAAGACCCATATTGTTTTGTAAAAAATTGTGTAATACTACTGTAGCTTTGACAATTTTATCACACATTTCAACATTTGTCATGAGAGGACTTTTTAATATTCTCCACCTCTGCACTAGAATTCCAAATGTGTTTTCTATGGTTCTTCTAGCTCGAGAAAGTCTATAATTAAATATGTTTTTTCTGTCACCAAGAAACTGACCTGCATATGGACGCATTATTCTGCTATGCAACGGAAAGGCTTGATCAGCAACCATAAAATGTTGCAAAGGTATTTGCGACTTTGGTAAATTTTTAGCAGGAGGCAAGTTTAACTGATCATTTAATAAACTCTGTCCAAATCCACTTTCTTTAAAAACAACACTGTCATGGTTAGAGTCATATCCACTTATGTCCACTAGAGTGAATCGATATTGGACGTCACATGCTGCCATCAAGACAATACTAAAATGCTTCTTGTAATTGAAGAATTGTGATCCAGAAAATTTTGGGCATTGTATGTTCACATGTTTTCCATCAATAGGTCCTACACAATTAGGTATATTCCATCTATGCCAAAATCTTTCAGCAATATTGTTCCAGTCAGATTCACTTGGCTGTGAAAGCACAAGTGGCACCAATTTTTCCCAAAGAACTGCACATGTTTCTTTAATAATGCAATGAGCTGTGGCTTTGCCAACTCAGAAAAAAATGTAACATTGGTGACTATTCAGGGTCATACATACATACTTCAGTGTCATTGTTAGCCTATGTGCTGGAGATAAAAGATTTTTTGTGACATCTTTTTGTAGGGCCGATTGAACAATCTCAAGGAGGTAGTTGAACAAGTCAGGTGTCATCCATGTATATTTAAAACACTGTTCAAAATCCCTCTCTTTATTAAGCATATCATTAACTAGAGATGCAAAATGTCCATGCTGATCTCGACTTTGTTTTCTATTAATTGGTCTTGCCTTAAATCTTCTGACTCTTCGACTCTGACTTTTCTTCAATTCATTGAAAACTTGACAAGAAGAGAGCAACAATAATCAATAATGTTGCCAACAATATACACGCTTTCTTATGATTCCGTTGTAACATTTGTTTGAAATATGTAAGGTACCAAATCGGAATAATTAATATTTCAAATAAAAACAAAACAATGTTTATAGGTTAGGTCACGTGGTAATAATCTTTTACATTTGATCTAGGCGCATGCGCAAAATCTTAATGTTAAATGCTGTATAAACCATACCTCATGCACTAATACTAAATTTAATTTTAACACTAAATTTGCTAATGTTAAATTTCTGTCTAAACCCACCATTAAACTTTAAAAAATGGTAAATTAAATTTAGACAGTTGTAAAAACTTAAATTGCAAAATACAGGTTATGTGACGTTGTAAATGCAATTCTGCATGTTCTTGCAACACTGTAAAGGCCAGTTGACATTTGTCAAAATTAGTCACGTGACGTTTAAAATTTAAAAATTTGGTAAATTAAATTTAGACCATTTTAGACAGTTGTAAAAGCTGAAATTGCAGGAGACACATCACACATGACTTTGATTATGCCATTTTAGAGCTTGCAACACTGTCAAATCCAACTGACATCGGTCAAAAACACTCACGTGATTTTAAAATGTAATTTAAATGTTAATCCATTGTTAAATTTAATTTAGACAGTTGAATAGCTGAAATTCTAAAATACACGTTGTGTGGCGTTAATAGTACAATTTTAAGCATGCAACACTGTAAAAGCCAGTTGACACCTGTTGAAAACAGTCATGTGACCTTAAAAATGTAGTTTAAATGTTGCAAAATTGGTAAATTATTATAATAATTTGTAATGAATATTGTTACAACTCAATATCATGTAACAAAGATTTTAACATAATAATTACATGTGCCTATGCTGTTCTGTTCATTTTTCATTCAATTTTGTTATATTAATACACTACATTTTGAAATATACAGACAATGCCTCAAAATACTCTCTAATGTCTTGTAATACCTCACAATGCTTTGTAATAATGGGAAAGTGCCTCATAATACCTCAAGTGTGTACACCAAATTACCTCGGTCATTTACCCCTTGGGTTTTTGACATTTATTTGAAAACAATTGAATATTAGTATGGAGTATGTTGCATAAAATATGTTAAGAATTGTTTCTAGAATCCAAAACCTCGTTCAAAATAAAAACATAAGGTTCAAAGTGTTTTTGCTAAAGTGTATAATGATGATTATTGTGTTAAACATAAAACGATAATGAAAACTGTAATGCTTTTCATTTGAATGTTAATTTAAGTAAAATCACTATACTGACCTTAAAACTTGCTTTTTATCCACTGTTCTAATATAGGTAAGTAGTTAAACCCATTGCACACAATTTCACTCTTCAACTCGATTGATATGTTGCACCTTCTATTGGTTCCTCCTTCCTGGATTAGGTGAATTTATTCATAAAGGTTGTGTTTTTTTATCCACATGGAAAAGTAGTCAAGTATTCAGCATATACTGGATATAACTGGTGTGAAGGCAGCAAGCCGGATTCCAGCAAGCCGGAGCCGAAGATGCCCGATTGGTCAGTGGCGGCGATTTATTTTTTTCTATTGGCAAATACATTCAAAAATTTGTATATTTCTAATTACTTACATGTTATAGTACTTATAATCATCTGAAACAATACACATTAAAGCAATACAATTATGTTTTATTAAGTTACCACCTTTAAACTCAATTTCTATTAAAAGTGCACATTCAACAGACTGATAAATAGTAAACAAAAAATACGAATATAAAATACTCGAATACTCCAAGACAGAAAATTACAGCAAATACAACGTTGCCACATTTACTTATAGGCGCTTTCTGAAAAATTGTAGTAGGTACTTTGAAAATTGAACATAATGAATACGAATACTAACCGTATATTTTGTTGGTTTTTCTTGGTTTCTGGACAAACTGTCCCGCCTCCCACATTGTCTTTCTGGCCTTTAATAGTGACTATTAGTAGGTACATTTGGGTACCAATCACTTGTCCTTGCATGCCGTAGGGACTTTGAAAATTGTACATAATGAATACGAATACTAAACATATATTGTTGGTTTTTCTTGATTTCTGGACAAACTGTCCCGCCTCCCACATTGTCTTTCTAGCCGATAATAGTGACTATTACTAGGTACATTTTGGTACCAATCACTTGTCCTTGCATGCCGTAGGGACTTTGAAAATTGAATATAATGAATACGAATACTAAGCATATATAGTTGGTTTTTGGGATAGAAACTTCCAGTTATTGTTACATTACCCATAGTAGAGCCATGTTTAAGAATAATTAGATTTTTTGCAAGTATAGCGTCTAATCGCAAAATGTATTTTGTAAATGTATGTGGTTTAACAAGTTCAAACTGAAAATCTCCACTCTGGCGCCATATAACAGACGTGTACGTGCCTAGAATAGGGAGCGGTAAATCGGTGGATGTCAAATGTTTTGGGTAATTCCATGAAGGCAAGAATGCAGGTCTTCCTGTACGTGCCGATACAGAGGGTGGCAATTTTGAATTATCTATTCTAGCGAAAGCAATTTAATCTAATAAAATCTGGCAACTTTTTTACAATGGTATGGTTATACAATGGGAATTGGTCAGAATTGTTCGTTTTGGCTCTTATCTTTGTTGGTTTTAAGGCTTTCTCGGTTTCGTTGGGTGTTGGGTGGCTTCATTTCTGTTTTGATCTTAGTGTTGGTAGTTTGTGTTCTGAAAAAATGTAAGTAATTAAATAGATACTCGTCTAGCGCCAATAATATCTCGTGTTAATTAACTAAATTGCTGGCATATGGTTGAAAGAAACCGCTCGATTTCTTTCGAAGAAATTTCAGTTAAATTATTTTGAAGTGATATGTTTTATCTGTCCAACGTTTAATTTAGTAAAATTAGACTAGTAGGCTATAATCGGTATCGGCCCGAAATTTCATATCGGTCGATCACTAGACTAGACTACATTGTTGGTTGTTTAAATTACCCGCTTTTCAATTACATTACCAAATTGTTTCAGGAGCGAAAATAATAATGGGAATGGAGGTGAGATGCCAGAATTTAGTCTGGCATCCATCCCTGAAGAGGAGGAGGACCTTTTGTTGTCCGATGGTATGTAGAATTAACATTTACAACAAATTTATCGCACCTCCAAAACTTAAATAAATCGGAAAAATTTGTATTTTTTTTTTTTTTGCAGATTCGATGGTGGAGGAAGAACCGCGCCCGCAGCGGCCCGAGCCTGGTCAACAGGCCAGCGTGCCCCCCTGCACCTGCAAGTGCAGGGGGGCACTTGCAGGTGCTAGTGGCCCTGCAGTTAGCGGCCCTGCAGGTGTTAGCGGCCCTGCAGGTGTTAGCGGCCCTGCAGGTGCAGCTGGCAATCCAGGCAGGGGAGGTTGAGGCCGGAGCCGTGGCCGTGACCGTGGGCGTGGGCGAGGCCGTGGAGGTGGGCGAGGAGGCCGTGGAGGTGGGCGAAGCCGTGGAGGTGGGCGAGGAGGCCGTGGAGGTGGGCGAGGCCGTGGAGGTGGGCGAGGCCGTGGCCTTCGACTTACCAATAGTAAGCTTTCAGCAATAAAGCATATATTTTTTAAATAATAACTATTTTCTTCTTTTTGCAGACCAATTAGTTGTAGCCCTCCTAAGGAAAATTCTAAGTTAAGAATAAAATTGTTTGAAAATACCATGTTTACTTTATTTACTGCCAACTCGTTACAGCCACCAGAACAGCAACAATTTTGAAACTTATTTTTTCTAGGAATAATATACTATATAGGGTGATTCACGGTGATGGTTAATTAGAAGTATCTAGAGAGCAACTCAATATTTTTTGTTGAAATTTCGAGTGTAGCCTAGGTTGGGTCCAATCTCTCTATTTAAAACATTTTGAACTTTGCGGTGTTGCCAGATCAGTCAGAATAAACACCAACTTTTGATTTTCAAATGGAAGTCTGTTTTTAATCTCATTTTTGAATTCCTCGCAAGAAGGCTAGTAATTAATTGTTAATACTTCCCTATACCTATCGCACCGTTCCTTAGATATTTTATAAAAATGGTGAACTTGTCAGCAAAACGGTGGTCTAAACTTTAATTAATTTCTCAAGTCCAGACAGTTTTGCTGATGTGACCTTTTGTCTTCAGTTAGACAATACTACATGGTTGAAAAGCCCAGACACAAAAAATGAAAAAAACCTACAGTGTGGTTAATATTAACCTTTTAGTCGGACAGATAAAAAAACTGCAAAAAGTCCATTTTTTTTTTTTTTTCACGTGATTTGTTTTACAGGGAAATCCCGGAAAATTACACGTGGAACGCAAAGCGCGGTCAATGGCAATCAGGTGTTTATAATCGTAAGATGGTTGGCGTTGCCGTGGACGTCAAATCAACGCACAACGATGAATTGTACTGTTTGCGTACACTGTTGCAACATGTGCGTGGCTGCCGATCATTTGTGGAACTGCGCACTGCCCGTGCATTTGATTCGGACAGTGGTCAGTTTGAGACGATCGTTTGCGACACATATCGTGAAGCGTGTGCGTCGCGGTCTTTTCGCAAACACTGATATATTTGAACGTGCGATGCAACAGGCTTCGACTCGTGCGGTACCATATCGTTTACGTAAATTTTATTCTTTATTAGTGTTGATCAGTTTGGACGCGGGCCAATCATATGTGGTCAATGTTTTAGCGCTTTGGTCCAAATTCAAGTTTCCGCACATCATTGCCGACTTGGTATTGGGTCCACGTCCCACCACCACTTATACGGTCATGCCTATCATCTTGCCATTGCACAGATCGATTCGATCTTGACAAGAAATAGTAATGACGATAACTTGAACTTGACCTTGGCCAGGTTGGGTTTGCACGATCCTGAAGCAATCTCCTACGATGACGGACATAATGACGCAGATACCGAGGTAGTCATTGATGTGTCGGGCGTCGTGCGGTGGAAGGGGTGGCGGTGCAGTTTCCCAATTGTCAACATCAGTGATGACAACAACACCAGTAGCAACAATAACAACAACAATTGCTGCTGCCGCTGCAGCAGGGACAACATCAACAGTACAAGTGATGGAGTCTGTAGTAGCAGTGGTAGCGCAAGTAGAAGTAACGGAAGTGACGGAACCGCAAGTGGTGGAACAGGTTGTGATGAAGGAGACGGAAGTGGCGGCGGCGACGGCGGCGGAGGGAGTTGCAGTAGTTGTAGTTACAACTGCTGTGACTGTTTGGTGTTAGTGAGTGGTTAGTGTCGCAACGTCTTCATCGATTTGGTCATTTCGATGACGACGACGACTGCGACGACGAGGACCAGAATAGATGCCTAATGTTCGCGATTTCTAGAATTTGTTTTATATTGACGGCCCGGCTGGCATGGGAAAAACCTTTTTGTATAATGTATTAAATGCTCGATTAAAGTCGAGCCGATATACAGGGTGTCCCACGACGAAAGACATCGATTGGTATTGGAAAAAGTATAAATAGGAGAGTTTTGAAAATTTGGCAGGATACTGATGTGGGCATGCCCAATCTAACTAAAATATTTTCAAGATGGTTGCACTTCCGTTTATACCGGAAGTCGATCACAACTTTCTTATTTTAAATAGAACACCCTATATATTATTACATATTTGGATTCCTCACAAAATTCTGACCAACTTTTGTGTACAATGCCCTATGACTATCTCTAGCCGTTTTCGAAATATTTGATGTTTTTCCAAAAAAGTGACAGTTGCAACGCTCAACATCTTTTTGTATCCTGTCAAAACCGTATTTTATATTGCAATAAAACTTTGGGTTATTGTAAATAAAGGATCGTTTTATTAAATTGAGGGTGCGTAATGACTCATTTGTATACAGGGTCGTCAAAAAAAAATCATAAACTTGCTACTAAAAAAAATAAAAAATCTCAAGTTTTTTAAATAAAACCCCCCATTTTTTACGACGGAATCATTTTGAGCATTAAAAATTACTATACGTTTCAATTTACTTGCCTATACCTAAATCCAACCCATTTCGTTTTATTTGAGAATAAACATTTTTTTATTAGGCTGCATGGTTGGGATTAGCTGGTACTCTAGTTGGTCATGCTTTTGACACACGGTGATATTGGAGACTTGCAGAGCATGTTAATAACACTAGTTTTGAGTGTTTTGACAACTGCAAATATGCCGTAGCGGTTACGTTATTCCAACCAAGATTACTTAAATCTGTTTATTATTTACGGAGAATGTGATAAAGTTGTGAGTAGAAGATGTGAGGTATTTGCCGCTCAACCTCTTTTAAGTGTTGCACTAATTTAAATGAAAAATGGTGAAATTTATGCTTCTTCAGGATCCTCTGATTTGAACTTTTGGATATGCCTTGTCGTAAATAGACTTTCTTTAACATACGATTTTAAGTGGACTGTGTGGTGAACTAAGAATCCAAGCAAGAGTGACTTGTGAATCAGACCAAGCATATACTGCATCAATGGTGAGCAGAATTTCATAAGAGGATATAACAAACAGTAAGTCGTCTAATAAATAAGCGTAGTTCGAGTAAGTCGTCTAATAAATAAGCGTAATTCACATAGTTCGAGTCGAGGTAATGAAACTGTTTTGAGTGGCGATACACGAGATTTGCCCCTACTACTTGCCGCTACCAAGGAGCATTCTGTTTGTCCGTTACTGGAAATTGACCTGAAATACACAGCACAACCGTAGCCGCAAGAACTCGCATCGCAAAATCCATGGACTTCCACACGCGTAGTTGATCCTAAGCACGACATAAGACGAGGAATGCGAATTTTAGAAATTTCAGGCAATTCAGAGGTTATTTTTTCCCAAGTTTTTACAATTTCATGAGATGGTATTTCATCCCAATCAGATTTGGACAACTATAAAAGTTGCAAAATGCGCTTAGCAAGGAAAATCATTGGAGACAAAAACCCAACCGGATTAAATATTCTAGCAATTTGAGACAATATGTTCCGTTTTGTACAGGGTACGTTGATTGGAGTATAACAATATGAAAATATGTCATTTTGTGGATGCCATTGGAGACCTAAAATCTTTACAAAATTAGGACCATCACTATCAAAAGTCAATGGCATCTGTGGATCAATAGCTTTTACCGCAGATAATAATTCGGAGCAGTTGCTGGCCCATTTTCTCAATTCAAAACCTCCCTTTTCAAGCAAAGAGATCAGCTCTTGTTGTAATTTAAGAATGTCTTTCACTGATTCAGCACCCGCAACGCAGTCATCTACGTAGATCGATCCGTCTAAAACCTTGGCCGCTAGAGGATGATTATTTCGCTCAAAAGAGGCTAATTCTTTCAGGGTTCTTAAGGCTAAATAAGGCGCAGAAGATTCTCCAAAAGTGACCCAATTTAAATGGTATTCCTTGACAGAGTATTCCTTGATCGGTCGAAAAACGCCAAAGAAAACGTTGATATTTTCTATATTCTGGCTTGATCAGTATTTGGCAGTACATCTGTTTAATGTCGCAAACAAATACGTATGGGTATATTCGTAATCTTAACAAAATAGAGGACAAGTTTTGATGCAGTTTAGGTCCAGCAAACAGTGTATCATTCAAGCTTAAACCCGCGGTACCCTTTGCGCTAGCGTCGAAAACAACACGGAGTTTAGTAGAGACGCTGTATTATGGAATATTTCTCGTGTTTGGAGATGTGAACGTCTGCTGTCATTATATCTGACTAACACGAGTAATGTTACTCGTTCTCTTTTATTTAATTGAACTATTTTCTATTCAACTTGCAATGCGCTTGACACATTATAAATCTTTGACACGAAATCAACCTATTTTGAAATTCCAAAAACTCATTCCTAATTCACCTTCTTATTTGATATTAACAGGTTTTTTTAGTCAACAATGAAACCTGTTGTTCTCTGCTCAAAGTTTAAACTCAGATTTCTCGAAACTGGCTGGATAAAACTTCGTTCATCCTTAATTGCTGATTATCGGAATTTTGGTAGAACGTGAAAATTGATTAAAATCATAATCGATCCATTAAAAAAAATGTGGTAAATGTCGCTGGTCCGAAGTTCTAGGTCCTAAAAATTCGAAACGACTATCTAGAGATAGATTTTTTAACCTTACGTGATATTCCAAAATTGCATATTTGTAGCTTTTACCTTGCGGAAAAAGGTAGACCGTTTCGAAACATTTGGAGTACCCTGTACAATACTATTAATTAGTTTTTATATTAAGTATTATAGCCCCATCTGTGTTTTTTTTTTGTTGAAAGCATTTCTTTGCAATATTTTTTCTTAGCCTTGATGTCAAATGAGTAATTTCGGAAATATTTGAAATTTTTATACCTGCATATTCACTATGCATATTAAAAACATGCCATTTAATTATGTTTCTGTTATGCAGAGTTTTTCACAATAATATACAGGGTATTAAACTTTTAAATTTTTTTCTTATAGTTTTTACAGTTTTTGAAATAGCTCAATTTTGGACTATATGTTGACATTAAGCCCTACGTAATTGGATAAGTTATATTTTTCACGTACGTTATGAATGATGCATGACAAATACTTGAAATCGTTAGGATAATCCAAAAATATAATAATTTACAGGGTGTTCCATTTAAAATAAGCTAGTTGGTGCCTACTTCCGATATAAAACCGGAAGTGCTAGAACACTGTAAATGTTTTAGATTTAGAGCCCGGTGGGACACCCTGTATTGAAACAAAACTTTGTTGAAGCTGTCATCAAGACAGCATGTGTTGAAATAAAAAAGTGTTTTTGGACCGTAGTTTATATAGCAAACTTCGGTTATTTTTTTATGCATTATCGAGCTCTGAAATATAACGCATTTATCGTGGAACACCCTGTATATTTCACTATAAGAAATAATTATAATTACAAATGTCTATTTTTAGCTTCCTTTGAGAAAGCAGACAAAACTGTGGAGGATATACTAAACACTGAAAATTCCGATTCAGTAGCGTCAGTAAAAAGTGTGTAACGAAGTTACTAATTTTTCGCTGATTTAGTTAAAATACGCGTGACCTTCACTGCTGGGTGCTAGACCGCGGCCGTCGTGGCGTCGATTCTATCGGGACCGTCCGGGGCCGTTCGAAATGGTTCGGTGGGCGCTGAGAGTGGGTACCGCCACTAACAGCCCCCACCGTGGGTTTTGTGTATAAAAGAAGGCCCCGAGCCGGAAAATGGGGATTCTTCGATCATCAAAAGATCGAAACCAGCCAGCTAAGCCGATCCGTGCCGACCGTTATCTCTTATCTCCGCGAATTTGTAAGTAAAAAAATAGACACATACCGACCGTCCGGTATTTGTTCTGTTTGCTGTTTAAAACCCGTACCGTTAACTGTAGATATTTTAATAGACTGTAAATTGGGGCATTTTCAGTATTTTCCCGGGGTTTCCGTTTGGGGAATTTTCAGTATTTCTCCGGGGATTTTCATTTGGGGCATTTGCTATATTTGTCCGGGGATTTTTCATTTGGGGCATTCACTAAATTTGTCCGGGGATTTTCATTTGGGGCATTTGCTATATTTTTCCGGGGTTTTCCGTTAGAGGGTATTTCTGGTGAAACGGCGCCGGCTTCAGTTACTTTGTTTGTGAAACAGTCAGGTAATCCTTCTGGTCCTGTTCCTGTTTGTTGAACACCGGGGAAACGGTGTAGCAAGCGGGAACGGTGAAACCTGTGACTCGTTTGCTTAGCTCCGGGGAAACGGAGCAGTAAGCGGGTTTGGGGATACTGGAGGGATTAGCGGCTGTGTGACTGGCAACGTCACGAGACTTCAAACCTCTGTTGCATGCTTGGGGAAACAGTGTGCAACGGAGGCTCTATTTGTCGAACCCCGGGGAATCGGGGAGAGGCACCTAGAGGTTAGGTCGAGTGACGGGAACACCGCTGGTCACGTAATTGGGCCTCATTGGGTTTTGGAACGAATATCGGCGCTGAATAGTCAGTTTTACATAACCGTACCGTACCGCCGTTCTTTCACCGTGTCACAGTCAGTCTTAATCTACCGTAGTCAGGCTTATCAGTAGTGAAGGGTCCGTAGGTAGTTTTCATTATCGTTACACGCTTTCCCCGTACCACCGTATAAGGTAATTTCCGTTTCATTGGGTATTCGTTACCGTGAGTATTTACTGTAAGTAATGAGAGCCGTAATACAGTGCAATTAGTGAAAACAGTTGTTTTAATTTTGTTTTCTTCCCGAACCCTTTGGAACTTTTCTCCAGCTGTCTAAAGGCTACCCAGGTACCGCAAAGTGGACCTTCAGCCACTATAAATAACGAAGGTGGCGCCCGAGGCAACGTAACCGAAGAAAACCGCGAGAAAAGCGCTACAAGTGCTATTGTGCGCAAGGAAGCATCCACCAAATTGCCTATATCTGGCCGTTTTCCAGAAAATTCGAATTCAGATGACAGGAATTCTGATTCATCTGACACTGGCATGTCTCAAAATAAAAAACAGTTTGCAATTGATCGAATGGGAAAAAAGCGGCGCTATTCAGATTCAACATCATCATCAGAAAAGTCTGAAGTAGCAATCAAGAAGAAAAGTGCTTTAACGGGTTTAAAACCGATGAAAAATTTGGACAGTGGTAGAAATGTTAAACATTTTGAGAGGCAACTTGAATCAACCATCTTAACTGAAATTAATACTGCTGATGAGAGCAATTCATATATCACCATTGCTCATAGTCATAACGTTAACAATGATAGTGTTCAAAGTCCACTACGTAAGTATTAGCTTGGTTTATGTAGTTAAGAGTAAAATAAAACAAAACTAAGATAACGAAGCAACGAAATGCCTGCTCTAAGTGTTTTGAATGTGACAAATAAAAACGCAAACATAACATCAAAATATTTACATCAGGTATTTCATGTCACGTCATCTTATTTTTGATTGATTTTCTTCATAGTTTAGAAGTGCTAAATATTAACTTTCTAAAGCTAGTGGTTTAGAAAGTTAATATGTCCCGCTTTTCATGAGTATACCCTGATATCTAAGTTAATAATAATGCCATTTATTTTAAATTATGGTGGTGCTTGCATGTCATGACATACATCACGTCTGCAGAGAAATGAAGTGTTTGGCATAATAAACATTTTTATTTACCATTGGCGTGCTGTGTTGGGTGGGGGTAAAAAGGGGTTGATTTTTTGGAAAAATATATTCGTCAAAAAAAATATAAAAAATATATAGAAATTGACTCTATAAAAAAATATAGAGTCAATTTTAGTTAACTTTTTCTACCAGATTTAGAATCACCCTTTACCCCCCCCCCCAACACAGCACCAGCACGCCAATGGTAAATAAAAATGTTTATTATGCCAAATACTTAATTTTTCTGACATACAATCACCACCATAATTTAAAGAAAATCGCATCATTATTAACTGAGATATCAAGCTGTACTCATGAAAAGCGGGACACACTGTATATATATATACATGCATTTCTATCTTAGTCGCCTCCATACATAACACAGGCGCCCAAGCCTCCACTATAACCGCCATAGTTACAGGAGTGTATTTTGCATGATTACGCTTCATAATTCAAGGTCTTTCATGGGCACAGCAGAGGGGTAAGGAAAAACTATAAGGAAAAAAGTTGTATATACGGTATGGGTTTAAATGTAACCGGCCTCCACGATGCGGCGGTTTACTGGCCTCCGCGCAATATACAGCGCCATGTGGAACCGACGCAGGGGTCACCGACACAGTTGCCAATTTTATCTGTCTGGTTCGCCCACTGATTTGGCCTGGACAGCTAAAAATAGATTTTTTGGAACAGGAAACTTATTTTAATATTCAGTCCAGCCGTATTTTCGTTCTTTTTCGATCGCTATAGGAGCCACATTAGACAGTTTGTGGTGTTCTATATTATATACTGATCGTATAGTTTCTGCGTTATTCATTCTAGTATTAGACACATGTCTGACAATAACTGAATATAATGACATCAATATTTTTGTTTCGTTTTTAATACTTCATTAACTCAAGCAAATTGATAAAATAAACATTGCAATATAATTATAAATCGTTTATTAATTTATTATGTTCACTTTGACTTGCATTTCTAGACTATCTCATTTTAATTATAATACGAGTCGTTGAGTATTTACAATCAATATTGTTATTATTTTATAAACGTGATTAATTCCTTAGATTAACAATGTTTATTGAGTTGGGTCATTTTTCAGTGACCTCAATTTTTCAATAGGTCGTGAAAAAGGAAATTTTCCTATTGTTTGTTTAAAACTTTAAATTCTAGTTTTTTGGGGGAAACAAATTATAGTTTTTAGGGTGGCAAATTAAAGAACGTTCTAACTTATAATGCTTATAGATTAAAAAGGCCTGTCATTTTTGTTTGACGACCAAGTAACAAATTTTAGCGTCAAAAAGCCTTGCCTAAAATTTGTTCAGTCTATAAACTAAAACTTTCGTATTTTCAGTCTGTCAACTGATTTGTTACAAAAAAATCAACTTGACACAAATGTAATTTTTATAACAAAGTAAAAAAATGCTTTATTATTTGATGCTTGTAGACAAAAACTATTTGCTGAGTCTAATACATATATTCATGTGCCAATATGAAGAAAAAGTTTAAAAACGTAACCTTACCAATAACTGTCTAATATCAGGCATTATGCCTAAAAACACCATCATATAACTATAATCATAAAGATGTGGTAAAGTTGTATTTTTTTAAATGCTTTATATTACATTTATTTAAATAGTTCTATTGTTTGTAAGAAGGATTTTTTAAATAAATGACACATCTAGCGAGCAACGTTTTTTCAGAAAAAAACGTGCAAGTTAAAAGTTTCCATGTTTGCAAATCCGAAAACCAAAGAAGAAATTAGAAGTAGTGAACGTCAAGAAATTTGACTTGAACTTTTTCATTTATCATAAACTATGTCAAAATGCCTTTTGTGATCCTTTTCGGGTAAAAAAATGTTCAACAAAATTTAGAATAAAATGTATGCTTTAAATTTAAATTTAATACAGCATATAACTAATCTTTCTTATAAAGAAATAAAACTATTCACAAAATGTAATAAGGTAAAACTACCAATAGATGACGACCTATAAAAATTCTAAGAAACTTAAAAATAAACCCCCAGTCGAAGGGTCAAAATATTTGAGAAAATTTAAATCAGTATAGTTTGTCCAAAAACAAGTTATTCTCAATGAAACTGATGTACTACCTGCCATAAATATGGACCAAAGTTTATTTAGAGTATGGCAGCCGGAAATCAGTGTGAAGAGAGAGAGAATTAGCTATGTTTGGAAGAAACTGAGTACCAATGTAACTTTGCGATGGTCAGCTATTGGCAAGGTGGCCATGTCATCTTTTAGTAGAGCATGTTGTCTATTGCTTAAAACGCATGCCATCTTTTAGCAAATTGGGAATATTTATGTAAGGGATAAACACACTTCAAAATAAATAAAAGTTATAAATTTGTTGTCGAACCTTTTATAAAAAAAACTGCTACATAGGTCGATAAAAAGCTATGGCAAATTAGTGCATACAATTTGTTTAAAAACATAATAATTTAAAACTGTATTATTAAATGTTTACATTTTATCTTCAGAGTGCCACATATAGGAATGATTACTTTAGTATACAGGGTGTTCAATTTTAAAGCAAATCTTTTCTATACCAGAATTTTCTGGGAAAGCCGGTTTGAACCGACACTTATTTTTTTCAATTCGGCAAGACATAAATCCGTATGCATCCGCGGGACTTCAGGTGCAGCATACTGTATATTAACTTGTCTTAAAATGTTTTTATCTGTAGCTTATTGTAATTTGTTGTTGCATCGGATGGCGCTAATACAAATTACATGCAAAAAAAAATGTGAAAAGCCTAACATATTTTAACAAGAAGGGACATAATTCTTTTGATGTTGGGGTGATGTTTTTGGCTGACCTCGAGTTCCCTTTGGTAGGAAACATGTTGCCGGTTGTCTCTTTCTTTGAAATAAAAATGGCATCCAATTATCAGAATCAAATATAATATAAACTAATTTCTTATAATCATTGTTTAATTCTTTTGAGTCCAAGTGTTTTAAGTTCGCCTATTAATCATTGGAAGATATTAGTCCTTATTAACTATTATTAACTTTAAACCGATGTTTCAAAACAAATATTTGATGTGGTCTGAGATACGGCCACGTTTTTCAACAACTTGAATGAACAACCAATAAAACTCCTGATATTTAACGGCCAAAGCCGATATCAGTCGCTTGTCAATTAAACTTTGGTAGGAAGAGTCCATCTCTCTCTAATTCGCTTTCTCTTTTCAACTGTCTGTTCTTGTTACATAGCTATTCTTTGATATTAGCTACTAAATAGTATTCAAACAATATTGTCTTAAAGTTTTATCGCAATCCATTCAAGAATGGTATACTTTTACTACTATACTTTTATTTTACTGGCTCTTAACCTAGTACATAATTACTGTCAAATTAAATGAACGTAAAAATGTAAAAAATGACTTCTGTCCATTTGAAAATTTTTACATTTTTGGCTGACATTTTCGTACAACAAAATACTGACATTTTTCACAACCCTTAGAGAGCTTGAACTAAGACTTTAAAATAGTAAAAGCTAATTAGTTAGATAAGTTTAAGTTGGTTATCCTTCTAAGTTACTTTTCAAAAACTGCACTCCTACTAGTCAATTCTTCTAATGGTGGAAGTGTTCGAATTAAGGTGCAACACCATAAAATGTAATATTAAAATAGACATTACGCTTGCAAGTTTGTGAATTAAATTTTAAAAACCTCTAAACGTGTGTTTTGAGATACCATTCAGGCCTATTATTGTATATGACACAACTAAAGTTCTAAAATGTTCCCAGCTATTAAATGAACTAGTTTGTATGCAAAAACGTCTAGTACAATATTTCTTACCCTGTATTCTGTAATTAATAAAGAAATTACTTTTATTAAAAATCAATCTGTGCATCTCATCTTATGAGAAACGGTTTTTCGAACCCCTCTTTGCTGTTAAACGTAATTTTGGAGATTCATGTCGTTCAAAATAACCAGAAATTTTGCTGTTTCAAAAGAAGGTCGAAAATATTTAAATTTTGGGTTCTTTTCCAAGTTAGCGCAATATCAATCAAAATCGAAAACTTATAATAGACAGAAAAGCACAGAATTAAAAAAATTAAGTCAACCAGTTGATCTCTACTTCCGACATGAATAAAAGTGCCTCTCTCTAGAAAATATATATTCTAAATGAGTATGCCAAGTCAGCTTTAGTTTGAGACATAACTTTTTAAAAGATCACACATTCAATTAATGAAGCCGATATTGGTGCGACACTCTGTATAAGACAGCAAACTAGTTAGGACGCCCAGTATATATTAATATAAGTTAAGTGGCCTTCAAATTGGTTATGTACTCTCGATCATTTGGCATCCAACCCCCTCACTCTTATATGCAACTACAAAATTTGGTATATGCTCTCGATCAACTGGCCTTCAGTGAGTAATGCCGCGGTGTTGCCGCTTTTTTGAGTCGGATTAGCGGTATTTCATGCGGAGTTGATGCCGCACAGGACATGTGTCGTTTGTATAAACGTATGAGATCGCTCCGCCACGTGGTGGAATTTTCGTGAACTACATTGTATAACTGTATATGTGTATTGCTAAAATGGCCTCCGACATAAATTTTGCGTACGGCCCCCAGGAGGCCAGAGAGACATCCTGAGAAATTATTAAGGTTGATTCGTATTGGCCTCCGATTTTTCGAATTCGCCTCCGTTTTGGAGGCGTGTGCGAATGTTAAACTATGCGAGTCGGAGGTGTATATGTCGAAATGCATATATATATATATAATTTTATTTTAATGGTATGTTTGTATTTGTACTTTATATTTACTACTGCACAAAGCTTTGTCAACGGAATGTTATTCTTTAAGACAATAAAGCAATTTTGATTTGATTTGAATACTTCTGGTTGGAAAAACGGAAAACCAATGGGAAAAACAGCTCACTACGGCAATCAGGATACTCAGAAGATAGAATAAACCGGGCAACCGGACATTCACCAGCTTCCATCGTACTTGGGTACGAATTACCGATGCCAGGAGAGTGGAAAATTCAGTGGAATAAGTTCCGACGCACCCAGAAAAGTGCCCACCAACGAAGACGCCAAAATCGGAAGATTCGAGCCAAACAGCTGGAATTCGTCAACAAGGAATTTCCCAGACCGCCCAAAAATCAAGTTTTACCGCGGACAAAAGGTAAACTTGAGAAACCCCGCACATGGTGCACTCTCTACACCATGGCTAGGACCTGATGAAATCAGAAAAGTGGTGTCAGACGTTATCTACGAAATCGAGCCGCCCCCGAGGAAAACGTAGTGAACTACGACCTGGTGGACCAGATTCCCGTGACGGACGAAGAAACCAGCGAAGACAACGACCTGGGGGAGCCGCAAAACCTAGCCAGAACCCTAGAAACCGACGAGGAATCGATTTCTAGTGAAAAAGCGGCCCCTACAGCGCAACAGAACACCGATGACGGTCTGGACGACGAAACGTCGGAAAAACACACCGCAAGTGTCCCGGTGTCGTTCAGCTAGCTCCACCCTGAAACGACCGTTAGTGACCGTTGGTGTCAATACAGGCGAAAATGGCCTAAACAAGGAGGGGTTACGCGAACAAAACTAGTTGCAGCAGTCAGATTTTCGCAGTTTACGCCGAGCAGTTGAACCGGACGGTCGTCAGTGTCAACCGTGTTCAAGTGCGTTTCGTTAGCGATTTCAGTGATTCACACGCGAGAAGTGTCAGTGACAGCTACAGTACTGCGAGGATCTCCCGAAAGAGATTACTCCCAATCATGTCGACTACGTCGATGCCGACGAAAAGCTAGAAAAAAATGGAAAAAAACGCTACACAAGTACACCAAGTACATTAGCGAGCAACAAGCAGTAATCGAACAACTCCAGAGCAGCTTGAAAGCCCAACAAGATGAATTGAAAGAATTCAAAGCTAGGTATCAGGAACTCGAAGAAGTCAATAAACACCATCAAGCAACCATTAGAAAATTGCAAATTAAACTACATAATGTTCCAGAACAAGTAATTGAAACCGATAACAACACTATGGAAGAAGATTTTCCCCCGCTTAACTCCCAAAAAACTAAGAAAAGGACAGCTTCTCCAGAAACTAACGCCTCAGTGTCTCAGCGTCAAAAACAAAAATGTCAATCAGTAAGTACTCCCATAGTGAATAACTCCGCGCAAAATCCAACCCCAGAAAAACTCAAGGAAAAAATTCTCCCAATAGTCTTGAGAAACAAGGAAATATTTAATAAAGTCACCGTCTACTTGAAAGACGCCCGAATCAATTATGGAAACGTAGTCAATAAGCCAGAAGGAATCAAGCTACATCCACCAACCATAAATGACTTCAAATTCATTATAAATTTCTTTGAAAAAGAAAAAAATCCTTTTCATACTTTCCAACTGGACGAAGAAAAGCAACTTCATATAATACTTAGGGGAATCCTAGAAAATTGACCTGAGGAGAAAATCAAAACAGATTTGGAAAATCTTGGCTTCCACCCCTCAAAAATCCAAAGATGGCGATAGAAAGATGGAAAACCAATGCCCTTGGTACAAGTACTTCTCCCAAAATCTGAAAAATCAATCTTCCAGCTTACAGCGATAGACAACATGACAGTCAAAGTAGAGGCGCAACATTCAAAAACCAATTATACTGTCACGAAGGATAATAAATCAAATTTATTACTTGAGCGGAAACATTAAAATTGTGGAATGCGGTCAGAGTGCAACTGCAATTATGATGCATTTGCTGAATTGCGAAATAATGTGGAATGTTTTCCAAGTACCGAGGGTCGAAAGGTCGTCACGAGTTGTCGGCTAGACGAGGCCAGGTTGGGAGTTTTGATGGGTGGAACCAGTGTCTGGAATGCTATAAAAAGGAGGTTGTACCCTAGAGAGGGGTTCAGTCCAGTTCTTTCCAGTCAGTCCAGTTTTGCTGTGCACCACGTTAGTGACCGAACCGCAAATGTAAATTAGACATGTCCGTAACGCTCAAGTAAAGTTAATCGTGAACGCGCTCCAAAGTGACCAGCCTCTCTCCAAGATTCTGTCTTCTATAGAGATGTGAGTATGTTTATTGTACTTCTATGTTGTGTATTAATTTACACCTGGTTTATTATGATTTTATTGGGAGTTAGTAACGTTTTCGTTGGGTTAGGAAACCTGTTATTTTATTAGTTAGTAAGTTAGGAGTTGTTAGGTTAAAGTACTTATTTAATAGAACTTGATGGTAGAGTTAACTGTGTTTTATTTTCACGCTGAAACGAGATCCCAGGCAAATAAGTTAAACTAAATTCAACAAGTCACGCTAGTCGTGACATATGGTGGAGGTGCCTACGTTTCAGGGTGGAAAAAACATAATTTTTATCTTTTTTAAAAAAAAATCGTTCTATTTAAAATGGGGGGTTCTTTATCAAAAGAAGAAGAAATTATTATTTCTCAAGCGGGTAATAGCGGGTTTAAAATAATCGTTTAAATTTTTGTCCAAAAACTTGAAAAATCGAAATAATTAAAAATACTGCCAAACATTTCGTATTAATTTTACATGAGTGAACCAAGTGACAAATCACGAGTACAAACTCGCAGTAGAGCTCAAAGTGTATCAGACAAAGAAAAATTTGTTTTGCAACAAGCACTAGCCCAAGGGAAAAACCCCGAAAAAGTCTTAAAAGAGTTGAGAGAGTTTAAACCCGCGCATCATAGCTCAACTGTCGGTTTCCCTGCTTCTGTACAGGCATCGATATCTGCAGGTGCCCCAGAATTTGACAAAACAACTTCTATTTTCAGTTTAACAAGTAGTGAGGACGAGAACAGCCCTTTCGAAAAAACTGTCGTAAGTGCTCAAATTGAAACCCCGCGAATTCAAACAACCAAAGCTTCGACTTCCCGAGTTCAGAAAACTAAAGATTCCAAAGCAGGATCACGATCCCCAGAACAGTTTTTTAAGCCAAGAGCTTCATTGAGTAGGACTCCGCCTAAACCGCGAGAATCAGAAGAGTTCTGGCAAGAAAGTCCCTTAGAAGTGGTAGTGCCAGAGCCTACCTCATCCCGCCCCACAGATTTATTACAAGGTTGTAATAATCTTTGCCCACCCCCTGTAATTCGAGAGAGAAACAGTGTGATACGTCATAACAATACTGCAGCAATGGCTAACATGACTTTACAGGTAGCTTTGGCTGAGCCAAAAACTCCAGCCACACCAAAGTTTACATGCCCACCTACATTTAACCCATCTATAGACTATGAAAAGGCAGCGATTGCAAACAGCTGGTCGGAAAACCACAAAATTTCCTACTTAGCAAATTTCTTGGAAGGCCCGGCTCAGACTTGGTTTGATGGTTATATTAACGAACCGGCAAACCAGGCAAAAACATGGACAGTTATAAAAACGGACTTTTTGAAAGAATTTTCTGGCGAACAGCCACTAAGAAAATTAAAGTTTCGATTAAATACACGAAAACATCAAGACAATGAGGATGTTAAAAAATATTATTTTGATTTGCTTGCGTTGCCAACAGAAAAAAAATGATCGGGTATATCAAAACCCAAACGAAAGAGGACAATTTCGTCAATAGGAAGCCCTAACGAGATTGTCCACCTGTCATCATAGGGCGTCAAAGGAGGGTTATTGTATGTGCATTTAAAAGTAAATAATCAAGAAAATGTAAATGTCGTTCTAGACACCGGAGCGTGTAAAAATATTGTTGATTTATATTATATTAATAACATGTATCCTTTGGAAAATGAAGTTGAATTAATTACTGCAGGCAGTTACCCTCTTACACCTATTGGAAATTCACAAGTGACGATTGAAGTTAATAATAAAGAGATACGCGTTGAAGCATTAGTGGTTAAAAATTTGTCCAAAGCTCTAATTTTGGGACATAACTTTTTGACGACGACAAAGTCAGTCATTGACTATAATAACAATAAAGTGACATTGCAGCATGGTTCGGACAAATTAATCCTAAATTTTGGAGATTATGATTCAACTGAAGAATGCGAGCCACAGCAAGACTTGTTCGTAAACATAGCAAACGAGTCAACAGTAAATTCCCTGAAAATTACCGTCGCCAGCGATTACGTGTTGAAGCCCGGGAATGATATAATTTCCCCTATTGAACTTGAACCTACGACCGTCTGACTTAGCGAAATATTGTTTTATTGAGAAGGACAGTTTTTTACGACCGAGAGGTCTTATTTGCGTAGGATTACCGTTTTTGCAGAATGGACATTTTTATATTAAGCTTAAAAATGTCGGTCATCGTAGAATTTTTGTAATAAAAAATTCCACGATTGGTAATCTCGAGAAAACAATTAAAATGGACATGACAAAAATTCCAGATTGTTGTATTAATGAAACCGAAAATGAGGACGAAATAATGACCATGAATGACCATAATCTAAGTAATATAACAAACTTAGGATTACAGAATAAATTGCAAACGCTACTTGCGGAGTATAGTGACGTTTTTTCAAAAACACCAAAATATATGGGGAGAACAGATGTAATTGAACACGAAATTGACGTAGGAAATGCTAAACCTATAAAACAAAAACCTTACAGGGTAGCACAAAAAGAAAGAGAGATAATAGATAAGCAAATAAGGGAAATGGAACAATACGATATAATAAGGCAAAGTAACTCGCCCTGGGCAAGTCCCGTCGTACTAGTAAAGAAAAAGTCTGGAGAGACGCGATTTTGTGTTGATTATCGCAAGTTAAACAATGTAACAGTAAAAAATTCGTGGTCAGGATCTAATATTGAGGATATTTTGACTTACTTAGGAAACGCCCAGTATTTCTCATCGTTAGACATGTATTCAGGTTATTGGCAAGTCAAAGTAAAAGAAGAAAGTAAGCCACTTACTGCCTTTACAGCGCCAGGTCACGGATTATGGGAATTTAATGTAATGCCTTTTGGGTTGTGCAATGCCCCGGCAACATTCCAACAATTAGGGGATGTAGTGTTTAGAGATTTAAAATGGAAAGAAGTTTTAATTTACATGGACGACATTATAATTTTTTCTGAAACAATAGATGAACATTTGGAAAAATTACGTAAAGTTTTCAATAAACTTCGAAGTGCAGGCCTAACGTTAAAACCTAAAAAATGTGAATATCTAAAAGAAAAAATTAATATTCTTGGTTATACAATTTCGACAGATGGAATTTTTCCTGATAAATCAAAATTAGTTTCAATTGAAAATTTTCCAAGGCCAAAAAATGTAAAAGGTGTACAAAGCTTTTTAGGACTTTGTAACTATTACCGGAAGTTTATAGAAAATTTTGCCAAAATTGCACGCCCCTTACATGATCTGACAAAGAAACAGAATAAATTTGATTGGCAGGACATACATGACAAAGCGTTTGAAACACTAAAACAGAAATTAATTAGTGAACCAGTGTTGGCACATTTTCAGCTAAACAAAGGGTGTGAATTAAGAGTAGATGCATGTAAAGATGGAATAGGAGCTATATTATTGCAGGAAGACACAGGAAATAAGTTACACCCTATCGCTTACGCAAGCAGAAGTCTTAGCAAAGCAGAGAAAAATTATTCTATAACTGAATTAGAAGGATTAGCAGTTATATGGGCACTTTCATACTTAAGACACTTTATTTATGGTAAACCTGTAAAAATCGTAACTGATCATCATGCTTTATGTTGGCTAAAGACATTAAAAGATACCACAGGTCGTTTAGCCAGATGGTCATTAAAACTGTCAGAATTTGATTACACGGTGTGCCATAAATCGGGGATTGCACACAAAGACGCTGACTGTGTAAGTAGGTATCCGGTACTGCAACCAGATACGGATAAACACGACGTTGAAGAAATACCAACTGTTAGGGTTTCCCTAATTTAAAAACAAATTAGTGGCAACGTCGGCAACACCGTAAAAATTAAAGTGTCACGTGCGTGTGGAGGGGGGAACAAGGAACGCGAGCGCGACGGCAAGGTTGTGAACACACGCGAGAACAAAAAAGTTGAAAAAAGATATTTGAATGTCTCTTGTAAATAGTTTAGTCTAGTTATAATAAAGTTTTGAGTTGAATACAGTCCACAAGATCGCATTATTGGAAGCAACTACAATCCACGTAACATTTTTTGGTCCTTCTACCGCGGATTAATCGGCATCGACAAGTTTTAATCCAAGAAACCAGTGCAGGGATAAACAAAAACTCGTACAAGGCAATAAAAAACATGGCGTTTGTTTTGGCAGTGGATTGGTGAGCTCGTTCCATTTTTTTACTGTCCAAAAGCTAGTTCCTGTTATTCCGATTTCTTTCCCGTATTTTGAAACCTTTGTAGTTGCTTATATCGTAGAAGTTAGACTAAATTTCAAGAGTGCATTCTTATTTATCGTCCTCAAGGTTGACAAGAAAACGGATTTATTTGAAATCGAAATTTTATTCTCATACATTGTTATCATTTCACGTAAATTCAAGCTGGTGTGTCCGGGTATTATTTAAAATCATCATATTAAGTTTGGGCGTTGATGGTATTTTGTGGAGTTTGCACGTTTTCCGGAGTTTCTCGATTTTAAGCAAATTTATATCGATTTGTATTGAATTCTCGTTTTGCACGTTACACTTTGTCTTATAGTCAGTGGAAAAGATGCCACAAAAAACTAAAACGAACCCAGAAAAACAAGAAATGGAAAATGAAAGGCGTGAGTTAGTTCATGCCAGAGAAGTAATTTGTGATAGACTCGCAAGGTTTATAAGTTTCCTTAAAAACGAACCCGATAATGTATTTCAAATCGAAATTAGATTAAAGAGCGTTGAAGAAGATTTTTGCGAATATGACAGAATTCAGACCAGATTAGAATTTTTAGCAAAAGAGGAGTGTGCTTCTCGGCTAGACACGGAATCGTCATTTTACATGACAATAGCAGAAGCTAAAGAACTTATCGAAAATATAAAATATTCAAAAAATCAAATAATTCAAAGTGCTGCTGCGCCGGTCAACTCAGCTCAATTGACCAGTCCTAACGCGTTAGGTGCGGTTGCAAAATTGCCCGATTTAAATTTACCCACTTTTTACGGTAGTTTCGAAACATGGTTTAGTTTTAAAGACGTGTTTGATTCATTTGTAGATCGTAGACAAGATTTAACAGATACTGAAAAGTTTTTGTATTTAAAGCTGTCTTGCAAGGGTGATGCATTAAAATTAATAGAAAATTTGGATGTCACAGCCTCGAATTACACCACTGCAATACAGTCTTTACAAAAACGATATGAAAATAAGAAAGCCGTTGTGAATTATCACATTAATAAATTGTTGTTTAGTTTACCAAAAGTGTCGGGAGAATCTAGTGTAGATACGCGAAAATTAATTGATGCAGTAAATCAACATATTTTAGCGCTAAGAAAATTAACGTTACCTGTCGATCAGTGGGATGCATTGTTAATACCTTTAATTTTGAAGCGGCTTGATGAAAAAACGACTCGTGAATGGGAATTAAAGCAATCTAGCAACATTTTACCAAAACTCGATGAACTAATAGAATTTTTGACAAAGAAATGTTTTGCGCTTGAATCACTCAATATAGATCACTCTAAACATACAAATAATTCAAAAACTTATGATAAAAAACCAAATTACAGATCAAATCAAACTCAGAGTTTTAGTTCTTCACCTAGTTTTCAATCATATCTCGTTACGGAGAAACAAAGAGTTTTTAAGTGCGTAATGTGTGGGGAATTTCATTTTATTTACCACTGTCCTGAATTTTTAAAACTAACTGTTTCTGAAAGATACGAACAAATAAAGAAACTGAAGCTCTGCAGTAATTGTTTAAGATCAGGACATCAAAAATTTGAATGTCGATCAAGTGGCTGCAAAACTTGTCATTATAAGCATAATTCATTATTACATCAGACAAGATCAGTAGATCAAGCAAATGCTGGTGCAAATGTAGCTAGTAGCGGCAACGTTGCAAGCAAGCAAAACGAAAATTCGCGATTGAGTTGTTCTAACTATGTAAGCTTTTCTTTAGATAATGCCGATCTAGGAAATAAAAATGTTATGAAACTTGATAGATCTACAACGTCAATTTACCAAAATAATAACTCGGAACAAAATGCAACATTATCAGAAAATTTCAACTGTTCGGGAGTAGTACAAGAAATTAATATGTCGTCTGTTGATTCAAATAATGTGTCTGCAAGACAGCAGGGAAAAAGTCAAATTTTACTTTCAACGGTTACTTTGTTAATTGCTGATAATTTAGGAAATTGGCACTCGTGCAATGCTTTGCTCGATAACGGAACTCAGTCTAATTTAATAACGGAATCACTGTGCAAGAAGTTAAATTTAAAACTGGAACAAGTGGTCATAAACTTATCTACTGTGAATAAAATAGTTTCAAACGTTTCTTACACAACTAAAACAAATATAAAATCAAAATTAAATGGATATAAGAGTGAATTAAAATTTTCTGTTTTGCCTACATTAACTGAAAAGTTACCTTTATTTGAATTTGACAAATCTCAATTAAATTATCCACGAAATTTGTTCCTTGCGGATGAAGAATTTAATGTTCCCAAAGAGATACATTTATTAATAGGCATTACTACATTTTACGAGGTGTTAGGAACTAAGAAAATCAAGTTAGACAACGGTCCATTATTTTTATACGATACGCTGTTCGGATGGATTTTTGGAGAAAATCTACAATTAAAAAATTGTTCAAAAAACAAAAAAGTGACGGAAAATAGTATTTGCAACTTGTTAACTGTTAATAACGTATCAAATGCTCAATTAGACGACTCTCTTACAAAATTTTGGCAAATTGAGGAAATTCCAGATACTAAAATTCTTTCAAAAAATGAGCAGTATTGTGAGCAATATTTTAAAGCCACGACAACTCGTAGTCCTGACGGGAACTTTATAGTAAAGTATCCATTCAATAATGAAAATAATCTCCAGCTAGGTGATTCAAAAAGCGTAGCTTTAAAAAGATTTCTTACTTGAAAAGCGATTGCAGAAAAATGACAATTTAAACCAACAGTATCACGAGTTTATGCGCGAATACGAAACCTTGGGTCATATGACTTTCAAATGTAATTTAATGGATGATCATTCAGTACACACCAAATCTTATTTTTTACCACATTCTGCTGTAATTAGAGACGATTCTTTAACTACGAAATGTAGGGTTGTATTCGACGCAAGCGCAAAATCCAGCTCTAATGTGTCGTTGAATGACTTGCTGCTTGCAGGTCCAACAATACAGGAAGAGTTATTTTCGATACTTTTGCGAGTTAGATTAAGACCTGTTGTTTTATCCGCGGATGTAAAAATGCTGTATCGATGTATACAAATACACGAGGATGAACGCGATTATCAACAAATACTTTGGAGATGGAATACAAGCGAACCTATAAAAGTTTACAAACTTAATACGGTTACTTATGGGACTCCTAGCGCACCGTTTCAGGCTACTAGATGTTTATTAGAACTTGCCAATTTAAGTAAATCATCAAATTCTCGAACATCGAATATCATAGAAAAGGCGTTTTACATGGACGATTTACTTGTGAGCTTAGTAACTGAAGAATCAGCCTTAGAAGTTTATAAACAACTTTCAGACATATTAGTTCAAGCAAACTATAAATTACGGAAGTGGGCCTCAAATAACAGTACAGTATTGAATAAAATTCTTGAATTAGAAAATAATCAAGGTAATACGATAAATCGGTTTTATTACATGACAAAAAATTGTTAAAACCGCTGGACAACTTGCAATTCTCGGTGAATATCAATTTTAATCCATCTCACGTAACAAAACGCACAATTCTTTCCGCTATTTCCCAAATATTCGACCCTCTAGGTCTTATTGGTCCTGCAATCATTCGAGCAAAATTGATCATTCAACAACTATGGAAGTTAAAACTTGATTGGGACGACCATATACCAGGTGATTTAAAATGCGATTGGTTAGAATTTATTTCACAAATCGGTTGTTTAAATAATATAAAAATTAATCTTCATGTTTTATCTATAAAACCAACGTCTATTGAATTGTTCGGGTTCAGTGATAGCTCAGAGAAGGCTTACGGTGCATGTGTATATATCGCATCACTTGATGAGTTTGGTAAAAAGCACATTAAATTATTAACAGCGACATCAAAAGTAGCACCAGTAAAGCAACAAACTCTACCAAGATTGGAGCTTTTAGGAGCACGTCTATTAGCTAAGCTAATGTACAGACTTAAACATATTTTAGATGTTGATATATCAAATTGTACCTATTTTACTGACTCAACAATTGTTTTATGCTGGCTCAAACGCGACCCGTGCATATTAAAAACTTTTGTAGCAAACCGTGTTGCTAGAATTTCTGAACTTTCAAATCTTGGTAGTTGGCGGTTTGTTAACGGTAAGAATAATCCTTCTGACATTATATCTCGGGGATTAAGTCCGAGAGAACTAGTAAGTAACTCGTTATGGTTTGAAGGTCCAGAATTTTTAAAGAGTGACAAAATTTTGGAATTTGACAACAATAATTTTTTAGAAGTCTTACCGGAATTAAAATCAAAATCAATAGCAATGAATACAGTAAACGTTAATGATATTAACAATATAATTAAGTTTAATATTTAAGTTTAATATTGTCACGTTTAGGGGGTAGCGCAGGAAGAGAAACAAGATTGTAGCTTAAGTATGTGGTCTTTATTTATTACTTGGATTACAATGATTAGATCTTACCCCCAGACTAGGAGGGCCGCTAGCACCGCCGCTGGCGGGACGCGCATGGAACACTTTCTGAGAGGGGGTGTGTAGATGCGTGGGTGTGGGGGAATGGGCGTAAGGCCTTCTGAAGTGCCGCCAAGCGGTACCCTCTCGATACGAGCTGGGTGCCCCTATGTCCGGCACGCCCAAAGGATTTACTTAAGGCCCTGCAAGCCCTCTTGAAGTGTCGCCAAGCGAAACCCTCTCGATACGAGCTGGGAGCCCCTTTGACCGACACGCCCAAAGGACTTACTTCAGGTACTGATAGGTTCAAGAGTTCGGACGGTCACCTCAGGGTTGCGTAAGAACTCTCGCCTTTTCAGCCTGGATTTCCAAGAAGGTATCGAGCCGTCCGGGCACTAGAAAGTTCGGACTGATGCTCGAAGACCGACCTAGAGACCAGTCATCTTCGATGGCTTGAGACGCTGATTAAATACCCACATCGTGACCCCAATTTGCCGGTCTTGCTGATTCAGACAGTGCACTAGGGGAGACCGGGGCCCGACTAGGTAACGGAACATAGTGCAATTTATGCTATTCGTGACATCTCCCCCCTCTGAAGAGTGTTCGCCCCGGACACTTAACCCTAACTTAACTGTATAACCTACGTGCCCCATTGCTTTATTTACAATGTGTGACCATTCGTAACTCAAGTTTATTACGCTCCTCTTGTCGTCTCCCATGCGGTTCTCCTGGAATCTGTCACTCCTTCGTGGAGGGCGGCCTTGTCCCGCTTTGTCTTGTCTTCCTGTGCGCCAGAGCACCCGTTACTCAGTTCGCGGGTGGTGGCGCCCTTTAATGACTTTCCTTGACAACTTCTGAGTGTGCGGGATGGTCGCTCGTTTTGTGGGTTGTGCACCTTTGTTCTGTCCTGGCGGGAGAGGGCGTAACGGTCGGTCAACCTACTTAAATAAGTGTTTTGTAAGTTATGTTTTATTGTTTATACTTAATGTTTAGACTATGTAAGGTTTTTTTATGAAATATACTGAGTTTGCACCCTACTTATGCAAAATGTTACCCTTACAACTTATTTTATTGTTCAACTTCTTTGCTTTCTACGTCTGAATCTACATCGGATATATCCCCCAAAGTCCATTCATCGTAAAATGGTAAAATCCTCCCTATGTGCACTATATCCGTTTTTTTCCCTTTTTCCTGTTTTACTTCATAGTTAACTTCACTGAGTTTCTTTATTA
Organism: Ips typographus; assembly: GCF_016097725.1. Classification (NCBI taxonomy): domain Eukaryota; kingdom Metazoa; phylum Arthropoda; class Insecta; order Coleoptera; family Curculionidae; genus Ips; species Ips typographus. The sequence continues at coordinate 7,738,816 of NC_138433.1, forward strand.
TTCTGTAGGGTCCGAACCATCGTAGCAGCAGTTTCTCACTTTTTCCCACTTTCCTGATTGGGATGAATATTTTCACCCTATCTCCTACCTCAAATTCACCATCTCTGTGATATTTGTCGTAAATGTCCTTGTCCTTTTCTTGTTTTTTGTGGATATTATCTACAGCAATTGCCCTTAACAGTAAAGCTTTCTCTCGTAATTCGTTTGTGTTCGATTCGTCCTCAGTTTCTAAAAGGGTGGCGTCCAGCGGGAGTGTAGGGTTTCTTGCGAATATTAGTTGAAATGGGCTAAAACGTGTCGTCTCTTGTTTGGCCGTATTGTATGCAAATGTCACAAATGGCAGATAAGTGCACCAATCTGTCTGCTCTGTATTGCAGTATAGTGACAGCATGTCAGCCAACGTTTTGTTTAAGCGTTCAGTTAAGGCGGATTCACGTTCGTACTTACAAAGTCATTGTCGTAAAAAGTCGCACACGTAAAAAGTTAAATTGCATGTAGTTATATGAGGCAGTTTTCAGTAGTGCGTGGAACGGCGCAACATAGAAGTTCGTAATACGGCGTACTTCTACGTGACGTAAAAGTATGTACGATTTCAACTTTTGACGTAGAAATCGGTACGTTTCTACTCTTGATCCGACAGATTGACAGACATGAAGTTGACAGTCGACTGACAACTGGTAATAAATAAAAATAAAAATTCGCCGGGAAATTATTTGAAATATTTTTGTTGTTTGTGTCTTTAACAATTTAGAATTCGTGCCTTTTTGAATCGTTTTAATATGGTTCTAAACGAATTCACACTAATTGAAGTGGTCCATGCTAATCCCGTAATATGGGACTCAAATTCCATCCAGTTTAGAGACAAAAACTTGAAGCAACAGGCCTGAAATTCTGTTGCTGTTGAGGTTGGGGACACAGGTAAGTGTTGGGTTGGAACTTAACTTCCTTTTTCTAAAGAAAACTATTAGTTTTTATTACTTCCTTTAATATTGCAGTAGAAAATTGCATGTCAACATGGAAAAAGCTCCGGGAAAGGTACACTAGAACTAAAAGGCAAATGCCACTCTCTGGTTCAGAAGGTGGTAGGAGAGAATGGGACAAAGCAAGACTGATGCAGTTTTTAGACCGAGTGATTATATGCAGAAAGTGAGTATGAATTTTTCATACTGTCACGACTAGCGTGACGTGTTGAATTTAATTCAACTTATTTGCCTGAGATCTCGTTTCAGCGTGAAAATAAAACACAGTTAACTTTACCATCAAGTTCTATTGAATACGTACTTAAACCTAACAACTCCTAACTTACTAACTAGTAAAATAACAGGTTTCCTAACCCAACGAAAACGTTACTAACTCCCAATAAAATCATAATAAACCAGGCGTAAATTAATACACAACATAGAAGTACAATAAACATACTTACATCTCTATAGAAGACAGAATCTTGGAGAGAGGCTTGTCACTTGGAGCGCGGTTCGCGATTAACTTTACTTGAGCGTTACGGACATGTCTAATTGACATTTGCGGTTCGATCACCAACGTTGTGCACAGCAAAACTGGACTGACTGGACAGAACTGGACTGAACTGACTGAACTGAACTGAACCTTCTTTAGGGTACAACTTCCTTTTTATAGCATTCCAGACACTGGTTCCACCAATCAAAACTCCCAGACCTGGCCTCGTCTAGCCGACAACTCGTGACGACCTTCGACCATCGGTACTTGGAAAACCTTCCACATTATTTCGCAAATTCAGCAAATGCATCTTAATTGCAGTTGCACTCCGACCGCATTCCACAATTTTAATGTTTCCGCTCAAGTAATATAAACATTCCACATTTTTAATGTTTCCTTTCAAGTGAAATAACTTTGATTTATTATCCTTCGTGACATTTGCCCCTTCTCCATGAAACTGGCCCTCCAGTTTAAACCAAGAGAGGTAATTCCTATATTTGACAATTCTAATTACTAACCTAAGTTATCGCTAGCCTTATATAAAATTCATCTTATTATAATATCAGTTGAAAAATGGAGTAAGCGAAAATTTTTAATTTTACTTTTTATCATATATTTTCTAAAATGCTTACTTTCTCCATTTTCCGTCATCGCTTCGTCGTACCCAAAACTTATAATAATCCTAATCATTAAACTAACCCTTAAATTAACATAACACATTTGAAACCTTGGGTAGCCCTTAAATATGCACCATATATTTCAATATAAGTAGCTCTGATGTTGCGACTTTTATTGCGCCATTGTTCGCACAAAAGTGTTTGTCACAATCATATATTGCCCTGACTATGACTTAACACATCGTCTTCCACTGGTTACCAAATAGTCCAGTAGCTGAAGTCTAGCAATGTCCATTCCATACTCCATAGTCTCTTCTGCTTAGGCTTTATTTTCATCATGTGGTTGACTCTGGTGATACTGTTAAATGTCATCTTCAATGGTCGTCCAATACTGGCTTTGCACAGCGCCATTTAGTACATTGGCTTCTTATGGCTCCCTCAAGCGGTTTTTACATGTAATGAAAATAAGAACAAAGGTTAATATGCGTTACTTAAGGCTTAATAATAACATATAATAATATATAATATTACACGCATATTTCTTTTATATCTCAATTAAATTAATAACCTTCAACCGAGTGAATTTTATTCACTGGTATACCTCAAACCGATTGCAATAACTTCTGCATATGTTTAACTAATGTCCCAATTTCCATATCAACTAAGTTGTTTTAAAAACTGGAACATTGACCGTTCTAACTTCATTTCAAATCCGTGCGGAGAAATATTTTATTTATCCAAAACAAAAAATAAATTGACGATAACGTTTGATTGCTTCTTCCCTAGATTATCTGTAAACAAAAATAAGAAAGTAAATTATTAAAACGTAAACACAAAACAAAATTTATGGTTGTCTAATGACCCTATGGTTTGAAATGTACTCTACCTAAGTAGTGTAAACAACCTATACTCGGTTTATTTTGTCTTGTCAGCGGTTTTGAGGTAGGTCAGGGTAACGCTTGTGTCATCATTATCATATTAATAACAGTGACGTACTTGACGCCTTTTAAAACTTATTACGCCTGTATTAACTTTACCCATCTTACTTTTAATTAAACAAGAAAAATGGTTAAATATCATTTATTTTCTTCGTGCTACAAGAGTCATTATTATATAGATAAACTTTAAATATATAGTATATAATATTGATATAAAATATTGAACAATAATTGTTTCACTTGTCTTGTTCGGTTTGGGTCCCTCCGGGTTTCGCCTGATCAGTGTTCAACTGGTCCACATTTCTTTCCTCACGTATAGGCACTTGATATGGTGCCGTACCACGTACACGTGTACGATTTATTTGTCTTCGAAGAGGCGTGGCAGCCACCTGCCGAGTCCAATTTGTCATGTTTGCTGTATTTAGTGGTGGCTCAACGGGATTCCAATTCTGTCGCAAAGTCACCCTCGGCACTTCAACTAATGTAGGTTCACCTCTTGATGGCACCCTAAATGGATGTCCCATCATTCTTGGTGGTAAATGGGGTCGGGGAGGTTCATGTAGTTCACGCCGCCTGAATTGTGAATTCCTTCTGAACGAACAAACATTGCATGCGCAACCATCCACAAACAGACTTCCCCAAATTTCCTAAAATTGTCTTGGTTGATAGAACGGCACCCTCGGAGCTGCGCAGATTGCACAACCACATCTTTCCGTAGGGTTTCTTCCTTGTCTCACCAATAAATCAATATGAATCATCTGGTATTACATGTGAATTATTTGGGTCCAAAGTGCTAGTAACGCCTTTGTGACTCCCAAATACACTATTCCTGGTCGCTGTATTTCTTGATGTAACTCCCATAAATGGTATAAAGCCATGTCATATAAATGTAACTTGACATTTATGTCCGAAATGCATCGGGCATAATATAAAAACATCACAATCCACTCCATTTTTTATAAACTCTCGATCGGTATTTTTTCAATGAAACGCACTCGCGGTACTATCACGGTATTTCGCTAACTAAAATGCAAATCACAGCGATGTAATTATTTATATTCTCTTAATTTCATGTCAGCACTTTTACGCTTGCGGACGCATATTATTCATTTGATGCATTTTTCGATCGAATACATTATGCTGATATTCAAAAATATCCAACACCAAAATAAAACGAAAACTCGTTATTTTAATTTGTCTATCCCCCCATTATCACATACCCCTGACATTTATATTTATTCAAGTATTTACTTGTTCGGCACCTATGGCATTTATCGATATATTTTACGTCCCTCGTATTTTTTGTTTAAGTATGCCATTTTAATTATATCATTTTTTCCATTGTAGTCAAATAACTTGTAACACGCGCGCTTAGATAATCATTTTACACACTTTTGGTGTAACTGCGGAAAATTAGACTAATATCCGTTCGTGAATCTTTCAATTGGCCATTAAATTCAGACGCGGATAAGAGAATAAAAATCCCTGAGCTCAGTAACTTCAAATTTAGGTACCACTCGGTATGTGAAGTTTGTACCCAACAAACGTAATATTTCCACTTCAACAAAATTATTACTTTGTATACAAAGTGTTACAATCTTTATGTCAGTTAGGGATAGACGGTGCCTTATTATCGTTTATTTATTTTACTTATACAGCACTGCATTCACAGCAGTTTTGTCATTTTATGGACGAAACGGTCCTTCACTTTTTTCCTCTCCAGTCACTTTCTTTGTGTGCCTTTGCGAGTGCAGTCGTTTTTTCTTTTTTTACTCCATTTGAGTGTAGTAGTGTTTTTTTTTCGTGTTTTCATCATGAACCGTAAGTAAATTTGTTGGCTTTGTTATTCACATTATAAAGTAATACAAATTAAATGTTGAAATGTTGCCGGTGCATTGCACAATCCAAAAGGCATTACATTAAATTCCCATAATCCATGACCTGGCGCCGTAAAGGCAGTAAGTGGTTTACTTTCTTCTTTTACCTTGACTTGCCAATAACCTGAATACATGTCTAACGATGAGAAATACTGGGCGTTTCCTAAGTAAGTCAAAATATCCTCAATATTAGATCCTGACCACGAATTTTTTACTGTTACATTGTTTAACTTGCGATAATCGACACAAAATCGCGTCTCTCCAGACTTTTTCTTTACTAATACGACGGGACTTGCCCAGGGCGAGTTACTTTGCCTTATTATATCGTATTGTTCCATTTCCCTTATTTGATTATCTATTATTTCTCTTTCTTTTTGTGCTACCCTGTAAGGTTTTTGTTTTATGGGTTTAGCATTTCCTACGTCAATTTCGTGTTCAATTACATCAGTTCTCCCCATATATTTTGGTGTTTTTGAAAAAACGTCACTATACTCCGCAAGTAGCGTTTGCAATTTATTATGTATTCCTAAGTTTGTTATATTACTTAGATTATGGTCATTCATGGTAATTATTTCTTCATCATTTTCGGTTTCATTAATACAACAAATTGGAATTTTTGTCATGTCCATTTTAATTGTTTTCTCGAGAATACCAATCGTGGAATTTTATATTACAAAAATTCTACGATGACCGACATTTTTAAGCTTAACATAAAAATGTCCATTCTGCAAAAACGGTAATCCTACGCAAATAAGACTTCTCGGTCGTAAAAAACTGTCTTTCTCAATAAAACAATATTCCGCCAAGTCAGACGGTCGTAGGTTCAAGTTCAATCGGGTAATTATATCATTCCCGGGCTTCAACACGTAATCGTTAGCGACAGTAATTTTCAGGGAATTTACTGTTGGCTCGTTTGCTATGTTTACAAACAAGTCTTGCTGTGGCTCGCATTCTTCAGTTGAATCATAATCTCCAAAATTTAGGATTAATTTGTCCGAACCATGCTGCAATGTCACTTTATTGTTATTATAGTCAATGACTGACTTTGTCGTCGTCAAAAAGTTATGTCCCAAAATTAGAGCTTTAGACAAATTTTTTACCACTAATGCTTCAACGCGTATCTCTTTATTATTAACTTCAATCGTCACTTGTGAATTTCCAATAGGTGTAAGAGGGTAACTGCCTGCAGTAATTAATTCAACATCATTTTCCAAAGGATACATGTTATTAATATAATTTAAATCCACAATATTTTTACACGCTCCGGTGTCCAGAACGACATTTACATTTTCTTGATTATTTACTTTTAAATGCACATACAATAACCCTCCTTTGACGCCCTTTGATGACAAGTGGACAATCTCGTTAGGGCTTCCTATTGACGAAATTGTCCTCTTTCGTTTGGGTTTTGGTATACCCGATCATTTCGACGGTTATCTGAATTATTTCTGGAACTGTTTGCATTCCAGTTGCACGATGCATGCCCAATTCTTTTGCAATTAGTGCATCTAATGCGTCCATCGTGTGTTCTTGTATTCGGTAAATAGCTGTTACCTTGATTTCGGTAAGGTGCTCTGTTTCCATAGTTTGGACTTCTATACTGATTATTTCTATTCCTTTGCATATTCTGATTTTGGTAATAAGGCCGTTGACCGCCACTATTTGAATCATTATTAATGGCATTGTTCCTTGGTGGCGTATTTCTTGTAAAATTTCCACGATAATTGACAAAATTCCTGTTCGGACCGTTACTGGCGACATTCCTGTTATCTATGAAATTTCTTCTTGTGCTATTACTATTATAATAGACTCGATTTCTATTTGGATTGCCATCTCTGCGTGGAAAATTTGTTGCATTTCCCGGTCCGCTCCTGACTATTTGATTCTCGTTATTTAACGCATCGGACACGGAAAGCAGTGCCGTATCCCGTGTCATCTGATTTACCAGGGTTCTCTCTTTAATGTCACTCAGCTTTAACACTAGCTGTTTTAAGTCATTAAAATTTTGATTACCTGAACTCAGCAAGTAATACATCTCATAGTAGGATGGGTGCAAACCATTTTCAAAATGGTCCCTAAACGTGTCAAAAGACATTGTCGGGTCAATTTCCGTTGCCAACGCAAGTAAATCAAAATAATATTTTTTAACATCCTCATTGTCTTGATGTTTTCGTGTATTTAATCGAAACTTTAGTTTTCTCAATGGCTGTTCTCCAGAAAATTCTTTTAAAAAGTCCGTTTTTATATTCGTCCATGTTTTTGCCTGGTTTGCCGGTTCGTTAATATAACCATCAAACCAAGTCTGAGCCGGGCCTTCCAAGAAATTTGCTAAGTAGGAAATTTTGTGGTTTTCCGACCAGCTGTTTGCAATCGCTGCTTTTTCATATTTATCCACAAAAATAATGGGAGAGTCTATAGATGGGTTAAATGTAGGTGGGCATGTAAACTTTGGTGTGGCTGGAGTTTTTGGCTCAGCCAAAGCTACCTGTAAAGTCATGTTAGCCATTGCTGCCGGATTGTTAGGACGTATCTCACTGTTTCTCTCTTGAATTACAGGGGGTGGGCAAGGATTATTACAACCTTGTAACAAATCTGTGGGGCGGGATAAGGTAGGCTCTGGCACTACCACTTCTCTCTTCTCTGGCACTACCACTTCTCTCTTCTCTGGCACTACCACTTCTAAGGGACTTTCTTGCCAAGACTCTTCTGATTCTCGCGGTTTAGGCGGAGTCCTACTCAATGAAGCTCTTGGCTTAAAAAACTGTTCTGGGGATCGTGATCCTGCCTTGGAATCTTTAGTTTTCTGAACTTGGGAAGTCGAAGCTTTTGTTGTTCGAATTCGCGGGGTCTCAATTTGAGCACTTACGACAGTTTTTTCGAAAGGGCTCTCGTCCTCACTACTTGTTACACTGACAATAGAAGTTGTTCTGTCGACTTCTGGGGCACCTGCAGAAGCAGAGGAACCGACAGTTGAGCTATGATGTGCGGGTTTAAACTCTCTCAACTCTTTTAAGACTTTTTCGGGGTTTTTCCCTTGGGCTAGTGCTTGTTGCAAAACAAATTTTTCTTTGTCTGATACACTTTGAGCTCTACTGCGAGTTCGTACTCGTGATTTGTCACTTGGTTCACTCATGAAAAATTAATACGAAATGTTTGGCAGTATTTTTTAATTATTTCGATTTTTCAAGCGTTTGGACAAAATTTAAACGATTTTTTTAAACAATTTGATTATTTCTAGCAATTTCTTTGCGAATTTGCTTATTCATCAAACTAATAATTTTTTTGACGCTAAAATACACAAGCATTAACACCCCCATGCACAGAAAAATAATAATCAAAATTTCCTTAGCTGACCATGAATTATCTTTTTCTTGAGACGCTTTATTAGAAATACCGCCGCTATTACCCGCTTGAGAAATAATTATTTCTTCTTCTTTTGATGAAGAACCCCCCATTTTAAATAGAACGATTAAAATTTAAAAAAAAATAAAAATTATGTTTTTTCCACCCTGAAACGTAGGCGCCTCCACCATATGTCACGACTAGCGTGACGTGTTGAATTTAATTCAACTTATTTTTGCCTGGGATCTCGTTTCAGCGTGAAAATAAAACACAGTTAACTCTACCATCAAGTTCTATTGAATACGTACTTAAACCTAACAACTCCTAACTTACTAACTAGTAAAATAACAGGTTTCCTAACCCAACGAAAACGTTACTAACTCTCAATAAAATCATAATAAACCAGGCGTAAATTAATACACAACATAGAAGTACAATAAACATACTTACATCTCTATAGAAGACAGACTCTTGGAGAGAGGCTTGCCACTTGGAGCGCGGTTCGCGATTAACTTTACTTGAGCGTTACGGACATGTCTAATTGACATTTGCGGTTCGATCACCAACGTGGTGCACAGCAAAACTGGATTGATTGGAATGAACTGGACTGAACTGACTGAACCTTCTTTAGGGTACAACTTCCTTTTTATAGCATTCCAGACACTGGTTCCACCAATCAAAACTCCCAGACCTGGCCTCGTCTAGCCGACAACTCGTGACGACCTTCGACCATCGGTACTTGGAAAACATTCCACATTATTTCGCAAATTCAGCAAATGCATCTTAATTGCAGTTGCACTCCGACCGCATTCCACAATTTTAATGTTTCCGCTCAAGTAATATAAACATTCCACATTTTTAATGTTTCCTTTCAAGTGAAATAACTTTGATTTATTATCCTTCGTGACAATAGTATGGCAAGAACCGGTATCAACAACCATTTGGCAATCCCGGCCGCAAATCTTACCGGTCACTATTAAGCTGGTGTTTTCGTGCTGAGGACGGGCTACTTTAATTATGGTTGGTGGGGCTTGACAGTGTTGCGTAGCCAGCTTTTGCCCCGGAAAACTGGCTACTCTTCGTTTTCCTGGTTCTGCATTCTTCTAGGTTTGCGGCACTGCGATTGAATGTGCCCCTTTTCTCCACAGTTCCAGCATTCCAATGACCGAGTAAACGTGGTGGTTTGAGCGTTTCGGTTGTTCTGACTTCTTCTATTTAACGCTCCCATTAGTTCTTTTCGAAATGTCTCCAGCTGACGATTCAAGTCTGACTGAGTGATTGTGTGGTCTGAATTGGAAGATCGGTTTCTCGGTTCCGGTGTAAGGCTTTGTTATGATGAAACCTCACGTTAATGAGATTACAACATTTTTCAATTAGATAGCTCAAGGTCGTGGATTAATTGCATGAGTTCATAACTAGCTATAGATGAACACACTTGGATATACTGCAGGAAATCAAACGAACCACTCGTTGTATATGTACACGTGTATATTACAAATTAAAATAACTACAACATTTACAAAAATTTACAAAATATTTATAAAATTTACAAAAGTTGCCACAAGAAAGTTGAAAAAAAAAAAAAAAAAGTTAAATTTGAAATAAATTAAAAAAAAAAACAGGAAAAGTTTTCCCAGTGCCAAACTGTAATTGACTGCCCTTACCAGTTGTCAAAGACGATGTTTGGGTCCTGGAACCTCCAGTATCCTCTTCCCAGTAGTCAGTAGTGGCCACCGCTGATTTCCAGGTAGGAAATGGGGTCCAGAGACTGGTGACAGGTACCTAAGGCAGAAAACAGCAGAACACCAGGGAAAACGAACAAACAGCTTCAACACTTGTTCCGGCAACCAAAAAGGTGACCAGAGGTGGTGACAAGTGTTGAAGTTGTTTAGAGAAAACTAATATAAATAAAAAATAAAAATAAAATAAAATTGAATAAAACTAAATCAAACTAAACTGAATCGAGTGAGGAATTGTGGTGGTTCAACTCTGACCTTTTGAAACTGTGGCCGGTGATCGGCTTTCCCAACACGTGGGCTGGTCCGGAAAACTCGGGACAAAGCAGTCCCGGTCAGGCTGATTCAATCCCCGATTGAAATGTTCTCCGGTCGGAAAAATCCCTGGATCTCTGGTCAGAAAACCCTCAGATTTCCGGTCAAAAAGCCCTTAGATTTCCGGTTGGAAAGTGTCTTTAAATCTCCGGTTGGAAATATCTCCGAATATCCGGTTGGAAAGTGTCTTTAAATCTCCGGTTGGGAAAATCTCCGAATATCCGGTTGGGAAAAATCTCTGAATATCCGGTTGGGAAAAATCTCTGAATATCCGGTTGGGAAAAATCTCTGAATATCCGGTTGGGCCGAACACAATGCTGTGTTGGAAAATTGGGCCGATACAAAATAATTCAAAAGAACTAACAATAAAACCAATTTACCTGTAATTCGGCCAGATGATCACGGATTAAAAATCAAATTCACACACACGCCACACGGCTCAGAAAAAAGGATCAGATGTCGGCAGTTCGAGTGCTGTAGTGGTAAAAAGACCGATATCACAAAGTGGGGTGATTAAATAGGCACATGGCACCTGACACAAAGAAACACGACCACAAACCACAAAAGTCACGCACCCACATTTACAACAAAATGTGCACAAAGTGCAATTGGAGGATTTAAGCGATCGGAATCGGTCTACCAGTGTAACTAGGCCCATGTACATTAAAAACACAAATCAAACGAGTTAACGGACGAAAACTCTATTTCGTACGTAACAGCTTCTGACTTGACGCACTCGAGTATGTCCTCGTGATACTTGCTTGACCGCCTCAAACTCCAAAGCGTAGGCAAGAGCATCATGCAATGTTTGGCATCTCGCTAATCGTATTGCTTGCTCTGTGTCACAATCTTTAAGACCTCGTACAAAAGCCCGTACTGCCATTCGCTCTCTAATGTCGTGAGAGGCCGTTGGATAGGCCAGACAAACTAATCGAGCAATGTCGGCTTCATACTGTTGAAGTGTTTCCGTGCTTCTTTGGGTCCTACTAGACAACTGAGCTTCGTATACTTGTTCTAGGTGCTTATTTCCAAATCTCATCTCTAAATGTTGGATTAAGTCGTCGTAGTTTTTGTACTGGCTCTCGTCCAAAGTCTGCAAAACCTCCAGTGCTTCTTCTCGAAGTGACAAAACCAAGGCAGTGGCTTTGTCACTTGATGTCCAATTGTTGGCCTCTGCGGCAGCCTCAAACTGTTTTTTGTAAACCTGCCATGAGGTCTTACCGTCGAAAACTGGTGGCTTAATATTTGAGCAGACACTAGAACTGGCGACTACGGTTGGCTTTGAAGACCTTTCCTGTAGTTTGTCAAATTCCTCTCGCAAGGTCTGAACGGTCTCCTCCATACCGCTTATCCTCTCATTTACCTTTTCTTCCAAAATTTCCATCCTATTGTCCATTTCTCCTTTTATTTCATTTATTACTTGGTCTAATTTTTCATCTTGTTGTTGAAACTGGTCTTTAATTTGGTCTTGGCTTGCTTTCATTTCTTCGAACTTTTGGTCTTGGCTCGCTTTCATTTCTTCGAACTTTTGGTCTTGGCTCGCTTTCATTTCTTCGAACTTTTGGTCCTGACTTGCTTTTAACTCCCCGAACTGCTCTTGAGTTATTTGGCTTGCTCTCATTGCTTGAATCATCTCCATAAGTTGTTTCATTCCTTCATCCATTTTGGCGCTTTGTTGTCGTGTACTCACAGGCATTCAACACACCTTCTGCTTTTGTCGGTTTATTCTGTCTTCCTCTGGAACTCCTCTTCGATTCTCCAATTCCGCTTCTGACACCAAATGTACCGTCGTACTCCTTAATGACACACTTCTTGTACAACACTGTATATTGTTTACAAACAATAAACTGACACTGACACTTAACCTCGTAATCTGACAACTTCGACTTCACTACAACCATCAACTCAACAACTAACTAACCAGGCCTGGTTCAGCTGCTTATATAGGCTTCCATGGTTTCTAGAAAGTTCCCAAATATTCATGAAATTGACTTTCTCTCTCACACTCATTAAGCTATAACATAAATCTCTCTCTATATAAGCAACGGAGCCAGGATTTTGTAGAACACAGACAAAAGAATGTAGAACGTAAACAAAGCAACGTAATATACAGGGATAACAACAAATAACTAAAGAAATCCTAACTAATAATCAAAAGTTCGCTTCGCAACAATATTGTGTTTTAAGCAGTTCAATGAAAAATCGATTTATCTCGAAAACCGTTTGTTTTATCGAAATAAAAGAAGAGTACAATTCTTCGATAAAAATGTCAAGAGTATTCATTAATGGCGTTTGCAGCTAAAAATAATGACAGCTGTCATTATTTTTAGCTGCTTAGGTACCAGTTAGTTTCTGTCTGTCTGCTAAGACGAGATACCTGGTTTTGATGTCAAATAGAAGGTCTCTTTCAATAAAACATTAAACCCAAAAATCATTACATTATACAAAGTGGTTCAGAAGTTACGGTCAAAAACGTTATTTGGAAGGCAGCTTTGGGGCTCGATATCTCCCTTAGGAGTGACTTTAGGAAAAATGTTTATATGAACAAATCGTATTACTTTGACATCCCCTGTATGCTCCCGAGAGATTGTCATATAGTTATGGGACACCCTGTATACAGCGTGTTACAAATTCGATGCATTAGCATTGCTATCTCAGAAACTATTGTTGATAGAGCTTTAGTTAAATGGAGACAACGTGGCGCATTTTATTGCTAACTAATTTGGTTAAAAAAAAATTGAATATTTTTATTAGATCCGGAGTAAATTCCAAAATAATCATTAATAAAGTGGTAAAAACATATAGAAACTTGACTTTTTCGGTTTTTCTCGGAAATCTCTGGATGTAATGAAAAGTTTTTGAATTTTTTTGTTAGGTATTCAGCTTCAAACTTTTCAAACCTTCTTTATTCAGGTTAAAACACGTTGACGTTTTTTATGTTCTTGTCGTAATATTATTTTCTTTGTTTCAGATATTCTCCCGGTGAAGCGAGATGCATAAAAAGTCGTACAGGGGAACGCTGGAATTCTTATTTATTTTACTAATAAACTAAAGATTGGGGCGCGGGTTGTGTAGTTATTTGCTATTTCGATTTGCTGTTATACCATATGCAGCATTTTCCCATCCACAATATTTGGCCGCGTAAATTTTATTTAATGTCCGACTAAATGGGGATGTATTAAAAGAATTATCATTCCTTTAAATGTCAATCTACGCATGGCGAACTGAGTAACTGTGCAGAAGTTGACATTGGAATTGAACCAGACCAGCAATCAGTCATCAATATCTATCAAACGTACAATTTATTTTCCAACTGATTAACATCCTACAGCAAAATTAACTTTTTGTATCTGCCCAGTTCCGATTTATATCGATGAATCAACCTTTTATCACGTGTGTTTTCTAAGAACGAGCCAGAATGTTTATTGTTAGAACTTTAAAAAAACCGCGTTTTTTAATGTGTATACATAACTTAGAACGTGTTTGAAACAATCTTTGAGAAATAAATATAAAATCAATCTTTTTCACATGACTTGAGTCATGATCAGATGATATTGGTTGGGACTTTGAAACTCAAATTTTTACGGAGTAAAGTAGTAGTCCATGTTACTCGCAGTGGAGGTGAAATCGTAAAAGTGGTGAAAAAACGCAACCTTCTCCACAATGTATTTATTAGACCCTCAAAACTGAAGTGAAAGTCAAAACGCCTGACATGTTTCGAGCATATAGATGCTCATCTTCAGAAGCTGTAAAAATCTTAATCTACTAAAGAGCTCACCGCATAAGTGGAAAACGTACCTTAAGTTTGGTAAATATTTTATTTTGTACCTTCCTTGCGATTAATCTCTTGATTAAAACTTTTTTTCTTTGCAACTACGCCTTTTTCTAAAATTTCAGTTTGATGTCATATATTTTACGACTGATTTTTTGAAATCTGTGATCGAGATGTTTCTTGTTCATTTTGTTTGTACAACATATCCCTTAGAGGCACGAACAAAAATTGCCCTTTTTTACCCATGTTGCATGTAAAAAATAAAGTCATAATTTTCTTAATTAAACACGTTTATTGGACAAAATGCAAAAAAATATAACTTATTTTTCTTTTTTGAACTTAATCTTACACTTAGTAAAATGGGGGGGGGGGGTAGTACAAATTTAATACCACTAGGCCTGAAAGTTATTTTCACTTTTAACGAAAAAGGTATATATTTATTTAATTATCTTACCTTCTTATGGTATTTACCTTTACCTTCTCGACTTTGACAAGCACAACGGTACTTTGCATACTGAACAGGTCCACTCTGTTCGTATTTGATTCGTCTTAGTGCTACATAATGCACAGCGTCTTCTGGTGCTTTTTTCGGGCTGATGGGCAGAACTTTCCAATATAATTTCCGAAGACACGGTTGGTTTATGCTTTTTAATACACAGTGGAGAACTAACCCTAGTAGTTTTAAGCTCTACTAGTTTCTCGGCAACTAGTCCACTGACTACGGCTCTTCTGAAATCTTTATCGAGATATCTGTTGCCCATTTTGTTCGAAAAGTATATATGAGTTCACTCCACAAATGTCAATAAACTGAAAAAATATACGATGCCACAATTTACGACTTCGCCGATCTAATCTTAAGTTGATCCAATTTATCCACAAACCCCATATTCATGTTATAGTCCAATAAAATACTGGGACAATTTATATCTTCGACTTGCCCATTTCTCGATTTTCGATTCACAGTCTAGAAAATTTGAGGATCGTGATAGTTAGATAATAAATGCACGCTTCTTTTGTTTTTCCACTTAAAAATTGACAAACCAGTGTCACTCATTTTTATCTGCTCTCATTCGAAAAGCAGGTGTTTGAGTGGGCACGTATCTTCTTTCGATGACTGGCTGTCCAAACTTTATTCTAGCATCTCTCCAATTTATAGAAAAATAAGCCTCCACTTCTTTCTCCAATGGACCATACAATATTCTGATGGCTTGCACAATATTTTCATCAGGGACTCGGCTTTTTGTCACCCACCAGTTTATGGCTTCTTTCTTGCACAATATCCTCCCGTGAGTGTGTTTGTCTTCCCCTTCTCGCCCAAGGAAAAGCTTGTTGGTTGGTAGACTGTATGACATGGCTTTTTCTTTCTTTATAGAAATTGGGTATTTGAGCCTCATCATTGCCATGGCACTTCCTAGTGGTGAAGGATGTTTCTTTGATCTCGCAGATTTTTCTATAAGCTTCAAATTCATCATTCATCATTAGTATTACTTTGACTTTCATCTAATAGTTTTCGCCTTTCATTGTTTTTTTGTTCTTCGATAATCATATTTGATACTTCGGGTATATATCTATACAAAAAAATACAAATGGAAAAGTGGAAAATTTTTGATGGAAAGCAAAACAATTTCTTTCCACACTACAACACAAATAAATACCGCAAGCTTTACATTTAGCAAAGATAAGTTTATAGCAGTTAGGTAAACGGCACTTGGAGCGAGATTTTTGTTTGTCTTTCATGAATTCCACCAAATGTATGTTTCCCTGCCGCCTACATCTTTTATCAGGAATAGGTTGTAAGTAGTATAGCAATAGGGATACTGGCTCATTTTGATGAAATGGCGAGGCGCTCGTGTTTAGCGTGGGTGGTGACGCGGCCTCAGTGGAGCCCCGCCCGGAGCCCTGTGTAGCCCCAAATTGGTGTGGTGGTGACGTCACGTGGGGCCCCGAGCCCCCCACCTGTCACTTGTCAAATGTCACTTGTCCAATGTCGTCGTCCTCCCCCCACCGTTACGTGTCTCCGTTGACCCCCCACCCCCTAACCGTAACCCGTGACTATTTTCTTATTAGCAGCAGATAAGGATGCGTACGTCATTGGCGATTCAAACAAGTAATGGTTAACTTGTGACCCTGAAATGGTAACTTCTTTAGGAATAAATTCTGGACCTTGTACCCCGTTTAAGATAAAACCTTGAATATCAACAGCAAACACTTTAATTTTTTTTTTCAGAGAGATAGCTCAACTTTTTAGGTCAACAGTCGGAGAACTACTGAAAAATGATCAAAAAAGTGATTCCCAATTTCATACATGTTCTGACCAGGGTCACTACGTAGTAATTTTTACTCTTATTTTTCATGTAATTAGGTATTTATCTGCAAAAATATATTGACATACAACAAATTATGGTTTTGTTAATGTCCTATATTTGGCGCTGCACTTTTCCCCACTATCAACGCATAATTGTTATTGATTTCCGCTTATTTTTCATGTATCTGCCCGCAAAAATATATTTAAAAGCAACAAATCATGGTTTTGTTAATGTCCTATCAGCCTATATTTTAACGCTGCACTTTTCCACTATCAATGCATAATTGTTTTTCGCTTATTTTTCATGAATCTGACCACAAAAATATATTCAAAAGTAACAAAAATATGTTTTGGTAATGTCCTATCTCCCCTTCCTTTGGTCACAACTACATATAAAAGCATAAGCGAAAGCGGTAGTAAAAATAAACAGTTTTTCTTCCAAGTCAGTTTAAAAGCAGCAACTAAGACAAACAAAAACAATGTCTAAGTCACCTGCCATTAGTGATTGCGCTGAAGCCCTCGACGAGTTGTGCAACATTGTTACACCACCAGAAATCCAGCCAGACGAAGTGATTGAAGAAGAAAACCAAAATAATAACGACAGCGCCTTAGAAGACGAAATAGGAGAAGATGTCGTAAGTGAGACGTATAGCTAGCTGTTGCACTTATAATCCAAATATTGACGTGACATTAAGAATAAAGGAAGTGAATGATTTCTATGAAGCTCCAGTTGACAAGCGTGTCCAAAATATTACTGGAGTTGTTAATCAACGCGATAAGGATTGGTGGTTATGGAATTGTGCTGTACAACACCATGAATCAATAGTGTTTTGTAATTTCCATTATGTTCTTGAGATAAGATCTATAAATTTAATTATGAATATTTGCCTTGAATGTCATGAAGGTTTTGTTGATGAGTTTTACAAAAAAGTTGCTTATCACTACAAGGGAGTGTCTTTTTTGCTAGTGCATGAACATGACTTTTTTCATATGAATTGCAATGTGTGTTGTAAAGCTACAAACGCTTATAATTTAAATTTTTCTTGTTTTTGGGGCAACAATATACATAAACGTTTAGAAATGATAAAATTATGGGGAGCACGAGAAGAATAAATGTGTTTTTTATACTTTTGGTTCTTTATTTTTTACACAAAAACTCTCTTACAGCAGCAGCAGCAACATTGTTTTTTATTAGTACCCCCCACGGAAGGGTATTGTAACAATCATTCAATAAAAACCTTTTATGAACATGAATTTAACGCTAATATGTGTCTCTGAAATGTTTGATAAATATAGTGTATAAACATATAAATAGAGTGCGATGTTAATTACATTTCCCATTCGTTCTAGTAACATGGCTCTGTTACATCCAACTTTTTTAATTCTCACTGCAATAATCAACAATGTTCTATACGTGAATTTTGTTCTTATTAATGCAACTTCTGTTTTTAAAAAACTTTTATTTAATAAAAACGAACGAAATTACATTTGAACGTTAACCAAGCGAGTTATCTTAATGACTAATTACATGCACAAATGCTGCTGTATAAATAGGAAAATAAATGTTGACTTAGCAAAGCTATTCTGAGGATGTCTATTTAGTATTAGATCATCCGAAATGGCCATATAACTAGTGTATCAACCTGAAAAGAATCCTGATGTGTACGTGTGTTTCGATAAGATGAATGACAGCTGGCCTGATAGATGGGTGAAGATGAGCAAAAATGACTTAATTGTGTCAGCAACGGTTCCGCCTAATGCCACTCACTATCAGCTGAGGCTTTGATACCCAAATCGAACACACGGCGATAGCGGTTGGCGAAACCTGACACAACTAGTTGCGACAAGTGATTGTGGTGAAGCGTCTTTGTGGATTGATATATTTTGGTTTACCACAACAATTACCTTATCTCTATTTTTAGTGGTAGACAATAAAACAAATGTGTTTTTATACTTTTGGTTCTTTATTTTCCACAAAAACTCTCTTACAGCAGCAGCAGCAACATTGTTTTTTCCTTACAGAAAAACGCTCTTATAACTATTGAACATTGAGTTTGAAGTTGAAGTTTGTGGACACTATAATATAAAAAAATAATATTATAGTGTCCCCACGGAAGGATATTGTAACAGTCATTCAATAAAAACCTTTTATCGTCCCACGAATTTAACGCTAACTTAATTTCATTACAACTAAATATATTATGTGAAGTAGTAGTCCATTTTTTCTCAAAGTGGAGGTGTAAGTGTAAAAATGAACTTTTAAATATATTATGTTTAATTGATTGGATAGTTCTTTGTTTAACAATTTTATTTTCGCCAAATTTTAAACATTTTACATAGTCATCAAAAGTGATTTTATTTTTTACAATTTGATATTAAATACCTTTTAATTTTTTAACACATTTCGTATTGTCAAGTTTATATGAATACATTTTAGATCGTAAACCTACGAAATGAGTAATAATTCGCCCAGCAGTTTCATCTTTCATAAGACCTAAAACTTTCTTGTTAGCTTGAGGAATCCCATAGATGTTGTCTTTAGGGTAATCGCTAGTATCGAAATATTGCCAATCAGTTTTGATGATTTCCGCAGAGGCGTTATCACATGTAATTTCATATATAAAACTGTCAGTGTCGATATACATTAAATTAATTTAAGATTATTCTGAGGCACTTTGTAAAGTATGTAGCTATAATGAAAATCATACATGATGGTTTTGGAAAGATCTAATATGGTCATACCTACATAAAGTGGTTTGTTAAAAACAAGTTTAGTTTTTTTCATCTCAATAGCCACTTTTTCATCAAATACGCGATCTTATAAAAGAGAAGAGGAGAGCTAGAAAAGAGTGGCAAAAGTCCAGAACGAGAGAAAATAAAACTGTACTAAACAACCTAACGCAACAATTAAAGAGGGAAATTCAAGAAATTAAAAATGAGTCAATAAACAAGTACCTTAGGGAACTAACTGATGATCAGAACTCAGATTATTCACTCTGGAAAGCCGCTAAAAGATTAAATCGACCAATAAAATCAATACCTCCAATTCGTGAAGAGAGTGGCATCTGGGCTAGAACCAACAAACAAAAAGCTGCTCTATTTGCCACTTACCTGCAAAATATTTTCCAACCAAACGAGAAACAAGCAGAATGTCCTCAAACAGAAACAACACAAAAAAGTTTAGAAATAAAATTAGTAACACCAAAGGAGGTAATCAAAGAAATAAAAGAAAACATAAACTCCAAAAAAGCTCCAGGTTATGATTTAATTACGGGAGAAATACTTAAGCAACTCCCAAAAAAAGGGGTTATTAAAATTACCCATTTAATTAATGCTTCGTTTCGCTTGAAATACGTTCCTATGTTGTGGAAAACGGCAGACGTAATTATGATACCAAAACCCGGAAAAACCGTAAACGAAGCTAAATCTTACAGACCCATTTCTCTCCTACCTGTGCTATCAAAATTATTTGAGAAACTTTTTCATACAAGGCTGAAGAAAATCATTGATGAAAGACAGATGGTTCCTGACCATCAGTTTGGGTTTCGCAACAAACATTCTACAGTGGATCAAGTACATAGAATAACAGAAATAATTGAAGACTGCCTAGAAAAGAAGGAGATATGCTCCGCCGTCTTTCTAGACGTCGCCCAGGCATTTGATAAAGTTTGGCATGATGGCCTCATCAAGAAATTAAAGGTGCTCTTTCCACTGCAGTATACAAAGCTATTAGAATCATATTTAAGTCAAAGAACCTTCAGAATCAAACAAGAGAACGAGTACTCGGAATTAAAAATCATAAACGCTGGAGTCCCCCAAGGCAGTGTCCTTGGACCAGTGCTATACTTGTTATATACTTGCGACATACCTGTAACAGACAACATAAAACTAGCAACATTTGCTGACGATACTGCAGTTCTAGCAGTAGGAAATTCCATAGAAGAGACAACTGCCAATCTTCAATATGCAGTAAATGCCATAAACGCGTGGACTGCACAGTGGCGGATTAAATTAAATGAAAATAAATCTGTTCATATGAATTTTACAAATAGAAAAGTAAACCATCTTTCAGTGCAATTAAACAACAATATAATTCCTCGCAAACAAACTACTAAATATTTAGGTCTTAACCTTGATGTCAAGCTTAAATGGAAAGTTCACGTTAAAATGAAAACTGAACAATTAAAACTCAAATATAAAAGCATGTATTGGCTACTGGGAAGAGATTCGCAGCTTTCCATCAAAAACAAACTACTGGTTTACCAGCAGGTCCTTAAACCAGTGTGGACATATGGCCTTCCGTTGTGGGGTTGTACCAAACCAAGCAATTACAATTGCCTACAAGTGTTTCAGAATCGGGTACTAAGGAACATTGTAAATGCACCCTGGTATGTTCGGAATGAGGATCTGCATCGGGAGCTACAGGTGCGGACAGTCAAAGAAGAAATAGCGATAGCAGCCGGGAGACATGAAGAAAGACTCCACAACCATCCGAATGTTGAAGCGCTTCAACTGCTAGACAACCAGAACACAGTGAGGAGGCTCAAAAGAACTAAACCGTTTGAGCTTGTGAACCTGTGAAGTGAACTGTGAAAAAGCAGAGTACAGTGCGGGTTAGGCACAACAGTTGACCAGGTGCGAAACACGCGAAAACCTGTGATGGACCGCTGGGAATGTCACAGTTAGATCACTGTAGTAAATTAGGTTATATTTAGGATGCTTGTTAATCTTAAGATTAGGTGCATCACAAAACTTAAAAAAAAAAAAAAAAAAAAAAAAAATAGCCACTAAATTTTCAGTAGGGATGCAGAAAAAGTATCGATATGCAGTATCGATTCGAATCGAAGAGAAGAGTATCGATATATTAAAAATCAGTATAAGAAAAGATCGATTTCCAAAATATCGATACTTTTCGAATCGTGATATCTCGTCTTTTCCATTTACCGCGGTTTGCACCGTCGTACTTGAAGCCAAGCTTAAGTTATTCTTAAGTGACATTTTTTTATCTGTATTGTCAGTCAAAACCCTTGAGTTCGACGGTGTAAATAGGAGTAAATAAAATAGCACAAGCTTACACCAGATATTTATTTTTGTTAAAATGTAACACAACAAAATAAAAAAAATCTAAACAAACTAAGTCTTATTATCATTTCAAATTGCACTTTGTTGTTGTCTGTTTTTAACTTTTATTTTTAAGTAATTATTGTGTTTCAAAGGTTTTGACAAACTCACTTTAATACAAAGAATCAACATATAACCACATACATTAAAAATTCCAGTCTTCTATCCCTAGAGAGTTAAGAAATAATAATTTTGATAACATTTTTCCCGAAAGCCGATTTCGAGATTGTGAAATAATGTTTCCCGCTTTCGAAAATAGTCGTTCTGAAGGAACTGATGTTCCAACAACTGACAGATATTTTTTTGCAAGTTGTTGCCAAATGGTTGAAGTATTAAAGTTTTGCCAGTAGATAAATGGATCTGAATGGTCTAAGGGCATCGTTGGACTGTTTAAATGAAATTTAAAATCGAAATCCAACTCACCCGTAGACTCAGATCGATTTTCTGTAAGTTTTAAAGCCAATTCATTGTGATGAGCCCATATACTGTCGTCTTTGGTAACAGCTGTTCCCATTCATGTTGCTGCTTCACTAGTTGATGATTCTTTTTGAAACTCCTGAATACACTTATTTATAAAAGTAACGGCACTAGCACAAGCCACAGGTTGGTTAAAGTGCAGTCGTTTAAAACGTGGATCTAAAATTGAGGACACTGCTAACAGTTTGTTGTGCTCTATGGATCCAAAGCGTTTGGAAATTTCTTTCAATGTAATAACTTTTAAAGCTTCTCCTTCTTCAGTGACAGGTGTCAATTTTTCTATTTTTGTTAGAAGGCACTTAATCATAGGAATAATTTTACTAGATGTCAAGTAGTGTTCCCCACATATTTCTCTAGAAACTGATTCAATAGGAGATAACACATCTAGGAAATCTTTTATTTTTTTCTAAGTCAGCGGCATCCACTATGACAGGTGACTTAGGGTTCTTTAGTAAAATTGGTACAATATAAGTGTACAGTTTTGTAAACCTTTCCAACATGTAAAACTGAGAGTTCCATCTAGTCGGTACTGACTGTAGAGGTTTTAAAATATTATTGACAGGTTGGGCTTTTCTTAACTCATCCGCTGCATGGACACTTTGTTTAAAATAAGTTACTATTGACTTTACTTTATCTATGATATGTTTTACATGTTCTACCTCCTCAGTAATTTTTGATGCCACTAGATCCAGCGTATGAGCAAAACAGGGTAAATGACGGTTTTTGCCAAACTTATCACAAACAGCTTTTACAATATTTGCCCCGTTATCTGTAACAATAGCTGTAATTTTGGTGTCTGAAATTTGCCAATCATTACAGATGGAAATCAGACAATTTCCTAAATATTCGGAATTATGTCTTTCATTTAATTCGAATACTCCTATTGTAACTGAAGTTAAAGCCTTTTCTGTTAAAAAGTGACTTGTCACACCCAAAAAGCTTTTTGTTGACATAGTTTCTGTCCATACGTCGGTTGTTAAGGTGATATTGGGCACAGATTGAAGTTTTTTCTTGATTAAGCATGTTAGTAAGTCATATCTTTCTTCAATGAGACTAGAAATTTTTGTACTACTAGGGACTGCATAAAGGGGAGCAATTGTCTTTAACAGAAATTTGAAACCTTCCTTTTCATAAGTGTTTAGAGGCAAATTATCTTTAACAATCATGAAAGTAATGGCATTTGTTACTTTCCCAGCTTTTGATCCACCATCTGCAAATAATGCACATTATTCAAATAGTATTATCAATAGTATTGTTTTGAAGTATATTAATTACCTGAAAATGATTTAATTGTTGCAAAGCTTTCAGAAATCGACGACTGACGTGACCTTGCTAGCCCTTTCTCAAAATTATCACTTACTGCAACATTTGATGAAGAAGAAGTGGAAGGAACCTCCTTATACCTCCCGTAAACCTCCCGTTTACACCGTTTGCCTAAACAACGTTTTAAATCTAATCACTGCTTGGCTCTATTATATTTGCAGGTCACTAACCAACTCTAAAGTTTATTCAACGTTTAGGCTAAGCTAACGTGCAATCGAGCATAAATGGATCAGAAAATGCTCATTACTCACAGTATTTTCATCTTGGTAAAGTATCGGTGATCTTTTGCCCTCGGTTTCGGAATAACTGGCATGTCTTCTTTGGAGGTGCTTTCTCAAATTGGTTGTATTTCCTGCAGTTTTTACTTTACAGTGACACAATTTACATTTGCCACCTGAACTTGTTTTAATAAAAAGGTTCCAAACGTTGCTTCTCACAGGAGGCATGGCGTAACGCGTAAAAATTAAAAAACACCCTTAAAGTTAAAATCTGAAAAGCTGTACTTCCCCAAGTTCCAGTTGTCTGTTATCGATATTCAATATTTTAAAAGGAAAATGACTGACGTTTGACATGCTATGCGACATGACGTAAAAAACACTTTCTATAAAACGTCATTGCAACTTAACCTCAAAATCAAATATTTTCTTCTTTTACAGTTTTACAGCTTTTGGCTGTCAATTCTAAATTCTATTCAGTCGTCGAACAGAGACAGGCACCTGAATATAGTGAAAACTGAAAATACTATGAAAAAAGCGAGAAACCAAATTGTCACGTCCGCATTGATCTGTAAAAGTGGCGAAGTCTGAAATTAATAAATATTGCCGGATCGTATGGTATCGATACGCGACAACTTGTGTCGATACATGAAGTATATCGCTTTCAAAATATCGATTTAAAATATCGAGTATCGGAAACCAAAGTATCGATACCTTGGAACATCGGATCGTATCGTGCATCCCTAATTTTCAGTAAATTTTACAACACTATGAAAATTTGGACTGGAAATCAGATTTTTAGCTCCATACCTGCCATACCAGCGGTTAACTAATTTGTCAATCCTGTGTTTTCTAATATTTTCCATTGTTTTACCAAAAACTGCGTTATTCATCAGTTTAAAAAGATTTTTTCCGAAACCAGTTGTGGCTTCGGTTCGTAATTTGGAGTTTAAATCAATATATATGGTTTTAACCAAGGAGATTGACTAAATTTTAAAATACGATGAATTTTTTTGAGTTGAATTCCATGATTCAACGCTTGTTTTAAATTTTTGTAATGAATGAAATTTTTTTCTTTCTTATAAAAAGTAGTTAAAAGTTTCGGCAGTTTTGAGTCAGGTGGAGTTTGATATTCAGGACAAAACGACAAATCTTTGTGTAAATCATGGAGATGTTCAGGATATTCCAAGTCCACTTCTAAAATATACCCAATGTCTGAATTATCATCGATGCTGCACACATCAAAATTACAATCTTCCATCCATTCAAAGTTATTATAAGGCAAATATTGGCACATTGCTCAGCCATATAAGTTGTTTACATCCAAATATAATAAATAAGTGAATGGTTTTGAGCTATCAAAATTTTCCATAAATTTATTGTTTGCCTCAAAATAACGATTGCAACATTGTGAAATTTCCCCGCGTAGACCATTTTCAATAAACATAATTTTATCGATATCTTTAAGTAACCGGAGTTTACATTTGGTATATTTTAGCATACAGTCCCAGGTGTATCCAGGCAATGTGTAATACCAACTAGGGTCTAATCTGTAGATGGTATGACAATTACTTCGAAAATTTTCAAAAACATCTGCTAATAATAAAACATCTGTTTTAAGATATAAATCTGAATACTGCCCCAAATTTTCAATGTTAAAACTTGTCCAAACAGTTTGGGCATGGTAATAATCTTCATCACTGACTGTACAATTTTTCTTTGCTTGGTAAAGCAGTTTTCTGCAACTTATCTATATGGTCAATGTAATCGTAACAGAAAACACCTTTTCTTGTTAATAGAGTAAATTGGTTGTCGGTCACGTAAAATTCTTTTTTTGTTATTTGTAAATCAGCAGGATCCAGTGTAGACATTAATTCACTTAATGATGCATTTAAAAATCTCAAAGAATTTACAAAGCGAAACTTGAGATTAGTTTCAGAATTGTAGATCGTGAAGGAAATATTTTATTTTTCGTTGTTAAGAGGTAGAACGGTAATCCTCTCATTCTCAAGTGAGAATCATACCCAGATAAACAATGGAAAAAAACTGGAATTACAAATTGTGTTTTAAAGTTTAAATTGCAGGCTTGATGGCTCAGACCTCTAATTTTCCCCGTGAAATGGCAATGATCGCGAACGACAATGTCACTTGCGTTAAATATTTTTTCACAAATATGACAATGCCCATTCTTCTTATCATAGTCACTACTAAGATCCATTGGAATAATATTTTTTATTTAAGATTTAACCAATTTTGATAGAGTTTGCATTTCGTTTGAAAACCAATCTAAGCAATCAAGACCTCGATATGTTTTATAAAAAGATAGTGTATCATCATAGTCACACTTGAAATAATAGCCTACACTCAATGCTGTGTGTTTTTGATAGTGCACTTCATCATTTTGTCGCTCTAAAATCGACTCGAAATCAGCGTAAATTACAAAAGGTGTTGTCTGTTTATAGCAATAATTTTTGAACTCCACATAATCATAAGGCGGAAATGTAATTTGACTAAAATTTTTTTGGTCACATAAAGTGGTATGGTTTTTTAATATATCATTACTATTAAAATCATTTAAACATCTATCACAAACAAATTTTTTACATCTATATTTATTTATCTGTTTAAATAAAAGCCTAGACAAGTCTTTGATCCAACAATAATGGTATTTCAGCTCCGTCTCATCTTCTTGTATAGCATAATCACATTTAATGGTATATTTGTTTTGAATTAAAAGTAAATTGACATGTTTTTCTAATTTTTGACTAGTGAGGCTGGCTGGAATGGTAACATAACCCTGCTTTTCCAACTCAAGCATGTACACGTTAATTGAAATTTTATTGAGTTTTTCAAATTTTGGAATATTAGACAGAGACTGTTTAATTGAGTAATGATAAGATTGTGCTTTAACCAAATACTAACTTTATTCTTCTATCTACTTCTACAATCACTTAAAAACTAACCAGTATTACCAGTGATGTTCAAACTGTTGTACAAATATAAGTTACAATATTGTAACATAAAGATTACACTAGGCGCCGTTACCCTAAGTTGCCCCGGTCTCCCCCAGTACAATGTTTGTGTCAGCAATATTGGCGAATTGGGGTCATGATGTGGGTATAAATACTGCACCAAAAGCACGTACAGATTACCGAACTCTGGGGTCTCCCCAGAGGGAAGTCACTGACTGATCTCCGGGTTAGTCTGGGTACGCCTATTGTGCAACTTAAAAGTGGAGCAGTAGGTGACCAAGTGCCACACCCTAGATCAGCCCTAACAAAGGAATTAGTGTGGACGCGCAGCACGAGTTGCCGTTCCAGCTTACCTCCCTTTGTTAGGCTCTTCGCGTCTTTGCCGGCTCGGTGAATGCCCTCGGACCTAAGTCTAGGGTTCATTCACCACCGCTAAAGCGTTGCCCTCCGTGTACCTTTGCCTAGAAGCCAGACCACGTCATGATCCCCGCCATCTTAGCCATCTGGGGGTAAGATTATCGTCTAGAGATTAAGGCACTATTACGTAATAAAGAGTGGGTTACCTGTGGAAACCTGGGTATTCTTCCCCCTCAACCAACCCTTAACGTGACATGGTGGAGGTGCCTCGTTGGATCCCCGTCTGTTAATCCTCACATTAGCAGACACACCCTCGCAGACGCTAAACAAGGGCACAAAGAAAAAGGGAATGATTGAAGACGGTACACTTCTAGGTCCACAAAATCTGGCAGCCCGCTTCGGATAAGGTACAGAAGCTCAAGTGGAAGAAGATAAGCTAAGACAAGGGCCAGAAGTGTAAGGAAGAGACATAGAGAAAACACAATGATAGGTTGTGGAAGAAAAAGGGCTAGCTTGCAGGTCCACAGTTGCTTGAACTGAGTAGGGCAATGTCAAGAGGGGCCTGTAGGACGCTCTAAGAAGGCAACCATAGCGAAACATTTTTAGTGCATAGCAGCACATTATTTTTGTATTATATTGGGTATGGTAAAAGGCAAATTTTCTTAATTAGGTTTCATAGAATAAGTGTATAGTTAGCGCAATTATTTATTTACAATATCTTGATTTCTAGGCCAGTGTCGCGATCCCCGACCTAAGTGTAGGTATGTGATGACCTAGCAAATTCGTGCAATTATGAAGTTCTAGGTTACAACAACAAAGTGTACTGGTTTACATAATGATTTTATTTATGTTTTAAGAGATGTATGGCAAACAAAGTAATAATTGGAATCTTATTTTATTTTTTTTTTTTTAGGGTCAACCTGGCAATCTTGTTGCGTCTATCGATCAACTGCTACAGCCTTGTTGAAAAGCGAACTAGCCTTATGTCTTGGAGAAGCCGACATCTTCAGATGGGTCCCGCCACGACGGTTCTACTTACACCCGTGTGCACCCGAAGTCTTTAATAAGTCGAGCTGAAGAAGCATCTCCAAATGGGCTGACGTTACTTAGGAAGAAATATACATGTCCAAGGATAGGTGTGCTAAAGGAGCACTCAAAAGGACAGAATATGAAGAAATGAAGCTAAGCGATGAAGTTTGCCGCTTAGAGAATACAGTGCCAAGAGAAGGCACTACGATGAGATGAAGCCTAGGTGAAGCGTTTCCACTTAGACGATGGTGCCAAAGAAGGGTACAATGAGCAATTTTACGGAATTTCGCTTAATAAGGAAGGCAATAAGATAGACGCAACAGCAAGGTTGAAAGGTGACCCAATGTAACATTTGTGATATTTTAAAGTACACCCCTATCTCTACTATATTAAGCTATTATATTGTAATCTGGTGAAGAAATAAAGGACTCGTTCCACCACCTTTATACACCCTATAGCATTTAAGATTAACATTAGTATATGTAGACTTTATGTATAAGTTTCGCTTTTAGTGTTCGGGGCGAACACTTTCTAGGGGAGGGGCA
Source organism: Ips typographus (assembly GCF_016097725.1). Lineage (NCBI taxonomy): Eukaryota > Metazoa > Arthropoda > Insecta > Coleoptera > Curculionidae > Ips > Ips typographus. Next base: position 7,767,212 of record NC_138433.1, read on the forward strand.
TGTAACATAAAGATTACACTAGGCGCCGTTACCCTAAGTTGCCCCGGTCTCCCCCAGTACAATGTTTGTGTCAGCAATATTGGCGAATTGGGGTCATGATGTGGGTATAAATACTGCACCAAAAGCACGTACAGATTACCGAACTCTGGGGTCTCCCCAGAGGGAAGTCACTGACTGATCTCCGGGTTAGTCTGGGTACGCCTATTGTGCAACTTAAAAGTGGAGCAGTAGGTGACCAAGTGCCACACCCTAGATCAGCCCTAACAAAGGAATTAGTGTGGACGCGCAGCACGAGTTGCCGTTCCAGCTTACCTCCCTTTGTTAGGCTCTTCGCGTCTTTGCCGGCTCGGTGAATGCCCTCGGACCTAAGTCTAGGGTTCATTCACCACCGCTAAAGCGTTGCCCTCCGTGTACCTTTGCCTAGAAGCCAGACCACGTCATGATCCCCGCCATCTTAGCCATCTGGGGGTAAGATTATCGTCTAGAGATTAAGGCACTATTACGTAATAAAGAGTGGGTTACCTGTGGAAACCTGGGTATTCTTCCCCCTCAACCAACCCTTAACGTGACAATATATTTACTGGTTTCACAAACAAAACAGTTTAGTGGTCGCTGTAAACCTGATGTTGCAAATGCTGCCTACTGATCGTCCTACATAATATAGCTTGTACAAACACATTATGCGGATGTTTACTATTTCTTAATGAGTTCGATTGAGCCATATTGAAAATAATTAAACACTTAAATCATGTCATGTCAATAACCTATTGTTTAAATGAAGATTAAACAGAGACATTGCTTCGATACCATTAGTTTTTAACACTCTTTAATAAAATAATTTGGATAAGAAGAAACCCTGTCAGAATTTTTATGTGCTGGAAAAAGGGCTGCCATTACACTCCAGAAAAAACATGCGTTGTCATTATTTTTAATATTAATGCAAGCGTGTTTATTCGCAATTTCCTGTGAAAGTGGTATGTATGACGAACCACCATTTCCAACTTCATATTTATTAATGTTTATTTCTAAACTGACAATTTTTGATAACGCCCATCCATTGAAATTCCTCCATTTTAGTTAAAATTAAATTTGTGATATTATCACGATACCACTGGGTCAAATTTGTACTGCCATCAATAATAAAATTTGAGGTATTAAAATATTTGAATTCAATTTTTAACTCATCCTGCCGTTTAATAATGTATTCACCATAAAATGTGCTATTTACTTTAATCATATTATATTTTTTTTAAATGTTTGAAATTCGACGCTTAAATAAACCTTCTCCATCAACAAAAAAATCTCCAATTTGCTTATGTACTAAATTAATTATTAAACCTGATCTTACGCTAAAGATACATCTAACCATTTAACTCTATCAGATTTTTTTTTTCTATTTAAACCACCACCTACGTGATTGTTTAAATGTTTAAAAAGTATCTTAAGTGTTTTAAAATGTCCTAAATTAGTTAAAAGTTTTTTGTAGACACCCACATTTTTGTCCGACCGCCGCAGCACAGTTTGCACTTGTCTAATTGAAGTTGCAATTTTTTTCAACCATGCTGCTACTTCTTCAGGTACTGGCTGAAGTACCAATATGGCGTAGGCTTTTCGGAATAACTCAAGGGTGTGTACGCTGATTTCTGCTGCAGCTCCAGTACAATCTGACATCTTCGATCTTTCTGAAATGATTAAAGCATGATTAGTATTACACCTAAATATATTTTAATTATACTTACAAATTTTCGTTATTTCCACAATTGGTGTGGGTGATAAACCACTAACCACTTTCATACCTAAAAATTTTAGGCCACATTTCAGCGGTATAAACTCCGCCAAACTGTCTTTAATGGGTGCCGTCATCCGACTAGGCAAAAACACCACGCTGTCAGACAACTCGGCCCGAACCACCTCACCAAATTTTGAACTGACCACTTTTAGGTTGTGCAAGGGATACAATTGGTTTAATTCAAGTTGTTGAAACTTGAAGACTGAGGTTTTTCAACCAAACTGCCGGATTCGTTAATTTTGGTTAGGTTCATGATTTTTTTGTTTAAGGTAGATAGGTACTTTTGTGTGTAGACTAATGTTTTCAACTCTTGTTGACTGGTTTTATATGCATTTGGGGGAGGGGGGTCTACCACATTTCCGCCTCGCTTACCACATTTCCAATGCAGGTGATAAAGGAATAAATATTGTCACGAATAGCATAGATTGCACTATGTTCCGTTACCTAGTCGGGCCCCGGTCTCCCCTAGTGCACTGTCTGAATCAGCAAGACCGGCAAATTGGGGTCACGATGTGGGTATTTAATCAGCGTCTCAAGCCATCGAAGATTACTGGTCTCTGGGTCGGTCTATCGAGCATCAGTCCGAACTTTCTAGTGCCCGGACGGCTCGATACCTTCTTGGAATCCAGGCTGAAAAGACGAGAGTTCTTACGCAACCCTGAGGTGACCGTCCGAACTCTTGAACCTATCAGTACTTGAAGTAAGTCCTTTGGGCGTGTCGGTCAAAGGGATTCCCAGCTCGTATCGAGAGGGTTTCGCTTGGCGACACTTCAAGAGGGCTTGCAGGGCCTTAAGTAAGTCCTTTGGGCGTGCCGGACATAGGGGACCCAGCTCGTATCGAGAGGGTACCGCTTGGCGGCACTTCAGAAGGCCTTACGCCCATTCCCCCACACCCACGCATCGACACACCCCCTCTCAGAAAGTGTTCCATGCGCGTCCCGCCAGCGGCGGTGCTAGCGGCCCTCCTAGTCTGGAGGTAAGATCTATTTAGTGTAATCGAAGTAATAAATAAAGACCACATACTTGAGCTACGATTGTTGTTTCTCTTCCTACGCCACCCCCAAAACGTGACATGGTGGAGGCGCCTTGTTGAATCCCGGGGCTACTGATCTCCATATCTGTGGCCAAACCAAGCCGTACGCCCTAACAGGAATGAGAAAAGCGTACAACTTGAGATCAGCAAATCCTAGCAGCCCCTCTCAACCAAGGCACAGGAGTTCAAGCGTAGGAGACCCTTGGATGCAAGAAACAGATTACCTAACCCTTACGCTTGTAAATACAAGAAGGGAAGACATTGAGCAGCCACAAGAACCAGAAAACGATCTGGAAAATACAGTGATAGAGACAGGAGCACAAGTACACCCTGAGAAAGGAGATAAAGCATTAGAAGGCAAGAAGGGGTCAAGAGAAATGGCGGACATTACAATTTCGGCGGTTGTGGGGGAAAAAACACCCGCACTACCTCAATTCATCAGCCCACCAACGTTCAACCCGGGCAGTGATTCAGCCCCTCAGTTTATCGGCACATACGAGCGAACGGCAGTGGCCAATAGCTGGAACGATGCGTTAAAAATACTATACTTTCACTCGTACCTGCAGGGCGCCGCAAACATTTGGTATAGAGAATATAAAGCAGCAAACCCTGACAGCAACTGGCAACACATTTGTCAAGCATTCAAGACTGAGTTTAGCGACGGTATCAACAGTCGCCATTTGCTTGCAAAGTTAAGGCAAAGGAAGCAAAGGGACCTGGAACAGACAAAGAATTATTTCTATGATCTAAGGGTCCTATACGAAGAATACAAAGAAAACGTGGATCTCGACGAATTCGTAGATATTTTCCAGAGTGGGCTAAAAGATATACCAAGAGCTAAATACTACTGGCTCACAAATTTTCCTAATAACCCACCTAGGAACTTGGACGAAGTCAAAAAACTTTGCATAACAATAGATAACGCTCCTGAAAAGTTCTCGACACCGCTCACTTTTAGACCGCAGCATCAAATAGAAGAACAGGCCGCTGGACCAGTAGAACAAAGACAGTCACCTTTTGGCAATCCCCGCCCTTACAGAACCCCGCCACCGCTCAGGAGAGACTATGGCACAAACCATGCCAGTAATCCAGAAAGACAGTACCAATCCACGAGGACATATGACAACAGGCTCAGGTGCTACAACTGCGGTAAAATAGGCCACTTTGCTGCTGTGTGTAGAAGTAGACAGCAGCACCCAAACTCCAGGGGGTGGCAAAACTAAGTCCCGTCACCCTCTCCACTCGGGGCCCAACGTACCATAAGATACTATACATAAATGCTGTTGTGAACGATTATTACGTACCGGCGATCATTGACACAGGTGCGGAACTAAATGTGATAAGCCATATCCTGGTCAACAAAAAACATAGGATCAGAGACCCACCCACGTTGCTTGTGACAGCTGGCGGTCAGAAAGTAAGAAGTCTAGGCGACACATTGGCATCACTGGAGCTCAGAGGCAATTACAATAAAAAATTAGAAATTAAAGCAACGATATTGGAGAATACACCACAACCCCTTATTTTGGGCATGGAGTTCTTAAGAGAAATGCAGGCAGCAATTTGCTTAATATCTAATACACTCACCCTAAATCAGGACTTGGTGTTAAGGCTCGGGGGAAAGCGAAATTCTGCACCCAAAAAAACCAGGCATAACACGAAGCTGGACAGAGGTGGTCCAGGAAATGCCGGGGTCCATCTTCAGTCTTCCGAGCAGCACTGCATGGGCCGTTGCAGTCTCTTCGGCTCCCAGTAGAGATAGAGGAGTAGGAAAAGCCATCAGGGACCATTTGGCAGATTACAACACAGAAAAACTACCCGTAGGGAGCGTGGTCAGTTTGTTTAAGAAAAACAGACATACCCTACAGATGATATTAAAAGAAGAGGGGAGCGAATATATCCCTACTCATACGCTCCAACAGTGCTGTAGGAAATTGAAAGATATATTTAAAATAAGTAAGGTGGCTATACCTAGATTGACATCCGCAAACAGCGAGTCAGATTGGGAGAAGCTTAAAGACCTTCTGTATGAGACATTCAAGGAAACAAGTGTGACGGTGCTGGTTTCAAAAAATAAAGAACCCCGACCAAGAAAAATCAAGACACAAGAAACCAGATCCTGGGACACCCTACCAAACTACATAGAGAACGGTGACCACGTGATAATTAAGTTGAAGGCAAATGAAGATTACACCCTGAAGCCAGGAGAGGAAAAAACCATCAAAACGGCACCAGAAATACCCGTGTCTACAGAAATGGTAGTAGTACAAAATGAGGGATGGCTGGTACGCAACAACCTACTATGCAACCTAGAAAGAGCCGAAGACTCTATATCATTGACCATCAAGAACTTACGGCCAACTAGAAGGGTGATTTACAAAGACACAACGGTGGCACGGCTAGAAGAGCCCAGTGGCTTGAGCACAACAGCACTCTGTACAACTCAGAGAGTAGACGAAGAAGTGGTGACATTAGAAGACCACAAACTGGACCACATTAGGGATAAGCAGTTCAAAAGGGAAGGCGAGAAAAGGGCCAACAAATGATAAGCCATTGGGGTTACTCCAGCCAATAAAAGTGGGCAAGGTATTTGATAAAGTAGGGATAGACCTACTGGGACCATTCCGGAGGAGTAACCAAGGCAAGACAACGATAGTAGTGGTGACAGACTACGCGTCAAGATACGCCATCACAGCGGCCCTGCCTAACGGGAAGGCAGGACCTGTGGCAAAGTTCCTATTAGAACGAGTAATACTAATTCACGGCGTTCCTAGAAGCATCCTCAGCGATAGAGGCAAGGTATTCCAATCCGAACTAGTGCAGGAACTACAACAGATTATGGGTCTGAAAAGCAGTTTTACAACGGCATACCACCCCTCGTGCAACGGCCTAACTGAACGCTTAAACAAAACGTTGGCAGACATGCTGTCACTATACTGCAACACAGAGCAGACAGATTGGTGCACTTATCTGCCTTTCGTGACATTTGCATACAATACGGCCAAACAAGAGACGACACGTTTTAGCCCATTTCAACTAATATTCGCAAAGAACCCCACACTCCCACTCGACGCCACCCTTTTAGAAACTGAGGACGAATCGAACACAAACGAATTACGAGAGAAAGCTTTATTGTTAAGGGCAATTGCTGTAGATAATATCCACAAAAAACAAGAGAAGGACAAGGACATTTACGACAAATATCACAGAGATGGTGAATTTGAGGTAGGAGATAGGGTGAAAATATTCATCCCAATCAGGAAAGTGGGAAAAAGTGAGAAACTGCTGCTACGATGGTTCGGACCCTACAGAATAATAAAGAAACTCAGTGAAGTTAACTATGAAGTAAAACAGGAAAAAGGAAAAAAAAAAACGGATGTAGTGCACATAGGGAGGATTTTACCATTTTACGATGAATGGACTTTGGGGGATATATCCGATGTGGATTCAGACGTAGAAAGCAAGGAAGTTGAACAATAAAATAAGTTGTAAGGGTAACATTTTGCATAAGTAGGGTGCAAACTCAGTATATTTCATAAAGCTTACATAGTCTAAACAATTATTGAAGTAGGTTGACGAATCAATACGCCCTCTCCCGCCAGGACAGCACAACCTAGAGCGACCATCCCGCGTACTTCGAAGGTGACAAGGAAAGTCAGTCCAAAGGGGCGCCACCACCCGCGAAGTGAGTAACGGGTGCTCTGGCGCACAGGAAGGCAAGACGAAGCGGGACAAGGCCGCCCTCCACGAAGGAGCGACGGATTGCAGGAGAACCGCATGGGAGACAACAAGAGGAGCGTAATAAACTTGAGTTACGAATGGTCACACATTGTAAATAAAGCCATGGGGCACGTAGGTTATACAATTAAGTTAGGGTTAAGTGTCCGGGGCGAACACTTTTCAGAGGGGGGAGATGTCACGAATAGCATAGATTGCACTATGTTCCGTTACCTAGTCGGGCCCCGGTCTCCCCTAGTGCACTGTCTGAATCAGCAAGACCGGCAAATTGGGGTCACGATGTGGGTATTTAATCAGCGTCTCAAGCCATCGAAGATTACTGGTCTCTGGGTCGGTCTATCGAGCATCAGTCCGAACTTTCTAGTGCCCGGACGGCTCGATACCTTCTTGGAATCCAGGCTGAAAAGACGAGAGTTCTTACGCAACCCTGAGGTGACCGTCCGAACTCTTGAACCTATCAGTACTTGAAGTAAGTCCTTTGGGCGTGTCGGTCAAAGGGATTCCCAGCTCGTATCGAGAGGGTTTCGCTTGGCGACACTTCAAGAGGGCTTGCAGGGCCTTAAGTAAGTCCTTTGGGCGTGCCGGACATAGGGGACCCAGCTTGTATCGAGAGGGTACCGCTTGGCGGCACTTCAGAAGGCCTTACGCCCATTCCCCCACACCCACGCATCGACACACCCCCTCTCAGAAAGTGTTCCATGCGCGTCCCGCCAGCGGCGGTGCTAGCGGCCCTCCTAGTCTGGAGGTAAGATCTATTTAGTGTAATCGAAGTAATAAATAAAGACCACATACTTGAGCTACGATTGTTGTTTCTCTTCCTACGCCACCCCCAAAACGTGACAATATTGTCACGAATGGAAAATCCATTAATTCAAAAGATGGACTTATTGACTTAAAAACATAAGAGTATTCGAGGATTGCGAAATATTAAAGGCACGAGGCAAGGTCACACCATGATGCACCGAGTGCATCATATCGGTGATGAGTCACCACCACCTGCTTTACAGAAATGTGAAAAACAAGCGACAATAACAAACTACGTCAGCCGATCAATCTATATAAAATACGCCGTATAAAATACGCCGATTTCAGCAGTGTAAGATAAGTGTGAACCAATCGACAGTAGTGCGACCAGCTGACCCAAGAAGTCGAAATGTCGACTCTCCTCGAGAAAAGATCAAGTTAAGTAGTCCGTTCTCCGAAGTTGTTCCAACGCGAAAGTGACTAAGCCAGCCGCCAGAAAATGCTAAGTCCTCAGCTTATGAGTCTATGTAAGTACAATTGTTTAATTGTCAACTTTTAGTGTGTTTATGACCGTATTGTGCAGACCCATTTGTGTATACTGTTATGATGAAACCTCACGTTAATGAGATTTCAACATTTTTTAATTAGATAGCTCAAGGTCGTGGATTAATTGCATGAGCTCATAACTAGCTATAGATGAACACACTTGGATATACTGCAGGAAATCAAACGAACCACTTGTTGTATATGTACACGTGTATATTACAAATTAAAAAACAAAACTACAACATTTACAACTTTACAAAAATTTACAAAATTTACAAAAGTTGCCGAGAAACAAATTATCAAAGGAATTTAAATTAAAATAAAAGAAAACAAAATTGAAGTTAAATTTAAAACAAATGAAAAAAAAAAACAAGAAAAGTTAAATTTGAAATTTAAAAAAAAAACAGGAAAAGTTTTCCCAGTGCCAAACTGTCTCTAACTGCCCGTACCAGTTCTTAAGACGATGTTTGGGTCCTGGAACCTCCAGTATCCTCTTCCCAGTAGTCAGTAGTGGCCACCGCTGATTTCCAGGTAGGAAATGGGGTCCAGAGGGGGGAAATGGGGTGACAGGTACCTAAGGCAGAAAACAGCAGAACACCAGGGAAAACGAACAAACAGCTTCAACACTTGATCCGGCAACCAAAAAGGTGACCAGAGGTGATGACAAGTGTTGAAGTTGTTTAGAGCAAACTAATATAACTAAAAAAAAAAAATAAAATAAAATTGAATAAAACTAAATCAAGTGAGGAATTGTGGTGGTTCGACTCTGACCTTTCGAAACTTTGTGGCCGGTGATCGGCTTTTCCAACACGTGGGTTGGTCCGGAAAACTCTGGACAAAGCAGTCCCGGTCAGGCTGATTCAATCCCCGATTGAAATGTTCTTTGCTCGGGAAAACCCTTAGATCTCTGGTCAGGAAACCCTTGGATCTCTGGTCGGATAGCCCTTGAAACTCCGGTCGGAAAGGTCTTTGAATCTCCGGTTAGAAAAGTCTCTGAATCTCCGGTTGGAAAAGTCCCTGAATCTCCGGTTGGGCCGAACACAATACTGTAATTCGGCCAGATGTTTACGGATTAAAAATTCAAATTCACACACGCCCCACACCGCTCAGAAAAAAGTCAGATGTCGGCAGTTCGGGTGCTGTAGTGGTAAAGAGACCGATATCACAAAGTGGGGTGATTAAATAGGCACATGGCACCTGACACAAAGAAACACGACCACAAACCGACGCTTCCCCGACAAAAATCGAAACCAATCACGTGACTACGGCACCTGATAACTTATCAGGTCACGCACCCACATTTACAACAAAATGTGCACAAAGTGCAATTGGAGGATTTAAGCGATCGGAATCGGTCTACTAGTGTAACTAGGCCCACGGACATTAAAAACACAAATCAAACGAGTTAACGGACGAAAACGCTATTTCGTACGTAACACACTCCCCTAAGTAACCAAAAAAAAATCACAGCTATGAAGTAGCTCTGAAGAGGAGAAAAAAAACACAAGGTACACAACAAAGCACAGACAAAGAAAGTCAAATCCGGTAAAGGTCACAATCAGGTAAATTGTCAAAACTGACAAGACAAAATAGAGGATAGGAAAAAAAAATAAATGAAATTCCCTACATGTACGCAAGATTAAACATTAACGCATACAAGTTGCGGGGAAAAACAATTGACACAATCGAGCAAAAGAAAAATTGACTCCCTGACACTCCTAAATCGTCCCAAGAACCCTGACCACACGGTAACACTCGTTCCTGAACAAAAAACTAAGAGGAGTATCCAAAACGGGAAAAATCAATAAAGTCACAATTGAGGAAAAATATACTCCCTGACACTCCCAAATCATTCCAGGAACCCTGACCACACGGTAACACTCATTCCAGACCAGAACAAACAAATAAAGGGGAGTATCCAAAGCGGGAAAATCAATCAATTAAAGTCACAATCGAGAAAAATTAAATCCAATAATAAACAAGTCAAATTAAATTAAATTAAAAATGATACACGATGTTAAAATGTGTTATTCTGGGTAATACGGTATCCACAGAATCTTTCAATTAAACAATTGAGTATATAAGTACCCGCCACTGTCCCTTAATAATGACACTTATTGAAAAAGATGTTAGGTAACAAATGTCATTATCACCAAAACAAGAAAACAAAAACTTGTTCATTATGGATTCAATCAATTAGAAAACATACGACCGACTCAATTCGTGTACACCTATTAAACCGACGGAATTGCATACAAAGTTAGAGTCAATCCTAATAAAAACTAAATCTCAATAATCAGTCAGACGAATGAGCATCAGAATGCTCAGACTCGTCACTTAAAGTCACATCCGGTTTAATGTCGGATACATGCCAATCTCCCAAATTATTTCCATCCCTGTCAACCAAACGGTATACTAAATTAGAGAGGACTTTAGAAATAGTACACGGAATGTACCTAGGTGCCAACTTGGCAGCAAAACCGTCTACTGCTTTAGATAAAACATAATTTTTCTTCCAGACCTGAACTCCAACATGATACTTAACATCTCTCTTTCGAAAATCATAACGTTGTTTACTTTGAATGTAAGATTTATGAAGTCGTTTCCGAACTTCTTCATAGATGATAGTTGTGTGCAACATCTGGTGACATCTGTACTCAACTCTATGAGTTAGAAAGTACAGATGGCGTTCCAAAATCTAGGAACAGCACCATTAATGCCGCATCATTCGGTAAACACCGATCTGATTGGTTGAAAATGGTGAGGTTTTGTTTTTTGTTTATCAATCCCAATCCTCTGACCGGTTTCGCCGTATTACGGCTCATCAGAGAGGCTATAGGGCTTGATAACCAAAGAACAAAACCTTCGTTCCAGTATAGTCAACTGGATGCCAGAAATGATAGTTGTGTGCAACATCTGGTGACATCTGTACTCAACTCTATGAGTTAGAAAGTACAGATGGCGTTCCAAAATCTAGGCGAAACCGGTCAGAGGATTGGGATTGATAAACAAAAAACAAAACCTCACCATTTTCAACCAATCAGATCGGTGTTTACCGAATGATGCGGCATTAATGGTGCTGTTCCTAGATTTTGGAACGCCATCTGTACTTTCTAACTCATAGAGTTGAGTACAGATGTCACCAGATGTTGCACACAACTATCATTTCTGGCATCCAGTTGACTATACTGGAACGAAGGTTTTGTTCTTTGGTTATCAAGCCCTATAGCCTCTCTGATGAGCCGTAATACGGCGAAACCGGTCAGAGGATTGGGATTGATAAACAAAAAACAAAACCTCACCATTTTCTTCATAGATGTTAGGTAATTCCTGAACTGTATTGGGGTTATGCACTTTATCAGAAATTTCCACCTTATTGTTAGCATTATCACTAATTAAACCATAAAATGAACCATCAACAGGTATATTCCTGCCAAAGTTTAAAAATGCAGGAGAGAAACCAGTAATTTCATGTTTAGCCAGTCTAATAGCCTGGGCAACTTGGAAAATAGATTTATCCCAATCCCTGTGATTTTCATGAATGTAGGATCTTATTGCAGTGATTATCACTTGGTTGACTCTTTCAGTATGGTTCACTTGTGCATGATATCTAGCGTTATACCAAATTTTCTGGACATTATACTTAGTCATGAGATTTTTAAAATCCTTGCTAGTAAACTGATTACCATTGTCACAAGAGAAAATTTGGCAAACCCCAAACAAAAGAAAGACTTGATTTTCTATGAACTTAACTATGGCCTTAGAAGTCGCCTTCGCCATAGGGTGCACAAGTACAAATTTAGTGAACCAATCCACCACAACAAGAACGTACTGGTTTTCCGATTTCGATCTTGGATAAGGACCAATAAGATCAGCTGACAATAACTGGAAAGGAAAATTAACATTTCGGTATTGACCCATAAGACCTGCCTGGGGTAAATGACTAGATTTACTAGCAGCGCAAATAGTACATTTTCTAACATAACGGTAAACAGAATCTCGCATATTTGCCCAATAATACAGTTCAGAAACCCTAGACAACGTTTTAGAGATGCCTAAATGACCGGCTGTTTCATGATCGTGAAACTTTTCAAGAATTTCCTGTCTATGAGCCGTAGGTACAACAATTTTCCAATTGGAAACATTGCCATCCAAGTTGTACTTAGAAAATACATGTTTATAAAGACAGTTATTTTTCACCTTAAAAGTCGGAAATTTATCAGGTGATTCTTGAACTTTCACTAACATGTCACGATACCATTTATCCAAAATTAGATTGGTCAAATTTAAAACTGCAACATCTTCCAAACTTCTCGAAAGAGCATCAGCTACAGTATTGGCAACACCCTTTCTATGCACGATATTAAATGAATACTGAGATAACTTAACAATCCATCTAGCTATACGAGCAGAAGGATTTTTCATGTTATTCAACCAAACTAAAGAGGAATGATCAGTATGGACCGTAAAATGTGTCCCTTCCAAATAATATCGGAATTTTTCAATGCCAAACAAAACAGCTAACAATTCCTTTTCAGTGGTTGTATATTTACGTTGACATTTGTTCAAAGTTCTACTCGCATAGGCAATAGGGGGTTCCAAACCGTCCTCCTCTTGATACAACACACAGCCAACTCCTGTGTCAGAAGCATCACACATTAAACTAAAAGGCTTGGTATAATCAGGACTGGCAAGAACAGGAGCAGTAGTAGCCTAGCAGTAGTGCCTCTTTAATTTTAGCAAAAGCAATGTTTGCTTCAGGGGTCCAAACAATAGGTTGACCTTTTTTACGCCCTTTCAAAAGATCTGTAATTGGACTACATAGGGACGAAAAATCCTTAAGAAACCTACGATAATAACCTATCAAACCGACAAGTCTACGAATTTGCGTAGTATTTTTAGGAACAGGGTAATCCAAAATAGCAGAAACTTTATCAGGGTTGGTCCTAAGCCCATCACGATCAACAATATAACCTAAAAATTTGAGAGACGACCTACAAAATTGACTTTTGTCCAAATTAATAGTCAAACCAGCATCCTTAAGACGCATAAATAGTTTTTTCAAAATCTCACAGTGTGTGTCAAAGTCAGGTGTGACAATAATAATGTCATCAAGATAATAAAATACATAAGGCTCTAAAGCCGGTCCTATAACCATGTCCATTAATCGACACATACCTTGGGCACTCATCAATCCAAAAGGTAAAACTTTATAATGGAAAAGCACTCTACCATGCACTGCAAAAGCGGTTTTCTCTTTTGAAGTGTCATCAAGTGGAATTTGATGAAAAGCTTGCTTTAAATCAATTGAAGACAGGAATTTCGCATCTCGAACCTTGGTGACAATAGAATCAATAAGAGGCATTGGATATGCACTAGGAATACTAACACAGTTAAGCTTCCGGGCATCCAAGCACACTCTAAATGAGCCATCACTTTTTTTGCCAAGCCACATAGGCGAACACCAAGGTGAATTAGAAGGTTCTATTATACCAAGCTCCAGCATTTCATCCACCTGCTCGTTAAGACACTTTTGCATTGCATATGATAATGGGTATTGTCTCTGTTTGACAGGCTTTTCATTACCGGTGTTAATGGTACCTTTAATTAAATGGGTTAAACCCAATTTATTTTTTGGTGCTATAGTTTTATACAGATCCTTGATCTTATTAAGTTCTTCAGTCTGTGTCAAAGTTAACTCTTCAGAAGACTGAATCTTATTTATAACAGACACTGAATTAAAGATTGATTGATATGACAGGTTTCTAAAATTTAACTGAATATTAAATGCTTTAAGAAAATCAATGCCCAAAATCAACTCATGTTTTAAAGAAGGAATAACTAAAATTTTCAAAAGTCTGGTAACATTACCTAAAGTTATAGGAGCCCAAAAATAACCTGACACACTCTGTAAGTTTCCGTCAGCAGTAGTGACGTGAAATGACGAATCTTCGGTCAAACATAAGTCTACGTCTTTAAGTATCTGCAGACCATCAAAACCCAAAATAGAGATAGAACTACCACTATCTATCAAAGCCAAAAACGAACAATCAGAAATTCTAACATTTAAATATGGACGGTCATCAAACGATTTTTTAGCACAAACAGGGTTAACGGAAATTTTCGTGGACAAAGACAACGCACCGCACCGTCTTCAGTAACTTGACTATCACCAACAATAGGAACTTTTTCAGACATAAAAAATTTCACTTGGTCCAACCATTTATGCCAATCCAAAAGATTAGTCACTACTGACTGTCTTTTTTGTTCTCTTCCTTTTGAGAATTTTTTGTCGACCTGACAGAAGGATTGTTGGTCTTCCTGCCAGGTCTTGTGACGTTTTTTGAACAATTAGGACAGTTGGACTTCGTTCTTTACCACAACTGTAGCAATACAGACTCCTTTCGGCAGTACATTCAGTGTTTATATGACCACGTTTCCTACAATTCCAACAAACCACACTGGAGGAAACAGAACTAATATTTCCAGAAAAGCCTGGCCTACTAAGATCAGGTTCCATTAAATTACCTCTATGTGTAGTTGGTCGGTATTGATTGGAAACATAGAGACTGTTCTCTATTCGTTTACACAAAGAAGTCAAGTCACTAACAGCGGTTATGTCATGCAATGCCAAAGTCCTAACATAATCCGGCATTAAATTTTCTCTGATAATGTCTACAACTTCTTTTTCAGAAGGAGCCTCAGTTAATCGATTATAAAGACCCTCCATAGAACTAATAAATAAACAAACTGGTTCTTTAGGGTTTTGTTTCCTAGCTTTGATTTCTTCTAATAAGTTTCTATCATAGTGGTCACGCAAAAAAGTCTCTTTTAATTTACCCACTAAATCATCCCAATCAATAAAACGCCCCTTTTTAAGATGATTATACCACCAAGTCCAAGCTTGTGAATCAAAAAGGTCTCCAGCAGAAGCAAAAACCTCATCTGTTGAACAGCCACGAGACATTCTAAAGGTTTCTACCTTTTCAAGAAAAGCCATTAATGAACCCTCGCCAGTAAACTTTTGCAGTCCCCATTTATGTACAGGCACAGACTTGCTAACAACCTGACTAACTGCATTAGCATTAAAACTGACAGAACCCAAATTTGGGTCGAGAGGAGTCGAAGCAGCTGGAAAAACTTTAGCATCGAGATCACCACAAATGTTTTTGTATGAAGGATCACTGGATGTACCGGTAAAACCTACTATTTTAACCTTAATTGATGCAATAGATCACACCAGCTCTTGTTCATCAAAATCAAATTCAAATGGGTTCGACACTTGACAAATACTACGATTGGCATTTTATTAAGCCAACAGTCCCCTCAAAATTTTACGTCTCTGATCAACAGTACCCAATGGCTTAATAGATCTGATGGAAATTTCATAATCTAGCTCATGGGCTTGCAAGGCATTAATTTGGAGAGCCATTATTAAAATTTCTAGTTTAACCCCAAAAACTAAATAAACACAAGTGATATATAAATTTTACAGCTAAAGTGCAACAAAAACAACTGACTTGGACAACAATCAAAAACTTGATCACTACCTGTGATCCAAGTTACTCAAAACTGATCAAATAAATCAGTCAATCAATGATTAAACACTTAATCAAATTAAGGGAAATTAAAACTGTCCAAATCAGTACAAATAAAATCTCTACCAAAAGAGAAAATTAATTCGCACTTTTAACTGCAAAACCGAACCACAATGTTATAGGTAAAACTACAAAAAAACTTAAGATAACGGGGCAAACCTAAAACTTCGGTCTAAAAATAGATTGGCACGGTCACAAGCAAAGCAAAAGGGCAAAAGGTAAAAATTCAACGATAGTACGATAAACCAACAATTCCAAACTTGACACTCTTTAATTCAAGAATAAATATCTTAAACTATCAACACGTCTGGCACCGTGAAAAAACTAAGTAAATATTGTAGCCATGCAAAAATACACATGCACAAACAAGGCAGTCTGATAACCCACAATCCAAGCGTGCTCAATCCACTAAAAATCAAAAAGGCCCTTCACGTTAATGAGATTTCAACATTTTGAAATTAGATAGCTCAGGGTATCTATAAATGAACACACTTGGATATTTTGCAGGAAATCAAACAAACCGTTAGTTGTATATGTACACGTGTATATTACAAATTAAAAACAAAACTACAATATTTACAACTTACAGAATATTTACAAAATTTACAAAAGTTGCCACAAAAAGGTTGAAAACAAAAAGAAAGTTAGATTTTAAACAAAGGGAAAAAAAAACAGGAAAAGTTTTCCCAGTGCCAAACTGTAACTGACTGCTAACAGGCTGACTGCCCTTACCAGTTGTCAAAGACGATGTTTGGGTCCTGGAACCTCCAGTATCCTTTTCCCAGTAGTCAGTAGTGGTCACCGCTGATTTCCAGGTAGGAAATGGGGTCCAGAGACTGGTGACAGGTACCTAAGGCAGAAAACAGCAGAACACCAGGGAAAACGAACAAACAGCTTCAACACTTGTTCCGGCAACCAAAAAGGTGACCAGAGGTGATGACAAGTGTTGAGGTTGTTTAAAGCAAAACTAATATAAACTAAAAAGAAATAAAATAAAATTAAATAAAACTAAATCAAGTGAGGAATTGTGGGGGTTCGACTCTGACCTTCCGAAACTCTGTGGCCGGTGGTCGGCTCTTCCAACACGTGAGTTGGTCCGGAAAACTCTGGACAGAGCAGTCCCGGTCAGGCTGATTCAATCCCCTATTGAAATGTTCTTTGGTCGGGAAAACCCTTAGATCTTTGGTCAGAAAACCCTTGGATCTCTGGTCGGAAAGCCCTTGAAATTCCGGTCGGAAAGTCTTTGGATCTCCGATTGGAAAAGTCTTTGAATCTCCGGTTGGAAAAGTCTCTGAATCTCCGGTTGGAAAAGTCTCTGAATCTCCGGTTGGAAAAGTCTTTGAATCACCGGTTGGAAAAGTCTCTGAATCTCCGGCTGGAAAAGTCTTTGAATCTCCGGTTCGAAAAGTCTTTGAATCACCGGTTGGAAAAGTCTCTGAATCTCCGGTTGGAAAAGTCTCTGAATCTCCGGTTGGAAAAGTCTTTGAATCACCGGTTGGAAAAGTCTCTGAATCTCCGGTTGGAAAAGTCTCTGAATCTCCGGTTGGAAAGTCTTTGAATCTCCGGTTGGGCCAAACACAATGCTGTGTTGGAAAATTGGGCCGATACAAAATAATTCAAAAGAACTAACAACAAAACCAATTTACCTGTAATTCGGCCAGATGATCACGGATTAAAAATTTAAAATCACACACGCGCCACACGGCTCAGAAAAAAGTTCAGATGTCGTCAGTTCGGGTGCTGTAGTGGTAAAGAGACCGATATCACAAAGTGGGGTAAAATAGGCCACATGGCACCTGACACAAAGAAACACGACCACAAACCGACGCTTCCCCGACAAAAATCGAAACTAATCACGTGACTAAGGCACCTGATAACTTATCAGGTCACGCATCCACATTTACAACAAAATGTGCACAAAGTGCAATTGGAGGATTTAAGCGATCGGAATCGGTCTACTAGTGTAACTAGGCCCACGGACATTAAAAACACAAACCAAACGAGGTACGGACGAAAACTCTATTTCGTACGTAACAGTTTATCTCGAAAAAATTGGAAAGAAACAGAACGCAGACTGCTGGTTCTGCGGAGAACGGGATACTCCTGAACATACAGTGTTTTTATGCGGCAAGGTCAACGATCTAAGGAGGATCACAAATATTGAGTGTGGCGTAACGCTAACTAAAGAAAACATTAGCAGCGTAATGACGGAGAGCGAACACAACTGGCAATTAGTCACATCAATGTTGGAAACAGTAATGAAGAGCAAAGTCAAAGAAGAGTAACGCCTGGAAGGCATGAGATAAGCGGGATTCCCCCGAAGTATTGCTGGAAGGCGGTTCCGGGGAAGGGTGGCAGAGGGCTCCGCCCCCACCAGCGAAGTTTTTTAGTGGGTCGGCACTACATCGCCACCCCCACACTACCTGGCGATGGGGATTACTAACAACGATCCCCCCGGTGCCTGTTTGCAGGTTTTTCTTCGCTATAAAAAAAAAAAAAGGTTAAGTTAGGTTAGGTTAGGTTAGTTTAGGTTAGAATAGGTTGAAGTTCCAATCGAGACACCGTGCGGGTCGGACGTGATTTCGCGTCGCTCCGAAAACGTGCCTTGTTTAATTTAAAAAATAGTGAAACTTCACAAAGTGAGTTTTAAAAAAATTAAAATTGAAAATTGGGAGGATCGCGGATCGGATTTCGGAACATAAGGCCCTAATCTGGTTAAGGACTGGCGTACGTTAATTTGCTGAATCGAGTAGGTAAATCATACGCTAGCATTCTGGATGACAAACGCGGAGACAGGGCCAACACCAGCGACTTGGAAGGATTTCCAGGGAAGAAGGCAACCCCTGGAAGTGCACACCCGGCTCAAAAAAGCCGGCACGATTACAATTACAGAGACAGGGCCAACACCAGCGACGACGAAGAACTAATGCCCTGGCGATCCATGACCCCGAAATTGAGCACAACCACGTCCCCACCGTGGTCAAACAAAACTTAAAACCCAAAATCGAAAGATTCCGTGACCCCAAGCAAAGTGGCGTGCGTCGACTTGTGCTGGGACGACGACGAAGGGTAATCCATCAAAAAAAGAAAGAGGGAAATAAATGACAAGATGACAACTCTAGTACTACAAAGGACGACACCGAGTTTCAAACAGAAGAAAAAGCCAAATTAAAAAAACTAAAACAGCTCATCAAATCTCTGGATGAAACTACAAGGGAACTGTCCAAAATCGTGGCCAACAACCAAAATACTAAAAAATAAATTAAAGAGACCGTCTCTAAACTTAGAACCAAGTGCAGCTTGATGAACACCAACGACATGTGTGGACTCTCATAAACGGCCTCCGTATTGGAGAACTAAACGAAGACAGAAACACTTCCACTATAGACAGCTCAACTCAGACCGACACAAACACCACCACAAAACACATCCAACCGACCCGGACAACAACCACAACACCATCCTGTCTCAACTGCGGAAATCAGAGCAAATCGAGGACATCGTCAAGGTTATCAACCTAAAATGGAACAACAACTGCTACGTTAAAACAAGCCATGAGACGGGAAACCCGCTCTCCACAGAACTTAATACAATAGTTATCGCCGACTCAGGAAACCAACCAACGCAAAATTGGATAAAAAAAGGACTGAGTAACTTATACCCCCAAATAAAAAGCCTTCTGGAGGCCGGAAGACCTGCAGAAGGTAAGTCTATCTGCATAGACACTACTGTAATGACCGACGAGGCCGATGATACAAACAAGAGAAAATCCATATACATACTAGGCGCAAAAAACCCAGAAACTGGAAATGACACCGAGGAATTCATAAAAAGCTGGTCAAACCTACTTCAAGGAGTGAGAAAAGGACAGCAAAAAGGAAATAATAAAATAGTACTGTACAATACCTCCGGGGTTGACATTGTAAAAATCAGAAAACAAAGAAGAAGAGAAGAAGAAAAAGTCCTGCAAGATCAAAATCATCACGGACAATTCAACAACGTATAACAAACCTACAAAAAACGCATCCAAACTCTACAACGCTTCCCAAACAGACAGAGTAAAAATAAGGAGATTAGCAGAAAAAGCCCTTCAAGACTACGACCTAAAAATTACAATCATTACAAACAACACAAACCAACAAAACAACTCAACCACCTTTAACAAACCTGAACCTGAACCCTGAACCAACGTACAACAAGGACCAAATACCCGTCTCCCATTAGACAATCCGCAGAGTTGGACCGAAATCAAAAACCGAAGGAAAAACGAAAGCGACAAGGATTTTATCAACGAAATCTCAAAAAACATCGACAAAAACATGGAAACTGCACTTGTACAGCCCACTAAAACCATCTTTATAAAATATATGACTCACTCTACAAGCAAAAGTGAACTGGAAGAGGCACTAATCGACACCCTAAATACCACTACAGACAGCTTACAAATACAAATGGCACAGAAACCAAACAAAAATATCTTAATTTAGTCCTTTGTAAAACTCCCGACTGACCAAGCCAACAAGCTTATACAATCCAGGAAAATCAGAATAGGCTGGAATTACTGCCGTGTGGAGGAAACCAACCAACCCAAATTATGCCTAAACTGATATAAATATGGCCACGTTACAAAAAACAGTACTATAGAAAGCAGAGAACGCTCCTGCCTCAAATGCTGCTCAAAAGAACATGGCATCAAAAACTGCAAAGTGAAACCAAAATGCCTAAACTGCGGAAAGGACCACAAAACTTACAGTTTTGCGTGTCCCACTTACAAAAAAGCACTTAAGGACATGAGACAAGACAAGATTATATTCTAAATATAATTTATGACACCAAAACAGAATTTGATTGTTAAGAAGCTGGATCAAATTCTGCAAAAAGGAGACAATAACAGAAGAAGCCACTCTCCATCTAGAAAATATGTAAAATGTTACAACTGTGGACGCAAAGGACACTACAGTAGGAATTGCAGGCAGCGGTCTCGTTCACCAAATCCACATTACCAGTAGTAAGTAACCAGGACCAGGAAAACTCGAGGTTGCCGGTGTAAGGGGGCGACCCCTGACAAGTAACCCTTCAGCCCCCAAATTAAGGATTTCTATGATAAAGAGGTGTAATGGTAGTTTAATCGCTCAAGGACTATTGAACAACAAAGAATGTGAGTTTACCATTGATACTGGGGCAACAAGATCTATTGTGAAGCTTGACCTGATAACATCTACGCCGATGCAGAAACTTCGACAAACGCCTATTTTGGGAGACATCGAACGGTGATCGAATAGTTGTACCTGGCGAAGCAGTTGTACAGGTAACAATTTAAACATCAAGCTAAAGTCCTTGTAGCTGATATCGTCGACACATTCATTTTGGGACTAGACCTAATGGACGAACCGGACGTGAAAATCGACTTTAAGAACAAGCTTTTAAGGATTGGAAATGAAGAAATAGTTTTCTCGGCTGAAGAAACACCGATAGGACGACGTGAACGGATTAAACTGATTTTGGACCAAGATACAGCTATCCCAGCGAATTCAGAGATTATTGTAAAAGCCCACTTGGAAAGGGAAACAGACTTGGGTTTGGTTATCGTAGAACCCCTTGAACATGAAATGGAGGATCTTTTAACAGCAAGATGCTTAGTGGATTCGAGCGATTCTTCACATACTATTCCAGTACGAGTTGCCAACCTCAAGGACAACTGGATTAGTTTAAAGCAAGGAAAAGTCATTTTCATCTGTGAACCAATTGTACGTGTGGCACGCTGCAGCTAGGATGTTCAAAGGACAGCATTACGTCATCCTACAACAGAGGAACTGTGGGGCTAAAAAAAAACCTCCAAGAAGACCTGGACGCATCTGGACCAACATCAAATGGCAAAGGCTGTTGAATTTATTTATTCTGAAGCAGACGTCTTTGCATGGGAGAAAATTGAAGGACGTACATGTCTTGTACAAACAACTTCCTTTTATGCGACAGAAAACGGGTTGTTTATTGTATTATTGTTAACGGGATCATTGAAAAATCTAGCAGTCCATGGTCATCTCCAGTCGTACTTGTGACAAAGAAGGATGGTACAACTCGCTTCTGTGTTGACTATAGGAAGCTTAACGACATCACGAAGAAAGACAGCTACCCACTGCCGCGTATCGATGACACATTAAACACACTGGCTGGTTCCAGATGGTTTTCTACCTTGGACCTGAAGAGCGGCTATTGGCAGGTGGAAGTGTGGAAGTTCATAAGGACGACAAAGAGAAGACAATCAATTCAACGTTATGCCATTCGTTTTGTGTAACGCACCTGCCACTTTCGAACGACTAATGGAGCTTGTTTTACGTGGACTTACGTGGGAGACGTGCTTGGTTTACCTGGATGACATAATGGTTATTGGAAAAGACTTTAAAGACCACATGAAGAACCTTAAAAGAGATATCTCAAGGCTCAGGAATGCTCATTTACAATTAAATCCAAAGAAATGTTAATTTTTCCAAGAAAAAGTTAATTTCCTCGGACATATCGTTTCTTCAAATGGAGTGGAAGCCGACCCAACTAAAATCGAATCTGTGAAGAATTGGCCCATACCCAAGACTAAAGGAGATATCAGAAGCTTTCTTGGATTGTGTAGCTATTACCGAAGGTTTGTAAAGGGTTGTAAAGGGTTTTGGACAGATCGCGAAACCTCTTCATCGACTGACAGAGAAAAACAACCAATTTTCCTGGACAACAGATTGTCAGCAAGCTTTCACGGAATTGAAGAAGCGTCTTATCACAGCCCCTATTCTGGCTTATCCATCGCAAGAAGGGACGTTTGTCTTGAACACAGATGCTTCGCAGTATGGTTTAGGAGCCTTTCTTTCTCAGATCCAAAATGGCCAAGAAGTGGTCATTGGCTATTACAGCAAGTCGTTGGGAAAATCTGAGAGGAACTACTGCGTCACTCGTAAAGAACTCTTGGCAGTTGTGAAAGCTGTTACATTACCACAGCTTCTTATACGGGAGGAAATTTCTTATCCGATCAGACCGATCAGAAGGAAATAATCAGTTTGGAACGGCTCTCATTGGTCGAACTAAAAAGGTTTTTTAATTTTATGGGCTCCCAGTAAAATGAAGGAAATAATCAGTTTGGAATGGCTCTCATTGGTCGAACAAGAAAGGTTTCTTGAATTTTATTGACTCATAGTAAAATGAAGGAAGTAATGAATATTTTACGGCGTCCAATGATGGAACTAAGGTTTCTTGAATCTTATTGGCTTCTAGAACAATGAAGGATTTAATCAGTTTGGAACGGCTCTCATTGGTCGAACTTAAAAGGTTTTTTAAGTTTATGAGCTCCCAGTAAAATAAAGGAAATAATCAGTTTGGTTTAGCAATAAAGGTTTCTTTAATTTTATTGACTCCTAGTGAAATGAAAAAAATAATGAAAATTTTACGGCTTTCAATGGTGGAACTACAAATGTTTCTTAAATCTTATTGGCATCTAGAACAATGAAGGAAATAATCAGTTTGGAACGGTTCTCAATGGTCGAACTAAAAAAGTTCTTTAAATTTATGGGATCTCAGTAAAATGAAGGATTTAATCAGTTTGGAATGGCTCTCATTGGTCTAGCAAGAAAGGTTACCTGAATTTTCTTGACTCCTAGTGGAATGAAGAAAATAATGAGTATTTTACGGCTTTCAATGGTGGAACTACAAAGGTTCCTCGAATCTTATTGGATCCTAGCGAAATTAACGAAATAGTCAGTTTGGAACGGCTCTCATTGGTCTAACAAATAAGGTTTCATTGACTCCTAGTAAAATTAAGGAAATAGTGAATATTTTACGGTTTTCAATGGTGGAACTACAAATGTTTCTTAAATCTTATTGGCATCTAGAACAATGAAGGAAATAATCAGTTTGGAACGGCTCTCAATGGTCGAACTAAAAAAGTTCTTGAAATTTATGGGCTCCCAGTAAAATGAAGGATTTAATCAGTTTGGAATGGCTCTCATTGGTCTAGCAAGAAAGGTTACCTGAATTTTATTGTGGTACAAAGATTCCTTGAACCCTATTGGCTCCTTGTGAAATGAAGGAAATAAACAGTTTGGAACGGTTCTCATTGGTCTAAAAGAACAAGTTTTATTGACTCCTAGTAAAATTAAGAAAATAATGAATATTTTTCGGCTTTCAATGGTGGAATTACAAATGTTTCTTGAATCTTATTGGCATCTAGAACAATGAAGGAAATAATCAGTTTGGAACGGCACTCAATGGCCGAATTAGGAAGGTTCCTTAAGTTTTTGGCTCCCAGTAAAATGAAGGAAATAATCAGTTTGGAAGGGCTCTCAGTGGCAGAACTAAAAAAGCTCTTTAAATTTATGGGTTCCCAGTAAAATGAAGGATTTAATCAGTTTGGAATGGCTCTCATTGGTCTAGCAAGAAAGGTTACCTGAATTTTATTGACTCCTAGTGAAATGAAGGAAATAATGAATATTTCACGGCTTTCAATAGTGGAACTTCAAAGGTTTCTTGAATCTGATTGTCATTGAGAATCGACCCTCCACGGGCGAACGTGACTTCCGGCCTCGCGAATGTATATATTTTGGAAATCGATTTGGCTGAAACTTTCAGGACCGACATAATTTTTTCCGGCCAAAAAATGGCAGTGTCAAAAAAAGGGTTGGGTGCATGCGCAGTAGGATTTCAGAAAATTTCTGCGCAGCGCATTACTGCACTTCTGCACAGTTGCCAGGAATCGATGCAGGAGGGGGGTCTTATTATATACTGCAAGTTTCATGACGGCGACTCAACCCGTTCGGGAGTTATGGAGTGGTCCGTCCACTTTGTGTCTTCGTCCAAGTTGTTGTTTTTAGCTGTATCATTCAATCCAATCATAGTTTCATAATGTTGTCAGTGCTAATTAACAATCCTTTTTATCGCAATATTTATCAGTAAGTAATATTTTGTCAATTTACCGTTTTTCGAACGTCTCACTTTGTTTGCTCGATCGTGCCTCGGATCGACAATAAAAAATACCTTTAAGGAATATCACCTTTCCGAAGGTTCTGACCGGACCTATCGTGGTCGGTTCGCGTCTTCGATCACACCATTATTCGCTTGGTTTACCGCATATTCGTTCTAACGCACCATCGCCGTGAGTGACTGATATTAATCCACATCACCACGTAATCATCAGCATCAGGGAGGCCTCCACGAATTGGACCAGATTTCACCAAAGGTAAGAGTTTTCTTAAAGGTCGCGCGATACGATACGTCCACTACTCTCTCTCACGAGCCGAGAAAACAAAGTTAACTAACTAATAAGTCAAAGCACAACATTTTTTGGTCCTTCGAGCCGGATTTAGGGCTTAAATTATATTAAATTAACATCAATTCTTTAAAAAATAAGCTATTATTTAGTTCGACCTTGCCTTTTCCGATTTGGTTTTGGTTTAATTCTAAAAAGGCTTCAATTGTAGATGCATTTTGTAGTTTATCATATTTTCATTTCATTTCGCAAACACAAATAATTTCAATAAAATACATATTTTTGGTTAGCACTGACCTTTGATTCACGCACGATTTGGACGCACGCATTCTTAGCATTCCTTTTGTGCCGATAGATAGAACGGTACACGTTTGGAGATTGATCTATTTTGTACCTTTTTTTTTTGTGTATCTATTGTTGTACCCTAATTTTAACATTTATTTGAGTGTGCATTGACGCCTGGTTTAAAATAGTAACAAATACTGGTGGTTTTATACCATTAACTGGATTGTAGTGAATTGTTAATTTGCCATATTCTTTGATTCCTATTTTGGATTAACGTTTTTTGCTTAGCTTTGTCACTTGGTATTTAATTGATTTCCTTGGCAATGGCTGACAAACTTAAAAAATATCAGGCTCTACGGCAAACAGAGTACTTAAAATTACGCGACGTGTATGATGGAGCTCAGCGAGCTTCTGAGGGTGCGGAGGTTGACATTAACGTTTTTCGTTGCATGTACCACTCAGTAGAGAACATTCACAAAGCCTTTTATGACATGCATAACAACGTCATAACGTTGATTTCATCGGCAGATGAATCGGCTTTTAACATTGAAGACAAGGTTCGGAAGGAGTTCGATTTTATGTATTATAAAATCAAAGCAGTTCATTTCGGGTTGCCTTCAATGGTATCTGCAGCTGCCTCTACATCTGGCGCTTCACCCAGTAATATTACCTCCAATAATTTACCCAAAATTGGTCTGCCCACTTTTTCGGGTGATATTACCGTTTTTCAATCTTACATTGATTTATATGACGCGCTAATTCATAACAATTCTAACTTATCCGATTGCGAAAAGTTTACATATTTGTTATCAACTTTGCGGGGAACCGCTCTTACCATTGTGCAGCATCTTCCGGTTACGTCTTCCAATTACACCATCGCTTATGAAACATTATGTAAGCGTTTTAAGAATGTTCGATTAATTGCAACAACTTTATGGAAGAGTCTCGAGAGTGCGCCACGGGTTAAGAGTGATAATCCTGCGGAATTACGAAGTTTACTCGACACTTTTGCTGAGAATCTTGCCGCATTAACCAATTTGGGCCTTCCAACTCAACATTGGGACTTTATTTTGGTTCAAATGATTCTTAGTCGCCTCGATATTTCTATTGTTACTCGTTTTGAACTTTCATATGACAATTCCACCACTCTGCCATCTTACAAAGTACTTTGCGAGTTTTTGGCAAAAAATTGTACGGCTTTAGACAATGTGAACCTTCCGCGACTTCAAAGTTTACCCAATCGTAAACCACCGCAGCCCATCTCTCGAGCTGCACCCACGTCTCTTCACGTTGAAGCTAATCCTAATATTCGCAGTTGTTCTTTTTGTAAGAAACCAGATCATGCAATCTATAAGTGCAGGCAGTTTTTGACTTTATCACCTTATGACAGGTATCAGTCGGTTAAGACCTCGAAAATGTGCATCAACTGTTTGAGTCGTCAGCATATTCTTTCGTCTTGTCAGTCTTCCACGTCTTGTCACCGTTGCAATCAGCGCCATCACACACTTTTGCATTTTCCGACATCATCTGTACTGGGCCGGGAATCCACTGCACTTGATTTGCCATCTTCTCAGCCCCCTAGTTTGCAGGCCGGTCTTACCTCTGCAAGCTTTAGCGTGCTTCTCTCAACTGCTCGCATTCAAATCCGTGATCGTCGTGGATCATTCCAACCAGTGCGGTGCCTTCTGGATTCTGGAAGCATGATTTCATTCATTACGTTAAAATGTGCTCGTCGTTTAGGTTTGAATGCTGAATCTTCTCCAGTTCAATTGTCTGGATTAGGCCCTATGACAGCCTCTTGTAATCAGGGAGTCACTTTTACTTTTAGACCATTTGCACAACCAGAGCCTCAACCCACCATTGATGCACTGGTGTTAGATACAATTTGTAACGATCAACCGACATCTGTTTTACAAAGATCGAACTGGCCGCATTTGAGTAATCTGCGACTTGCTGATGAGCAATTTGGAACTCCCGGTTCGATCGATGTCTTGTTAGGAGCAGATGTCTTTGGTCAACTGTTGTTGGATGGTCAGGTGAAAGGTCAGGCCGGTCATCCGGTTGCTATTAACACAGTGCTTGGCTACATTTTAATGGGTCGCATTAGTAATCAGGCACCGCCTCAAATAACTTCGCTCCATTGTAATTTTGATTCCTCTGCAACACTTGATAACCAAATCAGCCGGTTTTGGGAGGTCGAAGAGGTTCCAAGCGTGTCACACCTCTCTCCTGATGACCTTGCATGTGAAAAACATTTTCTTGATACCTACAAGCGAGAGGAAACTGGCAGATTTGTAGTCGAACTTCCGTTCCTCGACGCGATGCCAACCTTTCCAGGAATTCGCAATCTTGCTCTACTCCGATTTTACAGTTTAGAACGCCGGCTCAGTAAAAACCCGCCTATCTATCAACAATATCGTGACTTTATCAACGAATACCTGGATTTGGATCACATGGAGCTAGTTACCGAAGTTGGAACGAGTGATTGTTTTTATTTGCCACACCATTGTGTGATCAAGCCCGAGAGTTTAACTACTAAACTGCGTGATGTTTTCAACGGAGCTGCACATGTACCCGGACAACCTTCTCTTAATGATTGTTTGCTTCGAGGACCAAAGCTGCAGCTTGACTTAATTTCGATTTTGCTTAACTTTCGCACTCATTTATTTGTTTTTTCCGCAGACATAAAGAAAATGTATCGTCAAATTATTATCGCACCCAAGCATCAAGATTATCAACGCATCTTGTGGCGGTCTTCTCCACATGAACAAGTTCGTGAGTTTCGCATTAAACGTTTGGTTTACGGACTTAACTGTTCTCCGTTTTTAGCACTCCGCACCATTCTTCAATTAGCTCAAGAAGAGGAATCAAGCTTCCCTCTTGCTGCTGACACTTTACGCACGTCAACCTACGTTGACGACCTAGTCACAGGCTGTTCATCCTTGGAAGCCGCGTTGCAGCTCCAAAAGGATTTAATCAGCCTTCTTCAACGAGGTGGATTCGAACTTAGAAAGTGGGCAAGCAACAATCCAGCTCTCCTCAATCGCCTTCCTTCTTCACATACCGCACTTGTTCCCGCCGTTTGCTTTGGCTCACAATCGGTTTCCGAATCGTCGTTAAATATTCTTGGTCTTCGATGGAACGCATCTTCCGATATTTTTTTCTTTTCCATCAACATACCCGCACTCAATCTTTGCACCAAACGCACCTTGCTCTCTCACCTCGCTCAAATTTTCGATCCTCTTGGAATTTTGACACCAGTTACATTTCTTCTTAAGCATTTGATTCAGCGCATATGGTCTATAAAACTTTCGTGGGATGACGCCGTCCCGAATGACATTCTTCGTCTCTGGACACGATTTGTCGACGAGGTACCCTTGTTGAATTCACTTAATCTACCCCGTTTACTCTGTCCTGCTGGCTCTATTCGGTTTGAGCTTCATGCATTTGGTGATGCAAGCGAAAAGGGTTATTGCAGTGTTCTATATTTACGCTGTTTTTCTGAAGTCTCAAAACCTACTGTCCATTTTGTCTCCGCCAAGTCGAAAGTCGCCCCATTAAAAACAATTTCACTGGCGCGTCTTGAATTATGCGCAGCAGCGTTAACAGCTAAACTTGTCTCCTTTGCATTTAGCGTCTTCCAGCGCACAATCTCCATTTCTCAAGTTTTCTGTTATTCTGACTCTAAAGTCACTCTTCACTGGATTCATTCGTCCCCGCACCGGTGGCACACGTTTGTGGCCAACCGTGTGTCTTACATTCATGATAGATGTCCCCTTTCTTCTTGGTTTTATGTGCCTTCTGGTAATAATCCCGCTGATTTCGGGTCGCGAGGCCTGTTACCGGACGAATTGTTACAATGCAGAGCTTGGTGGTTTCCATCTGTACTTTTTCTGGATGACTTTCCCTTGTTGTTCGGAAACGTTCGATGAGCAAAAAAAAGTGACCCTACACAGCACTCTCTCTTCTAATTTTCTGGACTCGTTACTCGAAAGGAATTCTTCTTTATCCAGTTGTTAAAGCCGTTCGTAAGCTATCACCAGACAAGTGCAATGATTTTATCTCAACTCAAGAACACCATCATTGCATGCTCATTTTTGCCAAACGAGTTCAAGAAACCGCGTTTGTTTCCGAGATAGCCGCGGTTCGACGTGACCAGGTACCACCGCGTTTACGTAAATTGAACCCTTTTATTGACAAGTCCGGTTTGTTACGCGTTGGAGGTCCAAAACAGGTCCAAACAGGAAGTGTCATCAAGTGGAATTTGATGATAAGCTTGCTTTAAATCAATTGAAGACAGGAACTTCGCATCTCGAACCTTGGTGACAATAGAATCAATAAGAGGCATTGGATATGCACTAGGAATACTAACAGAGTTAAGCTTCCGGACATCCAAGCACACTCTAAATGAGCCATCACTTTTTCCGACAAGCCACAGAGGCGAACATTAAGGTGAATTAGAAGGTTCTATTATACCAAGTTCCAGCATTTCATCCACCTGCTCGTTAAGACACTTTTGCATTGCATATGATAATGGGTATTGTCTCTGTTTGACAGGCTTTTCATTACCGGTGTTAATGGTATGTTTAATTAAATGGGTTAAACCCAATTTATTTTTTGGTGCAATAGTTTTATACAGATCCTTGATCTTATTAAGTTCTTCAGTCTGTGTCAAAGTTAACTCTTCAGCAGACTGAATCTTATTTTTTCTACGAATGTTTGCAAATAAGCTACTTTGCATACGTAAAACGGGAGTTTCATATAAAAACCACGACTTTTTTCACATTATTCTTCCGTACAGTTTAGGTAAATAAACCACCTTGTCTCTGTCTTTGAAAATGAGGCTTGTTTTCTTAGAAACCAAAGCTCATTGTCAAACAACGCATTTATATGCAATTTAAAGTTTACAACAGTGTTTATTCTTACTTATTTAAGTTAAAAAAACTATTTTAATAATGGATATCACTGAAGATGAACTTCCGGAAGATGTTCTAAAAGCCGCCAACATGGCTAGTTTGCAATTGCTGCCTCTCAAATCGCGAGAAAAATACGAGAAACAGTACGAGTTGTTTACCCAATGGTGCAAACAAAAGGGGATAAAAACCTTAAAGGAAGAGGTACTTTTAGCGTATTTTGTTACTTTAAGCAAAGAATTCAAACCTAACACAATGTGGTCAAAGTATTCAATGCTCAAAAATGTAATAAAAATAAAAAGAGACATCGATATCGGTGAATTTTATAAGCTCACTGCATTTCTGAAAAAGCAGAATGTTGGTTTTAAACCTAAAAAGGCGAAAATTTTTACAAAAGAAGAAATATTCAGTTTTATGAACTCCGCACCAGATGAAATTTACCTGTTAATTAAAGTTGCCACTATATTCGGACTTGCTGGTGCATGTCGAATGGAGGGAAGAGCTAGCCAATTTAACCACTACAGATATTGAAGACAAAGGAAACCTCATAATTGTTAAAATTAGGGATTCCAAAAATCATACAGCAAGAAACTTTATAATATCAGAAGAAGTTCATAACGGAACCTACCTGCAACTGTACAGAAGATACACCGGCCTACGTCCAAAAAAGTCGAAACAATCGTTTTTTCCTAGTTTACAGAAAGGGTAAATGTTTTTCGCAAAGTGTTGGAGTAAACAGTTTTGGAAAAATGCCTTCTGAAATAGCTATTTTTTTGAAGTTGCCAAATCCAGAACTCTACACAGGACACAGTTATCGTCGATTATCGGCAACGTTCCTGGCCGATTCTGGAGAAGAAATCACTGACATAAAACGCTTGGGGGGTTGGAAATCGACTACGGTAGCTGAAGAATACATTGATGAATCCACAAGTTATAAAAAAGGATTAAGTAACAAAATTCTGACCTTCAATCCTAAAGAAAGTGAAGCAGTTCCAAGTACCAGTATTTTACCTTCAGTTGCTCAATCTGCGATCAATTTAAAAAACGCGACCAACTGTACATTTAACATTAATGTTGTTAATAACAATAAATAGTTATAAGTTGTTGTTTTTAATATCAATAAAAATTAAAAACAAAATGTATAGATATTTTATTCGTAGAAAAAATATTGTTTCTAACACGTGTGCAAAGTAGTTTTCCCGCACTTGAAGCTTATCCGAAGTCCGCTTCGCGTCGTTCGTCTAACTGCTTTCGCGTGTGGGAAAACATAACTTTGCACACTGAATAGGAAAACTACTATATAACAGACACTGAATTAAAGATTGATTGATATGACAAGTTTCTAAAATTTAATTGAATATTAAATGCTTTAAGAAAATCAATGCCCAAAATCAACTCATGTTTTAAAAAGCCAATTCAATCAAAGCCAAAAACGAACAATCAGAAATTCTAACATTTAAATATGGACGATCATCAAACGATTTTTTAGCACAAACAGG
Source organism: Ips typographus (assembly GCF_016097725.1). Classification (NCBI taxonomy): domain Eukaryota; kingdom Metazoa; phylum Arthropoda; class Insecta; order Coleoptera; family Curculionidae; genus Ips; species Ips typographus. The sequence continues at coordinate 7,798,601 of NC_138433.1, forward strand.
CTTAACGGAAATTTCCTTGGACAAAGACAACGCACCGTCTTCAGTAACTTGACTATCACCAACAATAGGAACTTTTTCAGACATAAAAAATTTCACTTGGTCCAACCATTTATGCCAATCCAAAAGATCAGTCACTACTGACTGTCTTTTTTGTTCTCTTTCTTTTGAGAAATTTTTGTCGACCTGACAGAAGGATTGTTGGTCTTCCTGCCAGGTCTTGTGACGTTTTTTGAACAATTAGGACAGTTGGACTTCGTAAAATTTTCTTTACCACAACTGTAGCAATACAAACTCCTTTCGGCAGTACATTCAGTGTTTATATGACCGCGTTTCCTACAATTCCAACAAACCACACTGGAGGAAACAGAACTAATATTTCCAGAAAAGCCTGGCCTACTAAGATCAGGTTCCATTAATTTACCTCTATGTGTAGTTAGTCGGTACTGATTTGAAACATAGAGACTGTTCTCTATTCGTTTACACAAAGAAGTCAAGTCACTAACAGCGGTTATGTCATGCAATGCCAAAGTCCTAACATAATCCGGCATTAAATTTTCTCTGATAATGTCTACTTCTTTTTCAGAAGGAGCCTCAGTTAATCGATTAAAAAGACTCTCCATAGAACTAATAAATAAACAAACTGGTTCTTTAGGGTTTTGTTTCCTAGCTTTGATTTCTTCTAAAAAGTTTCTATCATAGTGGTCACGCAAAAGTCTCCTTTAATTTACACACTAAATCATCCCAATCAATAAAACGCCCCTTTTTATGATGATTATACCACCAAGTCCAAGCTTGCGAATCAAAAAGGTCTCCAGCAGAAGCAAAAACCTCATCTGTTGAACAGCCACGAGACATTCTAAAGGTTTCTACCTTTTCAAGAAAAGCCATTAATGAACCCTCGCCCGTAAATTTTTGCAGTCCCCATTTATGTACAGGCACAGACTTGCTAACAACCTGACTAACTGCATTAGCATTAAAACTGACAGAACCCAAATTTGGGTCGAGAGGAGTCGAAGCAGCTGGAAAAACTTTAGCATCGAGATCACCTTCCAAAGTTAATATCTCAACATATAAATCATTCTTCCTTTGAGTTTCCTCATCAGAAGTATGATTCATACGATTAAGTCGGCCTGAGACATGCCAGGCCCGAGTTGAAATGTTTTTGTATGAAGGATCACTAGATGTACCGGTAAAACCTACTATTTTAACCTTAATTGATGCAATAGATAGCACCAGCTCCTTTTCATCAAACTCAAATTCAAATGGGTTCGACACTTGACAAATACTACGATTGGCATTTTCTTGAGCCAACAGTCCCCTCAAAATTTTACGTCTCTGATCAACAGTACCCAATGGCTTAATAGATCTGATGGAAATTTCATAATCTAGCTCATGGGCTTGCAAGGCATTAATTTGGAGAGCCATTATTAAAATTTCTAGTTTAACCCCAAAAACTAAATAAACACAAGTGATATATAAATTTTACAGCTAAAGTGCAACAAAAACAACTGACTTGGACAACAATCAAAAACTTGATCACTACCTGTGATCCAAGTTACTCAAAACTGATCAAATAAATCAATCAATCAATAATTAAACCTTTAATCAAATTGTAAAGGTAGTAAATGATACTCCGGCAAGTTCCCTGTATTCAATATATATTTGCTGAATAAATCGATTATATTTATCGTACTCTATTATGCCTACTCATACAATATAATATAGGTTGCTGTGTATACATAAAATACTTATAATAGCGAACCGATTGATGCAATACGATTAATAATAATACTTAGCTATGCATGTCAATGAACTGTTACAACTTCAACTAACTATGTTACACCTCCTTTTCCTAGAGAATGACCTTTGCTATGGCCACTTGCAAAGGGCACTTTACTAAAAAAAGGTTACTGATGCCAAGTTAATTAAAACTGTTTTAAGTTAATTTAATTACAAATTTGCAATCTTTAGTACTTCCGACTATAGCAATAACATAAAGTATAGTCAGTGGTACTTTAACTTAACCTAACCTAAATATATTTCTATCCCAATATGCGTATAATTCATGTGTTTTAAACAGTAAACTGCTTGTTAAATAAATTTATATGTATAATGGAGAATATGCATCAGCACTTCCATAAATTGTTAACGTAACCCCCGAATGTAAATTTTAGGATTGACTAACCCTAAACCTAAATCTATATACTAATTTTACTGATACAAGAGCTAACAATAATACGAACGATGCACATTAGGATTCTGCCCACAATAAAAAACAGTAGGAACACTAATAACTGAACACTTCGCACGTTGAACACTACCGGCACGATGAATGCTAAGAATAGTATAATATACCTATAAATTAAATGTACGTACAGTATTTAGGGTATTTACACTATGTACTTTCGATATTTATAATAGTTACGATATTTACAGACAGGTCTGTTTATCTAACTTAGAACTAAATCTATCAAGAGACATTATATTTCTTAATTCTATTTTTATGAACCTTAATCTGCTTGTTGTTATTGTCTTTAACAATGCAATTTGGACCTTCAATAAATATGACTTCAAACGGACCATCAAACCAAGAATCTAGTTTTTGACGATCTTCATTGGTTATAAGCAAAAAATCTCCCGGGCTTATTTGTAGTCGACTAGTTTGCTGATCATAATACAACTTACGCTTTTGTTTGGTTTTTTCAAGAAAGTCTCGAGCTTTATTTTGCGCTAACTGCAACCGAAATCGAAATTCTTGATCATACGATTCTAAATTGTATAAAGGATCTACACGAGAACCATTAAATATTTCAGGTAGGTCTGCTCTTTTACCAAATACTAGCTCGAAAGGTGTGTAGTTATGATAAGTACTAGGAGTCGTATTATAACAAAAAGTGTAATAATTTGTCCATATATCCCAATCTGTATGAGCTTGATCAATGTACATTCGCATAAATTCATTAAGAACTCTATGGTTTCTCTCGCATCCACCTATGGACTGACTGTGATACGCAGTGCTAGTTTTATGCGGCGTATTTAACATTTTTGCTAAACTTTCAAAAATTTTATTCTTGTATTCTGTTCCTAAATCAGTTCTTACTTCTTTTATAGGTCCATATACTAAGATAAATTTTTCAAGATTTTTTTTCAATAATCTTTTCTGGCCACAATGTCCACCTAACATAGGATCATCATGAAATTGTTTGATTAAATTAAGTTTCTCGTCATTGTCTATGATTAATTTTCTTTCTTTACATAAAACAATTTTAACTTTTGAAAGTATTTTATGCCCTACTTCCTTTAATTCATTTACGGTGCACCGTGTGAAAATCTTGTCATCTAAATTCAATCGCAAATGTGTAAGCTTACTATCACCAGCCATGTTATTCGGCTTAGACAATAGTTTCGGTAATGAAAAATTGCCATTAGTAATTGAAAGCCAACAACGAGCGCTCTTTTTGCGATAATTAATCATAATGTGAATGCATTCTTTATCAATTTCAAATCTTAAGGAAGGAAATTTCAATACATTATAATTATTAAGGGCTTCATAAATCTGAGGTTCTTCAGTACGTGATAATTGTTTATCCGCAGTAGTAGTGTGTTTATTAAAATTTTGGTTTGTCTTAGTCATTCATCTGGTAATTGCTAATATTTGAGCCGTGTTTCTGATTTCCTGCAAATCCGAAATATTTATTCGAGATAAGGCGTCTGCGCCTACATTATCTGTTCCTTTTATATATTCTATATCAAAGTCAAAGTCTTCTAAATCCAATCGTATTCTGGTTAATTTGGACGACGGGTCTTTCATAGAAAATAAGTAAACAAGAGGTCTATGGTCTGTTTTTACTAAAAATTTTTGTCCATATAAATAACAACGAAAGTACTTTATTGCCCAGTGAATAGCTGTGAGTTCTTTAAGAATAGTTGGTTTGTGAGACTCGCCTTTTGTAAACATACGAGATGCATAAGCTATAGGTAGTTCCTGACCATTAAAATTTTGTGAAGGAACTGCACCACAAGCAAGTTGGGATGCGTCAGTACCTAAAATAAACTGTTTTGAGAAATCCGGATATTGCAAAATGCGAGGACTAATTAGTGCTTGCTTTAAACGGTTAAATGAACTTTCGCATTCGCTTGACCATACAAACTCAGCATTTTTCTTAGTTAGCGAATTTAAAGGTAATGTGATAGTTGCAAAATTTGGTATAAACCTTCGATAATAGTTGCAAAAGGCAACGAACCTTTTTACCTCATCAGCCGCTCGCGGCGTCGGATATTTGTTTATAATATCGTACTTAGTTTCATCGGGCAAAATACCTTTGTCTGTTATTTTATGACCTAGAAAAGTGACCTCTTTTCTAAAAAAAATGCATTTCTTGGGATTTTATTTCAAATTGTACTTTCTGCAAGTTTCAAAAACGCTTTTTAGATTATTCAAATGATGCTTTTCTGAACAGCCTATTACTATTAAATCGTCCATATATAAAAAAGCTTTTTCTGGAGTTATTCCGGCAAAAGCAATAGACATCATTCTTTGAAAACTGTTGGGACTGACTGAAAGTCCAAAAGGCAATCTGGTAAATCGATATGAACCCTTATGGATGCTAAATGAAGTCAAATCTCGCGATTCTTCATCTAAAGGTATCTGATGGAATCCTGATAACAAATCGACTACTGAGAACCAATTTGCTCTACCAAGTTGATCTAAAATATCGTCTATGCGATTAATCGGAAACTTGTCTCCTATAAGTACCTTATTTACAGCTCTAAAGTCAATACATAATCTCCATGCTTTCTGATCAGTTTGCGACTTTTTAGGAACCAATAGAACCGGACTATTGTATGCTGAGCAAGATGGTTCGATTATATTATTATGTAACAATTTTTCGACTTGTCCCAATAGCTGTTGTACCACATATAGTGACATCTGTACTCAACTATATAAGCTAGAACGTTCAAATGGCGTCCCAAAATCTAGGAAGAGCACCATTGATATCGCATCATTCGGTAAACAGCGATACAATTGGTGAGGTTTTGTTTATGAAAAAAAAAATTCCTTCGTTACTAGATTGCTAACTCTTTAAAAAGTCGGCAACATCGCGGAGGTTCGCCCGCGATAAGTTATGTGCAGTCTGCGAGAGAATGGAAAGACTCGCACAACAGTTGATTTCTTTCTGGTTTAAAACCGTAATTAAATTTTAAGATTATTAGTTGTGGATTTGACTTTTCCACCAGTTTAATTAATACAGTCCACTTGGAGAAAGAACATGGTCCTTAAAGCCGAATAGCGATCAGACATAAGACGAAACGCTATTGAAAGATTAGAGACTTTGATTAGAGTGTCGTCAAGCCTCGGCGATAACCTTGAAGGGTGGAATTGAAAACTTGGAGACCTGGATTTCCAGAAGCGGCTGGTAAATTGACATGTGACGACGATCACCGTGGGTTACAGTAAGCAAACCAAAAGGGAAAATCTACCAGGAAGAACAGTAAGTCTTGAATTTGGCTCAATTTGATAACACTTGCTTACATTAACTTGACTCGACGAAGGCTTATAAAAATTACATTTTAATTATAAAATCAAGACAAAATGAAGGACCTTAGAGTCCATTTTAATCGTATGCAATTTAAAAAAAAGCTAGTTATTAAACAATCTTTAACTCGTTTTAAAGAGTGTGTTGAGTTGTTTCATCTCCTCCAAGTTGATAATAGTGCTTTTATGCAATTAGATAGTCGTTTAGCACGCACTCAACCATTGTGTGATGAGTTTAGGGGACCACCAGGACGAAATATAATTGTTATTGACACCCATGATGAATTGGCATTATCAGCTGATAGTATTAATATTAGTCAAGAAAAACCAAGAAGATATCAATTTTAAGATTTATTTTATGAAATAAGTGCGCGTGCTTTACTGATATTGTCAAATCATCATAAAATAGAGTCAATTGATAACATCTCCCGACCGAAATCACATAATTCCCAGCGACGTGTTACGGGGCTTTCAATAAAATTACCAAACATTATAAACAATTCATAAGTTGGAATTTCGAGACGCATTTTATTCAATAATTGATCAAAACTCATCAACGGATGAATTGCACAAGTTTTATTATTTAAAAGCACACCTTGATGTTGGAGTAGATTAAAACTGCAAAAGATAATTATAGTATTGCCTTAAACATGTTAAAAGACAGATACGAAAATAATAGACTAATTATTTTTAATTTTGTCAATGGTTTATTTAAAGCGCCTTCGGTAGTCAAAGAATCACATACTGAATTGCGTAGCTTATTTGATCTATTTAATAAAAATGTTTAAGGTTTAAAAGCATTAAATCAACCCACAGATCAGTGGTCAGTGTTACTTGTTTATTTAATGGTTACAAAACTTGACCACCCAGCTCGTAAGGAATGGGAATCTAAAAAATGTAATACTGATCTACCCACTTTTGAGGACTTGCTCAATTTTGTTAAAGAGAAATGTGAGTTTTTAGAGAAACGTGAAACTGTGAGTACAAAAAGTAATCAAAATCAAAATGAAACAATAATAGAAATTTTAATTAAAAGTTCAAAAATCGTACTCATTACTAACAAATAGCAATAACAAATTTACTTGTTTTTACTGTAAATCAAGTCATTCAATATTTAAATGCAATTCATTTTTAAAATTTGATCCTAATAAAAGAAAGCACGAAGCGGTAAGGCTGAAACTGTATCTAAACTGTTTGAATCCAAAACATTTGAAAATTGCTACAAACAACCATGTAGAATATGTTCGAAACCAATAAATTCATTATTACATGAACACAACAGTTCAGACACGGCCGATACTTTCCATAGTAGGCCTATCGAAACTGTCGAGACCTTGCGCCTTCCAAGAACTGCTGCAGCAAGCGATATAAACGCAGGCCGAGTGGCTCGAGCAGACGAACGAAGGACCAATTGTCAAATTACGTCATTGTGACGTCAAAGACGCTCTGCTCGCTCCATTAAGCTTGAAAACGAATGCGGCCCTTGTCTCGACTCAAACTACGTTAATAAGTCGGGCTAATAAATATGCGCTGTTTCTGTTTTCATCCTAAATACAGGATTACAGTTTAAGGCGACTATTTTACTAGATCAAGGGTCTCCTCGTGTTCGGGCCGGGGCTCCGGGAAACGCGCAAAACTGCGACCAGCCAGAAGGGGAAAACGCGCAAAACAGCGACCGGCCAGAAGGGCGACGGTTCGGAACCGACCCGAAGTCGCTTCGGGCGAGATCGCGACGTCATCCGAATGGCGTTCGGCAGGCCGCGGTTTTGTGGAATTTGTGGAATGCGGACAACAAGTCATATTTAATAATGGCGGCTTTGTTTACATGTTGATTGGAAATTTACTCAAATTGTAATTGATTTTTATTACTGGACAGTTTTAGACTGGTAAATCAGAGTTAAATCGATTACTTATAGTTGGGCATGGTTATATTTATCATCAGCCGAGTTTTCCTAAGGAAAGTTGCAACAGGTCAGTGGAATGGTATTATGTAGGACTTATAATTTCAACATTTTCGTTTTTGTTTCAGAAAATCTTTGATAATCTGCCCACACAGCTCATATAGCCAATGTGCATGAAGTATACTGGAACTTTTATTAAGTAACACAATTATTATCAAAGACAGTATTTAATAAAAACCAAATGGAAACCGTTTTTGAAATCTATCTAGTTTTAAATCATCAGAGAGGCAAATACATTTGAAAAAACTGCATCCAGCTTCAGCATATACCTGTTGAGGTATAAATCTAGTTGATTTAGTTACACAATGTTTTAATATGGTAAGTATACATATTGTTACGATTTTCCCGTGGGTTCACACAAAGTCAATTTAACTCAACAATTAATAACTTTATTTACACTTCAAAACACTCCGTACAATAATTAACACAGCTACTACAATTCCACAATTATTCCACTATTTAACTTTACCGCGTTCCCAAATTCACTACTACACTACTCTTCTCTCTCGTCGACGCCGCTTCTTTTATATTCACAAACCACGTTCTAGAATGACCGCGAAACGCTTCGCGATTTGCTTCGAATCTTCCAGGTGTGGCGCTTCCTAACTGTGGCCTACTTTAATACGCGCCCGGCCAGATATTGCGGCGCATCGGTTTCATCGAGTATCGAGCATAGTAGGCCCAAACCGTAACACTGCCCCCCTCTTAAAGCTGATCGTCCCGATCCGCTTCATCTAATCCCTGGTATTTCTTGAGTCTGTCCAGATGGACAATTTTCATCTTGCCTTTGGGGCTGCGTTGGACTCTGTACGCGACGTCGTTTAACCTTTTTACCACATTGTAAGGTCCGTCCCAGTGTCGTTGCCATCTTTGACTTAATCCTTTGCTCCTCCTGGGTTGAAACATCCACACAGCATCACCTTCCTTATAATTGCCACCAGTTGGTCTGTGGTCCAGTGTCATCTTCATACGGTTGTTGTTTGGTTTCATCTTCTCTCTCTCAAGTTCCCGAATTGTAATGGATCCCTTCTGTAACGAACACTGGTCACACCGTTTACACCATTCCTCAACGTCCTTTCTGAAGTTAATCCAGTAAAATCGATCTCTTATTCTAGCCAAAGTCTGGTTTACTCCAAAGTGTCCTCCTCCGCGACTGTCATGTAGTTCTCGCAGCACATTCTCTTTGCAGGAATTGGGCACTATTGTTTGGTAAACAAAGCGTTTTCCGTCTGGACTTTCCCATTTGCGAGTAATTAAGTCATCTCGCAGTCGAAGCGAATTCCACTGCAACCAGTAACCCCTTACTGTTGGTCCATATCTGGAAATCTGTTGCCAATCCGGTTTCAAATCCTTCTCCAACCATCTTCTGATTACTTTCAAATCAGAGTCTGAGCGCTGTCCTTTTATTATGTCTTCCTTAGAAACGCTGCTCTTCATTCTTCTTGTAGCCTCTTTATCCGTCACCTTCGCGATTTGACCAATCCTCCAACCATTATGAATTTGTCCTTTCCGGTACCTTAAGTCACTATCCAAAGCTTGACGATCCTCTACATATCGCGGTAAATGTCCTTCCGGGTTCTTCATTTCCTGCTCCTGGTTACGCCAGTTCTGCGGGGTCGGTAAACGAGACTGTTTTCTGCAATTCCATTGGTAATGTCCTTTACGTCCACAAATATAACATGTAATGTTTCTTTTAACAGAGGAGTTCCGGTGATTTGTTCTGATGTCCTGGTTTCGTCGACACTGTGGGTTTGGAGAACAAGACGCCGGCTGCAATTCCTTTTAATGTGTCCCGTACGTCCGCATCGATAACACTCCACTCTCGTGATCGGGCGTGATCGTTCTAATTGTGTGGAAAGACCATTTCCTAATGCTGCCATTTGTTGCACTATTTGGCCGACCATTGATTCAATTTTATTTATTGATGTAGCAACATGATCGGCAGCGGTTCTCTCTCCTCTTGAATAGTCTCTGGCTGAAAGTCATTGCACGCAGCTTCAATTTCCAGCACTCGAATCAGTAATTCGCTGTTGTTGCTCCCTTTGAACATCTTCAGCCATTTCTTTACCTCCGGATCTCGAATCCCATCTACAAAATACTGTGCCACAAGTTCTTCTTGGATTTCATCCGGGACGGCTGGGTAAGCCAGATGCACAAGGCGACGAATTTCGGTTTCAAACTCTTCTAGATTTTCACCAGTTTTCTGCTGTCTTGCCATTAATTGCGTTCGATACAGTCCTTTCTTATGTTGATCCCCATAACGACGTTCTAATGCAGCTACTAATGCTTCATAGTTGCTTCGTTGGGCGATAGGCACCGTCTGTAACAGCTCCAATGCAGGTCCTCGTAATGCCACTACTAGTGCTACAGCCATTTCCTTGGTACTCCATCCATTTGCATTTGCAGCGGCCTCAAATTGGAGTTGGTACATTGCCCATGAAGTTTGACCGTCGTATGTGGGAGGCTTGATCTTGTTGAGCCCGTTTCGGGTGATCACTGTAGAGCTGGCTCCTCTGCTGTCAATTTTTCGCTCTAAGTCGCGTAGCTTTATCTCGACATCATTCCGAATTCTATTAATGTCCTCCCGAACATCATTCTGAATTTTATTGAGACTATGGGTTACATACTCATAGATTTCTGTCTTGGTCCTCGCTAGAACGTTCAATATTTCTACGTTACGCTTTTCTTGCCACTCTCTATCTTCTTGACGCATTTCTATATCTTGTTGTCGCATTCTTTCTTGTTGTTGTCGAATCCTTTCTTGTTCTTCCTTGTCTTGTTGTCGAATCCTTTCTTGTTCTTCCTTGTTTTGTTTTCGAATCCTTTCTTCTTGTTGTCGAATCCTTTCTTGTTCTTCCTTGTTTTGTTGTCGAATCTTTTCTTGTTCTTCCTTGTTTTGTTTTCGAATCCTTTCTTGTTCTTCTGTGTCTCGTTGTCGAATCTTTTCTTGTTCTTCCTTGTTTTGTTTTCGAATCCTTTCTTGTTCTTCAAGCATTGCCATAATAGCTGCAAGTTGGGCCTCCATGTTTGCACTTTGACGTCTTGTTATTGGCATAAAATAAATTTAACACACCACTGTTCCGAAAATCTCTAGTCCGGTTCTGAACACAAGCCTTTAACCCGAAGTTTAGTTCAAATTCACGTCGCACTAAAGTCTGATCGCACTTCTGACACCAATTGTTACGATTTTCCCGTGGGTTCACACAAAGTCAATTTAACTCAACAATTAATAACTTTATTTACACTTCAAAACACTCCGTACAATAATTAACACAGCTACTACAATTCCACAATTATTCCACTATTTAACTTTACCGGGTTCCCAAATTCACTAATACACTACTCTTCTCTCTCGTCGACGCCGCTTCTTTTATATTCACAAACCACGTTCTAGAATAACCGCGAAACGCTTCGCGATTTGCTTCGAATCTTCCAGGTGTGGCGCTTCCTAACTGTGGCCTACTTTAATACGCGCCCGGCCAGATATTGCGGCGCATCGGTTTCATCGAGTATCGAGCATAGTAGGCCCAAACCGTAACAATATGTTACATAGTTAATACCTACTTCTCATATTCTCTGTGTACATTTAATTTTTTTGTTTCTAGATTTAGTTAACTCTTACCCAGAGATTTACCAGTATCTGATATAAAGAATAATACCAAAAATAATACTCTTTAAGTATTTGGTATATAGGGACACCCTTGGGGACACCTTAGGTAGTGGTTCAATATGGTTTTCAAGGTAAAGTTGCTACATTTTATTCTAGTGAATACTTATGATTTGTTTTTATTTGCATACAGGTCATACCAATGTGGAACCAACCAATGTTACCTGCTTTTAAGGTATAGTAGGTTTGTATATACGTTCCAATTCTATACATACTTTTCTGTGATAAGGACTTATAATATGTAATATTTTAGTTAACAGTTAAATAAATCTATGAAAATTATATATAGTCTCTATTACCTACACATTAGAAATAAGTAGGCATGTATCACAGTATTGTAAGTTGGTTTAAATGTAATTTATGTCTGGGGTTGTACAACTTTACATTAGAAATTATACTTGTTTTGTAATTTGAAATGTTATATTGTCTACTTAATATTATTGTTGTTAAAAAATTAAGTACAAATACAAATAAATTATTATTTATTAATGGTTGTATTATTTTCCAATAAGCAAACTTAGTTTAGTAAACCGTTTTAAAAAATATGCATATATTTATTATAATGACATACATAATAGGTTCAAAATCAACATCTTATTATTTTTGACAAAATCAAGTTATTGATCATATGTGTATTTAAGGGTGCATGAAAGGTAGGGCTAGGTAATTATTGCTGTGCATATGATAAGCATTCCTGCAAATAAAGACAAATGCTTTTTCAAATATTATCTTGAATGGACAGATTGCAAATATAATCATATATGTACTTTAAAACAGTTATTTTGTTTGTTTACTATTATGAGATTGATATGTAGTGTTTAATGTTTGGTGTGATGGACTGAGTATTACGTATTATAAAAACAATGGTATTATCCTCTGCATTATCTTAATTATGTGAAGTATATGAACGATGTTGAGGTTAGCTATACAGACCACAGACGACAGATGAATTTTATAGGTTATAGGTCACACATTTTTCAGTATGACATGACATACATAAATGTAAACAAAAACAAATATAATGTTTATAATTTGGATTTTTGCCTATTTTTGATTGTGATATAATTGTTTATTGGGATAATTAATATGTGCGGTTTAACCTCTTATGTCAACCAGTTTAAATGTGTATGAGTGGATTTCGTACTTTTGCTCTTAACAAGTACCTATTCGAATATTGTAGACAGGAAGGTTTACTATGCAATTTTGTGTCCTAAATGGGCTAATGCTCATTTTAGTAATTTTTACAAAATAAGTACGGGATACTATAAACATATACCTATAACTAGGAAGTTTATGAGAGCAAACCTAGAAAACGATTATTTAGAATATTAGTAGATATATTTAACATAAACATATTTTGGAAGGCGTTAAAGTTATTTCTATAGACATAATTACTGATGCATATCCTGGGGCACACTCATAGGAAAAACTATCTTAAAGGATTTCTTGTTGAAGTCTTCCAAACCTCTCAAAAGGCATTGTTTGAGGTATATTCTTGGTGCTAACTTATTTTTCATGTATATAGATACAATTGAACTATACATTTTCCATTACATGATTGTTAGGTATGTCAGAGGAACCCACTAATTTAGATGAAAAATACCAGGACTTTGTTTTTTTTCTAGTATCTAATTTGCTTTTTAATAACAATTTGAAGTAAGCCCTATCACTTTTTTACCTATGCAAATAAGTAGATATCAATATATCTTTTTCAGTTAACAGTCCAGGTACTTAAGTTGAAGCTTGGGTTATTTTTACTGTGAGTGACTCAACTGATCAAGCAAAATTTTTAAATATTACAAGAAAATTCAAACATTATTTAAATATAGATAGTTGTGTGCAACATCTGGTGACATCTGTACTCAACTCTATGAGTTAGAAAGTACAGATGGCGTTCCAAAATCTAGGAACAGCACCATTAATGCCGCATCATTCGGTAAACACCGATCTGATTGGTTGAAAATGGTGAGGTTTTGTTTTTTGTTTATCAATCCCAATCCTCTGACCGGTTTCGCCGTATTACGGCTCATCAGAGAGGCTATAGGGCTTGATAACCAAAGAACAAAACCTTCGTTCCAGTATAGTCAACTGGATGCCAGAAATGATAGTTGTGTGCAACATCTGGTGACATCTGTACTCAACTCTATGAGTTAGAAAGTACAGATGGCGTTCCAAAATCTAGGAACAGCACCATTAATGCCGCATCATTCGGTAAACACCGATCTGATTGGTTGAAAATGGTGAGGTTTTGTTTTTTGTTTATCAATCCCAATCCTCTGACCGGTTTCGCCGTATTACGGCTCATCAGAGAGGCTATAGGGCTTGATAACCAAAGAACAAAACCTTCGTTCCAGTATAGTCAACTGGATGCCAGAAATGATAGTTGTGTGCAACATCTGGTGACATCTGTACTCAACTCTATGAGTTAGAAAGTACAGATGGCGTTCCAAAATCTAGGAACAGCACCATTAATGCCGCATCATTCGGTTAGATTTTGGAACGCCATCTGTACTTCCTAACTCATAGAGTTGAGTACAGATGTCACCAGATGTTGCACACAACTATCATTTCTGGCATCCAGTTGACTATACTGGAACGAAGGTTTTGTTCTTTGGTTATCAAGCCCTATAGCCTCTCTGATGAGCCGTAATACGGCGAAACCGGTCAGAGGATTGGGATTGATAAACAAAAAACAAAACCTCACCATTTTCAACCAATCAGATCGGTGTTTACCGAATGATGCGGCATTAATGGTGCTGTTCCTAGATTTTGGAACGCCATCTGTACTTTCTAACTCATAGAGTTGAGTACAGATGTCACCAGGTGTTGCACACAACTATCATTTCTGGCATCCAGTTGACTATACTGGAACGAAGGTTTTGTTCTTTGGTTATCAAGCCCTATAGCCTCTCTGATGAGCCGTAATACGGCGAAACCGGTCAGAGGATTGGGATTGATAAACAAAAAACAAAACCTCACCATTTTCAACCAATTATTTAAATATATTATAAAATACTTTATTATCACATACAAATAAACTATAAAATTAATTAAAATGGATGAGCAAATAAACAAATAAAACATGTATGACATAATATAATGTATTAAATATTTAACAAAAATGAAACAAAAAACAAAGAAAAAAAAATATGCCTTACGGCATAATGTCCGAATTTCTCACTATATGATCAAATGATCATATTTATTCACCCAGTAATGTGATACATAATAACAGTTGACTTAAATTTGAAGTTAAAAATTTTGCAAATATAATCTGTACATAGGGGACACATGCAAAGTATTATTTATTGAAACCGCAACCAAACAACAAAAACATATGTATAACTAGAAAGTCAAATAAACCAAGGAATATAATTAGAAACAAAAATAAATATTCTAACCAAAAATCCAAAAACATATTGAAAAAAAAATGCCTTACGGCAAAATGTCCGAATTTTTCACTATATGATCAAAATGATCATATATTTATTCACCCAGTAATGTGATACATAATAACTGTTGAATGTTTGATGTTAAAAATTTTGAAAATATAATCTAAATATTTAAATGATATTAATAATTACAGTGCCAAAATAATAAGAAATAAGCTGCATAATTATATGTATTACACTACTTTGGCTCATTCCTATGTACGTCAATTTAAAAATTGTTGTACATAGGGGACACAAATATTTTTTGAAACCACCCAAACTACAAAAACATATGTATATATCAATTTTACCAGGAATTAATGATAAACATAAATAGTAAAATCCTAACCAAAAATAAAAAACTAAAAAGATTTTCTTACTTACAAATACAGTGCAATGGGCTGCCTATCTCTATGCAAATCTCCTCGACACACAGCGCATCGTGGAGATTGTGCATTGAATAAAATCGCAGTACACATTGAGCAAAGTGCATGACCACACTCAATGACATACTGGATTCTATTAGATAGGCATACCTTACACTGTAGTTCCGGAGTCATATCCTCGTCGTCGTAGGGTGTGGCTTCTAAGGCTGGAACCCATGGGTCAACACTAGGCAGTTCATCCGGTTCGTCGTCATCTCGTAAGGCGGCGAAAAATCTGTCAATTTGGGCGGGTATTTCTGGAAAATTAAAATTGTGAATCGGACTTGGAGGATTATTCAAGTTGGGGAAAAGAGGCTCGCGACGGGGTGAATCGGGGAGAGAAAAGGAGATGGGGATCTTAAAGGTTCATCAGGATTTAGGTCGGGATCGGGATTAAGTATTTCAGGAGGAGGACTGGGTGGAGGAATAATTGGGTCGGGAGGAAAAGGCTTGCGACGGGGTGAATCAGGGAGATAAAAAGGAGATGGGGATCTTAAAGGTTCATCAGGATTTAGGTCGGGATCGGGATTAAGTATTTCAGGAGGAGGACTGGGTGGAGGAATAATTGGGTCGTGAGGAAAAGGCTCGCGACGGGGTGAATCGGGGAGATAAAAAGGAGATGGGGATCTTCAAGGTTCATCAGGATTTAGGTCGGGATCGGGATTAAGTATTATGGGTTCAACTGGAACTGGATTAGGATGAACGACGGGTCGTTGGAAAGGAGCTAGAGGGGGAGGTTCATTTAAAAAGGGGGCAAAGGGAGGGGGATTATTTAGGATTTGAGGGAGATTTGGCCGTTGGAAAGGAGCTAGCGGGGGAGGTTCATTTAAAAAGGGGGCAAGAGGAGGGGAATTATTTAGGATTTGGTAATGGTTTTGAGGGACATTTGGGTGTTGGAAAGGGACAAGAGGCGGAGGATTATCTAGCATTTGGTAATGGTTTTGAGGGACATTTGGGTGTTGGAAAGGGACAAGAGACGGATGATCATATAGGATTTGGTAACGGTTTTGAGGGACATTTGGGTGTTGGAAAGGGACAAGAGGCGGAGGATTTTCTAGGATTTGGTAATGGTTTTGAGGGACATTTGGGCGTTGGAGAGGGACAAGAAGCGGAAGTTGATTAGGAATAGGGTTATTAAATAATTGATGATACAAATCCACTAATTGCTGTCCTGCTTCTTCGATGTCAGCGGCTTCATCCACGTTATTCCACATTTGTAGCTGTCCCTCCATGCCTTGTACAAAGTGTACCGCTTGCCTAAACAGTGCATTTTTTAATATTTTTATTCCTTTTAAAATATAACTAAAGGTACTAGCCTCAAAAAATCTCCAGTTGTAAAACGTCCATCGGCCAATTTGTCCCATGCCTGCCTTATCCGTGCGTCGAAAAGTACATTCTTCCTGGCAATCTGCTGAATGTATACCAGAAATGTGAAAAACATTGTATTCAAAAATACCTATTAAGTCCCAGACACCAGGATGTCTCACCAGCTTACTGTTTAGCCGCCTGTGGTAAGCCTCCATCACGTTGTTCGTCCGATGCCTCTGTCCGTAAACGCTGAAATGTTGGGGGGTGACTCGTCCAATCCACTGTCGTCTAATGTAGTTCCGGAATTCGCCGAAAATTGGTTCCCGTTCCCGATCCTAATAACAGATAAAATTGTAAGTAGCTTAATCGCTCTTTATCAATATCCGTTATATGGACAGAACCTGTAACGAATTAAATGAACTTGAACCTTACCATCTGGACGATTACTTGAACACATAGAATCTAGCTTTTTTCTCATCTAGTATAAAGGATAAAATTTGAACCACAAGTTGTAATTAGGTATACATTATTTTCTTTTGTTATATTTTTGTTTTTTTTTTCTGACGCACTTCATTTTGTTATATGTATGTATTTATACGCTGTAACAATATTGAAATAAAGAAATATTATTATTATTAAATGCATCTATAATCCTGTCCGCAGGTAGAAGTGCCAACGCGTAGTGCTTCCTCAGGTAAACTTTATGGGCTGCCTCCTCTTGAATTTGCCGGGTTACACCTAGTTCCTTTGCCTTGCGCATTAAAGCCTTAAAAATAAAATAACCAGTCTTTTTAACATAATTTTTCTACAAACAGCAAATAATAACACCATTTATGCATACCTGGCAATAATGAAAAAAACAACCTTGTAGAGTCACATCTGGATATCTTGCCTTCACTGATTCGTATAGTCCCACTTCATAGTCCGTAACGACAGTCCCTCGGATGCAGGTTGGAAAGGTCCTCGCGATGTAGTCAAATACTGCGTCATAGAGTGTCCTGGTCCGGTTAGCCATGAATACATGGACCAAGGGAAATGCCTATTTAAAAAACAGAAAATACTCAATAATAAAAGGTTTATGAAGTATACACTAGGCCATCAGATAATACAGTATAATTAAATTTTTATCCAGGGCTTGTCAAAAATTCATTTTTGTTAAGCCTGAAGCCTCCAAAACTTTTAATAATTAACTCCTCTGTAGTTGCTGTGTTTCCAAGATCACAATATAGACTATAAAATTATATTATATTATAAAGAGAATATAGAGAATAAAATTTGTTAATATTATAAAACCCGAAACCAACATACTATAAAAATCATATAGTTTAGTTAGATACAAAAACCAAAACCAAACAGCACTAGTAAGTACTGGCCGTCACTGCCGTCAGTACCGTACTGTCATGTGTCCCCTGTCAACAGAGTCAATAAATGGTACTCCCATTATTGTACTCCTAAGGGACAGGTTTTTCAATTTTGGCTTTAAATTTAATTTAATTTATAAACCATACATGCACCAATTTTGATTGACAAATTTACTGTTAAAATAGTGTATTTGCATCCAGCTATAATAATTATACTATAGAATATGGTACTAGTGGCAGTGATGTTGTGATAGGTGAAAGTGCTTTGACCTATATTGTCACGTTTTGGGGGTAGCGCAGGAAGAGAAACAACAAACGTAGCTCAAGTATGTCTCCTTTATTTGTATACTGACGATGATGCCTAACTAAATCTTACTCCCAGATTAAGAGGGCCGCTAGTACCGCTACAGGCGGGACGCCCATGGGACTCTCTCTACGAGGGGGTGCGTGGGGGTGTGTGTGTGTGTGAGTGTGCGTAAGGCCTCCTGATGTGCCGCCAAGCGGAACCCGCTCGATACGAGCAGGGAACCCCTATGACCGACACGCCCTACAGGACTTACTTTAGGTACTGAAAGGGTCAAGAGTCCCGACGGTCACCACTGGGTTGCGTAAGGACTCTAGTCTGTTCAGCCTGGATTTCCAAGAAGGTATCGAGCCGTCCGGGCACTAGGAAGTTCGGACTGATGCTCGATAGACCGACCCAGAGACCAGTAATCTTCGATGGCTTGAGACGCCGATTAAATACTCATCTCGTGACCCCAATTTGCCGGTCTCGCTGATTCGGCAGTGTACTGGGGGAGACCGGGGCCAGCCTAGGTAACGGAACATGGTGCAACTTATGTTATTCGTGACATCTCCCCCCTCTGAAGAGTGTTCGCCCCGGACACTTAACCCTAACTTAACTAAATAACCTACATGCCCCATGGCTTTATTTACACCGTGTGACCAATCGTAACTTATGTCCTATTACGCTCCCCTTGTTATCTCCCTTGTGGTTCTCCTGGAATCTGTTGCTCCTTCCTGGAGGGCGGCCTTACGCGGCTTCGTCTTGCCTAACTGTGCGCCAGAGCACCCGTTACTCAGTTCGCGGGTGGTGGCGCCCTCTACTGACTTTCCTCGTCCACTTCGAAGTGCGCGGGATGGTCGCTTGTTCCGTGAGTTCCTAGGTTGTGTTTTCTAGGCGGAAGAGGCGTAATGATTGGTCAACCTACTTAAATAATTGTTTAGACTATGTTAGCTTTATGAAATATACTGAGTTTGCACCCTACTTATGCAAAATGTTACCCTTACAACTTATTTTATTGTTCCACTTCCTTGCTTTCTACGTCTGAATCCACATCGGATATATCCCCCAAAGTCCATTCATCGTAAAATGGTAAAATCCTCCCTATGTGCACTATATCCGTTTTTTTTCCTTTTTCCTGTTTTACTTCATAGTTAACTTCACTGAGTTTCCTTATTATTCTGTAGGGTCCGAACCATCGTAGCAGCAGTTTCTCACTTTTTCCCACTTTCCTAATTGGGATGAATATTTTCACCCTATCTCCTACCTCAAATTCACCATCTCTGTGATATTTGTCGTAAATGTCCTTGTCCTTTTCTTGTTTTTTGTGGATATTATCTACAGCAATTGCCCTTAACAGTAAAGCTTTCTCTCGTAATTCGTTCGTGTTCGACTCGTCCTCAGTTTCTAAAAGGGTGGCGTCCAGTGGGAGTGTGGGGTTCCTTGCGAATATTAGTTGAAATGGGCTAAAACGTGTCGTCTCCTGTTTGGCCGTATTGTGTGCGAATGTCACGAAAGGCAGATACGTGCACCAATCTGTCTGCTCTGTGTTGCAGTATAGCGACAGCATGTCCGCCAACGTTTTGTTTAAGCGTTCAGTTAGGCCGTTGCACGAAGGGTGGTATGCCGTTGTAAAAGTGCTTTTCAGACCCATAATCTGTTGTAATTCCTGCACCAGTTCGGATTGGAATACCTTGCCTCTATCGCTGAGGATGCTTCTAGGAACGCCGTGAATTAGTATTACTCGTTCCAATAAGAATTTTGCCACAGGTCCTGCCTTCCCGTTAGGCAGGGCCGCTGTGATGGCGTATCTTGACGCGTAGTCTGTCACTACTACTATCGTTGTCTTGCCTTGGTTACTTTTCCGGAATGGTCCCAGTAGGTCTATCCCTACTTTATCAAATACTTTGCCCACTTTTATTGGCTGGAGTAAGCCCAATGGCTTATCATTTGTTGGCCCTTTTCTCGCCTGGCAGTCCCTACAACCTTTAACGTAATTTCTGACGTCCTTAGTCATCGAATCCCAATAGTATTTGGGAGTAAGTCTGCTCAGAGTTTTTGTTACCCCCATGTGTCCGCTGGTAGGTGCGTTGTGAGCTTCCCACAAAATTTCCTCCCTAAGTGACCGGGGGATCACGAGTGCGTGTTCCAGTCCTTCCTTAGTTTGTGTTGCTCTATACAGAACGCCCTCCCTCAGCCTAAAATTCTTTATTTTTCGCCGTGTCAGTGCGTCAACGTTTGTTGATTCGGGGTTGCTTATTGCTGTTTTTAATTCTAGTATGGCCTTATCCTTATTCTGCAATTCTCCTATGTCTAACGTTGATATCGTGAAAGTGGGTATATCGTCTAATTCATCTAATTCGACTTCGCTCCATCCTGCCACCGGGTTCCGTGATAGGCAGTCCGCATCTTGGTGCTTACTGCCTTTTTTATAGACTACCGTGTAGTCAAATTCTGCCAACTTGAGAGCCCAACGTGCTAATCTTCTTGAGTGATCTTTTACATTGTGTATCCAGCATAATGCGTGATGATCTGTTACGATTTTTACAGGGTGTCCATAAATTAGATGCCTAAGGTAGGTCATTCCCCAGACTGCTGCTAATAGCTCCAGCTCGCTGATCGAATAGTTCTTCTCTGCTTTTGACAAGGCCCGGCTTATATAAGCTATCGGGTGGTCTTGACCGTCACTGCCTTCTTGGAGCAGAATTGCCCCTATTCCATCTATACAGGCGTCCGTGTGCATTGTACATCCTATATTCGGATTGTAATGTTTTAATACTGGGGATGACGTCAGTTTTTCTTTCAGCAGTTCAAATGCTTTCGCCTGATCTTCACCCCAGCAGAACTTGTTCTTTTTTGTGGCCTCATGTAAGGGCCGTGCCAATACCGCGTAGTCCTTTATAAATTTCCTATAAAAATTGCATAATCCTAAAAAGCTTTGTAGGTCCTTTGTTTTCTTTGGTGTGGGGAATTGCTTAATCCCTGCAAGTTTTTCTTCCTCTGGGCTTATTCCTTCTTTGCTTACTGTGTAGCCCAAAATCCTTATCTTTTCCTGCAAATATTCGCATTTACTCGGTTTTAAGGTCAGATTGGCTTCTCTCATTTTCTGGAATACTTTTTGTAATTTTGCTAAGTGTTCCTCTAAGTTTTCTGAATAAATAATAATATCATCTAGATATATTAGTATGTCCTTCCACTTTAAGTCTCTAAATATCTTATCTGCAAGTTGTTGGAAGGTTGCTGGTGCATTGCATAGACCAAAGCTTAACACGTTGAATTCGTATGATCCATGTCCCTGTGCCGTGAAAGCCGTGTATTGTTTGGACGACTCTTCTATAGGAATCTGCCAGTAACCCGAGAACATGTCCAAAGTTGTAAAGTACTTGGCATTTCCCATGTATGTGAGAATGTCATCGATTTGTGGTATCGGGTAACATGATTTTTTGGTGACTGGGTTTATAGTTCTTTTGTAATCCACGCAGAACCTCGTCGTGCCATCTTTCTTTTTCACCAGTACAACGGGGCTTGCCCACGGCGAGTGGCATGGTCTTATTACTCCGCAATTGAGCATTTCTTTTATTTGTGTGTCAATGATTTCTCGCTCGGATTGTGAGACTCTATAAGGGCGGCATTTCACTGGTTTATCTTCTGTTACTTCTATTTTGTGCTCTATCAGTTGTGTTTTGCCCATATATTTTGGTGACTTGCAAAATACGTCCCCATATTCAACCAGTAGACTCTCTAGTTCTTTTTTGAACTGCTTATCCGTAATGTGGTCCAGTTTGTGGTCTTCTAATGTCACTACTTCTTCGTCTATTCTCTGTGTTGTAAAGAGTGCTGTGGTGCTCAACCCACTGGGCTCTTCTAGCCGTGCCACCGTTGTGTCTTTGTAAATAACCCTTCTAGTTGGCCCTATGTTCTTGAGGGTCAATGATATAGAGTTTTCGGCTCTTTCTAGGTTGCATAGTAGGTTGTTGCGTACTAGCCATCCCTCGTTTTGTACTAATAACATCTCTGTAGATAGGGGTATTTTTGGTTCAGTTTTGATGGATTTTTTCTCTCCTGGCTTCAGAGTGTAATCTTCCTTTGCCTTCAACTTAACTATCAAGCGGTCATCGTTTTCTATGTAGTTCGGCAGGGTGTTCCAGGAGCTGGTTTGTGTCTTGGTCTTTCTTGGTCGGGGTTCTCTATTTTTTGAAACCAGTACCGTCACACTCGTTTCCTTGAAAGTCTCATACAGCAAGTCTTTAAGCTTCTCCCAATCTGACTCGCTGTTTGCGTTTGCGGATGTCAATCTAGGTATAGCCACCTTACTTATTTTATTTCGTATTGCCCAATCTTTCAATTTCCTACAGCAATGTTGGAGCGTATGAGTAGGGATATATTCGCTACCCTCTTCTTTTACTATCATCTGTAGGGTATGTCTGTTTTTCTTAAACAAACTGACCACGCTCCCTATGGGTAGCTTTTCTGTGTTGTAATCTGCCAAATGGTCCCTGATGGCTTTTCCCACTCCTCTATCTCTACTGGGAGCCGAAGAGACTGCAACGGCCCATGCAGTGCTGCTCGGAAGACTGAAGATGGACCCAGGTATTTCTTGGATCACTTCTCTCCAGCTTCGTGTTTTGCATGGTTTTTTGGATGCAGAATCTTGCTTTGCACCGAGCGGTATCACCAAATCTTGATTTAGGGTGAGTATGTTGGATATTAAGCAAATTGCTGCCTGCATTTCCCTTAAGAACTCCATGCCCAAAATAAGGGGTTGTGGTGTATTCTCCAATATCGTTGCTTTAATTTCTAATTTTTTCTTGTAATTGCCTCTGAGCTCCAGTGATGCCAATGTGTCGCCTAGACTTCTTACTTTCTGACCGCCAGCTGTCACAAGCAACGTGGGTGGGTCTCTGATCCTATGTTTTTTGTTGACCAGGAGGTGGCTTATCACATTTAGTTCCGCACCTGTGTCAATAATCGCCGGTACGTAATAATCGTTCACAACAGCATTTATGTATAGTATCTTATAGCACGTTGTGCCCCGAGTGGAGAGGGTGACGGGACTTAGTTTTGCCACCCCCTGGAGTTTGGGTGCTGCTGTCTACTTCTACACACAGCAGCAAAGTGGCCTATTTTACCGCAGTTGTAGCACCTGAGCCTGTTGTCATATGTCCTCGTGGATTGGTACTGTCTTTCTGGATTACTGGCATGGTTTGTGCCATAGTCTCTCCTGAGCGGTGGCGGGGTTCTGTAAGGGCGGGGATTGCCAAAAGGTGACTGTCTTTGTTCTACTGGTCCAGCGGCCTGTTCTTCTATTTGATGCTGCGGTCTAAAAGTGAGCGGTGTCGAGAACTTTTCAGGAGCGTTATCTATTGTGATGCAAAGTTTTTTGACTTCGTCCAAGTTCCTAGGTGGGTTATTAGGAAAATTTGTGAGCCAGTAGTATTTAGCTCTTGGTATATCTTTTAGCCCACTCTGGAAAATATCTACGAATTCGTCGAGATCTACGTTTTCTTTGTATTCTTCGTATAGGACCCTTAGATCATAGAAATAATTCTTTGTCTGTTCCAGGTCCCTTTGCTTCCTTTGCCTTAACTTTGCAAGCAAATGGCGACTGTTGATACCGTCGCTAAACTCAGTCTTGAATGCTTGACAAATGTGTTGCCAGTTGCTGTCAGGGTTTGCTGCTTTATATTCTCTATACCAAATGTTTGCGGCGCCCTGCAGGTACGAGTGAAAGTATAGTATTTTTAACGCATCGTTCCAGCTATTGGCCACTGCCGTTCGCTCGTATGTGCCGATAAACTGAGGGGCTGAATCACTGCCCGGGTTGAACGTTGGTGGGCTGATGAATTGAGGTAGTGCGGGTGTTTTTTCCCCTGCCTCAACCGCCGAAATGGTAATGTCCGCCATTTCTCTTGACCCCTTCTTGCCTTCTAATGCTTTATCTCCTTTCTCAGGGTGTACTTGTGCTCCTGTCTCTATCACTGTATTTTCCAGATCGTTTTCTGGTTCTTGTGGCTGCTCAGTGTCTTCCCTTCTTGTATTTACAAGCGTAAGGGTTAGGTAATCTGTTTCTTGCATCCAAGGGTCTCCTACGCTTGAGCTCCTGTGCCTTGGTTGAATGGGGCTGCTAGGATTTGCTGATCTCAAGTTGTACGCTTTTCTCATTCCTGTTAGGGCGTACGGCTTGGTTTGGCCACAGATATGGAGATCAGTAGCCCCGGGATTCAACAAGGCGCCTCCACCATGTCACGTTTTGGGGGTAGCGCAGGAAGAGAAACAACAAACGTAGCTCAAGTATGTCTCCTTTATTTGTATACTGACGATGATGCCTAACTAAATCTTACTCCCAGATTAAGAGGGCCGCTAGTACCGCTACAGGCGGGACGCCCATGGGACTCTCTCTACGAGGGGGTGCGTGGGGGTGTGTGTGTGTGTGAGTGTGCGTAAGGCCTCCTGATGTGCCGCCAAGCGGAACCCGCTCGATACGAGCAGGGAACCCCTATGTCCGACAAGCCCGAAGGATTTACTTTATGCACAGCAAGCCCCCCTTGGAGTGTCGCCAAGCGAAACCCGCTCGATACGAGCAGGGAACCCCTATGACCGACACGCCCTACAGGACTTACTTTAGGTACTGAAAGGGTCAAGAGTCCCGACGGTCACCACTGGGTTGCGTAAGGACTCTAGTCTGTTCAGCCTGGATTTCCAAGAAGGTATCGAGCCGTCCGGGCACTAGGAAGTTCGGACTGATGCTCGATAGACCGACCCAGAGACCAGTAATCTTCGATGGCTTGAGACGCCGATTAAATACTCATCTCGTGACCCCAATTTGCCGGTCTCGCTGATTCGGCAGTGTACTGGGGGAGACCGGGGCCAGCCTAGGTAACGGAACATGGTGCAACTTATGTTATTCGTGACAATATTTTACTTCAGAAATTAAAGGATTTAAAAGTTGCTTTTCTATGATCACAAGATCAAAATTAATATTATTTTTTTGTTTAAAATGTTTAAATTAGTTTTAAATCTATCAAAGTGATAAAAAAAGTTCAATAAGTTATTAAAGGTTATAATATGGAATAGTCAAAGTGAATCAGTTCAATTCATCAGTTACCTTGCACTGTGTAAAAAAGTGCTAATACATTACATTTACTGTACTGTAAAGGAAAAATATAAGCAATAAAGTAACATATTATATTTACTTGATGTGGTGTGGCAGACAGTTGTTTGACTAAGAATTTGTACCACCACTGGCTTTGTTGCTATTTGATAAAACAATGAACATGGCACAAACAGACGACACAAATCATATTCATGGTAAGTTGTTCATAATCAATAAAATCAATCATAAAAAAATAAAATATTTAACCAAGAATTTGATATCTACCAAAAAATTTTCTGTATGATAATGACAACATAACATGCCAGTGTGCTTATCTGTGAGTCTTGTAATACAGTGTATATTCCATGAAATTGATATCACAATATTATTCAGCCTTGTTGCGATATTAACATTTAGAATGTGACAAAAAATTGTATTTTATTATTTTTACCAGAATGCTGTTAAGTAATTTTTGTTTCATACAGAAAATTTTGTTTTTTTTAATTTTAAGAGTTATGTCACATTTCAAGCAAAAGGTGAGTAATATTTTAGTAATATTATTATTAAACACAATTCAATTTAAAAAACTTAATGAAACTTACATGGTCCATGCATGTTCCAAAAATGGTTAGTATCTGGGAAAATCTTGGTCTTCTCGGTACAGCTTTAAAGGTGCCATCTATAAAGGTGTATTGGGAGTCCACGAAGTTCTGTAGAAAGTCGGCGTTTTCAAATATAATAGTTTCAGCGTCTCCAGCATTCACAGATCCTGAAAAAAACAAACCACTAGCACAGTTGCTGTATCTAGGCCACTCACCTGTATTCAAAATCTGGGACAAATCCGCTAGCGCTTGGGGAATGTGTGGTGTGTTAATCTGCCGCCATCTCCTCATTGAACGTCTGATGGAGTTGAATGTCACCAATTCAGCTCCTTCGACATTGCTGCAAGAAAAATCAGATTATTACTATTTTTTTTTTTATTTATAATATAAAAATATATTTTATGTACACCTACTTTAAGGCAATTCTATCATAAATGTTATTGAGATTTCCTCTCTCCATAGTACAGGCATTTCTTAGCTGAGTCCTCAAAAGTTGGGCTGCTGCTGCTCCGTCGACTCTTGGATGGTTGTGGTGGGGATTGATGTCCTGGAATTCTCCTTCGCCTTGTACTTTTCCTGAAGCTGAACATCCAGTGTGAGGGTATTGGCTACAGGTGTAGTACCTATACAAAGAAAACAATGGTTAATTTAATAATAGTTTGTGGGGGTTCTACGATTCTGAACCAATATTTGAGTACTCACCGATTACCATTACGATTTGCTCGTAATTTGTAGAAGTAGCCGTTATGGCAGAACCTTGGTCGCTTCCTCCTTGCTGGTTTCATGGCTCTGGGGGAATTCCTGAATCTAACTGAAAAAAATCTAGACAACAAATTATTAACAAATAAAAATAAAATCGATTAAATAGACTCTCTGTAAAAAAATAATAATCGTAAATCGTGTGGAATCGCTTTCAGATCGAAATCGTTGGGCAAAAAATTTCTTTCAACAAAATGTGGCTTGGATGGTAATGGATAAAAAATCTATCACATCTATAAAGCTCGACAATTCGGAAAGAAATGATCTATCCGTTACTTCAAACTGCAGACTGCAGGTCGGTCTTTTTTCTCCTACTCCTGCTGGATGCTTGGGGCAAAAAATCTGAAGTTAGTTACTTCCGGAAAGGTTACCTTAAAAGGGAATAGGGAATATGCATTCATAACCAAATCAACTAACAATAGAAAAATAAGATTTCAGGTATCAGGAAAAAAAACAGTTCGCTTCCATTAGTGATTTTTGTATTAAAAATTGTCCCATAATTTTCTAATAATTGATTTGGTGTTATGAATTCAATCATTTTTGAAATTGATGACGTTTTCCATTGATATGTTTATAGCGAAATTCGTATTGTGCTGCATTGTTTTAATGAAATTGTATAGAGCAGGACGGAAATACTCTAAACGATCACCAATAGAAAATGCTATTAGATTCGAGAGAAGAAGAATTAAAAAACAAGGATGCAAGCATGCAAGAAATTAGTAGGCTTTCTCTCCGATCATTTTTTAGGTGTCGGAATTGGAGTTTGGAGGGTGCTTTTAGCAATTAGCCGGTGCACATTGTTTTTATTGCCGGTTGCCGGTATAAACCGGAGTATACAACGTATGACGTCAGCAAATACATATATTTTTATTTTTAAGCTTATAACTTTATAGTAGCCGTTTCGTGAACGTAATGTAATTAATAATAGCCACTCTTCTGCCGTCTTATACTTTGGCAAGTAGGGCATAAAAAAAATAGTCGCTACTGTACTATTAACTATTAATTCACAGTTTTGCTACGCTTGGCATTTAAAGTTTCATACTCCGTCACATAAAGCAAAAGATACCATCATTTTTCTTCCTAAAACCGATTCTGCTACTTGGTCTCGATAATTTTTCTTCTAAAAAGTTTATTTGTCGTACATTTTGTCGTTTTTGACATATTTACCATTAAAAATTGAAATTTTTAGTATTTGGAAGGCCGTAGCAGGTAAACGGTTGATATTAGCACAAAACGGCTTGCATATGTTTCTATCTTACTTTTATGAACATTTGTCAAATTTTGCAGTATGACCTTTAGTATACACCAGAAATAGTTAAGATAGGAACATGCAAGCCATTTTGTTCTAACTCAGGAGCTCTGCTTAGGAGCTGCGATATTCCAAAATGTAAAAATGTCATTTTTTATACGTCAATATCTCGAAAACCGTTGCAGGTAGATATACATATTATGAATAAAAATAAAATATTATATAGTTATTATTTATGAAACACACTTGAAATCGTTAGCAGAATAAAGTGTCAATATATTATGTCAAATAAAATAAGTCAAATGGTTTCAAGATAACCCATATATCCATATAGGTTTAAAAAAACTTTTTCGTAAATATACACAGTGGTTCAAATTGATTGTAATTCAAGAGTGAAAAGTATATTAAAAATAAACTCCAAAGTGTCATATAAACTGATGTAGTCAAAAAGTGCCCTCTCGCGGAGTTAGAGCACCTTAAAAGCGAGCCACAAAATGTTTTTTTATTTTTTATTCCTAGACGAAAAAGTTTCTCAAATGACATTTGGCATGCATGTTCACCATTTTGAAGTAGTCATTTAGAATTGTTTTCAGTTTTTTAAAATAATGTGGACAAATACGGGGGCTGTTCAAAAAGTTTGACAGCTTTAAATTTCTTTAAGCTGTAATTTTAGATCGTTATGATGAGGCACATGTAGTAGCCCATACTTTTTCCTAATAAAAGTTTGTCTGAACATTTCTTTTCATTTTGCATAGTTTTTCAAACACCGTCATTTTTATACGCTAATCCATAATGAAAAAATTAATACCTGTCCAGATTATTTTAAAAAATTGAAAAAAAAAACGCCAAATGATTACTTCAAATAAATGATGAACAAGCATGCCAAATTTCATATGAGTTTTATTTTAGTTCATTAATTAAGATAAAAGTTTTTTTTTCTTAGGGCATATACTTAGGGGCCGTTAGCTCCGAAAGTGGGCATTTTTCAACCATTGTTTATATGACACTTTGGCGTTTATTTTTTATGTACTTTCTACCCTTCAAGTATTCTACAATCAATTTGGACCACCCTGTAAGTGCCACATAATAAACTAAAACTATTTTTTGCTCTAAATTGGCGTTTCAAGTTGAGATCGTAGCGCCATTTGAAACGAAAATGTGGACCATTTATCTGGCATAATTAAATCACAGAAATTAAGTAGAGACATTTTACGCGCAGACGCAGAAAATACTACATTATTATTTTACTCATCAACTCATCACTATTTTCCCTCTCTCCTTCTCTTTGTTTTGTCTTTAACTTGTCAAGTGTCTATAAAAATAACGCTTCATGTTTTCATATATATATCATATAATACAACTTACTCAACTCGCCGCACACAGATGGCGCTTTTGGAAAACACTGTAAATACATATACACAACACAAACTGTAAATACATTGAATGATGTAATCAAAAATCTCCGCGGAATTTTACAATTTCTTTCATTATTATTTAGTTATTTCATTCTTAATAGTCTTACTTACTTATTACTGAAAAGTAATAATTCTTAAAAAAGCAGTTACAACTTAGCGCTACTGGCATTGAATTTACAACAATACATTAGACCTAATATTGTTTCCAAAAAAAAGTCAAGTCAAGAATCAAGAAATCCTTTAAAAATTGTATCATAATTTAAAATTTTATATTTGTTTTAAACCAAACAATAAAAAAATATTTTTTTACATTGTGTAATCCTTACCTACATATAGGTATTACAGATATAGCAGAATTACTATTCAAATAAGACTGTTTGACTTTCAGGTGTGGCTAATGATTATTGAAATAAAACATATTGTTCATTAGAATAGACCAGCTTTATAACCATGCTCAAAGTCATATTTTGTTCAAACAAAATAGGTATGTATTTTTTAATACAAACTTATTAGATATGAGACTTGAAACTGATTTAAATGTAATAAATAATTAAAATGTAGTATGTTTATTTTTTATTTTAATGTTTTTATTTAGTTTTATCATCTATCTTTCTACTAGTTTATTGTTGCTCTTGCAATAGTCCAAATAATAATACACAAACATAGGTATATTGATTAATGGTATTTTATTTCAGTATTTATCTTTTGACTATACCTATATAGTACACATATTTTGGTCATACAGTGTTAAGCTGACTTCACAATAAGACAGGCATTGGATTCTATTTAAATTTTATCACCAAAATTTGTCTTATATTAAAGCTGCTTCTACACTACCTTTACAGATTTGTTTAAAAATAATGATAGGTAGGTAATTACAAATAACATAATAACAACAAAGAGTAACAGCTAGTTAAGTTGAAATAGATATCTAGCTGTATGACAATTATTATTTAAATAATACAATTCAAACACTGGTTATTACACTTCATACTTAATGTTGTCTTAAAAAAAACACTTTCCAAGACTCTCCACATTGGGTGAAGTTTCAGAAGGGCACTGTCAACCTAAACAATACAAAAATAAATAAGTATTTAATTAAAATTATTAGCAAAACTTACCGGCTTACATTAGTGCTTGCTCTGGTTTTTTCTTATTGTTGCAAAAGACCAAATCTTCTGAGCCTTTTGAGCATTCCTTTATCCTGTAGACATAATCAGTTCAACAAAAGTTAAGGTAATACCTATTTATTTTGAAATGATTTAATATTATTATTCAACAATAACATAACTCACATCACTACTTAACGGCTTCCTAAATTAAGCCATTAAAAGCCCATACCAGCTAAAAGTAATTACAAATAGTATACTTAATTGTTGAAGTCATTAATCAAACATTTTCAAAGTTTTAAATTATGTCTGCGTCTTTTTCCCGTCTAGAATCAGAAAGTCACACCAGCAGGCCAACACCACAGCCAGTTTGAGACCTGAAAATGTATTTTGCAGTATTTGTTATTACAATATTAAAATAATCAAAGACAAGAAATTTCCAACCAAACAAAACAAACTATATTTTATTAGTTATGTGAGGTTAGAATAAGAACGAAAACCGATTATGATCATTTGCCATTTCCCCCTCCACCAGTAAAACCGAAGATTGCCGAAGTCGCCCTTACGCTCATTCCGATCTCTCATGTCGCTGTTCTGGCCGGTCGCTGTTCTGGCCGGTCGCCGTTTTGAGCCCATCTCTTCTGGCCGGTCGCTGTTTTGAGCCCATCTCGACGATTCGGAAGCGACCCGAAGTCGCTTCGGACGAGATCGGCGACGCCATCCGACTGGCGTTCGGCAGGCCGCGGTTTTGTGGAATTTGTGGAACGCGGACAGCAGGTCATATTTAATAATGGCGGCTTTGTTTACATGTTGATTGGAAATTTACTCAAATTGTGATTGATTTTTATTACTGGACAGTTTTAGACTGGTAAATCAGAGTTAAATCGATTACTTATAGTTGGGCATGTTTATATTTATCATCAGCCGAGTTTTCCTGAGGAAAGTTGCAACAGGTAAGTGGAATGGTATTATGTGGGACTTAAAATTTCAACATTTTCGTTTTTATTTCAGAAAATCTTTGATAATCTGCCCCCACAGCTCATATAGCCAATGTGCATGAAGTATACTGGAACTTTTATTAAGTAACACAATTGTCATCAAAGACAGTATTTAATAAAAACCAAATAGAAACCGTTTTTGAAATCTACCTAGCTTTAAATCATCAGAGAGGCAAATACATTTGAAAAAACTGCATCCAGCTTCAGCATATACCTGTTGAGGTATAAATCTAGTTGATTTAGTTACACAATGCTTTAATATGGTAAGAATACCTACTTCTCATATTCTCTGTGTAACATTAAATTTTTTTGTTTATAGATCCATCAATTGCTACATTTTATTGTAGTGTATACTCATGATTTTTCTGATTTGCATGCAGGTACACGAATGCAGAAACAACCAAAGTTACATATGTTTTTATAGTTTGTATATTATAATAGTGATTCTATATAAACTTGTCTGTGATAATATAACTTGTAATATCATATGGGAGTTAACAGTTAAATAAATCTATGAAATTTATAGTTTCCATTACACTAATTAGGTATAATATATTATTAAATGGTATTTATATAAGTATATCTGCTATTGTAAGTTGGTAGAAATGTTATTCTTTTATGTTAATACATTGTTTTAAGAGTTTAAAAGTTTAATTAGGCTACTATGTTTATGTCTAGGTTGGTTAGGTTAGGTTAGGTTCATTGTTTTTGACACTGTATAATTGTTAAACCTAGCAAAATGGTAATGAAATATGAATATCTTCAGAAAATTATGGACACACCATCAAATTTAAAAAATAGCACTCCTATTACTTTGACAGAGATTTGAGTGAAACTGACTGAAACAGACTTTTTCTCTGATTTTTCATTGTTAGGAAATTAGACACCACATTCTACTTTATAGGGTTTCTCCATGTTTTTCTTATAAAACTGTAATTTTTTGACACAAGTTGTGCAATGAACAATGCCAGAATTATGTTACCATGTATATATTAGTAACTATAATTATGTGTGTCATATCGACAATGCCTTTTTAGGTGCTTTATTCTATGGTGGTCCTAAGTAACTATCATAATGGTCGTACACATATATTAATGGTAAACATAATAATAACATAAATAGTGGTTTTTATAGACATGGGGAAATAAGGAGAGGTTATAAACATTAGCAGTAGGATAGTTATGATACTTGCAAAAAGACAGTATTTTAATGATTTTATATAACGGGCAATATGTAATAAATTTAGCAGGACTTGATAACAATGTGCATATGTTAACACTGTGTAATTATTACACTGTGTAACAAGCCTTTGTCTGTGGTGGGAAAGTTTTGATTTTTTTTTTCAAAAACATAGTACATGTATATTCTTCAGGTTTTTGCTGGTTGTTATATCCTATAAATGGATAAAACTGGCTATTTTACAGACAATGAAATCCTTAAAAAAATTCTACATTAATTTGAATTTTTATGTTCAAAACAAAATGATCTATAACTATCTTTAAAAGTATAGGGATATTAAATGGTCTACAACTAGAGGTTTTTGCAAAACTCGCTTTAATTTAATTAATATGAGAAAAAAAAAATTCCATATCACTACTAAATTAAATAAAATTGATGTATTTTACACATTTTCAAGTAAGGAGAAAATAAAGGTAGATTATACAACAAACTCATTATTAGTCCTGTTGTATGGTAATTTATTTACTACCTACATTGCTGTGAACTTTGAGCTGTGACAATAACTGTTAAGTTGGGTGTAAACTTTTTACCGAAGATAAAAACAAAGTATTATTTAATAGTTAAAGTAAATCTGTATCTATCTAAGACTATAGGGATTGAATGAAACAACAGCAGATTTTTCTTTGATTTGATGTATTGCGCAAAATTAATAAGGCATGCATAATCAGAGAGCGAATTTTATTCTTCGACCGACTAAAAACCTTTTTAAAAAAACGACAATCAAATATGAAGAGCGGACTTTACTAACAACTACTTGTGCGATACAAAGTTGGATTAATAAAAGACACTTAAAACTACGGTACACTGTTACTTATACTAAACCTTATCAACTAAAGCTTGGGAAGTGCGACCAAGAATGCTTGCGTCGGACTTCTCATATTCGTCAGCGGTTAAGGTGTCAGAGCTTTAACATTAAAAAGGGTATATTGGCCCTCCATAACTAGCGCATGAGCGCAATATTATTCATTTTTTTGTAAGTTCTAAGGTGTGATTTGCTCATCACCATCATTTTTGCTAAGGCAGAATTAGGTTATGTTGACAAAATAAGATGTTTTAGGTTAGGTTAGTCTTTGTACACATTGACACAACAAAAAACAGATTGTTTTTAAATTGGATGTCCAGCTTTTTGGGCCTAATCATTTTAGACTGAAATATATCAGAAATAATTTAATAAGGAATTGGGGATTTGGAAATATTGGGACAAATTATATCGGAGAAAAATGATGACACCCGTCCAAATAATAAAAATATACAAACACATATTGATTAATGATATTTCTTTCAGTATTTATCTTTTGAGTATAGTACACATATTATTAATATTAAATTAAAATAAGACAGGCATTGGAGAT
The DNA here is from genome assembly GCF_016097725.1 of Ips typographus. Taxonomy (NCBI): domain Eukaryota; kingdom Metazoa; phylum Arthropoda; class Insecta; order Coleoptera; family Curculionidae; genus Ips; species Ips typographus. Next base: position 7,832,389 of record NC_138433.1, read on the forward strand.
ACTCTAATGAATACTATCACAAAAATGACTAATAACATAATAAAACCATAAGGAGTAACAGCTATAGTATAGATATCTAGCTGTATGACAATTATTATTTAAGTAATACAGTTCAAACACTGGTTATTACATTTCATTCTTTAAAATGTTGCCTTAAAAATACCCTCTTCCAAAACATTCCACATTGGATTTGAGTAGTGCCCTGTCAACCTAAACAATACAAAAATAAATAAGTATGTAATTTCAATAAATTCTAGTAAAACTTACCATCTGTAACATTAATGATTGCTCTGGTTTATTCTTATTATTATGTTGCAAAAGACCAAATCTTCAGAGCCTTTGGAGTATTCCTTTATCCTGTAAACATAATCAGTTCAATTTAAGGTAATACCTATTTATTTTCAAATGATTTAATATTATGCTTCAACAACAAAATAATACACCTCACTACTTGACGGCTTCCTAAATTAAGCCATTCAAAAGCCCATACCAGCTAAAAGGAATTTCAAATAGTATACCTACTTGTAATTGTTGAAGTCATAAACAAGCATCTCCAAAACTTTAAAATAGTCTGCGCTTTTTCCCGTCCACAACCTGAAAAGTATAAGATAGTTTGAGGCCAGAAAATATATATTGCAGTATCGGTTATTGCAATATTAAAATAATCAAAGACAAGATATTTCCAACCAAACAAAACAATATTTTAATTAATAATAATGTGAGGTTAGAATAGGAACGAAAACCGATGATCATTTGCCAGTTCCCCCTCCACCAGTAAAACCGAAGATTGCCGAAGTCGCCCTTACGCTCATCCCGATCTCTCATGTCGCTGTTCTGACCGGTCGCTGTGTTGGCCGGTCGTCGTTTTGAGCCCATCTCATTCAGATGACCCGAAGTCGCTTCGGGCGAGATTGGCGACATCATCCGAATGGCGTTCGGCAGGCCGCGGTTTTGTGGAATTTGTGGAACGCGGACAGCAGGTCATATTTAATAATGGCGGCTTTGTTTACATGTTGATTGGAAATTTACTCAAATTGTTATTGATTTTTATTACTGGACGGTTTTAGACTGGTAAATCAGAGTTAAATCGATTACTTGTAGTTGGGCATGTTTATATTTATCATCAGCCGAGTTTTCCTGAGGAAAGTTGCAACAGGTAAGTGGAATGGTATTATGTAGGCCTTAAAATTTCAACATTTTCGTTTTTATTTCAGAAAATCTTTGATAATCTGACCCCACAGCTCATATAGCCAATGTGCATGAAGTATACTGGAACTTTTATTAAGTAACACAATTGTCATCAAAGACAGTATTTAATAAAAACCAAATAGAAACCGTTTTTGAAATCTACCTAGTTTTAAATCATCAGAGAGGCAAATACATTTGAAAAAACTGCATCCAGCTTCAGCATATACCTGTTGAGGTATAAATCTAGTTGATTTAGTTACACAATGCTTTAATATGGTAAGAATACCTACTTCTCATATTCTCTGTGTAACATTTAATTTTTTTGTTTATAGATCCATCAATTGCTACATTTTATTGTAGTGTATACTCATGATTTTTCTGATTTGCATGCAGATCACACGAATGCAGTAACAACCAAAGTTACATATGCTTTTATAGTTTGTATATTATAATAGTGATTCTATACAGGGTGTCCCACGACGAAAGACCTCGATTGATATTGGAAAAAGTATAAATAGGAGAGTTTTGAAAATTTGGTAGGATACTGATGTGGGCATGCCCAATCCAACTAAAATATTTTCAAGATGGTTGCACTTCCGCTTATACCGGAAGTCGATCACAACTTTCTTATTTTAAATAGAACACCCTATATATTATTACATATTTGGATTCCTCACAAAATTCTGACCAACTTTTCTATAGAATGCCCTATGCCTATCTCTAGCCGTTTTCGAAATATTTGATGTTTTTCCAAAAAAGTGACAGTTGCAACGCTCAACATATTTTTGTACTATGTTAAAACCGTATTTCATTTTGCAATGAAACTTTGGGTTATTGTAAATAAAGGATCGTTTTATTAAACTGAGGGTGCGTAACGACTCATTTCTATACAGGGTCGTCAAAAAAAAATCATAAACTTGCCACTAAAAAAAATGAAAAATCTCAAGTTTTTTAAATGGAAACCCCCATTTTTTATGACGGAATCATTTTGAGCATTAAAAATTACTTGCCTATACCTAAAGTTTCAATTTACTTGCCTATACCTAAATCCAACCCATTTCGTTTTATTTGAGAATAAACATTTTTTCATTAGGCTGCATGGTTGGGATTAGCTGGTACTCTAGTTAGCCATGCTTTTGACACACGGTGATATTGGAGAACTGCAAAGCTGTTGATGTTATGTTGAGCGTTGCAACTGTCACTTTTTTGGAAAAACAATTGGTCTATAGTTCTTGAGATTATCAATCACCTTTCTTTTTATATATTGGCTTTATATGTGCAATTTTCAATTTACTTGGGAAGGTACGTGTTTGAAAACAGATATTTATTATATGTGTTAAAGGCTCTGCTATTATGTCTGCCACCTTTTTTAACAGTGATACCGGAAGTTCATCTTCTCCCACTGATTTTTTGTTTTTAAGACTATTAATGCATTTAATCACTTCCGGCTCTGTTACTGCCTCTAAAAATATAGATGTCTCACTATATTTCAGATGTGCGTAATCTGGTTCTAGCTGCTTTCTTGTGTCTGGACATGACTCAATGAAGTAATTGTTAATGCTGTCCAGTAAATCATTTTCATTGTTGTACCTGTTCTTAAAGTCGTGAAATATGTTACCTTTTTCTTGTTTTCCCTTCACTATATTATTAATTATTGACCATGTTGCTTTTCCTTTGTTTTCTGCTTCGATTATAAAATTAGTGCTAGATAATAGTTTTGCCTGTTTTATTATTTTTTTGAGTATATTGCAATAAGTTCTATAATACTTTTCACTTACCATATTATCTAGCATTCGACTGTAGAGATCCCTCTTAGTTGCACAAGACTTTCTTATCCCAGGAGTGATCCAAGGTTTAGTTTCATTGTTCTCTGGTTTTGGTCTACGTTTAGTAATTACCCTATTCAAGACATTTTGTAGCCTCCCTAAAAAGTATCATACGCCACATTTGCCTCACTCATACCCATGACATCCATCCAACACTCATTCAATAGCTCAATGCGGTATTGTTCTACTTTCACCCTAGAGAAGATTCTTTTTGGAACAGGTTTTATTTGCATTGTACTCTCTGCACTTTCTTGAAATTTCAAATATTGACCATGATGATCCGAGAGCGCAGTCACTACCACAGAGCCATCTGTGTATTCAAAATTTATAAAAAATCCATCTATAAGAGAAGAAGTATTCTTGGTAACCCTAGTGGGTTCAAACACCGTCTGATTCAAGTTAAATGTCAAAATCAAATCTAGAAATCTACTTTTGTTAGTATTGGTTCCCATTAAATTCACATTAAAATCCCCGCACAGAACGGTTTTGTAAAACTTATATTTTGTCTTTACTTGTGAAAGAATATCTTCAAGAGCCTTGAGAAATACATCAAAATCACCAAGGTTGGTACGATAGACACACAAAATAATAATTTTTCTGCCCTTACTTTTCACACATGCACACTCTAACTGATATTCAACAGACAACAGTTCAATTTCTTGGACAGAGTCAAATTTTAGGTTATCATTCACAAATATACATGACCCGCCATGTTGCCTTTCCTTCCTTGTGAAGAACGATTTTAGCTGATACCCTTGAATCTTGATGAACTTGATTTCCTCCTCGGTCATCCAATGTTCGGTGAGACATATCACGTCTGGTCTATCTTTTTGACTGTCGATATATACTTCCAGCTCTCCCACCTTGTTTCTTAAACATTGAATGTTTTGATGAAACAGGATTAACAGATCTTCCTCCTTTCCAACCATATCATTTCCATAAGCTATGGAAAGTTTGTCCGGCGCGTCTAGTTTTTTATCTTTAAGATTTGTGGTTTGCCCTTAACATATTTTATCTTAAGGTCCTTTTCTCCCTTCTCCATCCTGTTCTTCAATTCTTCCTTCTTAGCTTGATACTTATTTTGTTCTTGCTTGGTTCTGTCACTGCTGAAGGAGAGTCCTGAATATTTGGTTGTTTTTTTAATGTCTTTTGCTTTCAAAAAAACTTTTTTAACTTCCTCAAACGAATTCAAGATAACTCTGACAGGTCTCACTTTTCCGTTTTCACGTCTACCAATTCTGTAAACTTTTATGTTGTTTGTCTCAACTTCTACCCTTTGAGATTCGAGCAGTTTCTTGATGATATTTACGTCATGGCACTTTCTTTCTTCAGGTTCTTCAGAGTTCATCTCTTCCACCCCATATACTACTAGGTTTCTTTTTCTATGTTCACGTTCTCTAATTTCTTCTAGGGCATCATTTGTGTTGTTTTGGTTATTTGTTTTTTCCTGGTATTTTTGCTGATGTAGGCCCTCGACCCTGTGTTTCAACTCATCCAGTTCGACCCTCAATTTGTGGTTTATTGCTATCTGTTCTTCATACTTTTCCAGTAAAATAGTGTACTTATCGTCAATATTTTCTAATTTTTTCATCACGTCATTTAAAGTGTATCCAGAGCTGCCTTCACTCACCTTTACCGGATTGGGAGAACTTGTAGTTCCTAGTGAAGGTCTTTTAACCTTTTCAGTTCTTGGTTCGCATGGTTGGCAGAACCAACGTTTCCCATTTTGATTCTTTAGCTCTTTTTCATAGCTGTTTAGAGTAGCCTTAGACATACTAATACACTTTGTATGTGTCCATTTGTTACACTTGCAACATTGAATTGCATACGTGTTTTCGGTTGTGCTTTTGCATTTCGAACATTTAGCATCCACCATGATTAATTTTGATTTATACCTTTTATGTCAGTCTGGCAACGTTGCCTCTTCGAGCCGAATTTTCATGCAAGCTTTTCTTCTTGATCACTTCTTACAAACTCTTTTTGCTTATTCCACCGAGAAACTGAACCATCTGATTAGCCAATATGCACATTTGAAAATTTAATTCACACTTTAACTTAGTAAGAGAGTCGAATTTTAGCGGACGAAGTAAACAAAACAACGTGCTGACGCTCGCAACGTTGCCACCGATGAATAATATAACTTGTAATATCATATGGGAGTTAACAGTTAAATAAATCTATGAAATTTATAGTTTCCATTACACTAATTAGGTATAATGTATTATTAAATGGTATTTATATAAGTATATGTGCTATTGTAAGTTGGTAGAAATGTTATTCTTTTATGTTAATACATTGTTTTAAGAGTTTAAAAGTTTAATTAGGCTATGTTTATGTCTAGGTTGGTTTATGTTTATTTTTACTAATTTATTAATAAAAACAAATTATTATTAAATTTATTTCGCTTTTGTATATTTTATTTTTTCTCAATTTTTCCTATGAGCATGAGGATATACGAAAATAATCATTGTTTTTGACACTGTATAATTGTTAAACCTAGTAAAATGGTAACGAAATATGAATATCTTCAGAAAATTATGGACACACCATCAAATTTAAAAAATAGCACTCCTATTACTTTGACAGTGATTTGAGTGAAACTGACTGAAACAGACTTTTCCTCTGATTTTTCATTGTTAGGAAATTACACACCAGGACACCACATTCTACTTTATAGGGTTTCTCCATGTTTTTCTTAAAAAACTGTGTAATTTTTTGTCACAAGTGGTGCAATGAACAATGTCAGAATTATGTTACCATGTATATAGTAACTATAAGTATGTGTGCTTATTTAGGTGCTTATTCTATGGTGGTCCTAAGTAACTGTCATAATGGTCATATACATATATTAATGATAAACATAATAATAATATAAATAGTGGTTTTTATTTATTCGAGCTGCTTCTACACTTTTAAAGATTTGTCTAAATGTAATGGTATATGTAAATTACAAATAACATAATAAAACCATAAGGAGTAACAGCTATAGTATAGATATCTAGCTGTATGACAATTATTATTTAAATAATACAGTTCAAACACTGGTTATTACACTTCACCCTCTTCCAAAACATTCCACATTGGATTTCAGTAGTGCTCTGTCAACCTAAACAATACAAAAATAAATAAGTATGTAATCACAATAAATTTTAGTAAAACTTACCATCTGTACCATTAATGGTTGCTCTGGTTTATTTTTATTGTTGCAAAAGACCAAATCTTCAGAGCCTTTGGAGTATTCCTTTATCCTGTAAACATAATCAGTTCAATTTAAGGTAATACCTATTTATTTTCAAATGATTTTATATTATTATTCAACAACGAAATAATACACATCACTACTTGACGGCTTCCTAAATTAAGCCATTAAAAAGCCCATACCAGCTAAAAGGAATTTCAAATAGTATACCTACTTGTAATTGTTGAAGTCATAAACAAGCATCTCCAAAACTTTAAAATAGTCTGCAAATCAGAAAAATCATGAATATACACTACAATAAAATGTAGCAATTGATGGATCTATTAACAAAAAAATTAAATGTTACACAGAGAATATGAGAAGTAGGTATTAACTATGTAACATATGTATACTTACCATATTAAAGCATTGTGTAACTAAATCAACTAGATTTATACCTCAACAGGTATAAGCTGAAGCTGGATGCAGTTTTTTCAAATGTATTTGCCTCTCTGATGATTTAAAACTAGGTAGATTTCAAAAACGGTTTCCATTTGGTTTTTATTAAATACTGTCTTTGATAACAATTGTGTTACTTAATAAAAGTTCCAGTATACTTCATGCACATTGACTATATGAGCTGTGGGGGCAGATTATCAAAGATTTTCTGAAATAAAAACGAAAATGTTGAAATTATAAGTCCTACATAATACCATTCCACCTACCTGTTGCAACTTTCCTCAGGAAAGCTCGGCTGATGATAAATATAAACATGCCCAACTATAAGTAATCGATTTAACTCTGATTTACCAGTCTAAAACTGTCCAGTAATAAAAATCAATTACAATTTGAGTAAATTTCCAATCAACATGTAAACAAAGCCGCCATTATTAAATATGACCTGCTGTCCGCATTCCACAAATTCCACAAAACCGCGGCCTGCCGAACGCCATTCATATTGTGGTGGTGTCGTGGTCAGCAAGCTCGTTGTTGACTAATCACAACACTCCACGTATAAATCAAACTGCTCCAATTTCACTTATTATGCTTTATTAACATTATGGGGAACTTTGAGGCATTTTCTCATTAAGAAGGTTGTAAAAAGAATAATATATTAGGAACTTGTGTCCGAAAACATTGGCGCCCGAAATCTGACTCCTTACTCCACACGCTTGACAGATGTCGTACGAAGCGACGTAAAAACGCCGGTTGACGCTACAATACTCCCCACCCAGTAACGGAGTAATTTAAATCTTAAGTTAAAAATCACAACATATTAACTGACAAGATAACAGCTTAATTAAACAAATTAATCATAAACATGTCAAAACATATTAGCAGCAGTAAAATAAAAATACAAGATATGTACTTATACTATTAATACTTAATTAAATTTGAAATTTTACTTTTTTGTTAACGCCTTTAGTTAAGGTTGGATCCTGGACATTGCTGATACTAGCATATGAGTGGTCGTGCAGGATAATATCTTGAGGTAATAAAAAGGCCGGTTTCAACCGATCCATTGAAATATTTACATCTTTGTCTTTTATAGCAATTGAAAAATATTTGTCAAAACGTTTCTTTACAAGGAAGGGTCCGTCGTAAGGAGGTTGTAAGGGTGTTTTTACTGCGTCACGTCTAACAAAAACATGTGTACAGTTGTTCAATTCAGGTGAAACAAAAATTTTTGGCTGTGAATGGTGATTAAAAGATACTGGTCTTAAAAATTGCATTTTTTCTTTGAGTTTGCCGACAAAAGTAATAGGGTCTGTCTCTTCTCTGGAGGTTTCAAAAAATTCTCCAGGTAAACGGAGTGTAGTTCCATAAAGCATTTCTGCAAGAGAAACTCCCATCTCTTCTCGAATTGCACAATGAAGTCCCATCAAAACTGTTGGCAATATCTCAGACCATTTAGGGTTAGCGTGCGCCATGATGGCGGATTTAAGAGTTCGGTGCCAGCGCTCAATTTTCCCATTAGTCATAGGATGGTATGGTGAAGAACGAATCCTTTTACATCCTAATAATGTTGACAAAGATTTGAAAAGCGAGCTTTCGAACTGACGGCCCTGATCGGTTATAATTCGCAATGGAGTTCCGAAACGACAAATCCAGTTATTATAAAATGTTGAAACAATAGTTTCAGCTGTTATGTCACTGATAGGGTAGGCTTCCGCCCAGGAAGTGAATCTGTCAATACAGGTGAGACAGTAAGAATACCCATTTGAAGATGGTAAAGGTCCAATTATGTCCATATTAACAACTTCAAAACGAGAGTTGGGAATATCGATTTGTTTAAATGGAGTGATAGTGTGTCGATTAACTTTGGATTTTTGACAATTAATGCACGCTTTCGTCCATTGGCGAATATCCTTATTCATTGAAGGCCATACAAATCGTGCAGCTATAAGCTTATTAGTAGCTTTAATGCCTGGGTGTGAAATGTTATGGAATTTTTTAAAAATAAAATGACGATAGCTTTTGGGTATGAAAGGTCGAATTTTGGATTGAGATGAGTCACAAACAATTACTGTAGAAGTGTCAGAAAATGTACACTCTTTAAGTTTAAGAGAAGATTGTTCTGGGTTACAAAGCAAATTTAATAGTTCCGGGTCCGTAGATTGATGTTCACGCAGAACTTCATAATCAATGACCTGAGGGAAATCAATACTGCTGATTCGAGAGAGTGCGTCCGCTACAATGTTATTCTTGCCGCTAATGTGTTTAATGTCGGTGGAAAATTGAGAGATAAAATCCAAATGTCGAATTTGTCTTGGTGAGGCTTTATCCATTTTCTGCTTGAAGGCGAATGTTAGTGGTTTGTGATCAGTAAAAATTGTAAAGGGTTTCCCTTCAAGAAGGTACTGAAAATATTTGATTGCAGAATAAATGGCTAACAACTCTCTGTCATATGTGCTGTAATTTACCTGAGCTTTTGAAAATTTCTTTGAGAAGAAGCTTAAGGGTTTCCAAGAGTCGTCTTCAAATTGTTCTAAAACTGCCCCCATTGCAAAGTTTGAAGCATCCACTGTTAAAGAAATCGGAGCGGTTGATGAGGGATGAACTAACATAGATGTATTAGCTAAATCTTGCTTACAAAGATTAAAAGCGCATAATGACTCTTCTGACCAATTTAACTTGGTTTTGTCCCCTCTTTTACAATTATTATGAAGAGAGTGAAGGATTGATTGGTTAGCTGCGGCATGAGGAATAAATTTCCTGTAGAAATTCAACATTCCAAGAAATCTTCTAAGCTCTGAAACTGTGTTAGGAAGAGGATAGTTTAAAATAGCATTAACTTTGTCGATTAGTGGTTTAGAACCTTGTGAAGACACTTCATGTCCCAAAAAGGTCACTTGACTTTCGCCAAAAACACATTTTTGTAAGTTTATAACTAGTCCATAATCACTAAATCTTTTAAAAATGATCTGCAGATGTTGGGTGTGTTGACTCTCGTTGTCAGAGGCTATTAAAATGTCATCAATATATGGAAAACAGAAGTCTAGATCTTTAAGCACCTCGTGAATGAATCGCTGGAAGGTTTGAGCAGCATTTCGCAATCCAAATTGCATGCGGGTAAATTCGAAAAGACCGAAAGGAGTGATAATCGCGGTTTTGGGGATTGAACATTCATCTAGAGGAATCTGATGGTAGGCTCTAACCAAATCTAAAGTTGAAAAGACTTGTTTACCATTTAGAAAATGAGAAAAATCCTGGAGGTTAGGAATAGGGTACCTGTCGTCTACAGTAATCGAATTGAGGCGTCGGTAGTCACCTACTGGTCTCCTGAAGAGTTTTTTTTAACTAAGTGTAAAGGGCTGGCCCACGGGCTATTAGAAGGGCGACAAATTCCTTGCTCCAAAAGGTATTGAAACTCTTGCTTAGCAATTTTTAATTTGTCAGGTGGTAGTCGTCTAGCTCTAGTAGTGACTGGAGGTCCTTTAGTCAAGATAGTGTGTACAGTATTGTGTTTGATGTCAATAGGCAAGGAAGAAAATTTAGTTATATTAGGATAATGTTTCAAAAGATCGAAATACTTACACTTGGGTGATAAGGTGCACACTGATTGTAAGTGTGTAAGACGTAATGATCCACCAGTAATCAACTTGGTTGTCGTATCCAGTAAACAGTTCTGTCGAAGATCCACCAATAATCTAAAGTGGTGTAAGAAATCCGCACCAATTATTGCTTGATTAGTTTTAGCAATAGTAAATGGCCAGGAAAAAGTTCTTCGTAAACCTAAACTTAATTTTAAAATTTTAGAACCGAATGTAGGGATTGAAGTATTGTTTGCTGCATATAAGTTAAATCTGGGTTTAAGTTATTTTTATCACTGCTAGTGCTAGGGATTATTGATACATCAGAGCCTAAATCTATTAAAAACCTAATTTTTGTCAAAGGGTCCTTAATAATTAGTCTGTAACTTACTACATTAGTGAAAAGCTTCTGGACATCTTGGCGACCAGATTCAACCACGCAGTTTGTCGCCGCGTTTAATTGCGTGGTTGATCGTTTTCCTGGTTGGAGAAACTGCATGGAGGTACACATTTGTTGGCTTTGTTCTTATACTTGGCATGGTACCAACAAAGATTCGGTGTCGACGTGGAATTTTCTTGGTTCTGGCGAGTGCGATGAGGCGTCCTTGACCTGTTGCGTCTGAAGGCGTTCTGTTTCCGGCAAAGTTTTAGTTCCTCTACCTGTTGAGCTAACTTTTGTACAATATTAACAAGGTTGCTATGACTGTCGGCAGCAACAGCAAAAGATTGAGGCTGTTCGATTTCCGCGATTTTGTCTGCCATTTTAGATAAGTTTTCTAGAGAATCGCTACTAGCGGCTAGTACAGACTGAATCTGGGTTGGCAAATGTTGGAGCCATAGAGTCTTCAGAATTTCCTGAGAGACGGAACTGCCACCTAAACGAGTCATTTCATTTAAGAGTTGTGATGGCTTACGATCACCTAAGGAAGTTTCTGACAGCAATTTCCTCAGTTTTTTTTCACTGGAGTCAGAGTATATTGATATTAGTCGGTTTTTAATTCCCTCGTATTTACCCTGCTGAGGAGGATTAATTAGAAAATCAGTCACTTGGGTTAATATGTCCGTGTCAATGGCACTCAAAACGTGGTTATATTTTGTACTGTCCAGAACGATGTGGGAGAGCTCAAATTGCGCCTCAAGTTGGATAAACCAAAGTTTTGGATCGGATTTCCAAAAAGGAGGAGGTTTGATCGCTACTCTACTCACGTATTGTTGGTTGATTTCCGGGTTTGGGATGTTCCCACTTCCAGATGTCGATGGTGGTTGATCGTCATGTTGGATGCTTGCCGATGGATGAGACATGGTGCTAGATGTTTCCAGTCGTCCCAAAGAGTCCCAGAAGATTGAAAATGGAAGGAGTGTGTCCGAAGGTCGGAAGGGTCACCAATTGTGGTGGTGTCGTGGTCAGTAAGCTCGTTGTTGACTAATCACAACACTCCACGTATAAATCAAACTGCTCCAATTTCACTTATTATGCTTTATTAACATTATGGGGAACTTTGAGGCATTTTCTCATTAAGAAGGTTGTAAAAAGAATAATATATTAGGAACTTGTGTCCGAAAACATTGGCGCCCGAAATCTGACTCCTTACTCCACACGCTTGACAGATGTCGTACGAAGCGACGTAAAAACGCCGGTTGAGGCTACAATATGACGTCGCCGATCTCGCCCGAAGCGACTTCGAGTCGCTTCCGAATCGGGACGGCGTCATTGGGGACACTCGTCAACTGGTATAATCGACATCGGGCACACTCGTCGTGTGGTATAATCGACGTCGGGTACACTCGTCAGTTCACACACTCGTCACACGGCATAATCGCAATCTGGTGTAAATAGTCTTGCGATGTGTCGACAGAGTGCGCTGCCAGTTCCGAGAGGAAATTATTTGGTTTATTTTAGGAAACAAAATATTCATATTTATAGGGGTTTCTATGGGACATGTTCAAACGCCAAAAACATAGAAATATACAACTCATTTTATGAAAATCGTACGTACCACGAAAGCTTTGAATTAAGTATAATTTTACATAGCTGAAATATCATACAGTGCGTCTATAATCAGGACAATTAAATGCACTGAGTTGGTCTGATTTAGCAAAAAGTCGGGATTACTGAATATCAATCCAAACATACATATTCCATTCAAACAAGTAAATTTTTAGTTTGTATATTCATTGATTATAGGTATGCGCATTACAACACATCAATAAAAATATTTGGAGTGTAAAGTTATACACTGTGTACCTACAATGTGCGGAAAAAATGCTACCACATGTTCTGAGTCATAAAGTGTCCAAAGTGCAATTTAGTTTTAGTTTTTCGTAAATATTTTTTATGCACTTTACGAATTAAAAGTCCATTTCTAATCCCTTATTTTAGGGATAAAAAGGACACTTTTAATCACTGAGGAAAAAAAATAATTTTAATTCCTGCGGGATTTAAAGTAAATTGTGCTATAGCAATAACACTTAATTTTGAGTGTATCCACCATGCATCCAACAACAATCAATGACAAATATCAGTAATACGAGCTGTCAGTCTTGAAACTAGAGTATAGTCAAAATGTTACCCTTTGAGAATGACGTCAAGTAGGTGAAAAAACACGCATGTCTGGAATTAGATCACAAATTTTAACCTACAAATGCTTTGAAAAATTAGTTTTAGAGAGGTTCAGTTGACATCTGGAAACTGTTTCTTTTCGTACTCGAAAAAAAGCAGCACATTTAGAATTAGCATTTGGGCCTTCTCATTGCAGCGCAGCATTTTTATACCTTTGATATTCGTTTAAATCAAAGTGACAGTAAATGTCAACGTTTTTAATTTGTCAGGACGACAAAATTAACCACGTGCCTTTTTTGCTAAAATTGTTTGTCCACGACCAACCAATAATGTACTAATATTCAGCGTGTTGACAGAAGCTAAATGAAGGTCATATAGCGTCAGAGTGATTAATGAAGAGGAATAATGATCATTATTCCCTCTCGACCTAAAGGTGGTTGCACACCAAGCATAAAACATGGGATATGCGGTATTTCTTGCATGTAGACATCCACTTATGTCTTTGCAATTACTGCTAATTCAGAATACCATTTTCTTAACAAATACACCGCAATAACACAGTACAGGAGTTTGCCAAATCATTAGGTAAATTCCATAATTTATATTTGAAATATTTTTGGTGTATGACCGTCCTTAGTTCTGTGGTTTTTTAAGTTGACATTGACAACGTCAGTGCCCTTGTGGTCGTAGGAGGCAACGCTGGGGGTGCGTTCAGAAATAGGGCTGGTGTGCGCATCGTGGCCTTTGTCACATGCGACCATATAGTTATGTAAATAAATTGTTCACGTGATCCATTTTTTCCCAAATTCTGTCACGACTTGTACACCGACGGCCAGTTTAAACGCGATCCTAATCGTATCGAGTTTGACATTTCAGTTGTTATGGCGGATTTCAATTTTAATTTAGTAATTTTATAAGAAATATTTGCTTTTTTCGCAGTAATTCTTGTTAAAAATGAGTTCGGATAGTGATACGGAACCAGGTTGCACTCCACCAGAAATTATACAGGCTGCCAAAACGACAAGTACAAATTTGCTACCAGAAAAATCGAAATCATTGTACTTGTCAACTTACAAAAGTTTCATGGATTGGAGAAGTACTAAGCAGATTAATTAATTACAGCACGAATGTTTTGTATTTTTTGTATTGTAATTATTGTTAAATTGTAATTATAATAATTTTATCTCTTGTTAATATAATAAAAATAGGTGAGTTATATAATGTTTCAATTATCTCCAATATTTATTTTCATTTTATCGATCTTATTCAACAGTATACGAAAGCGCGGTGTGTGTTTGTGTCAAATAAATGATTTGATTCAATTTAAAACACATGTAAATAAAAACAAGTCGTAAAATACTTGGGGACCCCAGCCCCGCGCCGCTAAAGGGAAAAAGTCTTTTACTTATACCGACGGGAAACTTTATGATCATTTACGTTAATTAATTACTAAAACCACCTATTTGGCCGAATTTGGCGACGCATTTGTGTCTTGGACTCTTGTGATTTGGGATATACGGTGTTAGCTCTTTTTCGACGGATTTTTAGGTAGTGAACTAGTGTAGTGAAAAATTTAGTTTTTTGTTAAGTGTTTTTTGTAAAATTTAGTTATTTGGTGTTTTTGAAAAACTGTACGAATTAACAACGGTTTATTTGTAAGTATCATTTTTAGTACTTTTGAAAGGTATTGAGTTAATTTGATGTCCCTAAATCTTTTTTTACATATGTATAGAAAGTCTTTCACTTCTAAACAATATGGAACCAAACCGCGTAGACGTACGCATACGAAAAACTTTTAGCCATGACGGGTACTTCTACAAACTCCGCAGAATTTTTAATGGAATTTGGTAAGTACTTTGAAATAGGGTTCTAGTTTCAGCTATCTAGGTAACTTCTTTACCTACACTATTGAGAAAAGAAAAATGTTCTAACTACGCTAGGGTATTAATAAGTATTGTTTAATAAGTATATTTTCGAATAGTAGGGTCTGATTTCACAGTTTCCATAGAATAAAAAAGTTATTCTGATGTGAAAGTACCGGCCCTTAGAATTGTTGTATATTACCTTATACATAAACGAAATCAGTTATTCTCGCATTTAAATTGCGCAGCATAAAATAGCCAGACAACCTTGAATTTCTATAAAAATCTCTCGAAAGACTAACCACGGTTGCCACTGTGAAAATTCAAACGTTTAAAGACGCGTCCCTGACAAAAACACATGTAAAAGCATACTAGGTTATGCGTTTCACGTTTCAACCGGCAACACCGGTATCACTCGGTGTCTGCTACGCAAGCTCCAGACAACTGCGCGTAAAAACGGGCTATAAAATTTATTCAAAGCGCGGCAAAGCGGTTGTTTAAACTTTACAATAAAATGGCAGAACGCAGCAACAAAAACTGAAAAACTGACAAACTACGTCCTGTTTTATCATGAATTCTAAGTCTTACCCCGAATCTCAATTCGAGAACTTTTGCCTTCAGACTGGCCTACTGACCAACCTCTTGACGACTGACTTTGAGAAAGTTCAAATGTTCAATGTATTCCTTGTGTAAATAAATTCTTACAATTTCAAAACGAGCGTCCTTTTTGTTACCCAGCTCGCGCCAACAGTCTGGTTTCCAACGGAAACCTGGGTTCCTCTTATTCAAAAAAGCAACGGCTTTTTGTAACGGCGTATTGTAACGACAAGGACAACCAAATCGTAATAATGCGCGACAGAATATTAATTATATACAGGCCGTCCCATTTAAAAAGGATATCATATTTTTGATTATCGGGTATTTCGCAGATGTACTGAATTTTTGCTCGTATTTCATGAAAACTTTAAAGTAAGTAGGTAAATAAAACTTAATTTTCTACGACCAATAATAATTTTGAAAAGGGTCTTCTTCAAATCTTTATAATTACCAACCCTTTCACTTTTCGGTGGTTCACCTATTATTTTAAAGATACAGAGGATGGCGGTTTATTCAAAACAGTGTGGGTACTCTTTCATGAAATTGAACATGGGTCAAGCAAAATCTTCATAATACTGTTGGTTCTTAAGATACAGAATGAATTTGAAAAACACCAAATTTTAGGCCCTTCCGTATCTTCGGTATCTTTACACATTTCTAGAAGCTCAAACGTTTTCTTTTAGATTTTTCCGTAAAATTCAGTGACCCAGTATTTAGAGTCTTGTGTTTTTTAATTATAACATAAAAGTACGTTCTTACATGGAACGCTCTAGATACCTATTTTTTTTTTTTTATTTGCTATAATTTTTTGCTTTACTCTTTTCAAATATTTCTTATAAATGCAGCCAATGGCCATATGTTAAAAGGTAATGTAGTATTTAATAATCCAATCACTGCGAATTGTCATCCTCTACGAGTATTATTACGTTTCAGTTACTTCGTTTACTCTTCATACCGAACGACAGAGTGCAGGGCTTCCGGAAAAATGCTCGTGAATATTGCACAGTTTCACGTTCTGAATCCACACCACAATCATGCCAGAAGGGACAATGCAGTGATTGCAGCAAATTTCAAGGAGGAACTAAGTAGGGCTTGTGCTTCTGAAAGAGGAACTCTCAAAAATATTTATGAGAGAATGGCTATGAGGTAAAACCAACACCCTTAAATGTTCGATTCTACAGCAATTATATTCTTTTAAATATAGTATACAAAAAAAAAATTGTAGAAGCCATTTTTGTTTTCAGTTTCTATTAAATGCTCCTTTTATACTTCCAATTGTTATATGTATTATAACAATTTGCTATTATATTATTTTGCATTCTTTTTTCAACCCAGAGACGTTGCTGCTGCAGTTCAAGTCCCTTTCATTTCTGTTCGGAGATCAATGTTGAGGTGGCGACAATCATCTACTCCGAACATTCCCAGGTCACTAACAGATTTAGGAAACTTGTTGTCTTCCGGTGATTGGCCTAGATTTAGTACCTGCAATAGTGGTCAGTTTTATTCTGGATCTGTGGAAGCAGATGGCAGCCATGCTCTCATATTTGGAAGCATCGACTTCATCACAAACTTCACAGATTCCCAGCACACATTTGTAGATGGGACTTTCAAGGTGGTACCGAGAAGACCAGGTTTCAACCAACTGTTAACAGTATTTGGAACTTGCATGGACCATGTAAGTTTTTTTAATGAAGGGTATTCACCATAATAATAATGATTACTGGTCGTTATAAAATTTAACAGTAATTTAAAAAGCAAAAATTAAAATACACTTTCAAAAATGTTTAAATTCAACAGCACTTTTTTAAGAAGAACTTTTTTCTCATGTAGTAAAATACTTTACTTGTAGTAATAATATTGAAATTAATATTTGTCCTACAAGGATTGTGATAATAATTAAAATTAGAAGGATGTGATCATGGAAAAAAGGAAGTTGTTCTATAATAATTGGTAAAGCTCTGTCTTGAAGAAGAAGAGGTTTTCATGTTGAGATTTCTAAAAAAAAAATATTTCTTTATTTATGGAGCTTAAATAAATTGCACTAATCTGCCATAATAGAATTAGAGGGTTTCTAGAAGTTATGTTTTTCTTACTGCTGGGAGTTCATTATAACAATGATCAGTCGGAGGAAGATTTTGAAGAATTAACTAACAATTTTTGTTTAATACTATTGCTATTACGATAAATTTAAAAACAATAAATAATTAAAAAAACAACATCGATTGTTGTACTTTAAAACATTTTTTTACATTAAAAATTTCTTGAAGGTCAATTAAATCCATGAGGCTTCGCTTCTCTGATGAGTAGTTAAATATCTCCAGAATAATATCTTTTAAAGAGTAAGTACCTATTATTCATATTGGAGGTGTGCTTTTGGCAGTAAAAAGTAAATATAGTTGCAGTTTGATTAACGTAGATTTTAAAATACCACAGATTGATTTAGTAGCTGTCAAGATACAAGTTGATGAAATTATCTTTATATATGTGTTATTAGTATATGTTGCGCCCAGTAGTACAATTTCAGATCGGGAAGACCCTTTTTCATATATGGAAAGCTTGCAATATCTCTATCAAAAGAAGTTTATTATTTTAGGAGATTTTAATATTACGCACCTAAATCAGTATTACGTCAATAACTTTAAGGATCAACAAATTGAGCTGCTATTGAACTTTCAAGGTTTCTATGAATGTACACAACAAAACAGAGTTCTAAATGCCAACGGTCGCATATTGGACTTAGTTTTGACTAATCTTGGAAGTAGTGTGTTTAGTGATGGCTGTGGCTTTGTCGGCAGCGATGCTCATCATCCACCATTGACAATTGAAATTTCTTTAAAAAATCCAAAGCAAAAATCTTTACCCAGTAATAATACGACATCAAATTTTAATTTTAAAAAAGCGGATTTTCTTGCAATGTATCAGCTCTTTCAAAATGTCAGTTGGAGTGACCTGGAATCTTTTAATGATGTTAATTTGGCAGTTGAATATTTTTATAAGAAAATTAACTCAATATTTGAAATATGTGTACCAAAAGTGAGACCACATAAAAAGTATCCTGTATGGTTCAACAAAACAATAATAAAAGATATACAAACCAAAGATAAATTAAGGATTAAAAGTAAAAATTATTTTAACTTAGATAACCATAACCGTTTTATACAACTTAGAACTAAAATCAAGAGGGACGTGAAAGCTGCATATCAACAATACTTAAATAAGATTCAGATGGATATTAATGAAAATTCGAGGTCATTCTGGCAACACATTAGAAATAACAAAAGTGCGCCAAACATTCCATGTAAAATGTTTCTTGATGGTGACGAGTATACTGACGGGACGGATATGGCAAACGCATTCGCTTCCTACTTTCATTCTGTATATATTGAGAATGAGCTGCCCTACTCAGAGCACACCCAGCACTATATAAATGAGTCATTTTCAATCAATGGCATTACCCACGATGATGTGTGTGAGGCAGTCGGAAGACTTAAGATCAATAAGTCTGTAGGACCTGATAATTTGCCATCATATGTAATAAAAGGTTTGGTAGGATTTGTTGCTGAACCATTGAGAATTTTGTTTAACATGTCAATAAGTACTAGAAACTTTCCGACAATGTGGAAAGAAGTTAAGATATGTCCAGTTTTTAAGAAAGGAAATACGTCAGACATTAAGAATTATAGACCGATCGCTATTTTGTCATGTCCTGCAAAAATATTTGAATCAATAATATATAAACAGATTTATAATTACGTACGAAATAAAATATCACCCATGCAACATGGATTTATGAAGAATAAATCAACTGCCACGAATTTATGCAATTTAACTCAATACATAGCAGAAAAGTTAGACAAGAGTTGTCAGGTAGATGTTATTTACACAGATTTTGCAAAGGCTTTTGACTGCATCCCACACAACATTCTTCTAAAAAAACTAGATACAGAGTTTGGGTTTGATGACGGCCTGGTTAATTTTTTTCAATCTTACCTTAGTAATAGGCAGCAGAAAGTCCTACTCAGGGGGTTTAGCTCTAATTATTTTATACCAACTTCAGGTGTCCCACAGGGATCTAATCTCGGACCACTACTGTTCCTTTTATTTATAAACAATTTAATTGATACCGTTAATAAGTCCAAAACGTTACTATTTGCTGATGACTTAAAATTGTACCTTAGAATAAAAAACATGGAAGACTGTCAATCACTTCAAGAGGATATGAACAAAGTTCATAGTTGGTCGGTTGAAAACGGTTTGGAACTTAATGTCAATAAATGTTATGTCCTTAGCTATACACGAAAAAAAAGTCTATCCTATTTTAGCTATACAATTAATGGAGCAGTGTTGCCTCGTGTTACTGAAATGGTGGATCTAGGAGTCACTTTTAACTCTCAACTTAATTTTAAGACACATATAGGTAATATTGTTAATAAAGCCTATAATATGTATGGATTTATAGTTCGAAACTGCAAGGACTTTAATAATATGACATGCATAAGGACACTATATGTGTCATATATAAGATCAATCCTAGAATATTGCTCGGTTATTTGGAGTCCTCATTATAATATCCATAAGTATAGCTTAGAGAAAGTCCAAAATAAAATGCTAAGATATATAAAATACAAGGAAACCGGTATATATCAACTTCATATACCTAAAGTAGACATCCTGAAGAGATATAATTTGCACACCTTAGAAAGTCGAAGATCTGTAGCATATTTGGTGTTTTTACACAAACTTATTAATAATAATATTGAAGACCCTAATTTGTTAGCTTTAATAAGTTTTCATGTGCCAAATTATCGAATCAGGAATCCAACAAGCATGTATGTTGATAATGCACGAACTAATTTTTATTTTAATTCTCCCATTATAAGTATGTGTAAGTTATATAATCAAGTTAGGGACCAATGTGATATTTTTAGTGTAGATTTGAATCGATTTAGAAAGATGATTCAAGAAATGCTGTAAACTTATTGCTTGTTACTTTGTATATTTGCTATGTACATTAGTAATTGTCTTTAACCAACCTACCCTATAATTGGATGTATTTCTGTGGGGTTTGTAATCAAATAAATAAATAAATATTTGTAATGGTTTTGGTTGGTTTCATGTTTTGGTTGCAATGTAATTTAATCAGTTTGTTTGTTCTCCTCATTATTTTCCTAATAACATTCTAATCTCTCCTATAACGAAATCATAATTAATAGAACTTATGTATAAGAAACACGTTAAAATTTAAATTGGAAATGAATTTGTTTGCCTATTTGGTTTTATCATAGCTGTTCTGCTAAAGTAATCATACTTGTTAACGTATTGGGTTAAGTTTACGTTTTTTTTTTTTGTTTTTTTGTTATAATAAACTTATTTAGATATAACAACAATTAAACAACGCCGTGTAGACGCAGCAATGTAACAGACAAATAGATCATTTGTATATATGTTTGTGACATTTGCTTCTTTATTTGTCACGATGTACGATGTACTTGTTTATTGAATTATTGCGTCATTACGGCTTAAGGGCGGAAAAAAGATTGCGCCCGTGGCCAAAGCTTAGCCTTTTATTTGGTGAAGGGTGTCGCTTTTCTTTCCCTTCGCGGTACGCACCACGATTTACGCACAAATTTCACAATTTTCTATACAAAAGCTTTTGTTGTTGTTCTTGTCTTATTCTAAAAAACGGGTTGTAAAAATTGTTCGGACGCACAGTGGCCACATCGCGAATCGCTAAAAGCACGTTAAAAGTGATGACTCAAACCACGTGAATTTTTACAAAACGTATGCAAATCGAGACGAACCACTGTAGTTTTTGAATATGTTATGTCACGATTGTCACTCACGTTTCACATTAATATAAGTATTTTAGTTTTGTTTTAACTTGCAATTTTTATTTTTGTTTATTCACGTTTTTTCACGAATCATTAAATTTTTGCTAACACGTAGCGTCTCAGAGCTCCTTCTCTGAGTGGTCCTTCGAATTGAAGTTAGGAAATCAGCAAGGTTTCTAACATCTAAAGCTCTAAGACGTAAACTCTTTGTTTTTCTCTATGGAAACATAGGTGTAAAAAAGCATTATAAAGAAATTTGTGCGTAAAAAATTGTATTAAAGACTGTCTAAAAGCTTATCTACAAAATCAGCGTTGGTTTCCAATTTTATTTATTTTAAAAAATGTTATTTAGTAGGTACTTAATTGGCTTGTAATGTTTGTATAACAACTATTTACTTAAAATAGGGTTTTCCTTTGGTCCATGTCTTTATGGAAAGGCGAAGCAGGGCATTGTACGATGCTGTTTTCTTACATATTTTGCGGTCTTTTCCAAACTTTGTGAAGGGAACAATAGTTACTGATTATGAAGTTGCCCTCATCGAGTCTTTAAAGCACACCTTTCCCGAAGCTTTACTTAAAGGATGCTTTTTTCACTATTGTCAGGTATGACCGTTAATAATTAAGTAGATACGAAATGAATTCTGGATATATAGAGTGCCCAGTGTGTCCATCACATGATCGAAAAGGTATTATGACATCCAAAAGGTAATTGAATTGAAAAATCTTGAATAAATTCTATTTTTTGTAACGCTGATTTTTATGAAAGTTATTGCAAAAGTACTACTAAAGTCTCGTATAAGAACCTGATATTAAAAAGGAAATCTTTCAGCGATGAAAGGTAAAGTTAACATAAATGTATTCTGTAAACACTCTGTATACCATAATATCATAGTAGCCTTCTGATCATGTTTTTATTGGACTCCCTATATAACAGTGAACTCTATGGAAGTTTTTCCGTATACTTTCTCAAAGACTAATTTTTTTTCAAGGCCGTAATGCGAAAAGCAAAAGATGTAGGAGTAATGAGGCAAATTCAGTCAAACCCTAACGGTCGGGCACATTTACGAAAGTACTATGCTTTGGCTCTTCTCCCTCCCGACAGAGTACTAGAGGCATTCAATTCCCTGCAGGTTTACTTATCAAGTTAATACTAGTACTTACCGCTTAATTAATATGATTTTGATTTGAAGGACAACGACTTGTACGAAATATTTGCAAATCTACATGCCTACGTTAGAAGACATTGGATAAATAGAGTCACACCGGTGCATTTTAGTGTATTTCAACAGCAACACCGAACAAATAATATTATGGAGGCGTATCATCGCAGGTTAAACAGTAAACTTGTAAGGCATCCAGGAATTTGGGATTTGCTAGGTAAGATACTTAAAACCTACGGCCTAGAAGTTAGAAGTTAAAAAATAACGCATCACTTTCTTTTAGAAACCATCATTAACCTTCAAAATACTGCGGAGGTGGAGTTTAGGCAGTTGGAGCAGCATGGAAAAGTTTTCCGAGTTGCAAAGTCCACCGTACTTTTCGATGCTCGCTTGAAGCAAGCATGGAATAAACTGACGGAAGGCCGGTTTACAACTTTAGACTTTTTAAGGCAAGTTGTCAAATAAACTGGTTGCCACGCCAAATGTCAGAAGCACAGGTCAAGTCAAAAAATATTCAACTTTATATAAATTATATATATCACTCTTTTTAGAAAATAGTGTTGAAAAATGATTTTCGATCATTAGGGCAATTCAAAAGTTATTTGACTATACTGTTTATACAATAAAGATTGATTTTTTTTTCAAAAGCATCATACAAACATTTGTTCATTACAGACAAGCAGTGCATTTCCTTGAAAATTTGGACGACCAATTGCATAGATTTAATAGAAATAACGCTATCGAGGAACAGCCCGAATTGAACCCAGTTTTAGCCGAACATTTTGAGCCTGATGATGAACCTGCTGAACCATTTCCATTAAATGTATTTCAAAACCTTCCACCCGATACACCACCCCCAGCTCCTACTTCTACTGTTGACCCACTTTTTTTACTTTTCTTCCTCGCAGACGGCCTTCAGCCACAATTTCCACCCCTCCATTCGACTCACCACCCCCACCCCATACTCGTACTGTTGACCCGCCACCTCTTACTTTCCTTCCTCGCAGACGGCCTTCAGCCACAATTTCCACCCCTCCATTCGATTCACCACCCCCACCCCATACTCGTACTGTTGACCCGCCACCTCTTACTTTCCTTCCTCGCAGACGGCCTTCAGCCACAATTTCCACCCCTCCATTCGATTCACCACCCCCACCCCATACTCGTACTGTTGACCCGCCACCTCTTACTTTCCTTCCTCGCAGACGGCCTTCAGCCACAATTTCCACCCCTCCATTCGATTCACCACCCCCACCCCATACTCGTACTGTTGACCCGCCACCTCTTACTTTCCTTCCTCGCAGATGGCCTTCAGCCACAATTTCCACCCCTCCATTCCATTCACCACCCCCACCCCATACTCGTACTGTTGACCCGCCACCTCTTACTTTCCTTCCTCGTAGACGCCCTTCAATCTCGATTTCCAGAGCTCCACCTGACTCACTGCAAAACAATCCTTCTGAAATTACACCTTCAAGATACAACGCTCCCCGTCCGCTTGCTTTTTTCCCTCCAACACGCCCTTCAACTATGGTCTGCGAACATCTTTCTTCTTCTCCTAGTCAAAACGTCGCCTTCTTTCCAGTTTCTACTTTTAATAATCAGTCGCCTCTCAGTTCACCACGAAGGTCTCCTTCGCCACTATCCGAAGTGAATTTTCCTACTTCCCTCTACGATGTATCTAATCCATCATCATCTCCTCAACCGACAGACCTCAATGACGATAACCAGCAATCCATATCCCATTCACCTCTACCTCAACTAAATTCGCCTCTTATAATACATGACACACCTTCACCTCCTCCGCAACCCCAAAATGACCAACCACCCTCAAGGTCTCCTCCGCTTCCGTTGCCAAATGTGCCTCATTCACCTACTGCTGACCCACCCTCTCCTGCTCCACGCCGTCTCCAACGTCAATATGAGTTCCCACATATCGACCAATTTTTTGATGAACTGGCACACGAAGAAGGTATGAATTTTTCTATATTTTTATGGATTTTTATCATATTGTATCATTATTTCATGTTCAAGAAGGTAAATTGTTTTTTTTTTTTCTGCAGCCGATCGATGGATACCACCGCTCCCTGCCACTCAATTTAATGAAGACCACATGCCTGATTTGATTAAATGCAAAGTGTGCTATGTTAACCAGATTCAATATGTGCTCGAGTGTGGCCATACGCTTTGTTCCAGTTGTGCGGAGATTCTTGTGAATGATTTAGTCCCACGCTGCGCGGTGTGCCGACACCATTTTCAACAAGACCGACCACCTATAGCAATATTTTTAGGATAAACTTAAAAAAAACAATTTAAAATTTATGCATAAGCATCAATCAATGATAAGGAGAGAGACTTTCTTATAAAGTTGTAATGTTACCAACTATCAAAGTTCAAATTACATCATACCACTTCGACAAACTGATATACCAGGGTGTCCAAGAGCTCCCTGGACATAGGAGATTAACATGGGAAAACGGTTTTGATTTTTTTTGCGCTTGTACGGTTGATTTGATTGAAAAATCGTATTAATGAAAGTTGTAGTACCTATCACGGACTAGTTTTCTGTATTTTTTTCAGATCTCTAACTTGAGCCCTTTCGTCGTAAAACACAAACAAAAATGCGAAAATTTAAACTTTTTACCTGCACTGTATAAGCGGTTGTCGAACAACCGTATCAGCCACAATGACCTGTTTATCCGTTCAATAGTATATTGTGCAACATACAAGAGGATGAATACATACTTAAAATATGGACAATCCACCCAAAATTTGCAGTCCATTTTTTCTACGACTAATTCAAATTATACCAAAGTTTCATAGAAATATGTATTTTGGAACTTTAAGAAACGTCAGAGCGACAAGCCAATATTTAATGTTTTGATTCCAACTATCAGTACAGATGACAATCATCTTTTCAGTCAAGATTAGTTGAAATTGGTTTAGTTGAACTACCACCATTTCATATCTCAAAGTTCGTTATTTCATATCCGTTCAGCTAGCTGCAATAGCCTATTTTTCCATTCTCTAAACTGTCAAAGAAACAGTAAGTATCACGGTAGGTGTAAAACATTTTTTCCATAAGGTACTTGTACTTGTGCGGATCGTTGATCTGCAATGCTTCTTTTTTACTGTTTTTGTATGAATAAATTTGAAATCCTGACGGACCAACAGCGTACCTATGATACGATACTTAAAAATGATATTTGGAACCAACTTATCTATAACAAAATAGCGGACTTATAGAGGTACAGAGGTTCGCAGTTTTTATATTTAGTTTTTCACCAAAACTTTTTTATAATCCACCACTGAGATATAAAGAGAATTCCTACAATTCCTTATTTAATTTAGATATGTACCATTGTCAATAAATTTAATTAAAGTGATATTAAAGCTGAGTGTTTTATTCAATCAGCTTTAGCAATAGTTTTTTCAGTTTTAAAAGTAAAAAGTATGATTTTTTTGCTGTGAGTCTATTTGCTCATAATGCATACAAAACATTTTTCCTGCAAACAAATCAATGCGAAATAATTTAATACAACTTACTGACTAAAAAACAGAATTACAGTTAGGCATAAAAAGATACTGAATTAAATTAACACTTTAGATTTTACTTTCTTTATTATTAAAGTAAGCATCAAAAATCGCGTCTTTATGGTGAATGGAACTGTTGAAACTTACAGGTTACAGGTATATAACAAAAAAGCATCAGTTTTTCACTTTATCAAGATGACAAAGAAAAAAATGTCGAACTTTCATTAAGAAATGTTTAATAGGTATTAATAAGAAGATAATTTTTGTCGGTTAGGGTGTCAAAAATATTATTAATTTTGTTTCTCACACTATATATTATCTTGATGGCTATTACTCTAATTGTCTAAACTATATTCATGTCATACTGTAGGTATCTGAAAAACATTTATAACAAATAATATTCTATTGTTTCATATAACTAAAATAATTAAAATAAAAAACTATATAAAATAAAACTAATATTTAAAATAAATTAATAATGAAATAAATGTTTACATAACAAAACATCATTTTGTTTGTACTGAGTATTTCAGAAATGTCTCATAAATATAATAAACATCTTATAGAAAATAGAACATAGTATTAATTTAAAAAAATAATTAAACATCATGTGTAGGAGTGTAGGATAGTTCAATTGCATAAGTATTTATGGGTCTCAAAACTGCTTTAATCACCTTACAGGGTTATTTTGCAATAAAGTTTTAATTTCCAAGTAGCCCAGCAAGCACTGAACAGCTACCAAATACGCTACTGAGAGGTATGTGATGTACTTTGAAAATGTTGTTTAACACTTATTTACCTATATGTAATGACCCAGGGTACTTCGACCGCCTTCACTTCATTTTAGAATGGTCATCATATTTCTTGGATGTCATTGCTGATTCTAAGAAAAGGGAACTCCGTTGGTTGCTATGATTGTATTCAAAGATTTCTCTTTCTTACCTAAATTATTACTTTTTTTATGCACCTCCCTCTAGCTAGATGATAGAAGCATTTTACTACCTAAAGTTATTTTAGTACATTGCAAAGTGCTGTATTATGCTGTTGTAGTTCATTCTGATCAGCTTTGAATTTGTTTTAAGTATAGGTATATACACATTCGTCAATTCACTGTTTGCAGTGTTTACACCATAGGTTTACACACCACTCCACCAGCTGATCAGCTTATCAAAATTTTGTCAACTAGAGAAAGAAATAACCTCTTGACAATTAGACCAAACGCCCGACCGAAATGGGGGTCTCGCTTACGAAGTCCTACGACACGCTCCGAAAACGCTCGAACTCGTTCGGTTTAGACCCGATTTCTTTTGTACCTCTTGACCATTAGACCTTTTGCGCGTTTCCCTCCGAATCGTCGCCCTTCTGGCCGGTCGCTGTTTTGCGCGTTTCCCATTCCGATCTCTCATGTCGCTGTTCTGGCCGGTCGCTGTTTTGAGCCCATCTCGGGGCTCCGGGGCCCCATGACGTCACCACCGTCCGACTACCGCTATATGCATATACACGAACCGAGCGCCGCCTCGCGCCTTCACCATTTCATAAAAATGAGCCAGAACCCGCATAGTCCCCAGTCATCTTCTGCAATTGAAAAAGAGCCCTATAAATGTTTACATTTATTTTAAGATGGAAAATATTTTTTGCTTCTAGTGGTAATATCACACTGCTGCTGTCTGGAGAGACATCAATAAGCAAACTAGGAAAATCAATTTTTTCGCGAGTTATGTTATTGAAACTATTTCTTTGTACGGAACTACGGTTTTCTACATTAAATGGAGTTAAACTCATACTATTACTATTAAAAGTGCTGTAGCTTCTAGGCTACTGTAATAATTGTTGACTAGTAATGACGGACGGCGACATTTCCAATTTACTTTGAACATCTTCATGATTATTTAACGGCAATAAAGATAAATCGATTTCAGCATTGTTTTCTAGAGCAACGTCTACATTATCAGCATGCAATAATTGACAATTTTTATTTTCAGGTGGCGCTACTGGTGTTTCAAATAAGTGCAACAGGCATAGAAAATAAGCTTTTTATTTTTTTGTTACACTTCCAACCTAATTTGGAACATATCATTTGAATAAAGAAATCAGATTTAAACTTTTTTAATAGATTTTCATTAGATATACCTCTACTCTGTACCTCTTTAATTACCAAAGATACTTTTAGAAATACGGTTTTTGTCACCCATAATAGAAACATTGTCTAGCAAAAAACTTTTATTAAGTTTCTCAAAATTCCCTATTACATATTCCTTATTTCGCTGAAGATATCGAACGATCACACTTGGTTTCGTAAATTTTAAATGTTTATTTTCCTTTAGAATTTGTTTTAAAATAGCACTTTTTTCTGTTAATTTTAACAAATCTGTGCCTGACAGATTAGGGCAAATTGCCTTTACGCTAAATACAATTTTGTCAATATTACATTTACTCATTTGGGATATAATTAAAATAATATACTTACCCACTTAAGTATATGAGCTTGGTATTTTTCACGTTTATTCCTTTATTTATATAAAAATGCAATTACTAAGTTAAGCAATTAACAAATAGTACTAATTGCACATCAAAAATAATAAACAAACAAATAAAATTTAAAAATATATCCACTGTATAAATTAGGGACTGAAAATCGTGTATACATACGCTTTAAAAAAAAACTACAACAAAAACTGTAGAGAAGCTACAAATACTGACAGACAAGACCATGTTGTGGTTCTACAGATGGAGGTTGTCACCAAACGCCACAAAAAATCAGCTACTTTTAACAAACCACCAAATTAAAGACAACTATCCTACTATAACAGCAGACGGAAACAAAACTACTCCTAAACAAGACGTGAAATACTTAGGAATAACACGCCCAAAAACTAAAACTTACCAAACATACACAAAACGTAAGAAACGAAATCATAAAAAGAGCAAAACTGCTAACTACAGACTGCAACTAAAATATATAAATCTATATGCAGACCTCTACTTGATTATGGACATAATATACATAATGTTGCGAAGCGAACTTTTGATTATTAGTTAGGATTTCTTTACTTATTTGTTGTTACCCCTGTATATTACGTTGCTTTGTTTACGTTCTACATTCTTTTGTCTGTGTTCTAGAAAATCCTGGCTCCGTTGCTTATATAGAGAGAGATTTATGTTATAGCTTAACGAGTGTGAGAGAGAAAGTCAATTTCATGAATATTTGGGAACTTTCTAGAAACCATGGAAGCCTATATAAGCAGCTGAACCAGGCCTGGTAGTGAGTTGTTGAGTTGAAGGTTGTAGTGAAGTCGAAGTTGTCAGATAACGAGGTTAAAAGTCAGTGTCAGTTTATTGTTTGTAAACAATATACAGTGTTGTACAAGAAGTGTGTTATTAAGGAGTACGACGCGACGGTACATTTGGTGTCAGAAGTGGGATTGGAGAATCGAAGAAGAGATCCAGAGGAAGACAGAATAAACCGACAAAAGCAGAAGGTGTGTTGAATGCCTGTGAGTACACGACAACAAAGCGCCAAAATGGATGAAGGAATGAAACAACTTATGGAGATGATTCAAGCAATGAAAGCAAGCCAAGACCAAAAGTTCGATGAAATGAAAGCAAGCCAAATAAGTCAAGAGCAGTTCGAGGAGTTAAAAGCAAGTCAGGACCAAAAGTTCGAAGAAATGAAAGCGAGCCAAGACGAAAAGTTCGAAGAAATGAAAGCGAGCCAAGACGAAAAGTTCGAAGAAGTGAAAGCAAGCCAAGACCAAATTAAAGACCAGTTTCAACAACAAGATGAAAAATTAGACCGAGTAATAAATGAAATAAAAGGAGAAATGGACAACAGGATGGAAATTTTGGAAGAAAAGGTAAATGAGAGGATAAGCGGTATGGAGGAGACCGTTCAGACCTTGCGAGAGGAATTTGACAAACTACAGGAAAAGTCTTCAAAGCCAACCGTAGTCGCCAGTTCTAGTGTCTGCTCAAATATTAAGCCACCAGTTTTCGACGGTAAGACCTCATGGCAGGTTTACAAAAAACAGTTTGAGGCTGCCGCAGAGGCCAACAATTGGACATCAAGTGACAAAGCCACTGCCTTGGTTTTGTCACTTCGAGAAGAAGCACTGCAGGTTTTGCAGACTTTGGACGAGAGCCAGTACAAAAACTACGACGACTTAATCCAACATTTAGAGATGAGATTTGGAAATAAGCACCTAGAACAAGTATACGAAGCTCAGTTGTCTAGTAGGACCCAAAGAAGCACGGAAACACTTCAACAGTATGAAGCCGACATTGCTCGATTAGTTTGTCTGGCCTATCCAACGGCCTCTCACGACATTAGAGAGCGAATGGCAGTACGGGCTTTTGTACGAGGTCTTAAAGATTGTGACACAGAGCAAGCAATACGATTAGCGAGATGCCAAACATTGCATGATGCTCTTGCCTACGCTTTGGAGTTTGAGGCGGTCAAGCAAGTATCACGATGACATACTCTAGTGCGTCAAGTCAGAAGCCTTACACCGGAACCGAGAAACCGATATTCCAATTCAGATCACATTGATCACATCACTCAGTCAGACTTGAATCGTCAGCTGGAGACATTTCGAAAAGAACTAATGGGAGCGTTAAATAGAAGAAGTCAGAACAACCGAAACGCTCAAACCACCACGTTTACTCGGTCATTGGAATGCTGGAACTGTGGAGAAAAGGGGCACATTCAATCGCAGTGCCGCAAACCTAGAAGAATGCAGAACCAGGAAAACGAAGAGTAGCCAGTTTTCCGGGGCAAAAGCTGGCTACGCAACACTGTCAAGCCCCACCAACCATAATTAAAGTAGCCCGTCTTCAGCACGAAAACACCAGCTTAATAGTGACCGGTAAGATTTGCGGCCGGGATTGCCAAATGGTTGTTGATACCGGTTCTTGCCATACTATCGTAAGGCCGGACATAGTGAAACACTGCAGGATTAGCGACACTGGTACAAAGTTTATATGCCTGTTCTTTTCTGAATCCATGAAGCTGAAGTGAAGCTTGGGCGGCATGTCTTCAACCATACCGTTTTTGTGGCCAACATAACTGATGACGTCTTAATGGAATCTTATGGAGCAACACAAGTTCCAGCTGGATTTGGAGAATAGACTGATCAAGACTGGACAAGACGAGATTGTTATGATGACACCCGAACAAGATATGCGTGTGAGGAAAGTCACGTTGCAAGAAGATGTCAACTTACCTGCAAGATCAGAGACCATCGTTAAAGTTAATTTGGATAGAAAAACGGAATTGAGCAAACTTCAGCTGATAGAACCGAGTTATGAAGAGGAAGATGATGCTGTGAAGAAGGGAGTTCTTGTAGCCCGCACCCTAGTCCAGCAGAAAAACGGCCAAGCATACGTAAAAGTCGCCAATTTGAAAGAATGTGGTCAAAGATTAAAAAAAGGCGATATAATAGCCAAATCCGAACCAGTACTTATGGTGACTAAGGAGTCGCACGAAACAAAACCAAACCCCGACAGTGACCTTCCTGAGTGTTTGGTGCACTTAATGAAAAAGACGAGCTCAATTTTGACTGATCAAGAAAAACAGACTTTTGACATGTTTGCTTCACGACTACAAGGACGTGTTCGCCTTAAATGAAACGGATTTGGGAAGCACTCATTTAGTGAGGCATAAAATTGAAACAGAGGATTATTTGCCCATTAAGCAAAGACCCAGACGACTCTCATTGGCTAAGCAGGCAGAAGTGGAAAATCTTATACAGAACATGGCGGATCGCAGCGTCATTGAGCCATCCACCAGCCCTTGGAGTTCTCCTGTGGTACTTGTTTCTAAGAAAGATGGGTCGACAAGATTCTGCGTGGACTATAGAAGACTAAATGAAGTTACTAAGAAAGACAGTAATCCCTTGCCCAGAATAGATGACACCATAGACACTCTGGCTAACGCAAAGTGGTTTTCC
Organism: Ips typographus; assembly: GCF_016097725.1. Classification (NCBI taxonomy): domain Eukaryota; kingdom Metazoa; phylum Arthropoda; class Insecta; order Coleoptera; family Curculionidae; genus Ips; species Ips typographus. Next base: position 7,864,104 of record NC_138433.1, read on the forward strand.
ACCTTGGATCTAAAAAGTGGATACTGGCAAGTGGAGATGGATCAACGGGACAAAGAGAAAACTGCCTTCTCAACTGGAAATGGCTTGTGGCATTTTAACGTCATGCCTTTTGGACTTTGCAATGCTCCGGCAACCTTCGAAAGATTAATGGAAACTGTTCTACGAGGATTGACTTGGAAAACCTGTCTTGTTTATTTAGACGACATCATTATTATGGGCAAAACATTTGAAGAACACCTGCAAAACGTTGAAGAAATCTTCAAGAAGTTCAGAGGGGCGAACCTGAAATTAAATCCGAGGAAGTGCAGCTTTTTCCAAGAAGAAGTCGAATACTTGGGACACGTTATATCGTCAAAAGGAGTAAAAACCGACCCGAAGAAAACTGAAGCTGTAAAAAATTGGCCTGTTCCGAAAGACAAGCACGAATTAAGAAGTTTTCTGGGATTGTGTTCCTATTACAGAAGGTTTGTTCGTGGATTTGCTGATATAGCCAGACCCCTACACAAATTGACGGAGAATAACCAGCCCTTCGAATGGACTACAACATGTCAAGATGCCATGGAAGAACTGAAAGTAACCCTTTGTTCTCCACCAGTTTTGGCTTTTCCACGACCTGGGGAAGAGTTTATTGTGGACGCAGATGCTAGTAATATTGGTTTAGGCGGAGTTTTATCTCAAATCCAAGATGGTGAAGAACGAGTGATCGCCTATTTCAGCAAATCACTATCAAAGCCAGAGAGAAATTATTGCGTAACTAGGAAGGAGCTGTTAGCCGTAGTGAAAACAGTCGAGCAGTTTTACAAATACCTGTACGGACAACGATTCAAACTAAGGACGGATCATGCCTCTCTGAAATGGCTATTTCAATTCAAAAATCCAGAAGGACAAATAGCTCGATGGTTGCAAAGACTTCAAGAATATGACTTCCAGATTGAACACAGAAAGGGACGTTTGCACGGAAACGCGGACGCAGTGTCACGAAGACCTTGTGTGGAAGGTTGCAATCACTGTAAACGCCTGGAGATAGCTGAATTTGGAAAGTCTTGTCGAAGGATCGCTCTGAAAAATGACATCGCATGGGATCGGGAAAACTTGGCTGCCGATCAACGAGAAGACCCCGATTTAGGACAGATAATTAACTGGAAAGAGCGTGCAGAAAGACCAAATTGGGAGGAGATTTCCGCTAAGTCTCCAACATTAAAGGGATATTGGGCATTATGGGAGTCCCTTATTATTGATGGAGATTTACTAAAAAGAAAATTTTGGCATCAAGCACTTTGGCATCAACAAAACGTTAAATAAAGTTAGGGAAAGGTTCTATTGGCTACAAAGCCGCTCAGATGTAGAAGATTGGTGTCGGCGTTGCGCAGACTCTTTCAGTAGCAAGGGTCCCAAAACTCGGAGCCGAGGATGTATGAAGCAGTATAATGTCGGAGCTCCGTTTGAGAGGATTGCCGTTGATGTAGCTGGACCTTCTCCCAAAACTAATTCCGGAAATCGCTATGTCTTGGTCGCAATGGACTACTTCAGTAAATGGCCAGAAGTGTACGCAATACCAAACCAGGAAGCCGCTACTGTAGCAGAAGTTCTGGTTGACAACTTCTTCTGCAGATTTGGAGTACCGAGGGAGCTGCATTCGGATCAAGGGCGTAATTTCGAATCGGCAGTATTCACGGAAGTGCGTGACCGATTGGGAATTAAGAAAACCAGAACTACTCCATTACACCCACAGTCAGACGGAATGGTGGAACGTTTCAACCGGACACTAGACAACTACCTAAGGACAGTCGTCGATAACAATCAGACAGATTGGGATCAGCACATTCCGTTGTTCCTGATGGCTTATCGATCGGCAGTACATGATTCCACTGGCAAAACACCAGCTAGTGTTGTCTTTGGAAGGGAGCTTCGTTTGCCAATGGATCTTCTTTTTGGACGACCGGAAGAACCCCCAGCCTCTTGTGATAGCTATTCAGAAAAATTGGCGCAACGCTTGCACGTGATCCATGAGGAAGTCCGGCAGAAGTTGAAATTTGCAAGCGACCGACTAAAGACAAGATATGACAAAAGGGCCAACAGCAGCGGATTCCAAGCCGGTGCTCAGGTCTGGTTATACAATCCTGCTCGAAAGAAAGGAAAGTCACCGAAGCTACAGAGGTCATGGGAGGGACCCTACGACGTTATAAAGCGTCTGAACGACGTCGTCTACAGAATACAGCGAGGACATCGGGCGAAAATGAAAATAGTTCACCTGGATCGACTTGCACCTTACCAACCACCCAAAGCTGGTGAAGTTGATGATCGGGACGATCAACTCTAGGAGGGGGGCAGTGTTGCGAAGCGAACTTTTGATTATTAGTTAGGATTTCTTTAGTTATTTGTTGTTACCCCTGTATATTACGTTGCTTTGTTTACGTTCTACATTCTTTTGTCTGTGTTCTAGAAAATCCTGGCTCCGTTGCTTATATAGAGAGAGATTTATGTTATAGCTTAACGAGTGTGAGAGAGAAAGTCAATTTCATGAATATTTGGGAACTTTCTAGAAACCATGGAAGCCTATATAAGCAGCTGAACCAGGCCTGGTAGTGAGTTGTTGAGTTGAAGGTTGTAGTGAAGTCGAAGTTGTCAGATAACGAGGTTAAAAGTCAGTGTCAGTTTATTGTTTGTAAACAATATACAGTGTTGTACAAGAAGTGTGTTATTAAGGAGTACGACGGTACAATAATATACTATGCAACTGACAAGACAAAAAACACATACAGGTCACAGAACACATTTCTCTTAGACTAATAACAAAAATTCGACCCCAAAACTCGCTACACAACCCATCCAATTAATTTTTGTACGAACGAACAAAAATAATTACACACAAATGAACAAAACATAAAAATAACACAAATATTATATTAAGCAGTGTCCCCTAATAAATGATAGCAGCTTGGTAGGGCACGATTTTTTAATTTTGAATAAATGGGAGAATTTCGCCAAACTCTAGCATCATGTGCAGACCCTGGCCATCCTGTTTCGATGTCTATAAATTCCATTTGGGCATTTGCATATTCCATTTGGGCATTGCATATTCCCTGAAAAGTATAAAGTTTTTTTCAAATTCATAGTAATAAGTAAAAATTAAAATTTGCAAAATGTTCAACCTGCAAAATAACTGAATGTACTCCTTTTCGACAACAGAATGAATCACCTCTTCTTTTTCCAAGAATCTGGATATGACTTCCATCTACACATCCAACTACTTGTGGAAAACTTCTTCTTCACAATTCATCAAATTCATTAACAGTTTTCTCAATATTTTGATGCCATTTGATATAACTGTCTTTTCGAGATGTTATAAACATTACTGTTTTTAAAAATATGGTGTGAGCATGACCAGGGCTAAATTGGAAGCGATCAGCTACTGTACTGAAACTCTCCTGGTTTACCAGAAGCCACAATGTCAAAAGAAAACACTGCAGTGGTTTTACAGCAGGTCTGCCCATGGTTTTAACTTCTACCAAACCATCCATTTTCTTTAAAAAGTCCTAATAGTAAAACAAATTCCTAGTTTATGAATATAATAATAGCCTTTACCTCAACAAGGGTCCTTGTTAAGCGAAAATGAGCTTGAACATCGTTGTCGGAATACCTCCTAAATAACTATTAACTTTATCGTGACGCTCCCGTGTTTTATACACAATAATTATTATTTGATCCTCATCAGAGGAGCTTGAATCTTTATCAAAAATGTAAATGAATTGTGGTGCAATTTATTGACAAAATGTAACCCTATTGCTGCTAACATTATAATATTCTCTACAAATTTGGAAATTCGTTAAATTACTTATAAATTTGAATTCAAACTAAAGGTGCGAAAAGTTTACAAATCATAACAATAAAAATGACATTTAAGTCAATACTCAGCAACAGGGCTATTTCTTTGGAGTAACCACAACATACCTATTTACGTCAATCGGTAACCACGCGTATTTCTTTGCATTTGTTGTTATAACAATGACGTCACACGTGATCACAGCGGTAACTTACTATTGAAGATAGTTAGCTGAATAGGTTAGGTTAGGTTAGGTACCGATATCTGAATAGGTTAGGTTTACCGTAATGTGTGATAATCAGATGTGACAATGCTTATTTTGAAATTAAAATATCAAAAGCCTATACCAAACCTATAGACCTATAGTGCATATTGCAAATTCTGAGACGCTATGCAGGAATACCCAGTATTAATAAATAATGAAGAATTTGAATAAATGATTCTTCTGAAATAATAGTCTTAAGTTTTCAAGTCAGTTGTCTTCCTAATTCACAATTACTATATTATTTATTTATACTTCACGCTATTCACTTCACTTTAAAATTTATCAAGTAATTTATATATTATGGGTACTTTATATTTATTTTTATTTACTTGCTTTGGTTTATAACTTATTGTTGTAATTTGTGTAATTTGTTAATTAAACAACACTAAACGAAGATTGGTATGGGCTGCTGCAGCTCATTATTCAGGGGAAAATATTTGGCCATAAAGGATCAGAACGGACTTCAAAACCTCAGACAATGGTTTGCCTTAACCACTACTGAACTGTTCCGTGCAGCAGCCAATAAGGTCAGAATAGCCATGCTAGTCGCCAGCATCCGAACCGGATAGGTACTGCAAGAAGAAGAACAAATTAAACTTTTTTAATATCATTGTTGTAGATGACCAATGACCAAGAGAAGGACCAAAAGTGAGCCCCCATGATATTGAAGGACATTTGAACATCCAAAGACTTATTTGTCAATGATTCCGGATATTGCAAGATGGGTTCATTAATTAATAGATTTTTACAAGTTTCAAAACAAGTTATGAATTCATTATTGTGCTCGATGGTAGCACCCTTCTTTAAACATTTATTTAGTGGTTTAGTTAATTTTGCGGTATTGTTAATAAAACGCCGATAGTAACCCAAAAGTCCTAAGAAACCTTTTCGTTGTTTTGTTGTTTTAGGAATAGGAAAATTCTTTATTGCTTTAATTTTAGCTGGATTTGGTTTTACACACGATGGTGTTACTACATGACCTAAGAAAGCAACTCCACGTCTTAAAAACTCGCTTTTATCGAGTTGAATTTTGAAATTTGAGTCTCTTAATCTCTGGAAAACAAGCTTGAGATTTTCTATGTGTTCTTGCAAGGATGTTGAGAGTACAATTATATCGTCAAGATACACAAGACACTTTTCATTTTGTATACCACGCAGTATGGAATCCATGATTTGCTGAAAGGTTGCGGGCGCGTTTTTTAACCAGAAGGGATATTTTTTGTCAATCGTCTTTTCATTTAACTTAATCAATAACCGCTCGCCATTTTTGCTTTCCGGTAGCATCCAACTTCTTTGGTACCACCCAAATTGGTGATGACCAAGGCGAATCCGAAGGCTTAATGATCTTTTGATCTAACATTTTCTTTATTTGGTATTTGACTTATTTGGTTATTGACGTAAGTTTCTCTAGTAAAACCAGGCTCGCCATTCAGAACTTTATACCACTGTCTAATTGTTTGTGGGTGAGGCAACAAATTATTAAATTTTTTACGCACATAATCGTAAGCATGCGCTGAATAAAAATGTAATGTTAATGCAAATGCTCTTATTTCCTCAGAGTATTTTCTGTTTTTTGCTACCAACTGCCTATCCATTATTTCTCTGAGGGAATCTGGAGTATTTTCCTAAAACAAAACAATTGATATTGAAACAACGGAGTTATAAAAACATGCTTATTACTAACTATTGTTGGTGCAAAACCATGAGTTTGAAAAAAAAAACAATAAAAAGGGAAGCAAATACAAGGTGTGCCTGAACAATTAATAATGATTGTATAATCTCTTTACTCCCTAATTTATTTTTCATAACTATTATTTTATTTTCTCCCACAGTAAAAATATGTTTGCTAACATTTTTTCTCATTTTCTGCCACTATGTACATAAAGCTAATATTTGCCCCATTTATATGTATACCAGGTGTCCAAGCGCACCCTGGACATAGGAGATTAACATGGGAAAACGGTTTTGATTTTTTTGCGCCTGTACGGTTGATTTGATTGAAAAAACGTATTAATGAAAGTTGTAGTACTTATCACGGACTAGTTTTCTGTATTTTTTTCAGATCTCTAACTTAAGCCCTTTCGTCGTAAAACACGAACAAAAATTAGAAAATTTAAACTTTTTACGTGCACTGTATAAGCGGTTGTCGAGCAACGGATCAACAGATCATTGTTGCTGGTACGGTTGCTCGGCAACCGCTTATACAGTGCACGTAAAAAGTTTAAATTTTCGCATTTTTGTTCGTGTTTTACGACGAAAGGGCTCAAGTTAGAGATCTGAAAAAAATACAGAAAACAGTCCGTAATTGGTACTACCACTTTCATTAATACAATTTTTCAATCAAAGCAACCGTACAGGAAAATGTGCAAAAAAATGAAAACTGTTTTCCCATGTTAATCTCCTATGTCCAGGGTGCTCTTGGACACCTGGTATGTTAAAGCTCACCCTGTATGGACATATTTAAGTTTGGAAAAGAAAAAAACAATGATAAATAACATTTCCAACCGAGTTTGATTTTGCATATTCAGAATTTTAATGCTGCACTCATGAAATTTAACTTCTAACTGATAAATTTTCACAATGTGTTTGTCTCAGAAGACAGTGTTCCAATTTCAAATTATTGTACAGGGTGCTGCATTTTCGACGGTTTTACGGGGTACAGAGAAAACGGTAATAGATAGAAAAAAAGTAGCATACGTGTTCTGATGTCATTTTCCGAGCTGAGATGACTGGCGAAGAGTGCGCTGCGCAAACTTCTTTTGTTTCAAAGATACGGCGGGTTTTTGAAAAATGGTCATTTTGGAACCTCCTTTGTATTTCATTTGCTATTAAAATTATCAAAAAAGGAAAAACGGTTTCCGGTAGAAGTTTTGACGTAGAATTCAATGGCGTAGTCAGTTTTTTTCTATTACGTTTAGTTTCTGACATATGACAGTAAGTTATATTTTTTTAAATGGAACACCCTATATATTTTTATGTCATTTAATTGTGTTGATTTTTACTCTTTCAACGGTTTATTAAAACATATAAATTTGTAAATGTTAATCTTGGTAATTAGCGAAAAGGCGTTTCTTTAACAAAAACGGGCTAAATAATATGTATAAAAATACCCCCAGTCGAAACAAAATTTGGCTATGTTCATATTAACATGTTACATGTCGTTTATAAACCGGTTTTTTTAACTTTTTGGTACTTGGGGCTGGAACTGCCTTATGAGAAAGTTTAGTTTTTGGCCAAACACTAGTATCATAGTCTTCTTGACGAAAATGTTTTGAACATATGAGTGATTGTCCTGTAAGGTCCCTTTCTTGTATATGACAAGCTTTAATCCAAGCTTGACAAATAATCTGATTACGAGGGAATCTAAAAAAAAAAAACAAAATAAAATTAGGTACAGGGTAAATTACCTTTAATAGAATAAGTCTAAGAATATTGTAGTCTTATGATGAAATTATTATTTATTTCAAAATTAACTAGGTTCGCTTTGCTTAATTTTTATGAAATATTAACATTATTTTTGCCATATAGTCCTGGCCGCTTAAGGCTGTAAAACCAAAAGAAGAAGAACATTATTTTTGATGTTTTTCATTGGCAATTCCAGTGCAAAGCTATTGGATTATATTACACTCTATCAAATGCCATTGAAAATTGTTACATGGTGTAATGCACCAGTACCTACACTAGTATTGCAATTTGCGAGTGAAAAACGCCAATATGGAGAGCATACTTAAAATGCTTATAATACCTAAGTTTATCTGACATATTCACTATAAGATATACTATAAGATTTTGTGTAACGAATGAATGTTTGTAGGGCGAGCGCAGCGAGGTCCTACAAATTGAATGAGCATGTTTTAAGCTAAGTTAACTGTTTTTATTCAAACTAACATTAATACTAAAATTCCAATATTAACATTCACTGAAAAGTGAAAATCATTGCAGTTTACAGTGTTCTTTTATGTTTAACACAATATGACAATATCATCATTAGGTGATTCAGTAAACTGCATTGCTGAACCTCTAATGCTAATATGTCTTACGAGTATATGTAGCCTTATCTAAAAGCATGCTAAGAAATAGTAGTCATATTTTTTAATAAAGTAGTTTGTGGTGAGTTTAAATATTAGTTCTAGAAACCTCTTATATGAGACAACATCTGCCTATCAAGTACTATGATTGTAAAGAAAACATATTGTGCTGCTGCAATGTTCTTTTAAATCCATAAATCCAATACTTAATGAATCTAAATTTTTAGATATTTCGTTTAGTCGAACTTACCCCTTTCTATAGATACTATCTCAGAAGGAAAGAAATGTCTCCACTCTGTGAAGATGGACTACTTTAATGAAAAGCGGGAATCAGATAGTAATACCAAACCACAGACAACGCCTGTAATCCCTTGGGTATTAAGTGCATATTGTGCACCCGAGCATCCACTGTGACGTCACCCGGCGTATCGCATTGAGAAAAGAGGTTCCGCTGAAAGACCATCTTGGATCTGTGATGATGTCAAATGCCAACTTGTCACACTGCTGTTTGTTTTTGTTTTTGTGTTGTTGTGTCAAAAAAATGTACATGCAGCTGAAATAATTATTGTATTTTTATTACAATAATCCAATACTTGGCGAAGATTATTCACTAAATTCAAGTAAATGTATATTTATCAATGGTGATAGCCCAGGTAAGATTACAATGGCAATTTCATACCTAACCTGAATAAATTCTGCTGATGCATCACTTGTATACATTACTAAAAATTTTTCTAGTCTGACAAGTTTTTAAGGGTGGTTCAACTAACAAATTGGTCCTATTTCACAGATCTGTATCCTGTATATGCTGAATACTTCACTAATTTTCCATGTGGATGAGAAAATACAACTTTTATGAAGAAATTGACCTAAGCGAAGAACAAATTACCCACTAAGAAGATTACAACATATCAATCAAGTTGAAGAGTGAAATTGTGTGCAATGGGTTCAACTACTTACATTAGAACAGTGAATAAAAAAGCAAGTTTTAAGGTCAGTATATTGATTTTACTTAAATTAACATTCAAATGAACCCAATGCAGTTTTCATTATTGTTTTATGTAACACAATAATTAATATTATACTCTTTAACATTTTAATAAACTGCATTGCTCAACTTTGAGTTAATATGTATTATGCAGTGTCTTTGTAAAGTAGGTACTGCATAAATTTGATGAAATGGAAGGGACTTAAGCCTAGTTTATAAAACAAAATTTAATTTTAGTAATAGTATTTATATTAGTACTAAGAATAGAACCAATATTATGACGGAAGGAGTTTATAGAATAAGTTATTTAAATTTAGAATTAGTAATAACTGAATTCACTTTAAAAACCAACATTTTTTATGGCTAATACTAAAATTAAATCTTTTTGCCTTTTTCGCACCTGCAGTATGGTTAACCTGGCATTGACAGATGAATATTATCACAAAAATTATAGTTTTTAGGTACATGATTTTATTAACTTTTTCGTTTTCGTTTTGGGTTCCGGCTTAAAGAAAAAGGATTGCAGCTACAAGCTACAACTTTTTATTTAATATTTACTAATTATGTACTGGCACTTGTCAGTCTATATGTCATGTAATAAATAACCTCCATAAACTTATCATTTATAATCACCTTCAAGTTTTACAGTGAATACTGTTCACGCAAAAACATTTAAGGCATTTACGAAAATTATACCTGCTAATTCCACCGTTTACCACAATCGGTGTAACTTTTAAGGATCTGGTTCATTACGGTTGAATGAATTTTAGAACGCGATTGGTAATCCTATGTCTTTGATATCTGGCATCCAGATGCTCATTGTTGAAATGTTTTATAATATCGGCATACTCTCCCTCCATCTCGCAAACAGAACATATTCCAATATCCATTTTAATTTAACAGGTCACTCTCATAAGCTTGCTAAACTGTGGAACAAACCGCCAAACCGTCAACCATAAACTAATTTTTGAGGTTATGATTCTAAATTTTAAGGGAAAACCTGTCAAAAGTCACTTTTTTCTTAACTTACCGACGGAACTTCTCGATCCATAAATCATAAACCGGGTACATATATTCGGTATATGGGTAAAATTTCAGAACGGCAATGGTAGTTACCAAAAACAATTTTCGAACGCTCTAGGTTAAACAGGTATCTACCGGTAGAATATTCGTAAATGCCTTTAGTGTGCTAATTGTGTGTGCTAAACAAAAGTGGCAACACCGCGCGCTGCTTCCAGACAGACTGTGGTGGCGTGATGTGGTGGCAGCGTTGTAATTCTCGCGTTATTCTCTCTCGCGAATGCAGACAATACACGTTCACGCATTTTATTTACTTAGTTGTTGTATGTTTTTCAACTTTAAATTAAACAATTTTAATACAGTCCACTCTCGTATATAATTCAATTTCACGACCAATCCACGATTCTACATATCCACGTCAACATTTGGACCTTCGACACGGATTTTCACGTAAAAAGATCCGTTGAAGCCTGCACCTTTGGACCGGCCGCATAGAAACACGAAATACGGCCTTCACACGAGCTCGACGCACAACACGACTTGGTGAAATTACACTGGAGAAGTTGGGACAACCACGGAGACATTTAGCTGGTGAGATCGTTGAATTTTCTCACTTCCTATTATTTGTCCATTTGTCAAGTTTCCTATATCGTTTTACCCTCACAAATAATCTCGTTTATCACGTAAAGAGTGTTTTTCACGTTTGTTAAAATTGAACGTTTATTTATCGATTTTACCACGTATTTACCTCAATTGCACTAAAATGTGTACACGAATCTCGGTTGATTTTTGCATTTATGAATTATAGGTTGATTTTACGACAGTTTACCTAATCCACGTTTCATTCTCGAACTTAATCAGATATTCTCGTAGTACACGGCTCATTTGTTTCCTTATTAATCGATAAAAATGTCTAAAAAATCGAATATCAAATCTGTCGATACACAGTCGGCTATCGATCAATCATGCTCGTGACGTCATTTGTAAGCGTTTATACCGTTTTGAAGAATTTTTAAAGTCAAAACCACAAAACAAGTTTGACATTGAAACCCGATTAAAGAGTATTGAGGAGGATTTCTCAGAATTTGATCGCATACAAACGCGTTTAGAATTTTTGTCTGGATCCGAGGATGATTCTCGAATTGACACTGAATCAATGTTTTATTCTTTTATTGCAGAAGCTAAGCAGATTATTTCTGATTTAAGCAAAACAGATATAAATAATTTTGCCCAAGTAAATACGCAAGCGCATTTGCCCAATATTTCAAGCGCCTCGAACACGCCATCTCTTGCCGCGTTTGCAAGGTTGCCAGGCTTAGGATTGCCCACGTTTTACGGCAATTACGAAACTTGGTTTGGATTTATAGACGTTTTTAATTCAATCATACATAATCGAAAGGACTTACCGGACATTAATAAGTTTTTATATTTAAGGGTTTGCTGTAGAGGAGATGCTTTAAAACTTATTGACAGTTTGGAAGTCACTGGATCTAACTATTCTATCGCTCTCGATTTATTAAAAAACCGATATGCTAATGAAAAAGCTGTAATTAATTTTCACATTAACGAACTTTTATTTAAATTGCCAAAAGTAACAGAAGAATCTGCTGGTTGCATGAGAAAATTACTTGATAGGGTAAACCATCACATTTTGGCTTTAGATAAACTAAAATTGCCTGTTCAACACTGGGATGCTTTATTAATTCCAATTGTTCTTCAAAAATTAGATGAAATCACAATAAATGAGTGGGAATTAAAGCAAGCCACCAATAATTTACCATCTTTAAAAGAACTTGTTGAATTTTTAACAAAGAAAAGTTTTGTCATGGAATCACGAAATTATGATCACGCTTCGACGCAAAATAATTTAAAATATCGACAAACACAAAATAAAAAACCATCGTCATCGTTTCACACAAATTCTCGCCCGGAAACTCGTCAAGTATCATACTCATTGACAGGAAATGCTTTTAAATGTCAAGTTTGTGGGGAATCACATTTTATCTATCAATGTAGAACGTTTCAAAGCTACAACATTTCTCAAAGGTATGATCACATAAAAAAATACAATCTATGCAGCAATTGTCTTAGAACCGGTCACGACAGAGGCAATTGTAGATCTACAGGCTGCAAAGTATGCAACTTAAAACATAATACATTGTTGCATAGAGATAATAGAAACAATTCGGAAAATAGTATTAATTCCAGCAAAGTCACTACCTCTATAACGGAACACGACATGGTAGGGAGTGAGTCGTCACCAAATTGCTCTGATATTGTATCCAATAGTCAAAGTAATGTGCTTCTCGAAAGAAATGTTTCTAACATGCAAAATGTACATTTAAATCAATCGAAAAACTCGGTAACTAATTCAGCAACTGTTACATCACGAAACCTTATTGAAGGTATCAGGAATTGTAATGTTCTTGATTGTGTAGAATTGGTAGATTCAAATAATACAGTATCAGCCAGTTCAAGCAGCAAAAATAATTGTATAAATCGGCAAGTTTTACTGTCTACTGCTACAATTTTTATCCAAGATGATCAAGGTAATTATCAGCAATGTACCGCGCTTTTGGATAACGGTAGTCAATCAAACCTAATCACAAAAAGTTTATGTGACAAATTAAATTTGAAATTAAACCGCGAAATCATTAATTTATCTTCAGTCAATAAAATTGTTACTGACATTTTTTATACAACAGTCGCTATAATTAAATCCAGACACGACAATTACTCAAGAAAATTAAAGTTTTCAGTTTTACCATCGTTGACAGAAAAGTTACCGCTTATTGGATTTGACAAATCTCAAATTTCATACCCTGATAATTTGTATTTGGCTGATGAAAACTTTAACGTTCCTAAGGTTATCGATATTATTTTAGGAATTGAAGTGTTTTATGAAGTAATTGGTAAAAACCAAATTAATCTAGGACATAACTTACCAGTATTACATGACACTCGACTCGGATGGGTGTTTGGTGGAAACTTACATTTTTTTGACACTCGACTAAACAAAGACAAAACACAGATTTGTAATTTAATAACTGATATTTCTAACCAACAACTACAAGACTTATTAACTCGATTTTGGGAACAAGAAGAACTACCCATAACCAAACATTTTTCACGAAAAGAAAAAGAGTGTGAAACACATTTTCAGAATACAACTCTCCGTAAACCTGACGGTAGATTCGAAGTTTCTTATCCTTTTGATAAAGAAATTGATGCTACATTAGGGGAATCTAAAAGCATGGCCTTGAAGAGGTATTTGTCTTTAGAAAACCGCTTAGAGCGAAATCACGATTTAAAACGACAATATTTTTCTTTTATGCACGAATACGAATTTTTAGGGCACATGACCTTAAAAAATACTTTAGACACTGATGAGTCATTTCCCGATAATTCATTCCTTTTGCCTCATACCGCGGTTTTGCGCGAAGAAGCTACCACTACAAAATGTAGGGTGGTATTTGACGCTAGTGCCAAATCATCTACCAACGTTTCACTTAACGATTTACTTCTCGTAGGACCTACAATACAAGAAGACTTTATCGGCTTTGACAATTCGCAACACGCTAATCAATTGAATAATCTTCCTGAATTAAAATCAGGAGCTGTTGTATTAAATTTGATAGATGTTAATCAAAACAATAAAGTGCAGAATAGTACTTTCACAGACTTGTTTGAAAAGTACTCTTCATTGCGAAAACTAACACGAGTAACTGCATACATTTTTCGTTACTTTAATCGTTTAAAACACAAGGTTAGACCAATATCTCGGACTATAACTTCTGAAGAGTTAAAAAATGCTTTACTAACGCTAATTCGACATGCTCAAATGAAGGACTTTAAGGAGGACATTTTGCAACTTAAAAAACAAAATCAAGTTAAATCGACCAGTAAACTCCTTAATTTGAATCCTTTGATTGATAAACATGGTATTCTTCGAGTTGGTGGACGGTTGGTGAACTCTGAACTGGACTTTGATCAGCAGCATCCGATAATCTTACCTTATCAACACAGATTAACTGAACTGATTGTCACAGATGCTCATTTAAAACATTTGCACGTTGGAGTTCAAAATTTATTGTCTATCATTAGGCTTAAATATTGGCCCATAAAGGGAAAGACTATCGTAAAGAGCGTTTTAAAAAATTGTATGAGATGTTGTCGAGTTAAACCAAAACCTGCAACTTTTTTACTGGGGGTTTTACCACGAACTCGAGTTACTCCATGTCGACCTTTTTTCCACTGTGGTGTGGATTACGCAGGTCCTGTGTTAGTCAAAGAAGGTACTTTGCGTAATAGTAAACGATTAAAATCATATATTTGCATTTTTGTCTGTTTTTCGACGCGGGCAGTGCATATAGAAGTCGCTAAGGACTTAACGACACATAGTTTCTTAAATTGTCTAAAAAGGTTTATTTCCAGACGAGGCAAACCTTCTAGCATTCATTCCGACAATGGATTGAACTTTGTGGGCGCAAATAACTATTTTCTCGATCTGTATAATTTACTTAATGACACGAAACATAATGAGACCGTTGCTACGTTTCTAGCTGATGACCAAATTAGCTGGAAATTTATCCCAGCTCGTTCCCCTCACATGGGAGGATTGTGGGAGGCGGCCGTAAAATCAGCTAAGTTTCACCTCAGAAGAGTTCTAGGAGAATCTGTATTATCCTATGAGGACATGTACACGCTTCTCGTGCAAATTGAGGCTTGCCTCAACTCTCGACCGTTACAACCTCTCTCTACGGACATAAGCGACCTGACCCCGTTAACCCCGTCCCATTTCCTGATCGGCGACTCTCTACTCTCCCAGCCTGATGAAAATGTTACGGATGCTAAAATATCTTCCCTGGAAAGATACAAATTGCTTGCTAAAAAAACTCAGAGATTTTGGCAACGTTGGTCGAAAGAATATCTTTCCACCCTACAATTAAGGACGAAGTGGAAGAAAGACTGCGCAACTTCTCTACAACTTGGCAGTCTGGTTGTTCTGATGGACGAAAACACTCCGCCCCTACGGTGGGCAATGGCTCGAGTTGTCACTCTACATCCTGGAGCTGATGGAGTTATCCGAGTGGCAAGCGTTCGGTTACCAAGTGGAAATGTGGTAGAGAGGACCCTATCCAAGATCTACCAGTAGAAGCTTTGGAAGAAGACTTATATGGAAATGGCAACCAAGGCGATGTTGAGAAAAATGCATCCGCCTGATTAGATTTTGAAACGCCCAGCCTTTCAACGGAGCCGGCAATGTTCACGCAAAAACATTTAGTGTGCTAATTGTGTGTGCTAAACAAAAGTGGCAACACCGCGTGCTGCTTCCAGACAGACTGTGGTGGCGTGATGTGGTGGCAGCGTTGTAATTCTCGCGTTATTCTCTCTCGCGAATGCAGACAATACACGTTCACGCATTTTATTTACTTAGTTGTTGTATGTTTTTCAACTTTAAATTAAACAATTTTAATACAGTCCACTCTCGTATATAATTCAATTTCACGACCAATCCACGATTCTACATATCCACGTCAACAAATACTAATACTTAAACTAAATTTTGTTCTATAAAGTGGGCTTTACTTTTTGCAAAAACACTTGGAACCTTATTTTTATAGGATGTTTTGGATTCTTTGAACAATTCTTAACATATTTCATGCAACATACTCCATACTGATATTCAATTGTTTTTAAACAAATGTCAAAAACACTTTTCAAAATTATAGGTCCCACAAATTTTACTTAACTTTTTACTAAAAAAATTAAAATCAGCTGTTCAAAATGAACTGTTACAACAACAATAACCAAGGCGGTTTACTATCATTTTACATTTTTTTTTAAATGTCATTAATAATTTTTGGGGATGTTAATCTGATTTATTTGAACATTATTGGTTTCAAATTATCAATATTTCCAGGACAATTGTGGTACAAGTTGCATGGAACAATACATTTGTTTCTAGAATCCAAAATACAATAATAAAGAAGTGTTGCCATTTAAAAGATCAAAAATATTTTAAATACCCAGTTTTGGGCCCTGCATAATTCCAATTCATATAACACAAGCCGCAGTTAATAAAATTAAAAACATCCAAGACTTTTGGTGAAAAGTTAGTCTTTAATTTTATTGAACTTATGCAGTATGCATGTTACAAAAGCACTGTATGTAGTGTTATCTAAATGCATGTTTGAAGGAACAGTAATAATCCAATTCATATAAGTGTCAATTTTTCAGATCAAATGATGGCTACGAAATTACTTATATGATACAACATTTGCTTATCTAGTACCATAATTGTAAAGCAAACATACAGGGTGTTACAAATTCGATGCATTAGCCGAGGCATTAGCATTGCTATCTCAGAACTCAAAAACTCAAATTTCTATTTTATTTTTTTACCACTTTAATCAATGGCACCTTCTGGAGGCACTTTTTTATGCTCTTCAAGAAAATAGTTTTAGTTTTCAGCTCAGATGTAACGTTTTTAGATACCAACATCAACTTCAAATTTTCAAATACGGACCTCAACTTTTTATTTCATTTTTCAGTAGCCACAGACCTTCTGAAACTAATAATGTGTCACACTTGTCAAAAAAATAAACCTAGTGTACCTACTCGTATTATGTATTTGGTATTTTAAGATTTTTTAAAAAATTAAGGGATTGAAATTGATATGTTGTCATAATGAGTAGATAATTTAGTTTTATATGATATAATAATTAGGTTTATTACTCTTTCGAAAAAGAGAGAGAGTTTCTTATGGTACTTTTCATTTATTTAAAAAAAAAAGTTTTTGGTTAGTTATTTATTTTTCAGATACTCAAATGTTTGAATTCGAGGTTGAGTTTTGATGAAACAGCCTAATCATATCAAACTAAATTATTTACTCATTATGATAACATATGAATTTCAAATGCTTATTTGAAAAAAAAACAAATACATAAGTACACTAGGTATAATTTTTTGACATTATTATATTCGGGAGGTTGGTAGCTACTAAAAAAAACGAAATCAAAAGTCCCGGTCCGTATTTTAAAATATTAAGTTGTAACGAAGTTACTAATTTTTCGCTGATTTAGTTAAAATACGCGTGACCTTCACTGCTGGGTGCTAGACCGAGGCCGTCGTGGCGTCGATTCTATCGGGACCGTCCGGGGCCGTTCGAAATGGTTCGGTGGGCGCTGAGAGTGGGTACCGCCACTAACAGCCCCCACCGTGGGATTTGTGTATAAAAGAAGGCCCCGAGCCGGAAAATAGGGATTCTTCGATCATCAAAAGATCGAAACCAGCCAGCTAAACCGATCCGTGCCGACCGTTATCTCTTATCTCCGCGAATTTGTAAGTAAAAAATAGACACATACCGACCGTCCGGTATTTGTTCTGTTTGCTGTTTAAAACCCGTACCGTTAACTATAGTTATTGTAATAGACTGTAAATTGGGGCATTTTTAGTATTTTCCCGGGGTTTCCGTTTGGGGGATTTTCAGTATTTCTCCGGGGATTTTCATTTGGGACATTTGCTATATTTTTCCGGGGTTTTCCGTTAGAGGGTATTTCTGGTGAAACGGCGCCGGCTTCAGTTACTTTGTTTGTGAAACAGTCAGGTAATCCTTCTGGTCCTGTTCCTGTTTGTTGAACACCGGGGAAACGGTGTAGCAAGCGGGAACGGTGAAACCTGTGACTCGTTTGCTTAGCTCCGGGGAAACGGAGCAGTAAACGGGTTTGGGGATACTGGAGGGATTAGCGGCTGTGTGACTGGCAACGTCACGAGACTTCAAACCTCTGTTGCATGCTTGGGGAAACAGTGTGCAACGGAGGCTCTATTTGTCGAACCCCGGGGAATCGGGGAGAGGCACCTAGAGGTTAGGTCGAGTGACGGGAACACCGCTGGTCACGTAATTGGGCCTCATTGGGTTTTGGAACGAATATCGGCGCCGAATAGTCAGTTTTACATAACCGTACCGTACCGCCGTTCTTTCACCGTGTCACAGTCAGTCTTAATCTACCGTAGTCAGGCTAATCAGTAGTGAAGGGTCCGTAGGTAGTTTTCATTATCGTTACACGCTTTCCCCGTACCACCGTATAAGGTAATTTCCGTTTCATTGGGTATTCGTTACCGTGAGTATTTACTGTAAGTATTGAGAGCCGTAATACAGTGCAATTAGTGAAAACAGTTGTTTTAATTTTGTTTTCTTCCCGAACCCTTTGGAACTTTTCTCCAGCTGTCTAAAGGCTACCCAGGTACCGCAAAGTGGACCTTCAGCCACTATAAATAACGAAGGTGGCGCCCGAGGCAACGTAACCGAAGAAAACCGCGAGAAAAGCGCTACAAAGTTGATGATGGTATCTAAAAAACTAAACGTTGTAGCTAAATACAAACATTATTTTCTTAAATAGCATAAATTAATGCATCCAGAAGGTGCAATTGATTTTCCAAAATAATCAATAATAAAGTAGTAAAAAAATAAAATAGAAATTTGATTAATTGTTTTTGTTGGATATCTCCGGATGTAATAAAAACAATTTTAATTTTTTTTTTACCAAATTATTTAGTAATAAAATGAGCAACTTTGCCTCCATTTAACTAAAGCTCTATCAACTATACTTTCTGAGATAGCAATGCTAATGCATCTAATTCGTAATACCCTGTATTTGTGCAGCTGCAATGTTTTTTTTAACAATCCAATACTTAATAAAGTTCAATTTTTTGATATTTTGATTATTTGAATTTACCATTTTCTATAAATATTGTCACGAATAACATAAGTTGCACCATGTTCCGTTACCGAGTCTGGCCCCGGTCTCCCCCAGTGCACTGCCGAATCAGCGAGACCGGCAAATTGGGGTCATGAGACGAGTATTTAATCAGCGTCTCAAGCCATCGAAGATTACTGGTCTCTGGGTCGGTCTATCGAGCATCAGTCCGAACTTCCTAGTGCCCGGACGGCTCGATACCTTCTTGGAAATCCAGGCTGAACAGACTAGAGTCCTTACGCAACCCAGTGGTGACCGTCGGGACTCTTGACCCTTTCAGTACCTAAAGTAAGTCCTTTAGGGCGTGTCGGTCATAGGGGTTCCCTGCTCGTATCGAGCGGGTTTCGCTTGGCGACACTCCAAGGGGGGCTTGCTGTGCATAAAGTAAATCCTTCGGGCTTGTCGGACATAGGGGTTCCCTGCTCGTATCGAGCGGGTTCCGCTTGGCGGCACATCAGGAGGCCTTACGCACACTCACACACACACACACCCCCACGCACCCCCTCGTAGAGAGAGTCCCATGGGCGTCCCGCCTGTAGCGGTACTAGCGGCCCTCTTAATCTGGGAGTAAGATTTAGTTAGGCATCATCGTCAGTGTACAAATAAAGGAGACATACTTGAGCTACGTTTGTTGTTTCTCTTCCTGCGCTACCCCCAAAACGTGACATGGTGGAGGCGCCTTGTTGAATCCCGGGGCTACTGATCTCCATATCTGTGGCCAAACCAAGCCGTACGCCCTAACAGGAATGAGAAAAGCGTACAACTTGAGATCAGCAAATCCTAGCAGCCCCATTCAACCAAGGCACAGGAGCTCAAGCGTAGGAGACCCTTGGATGCAAGAAACAGATTACCTAACCCTTACGCTTGCAAATACAAGAAGGGAAGACACTGAGCAGCCACAAGAACCAGAAAACGATCTGGAAAATACAGTGATAGAGACAGGAGCACAAGTACACCCTGAGAAAGGAGATAAAGCATTAGAAGGCAAGAAGGGGTCAAGAGAAATGGCGGACATTACCATTTCGGCGGTTGAGGCAGGGGAAAAAACACCCGCACTACCTCAATTCATCAGCCCACCAACGTTCAACCCGGGCAGTGATTCAGCCCCTCAGTTTATCGGCACATACGAGCGAACGGCAGTGGCCAATAGCTGGAACGATGCGTTAAAAATACTATACTTTCACTCGTACCTGCAGGGCGCCGCAAACATTTGGTATAGAGAATATAAAGCAGCAAACCCTGACAGCAACTGGCAACACATTTGTCAAGCATTCAAGACTGAGTTTAGCGACGGTATCAACAGTCGCCATTTGCTTGCAAAGTTAAGGCAAAGGAAGCAAAGGGACCTGGAACAGACAAAGAATTATTTCTATGATCTAAGGGTCCTATACGAAGAATACAAAGAAAACGTAGATCTCGACGAATTCGTAGATATTTTCCAGAGTGGGCTAAAAGATATACCAAGAGCTAAATACTACTGGCTCACAAATTTTCCTAATAACCCACCTAGGAACTTGGACGAAGTCAAAAAACTTTGCATCACAATAGATAACGCTCCTGAAAAGTTCTCGACACCGCTCACTTTTAGACCGCAGCATCAAATAGAAGAACAGGCCGCTGGACCAGTAGAACAAAGACAGTCACCTTTTGGCAATCCCCGCCCTTACAGAACCCCGCCACCGCTCAGGAGAGACTATGGCACAAACCATGCCAGTAATCCAGAAAGACAGTACCAATCCACGAGGACATATGACAACAGGCTCAGGTGCTACAACTGCGGTAAAATAGGCCACTTTGCTGCTGTGTGTAGAAGTAGACAGCAGCACCCAAACTCCAGGGGGTGGCAAAACTAAGTCCCGTCACCCTCTCCACTCGGGGCACAACGTGCTATAAGATACTATACATAAATGCTGTTGTGAACGATTATTACGTACCGGCGATTATTGACACAGGTGCGGAACTAAATGTGATAAGCCATCTCCTGGTCAACAAAAAACATAGGATCAGAGACCCACCCACGTTGCTTGTGACAGCTGGCGGTCAGAAAGTAAGAAGTCTAGGCGACACATTGGCATCACTGGAGCTCAGAGGCAATTACGAGAAAAAATTAGAAATTAAAGCAACGATATTGGAGAATACACCACAACCCCTTATTTTGGGCATGGAGTTCTTAAGGGAAATGCAGGCAGCAATTTGCTTAATATCCAACATACTCACCCTAAATCAAGATTTGGTGATACCGCTCGGGGCAAAGCAAGATTCTGCACCCAAAAAACCATGCAAAACACGAAGCTGGAGAGAAGTGATCCAAGAAATACCTGGGTCCATCTTCAGTCTTCCAAGCAGCACTGCATGGGCCTTTGCAGTCTCTTCAGCTCCCAGTAGGGACAGAGGTGTGGGAAAAGCCATCAGGGACCATTTGGCGGATTACAGCACAGAAGAACTACCCATAGGGAGCGTGGTCAGTTTGTTTAAGAAAAACAGACATACCCTACAGATGATAGTAAAAGAAGAGGGTAGCGAATATATCCCTACTCATACGCTCCAACATTGCTGTAGGAAATTGAAAGATTGGGCAATACGAAATAAAATAAGTAAGGTGGCTATACCTAGATTGACATCCGCAAACGCAAACAGCGAGTCAGATTGGGAGAAGCTCAAAGACTTGCTGTATGAGACTTTCAAGGAAACGAGTGTGACGGTACTGGTTTCAAAAAATAGAGAACCCCGACCAAGAAAGACCAAGACACAAACCAGCTCCTGGAACACCCTGCCGAACTACATAGAAAACGATGACCGCTTGATAGTTAAGTTGAAGGCAAAGGAAGATTACACTCTGAAGCCAGGAGAGAAAAAATCCATCAAAACTGAACCAAAAATACCCCTATCTACAGAGATGTTATTAGTACAAAACGAGGGATGGCTAGTACGCAACAACCTACTATGCAACCTAGAAAGAGCCGAAAACTCTATATCATTGACCCTCAAGAACATAGGGCCAACTAGAAGGGTTATTTACAAAGACACAACGGTGGCACGGCTAGAAGAGCCCAGTGGGTTGAGCACCACAGCACTCTTTACAACACAGAGAATAGACGAAGAAGTAGTGACATTAGAAGACCACAAACTAGACCACATTACGGATAAGCAGTTCAAAAAAGAACTAGAGAGTCTACTGGTTGAATATGGGGACGTATTTTGCAAGTCACCAAAATATATGGGCAAAACACAACTGATAGAGCACAAAATAGAAGTAACAGAAGATAAACCAGTGAAATGCCGCCCTTATAGAGTCTCACAATCCGAGCGAGAAATCATTGACACACAAATAAAAGAAATGCTCAATTGCGGAGTAATAAGACCATGCCACTCGCCGTGGGCAAGCCCCGTTGTACTGGTGAAAAAGAAAGATGGCACGACGAGGTTCTGCGTGGATTACAAAAGAACTATAAACCCAGTCACCAAAAAATCATGTTACCCGATACCACAAATCGATGACATTCTCACATACATGGGAAATGCCAAGTACTTTACAACTTTGGACATGTTCTCGGGTTACTGGCAGATTCCTATAGAAGAGTCGTCCAAACAATACACGGCTTTCACGGCACAGGGACATGGATCATACGAATTCAACGTGTTAAGCTTTGGTCTATGCAATGCACCAGCAACCTTCCAACAACTTGCAGATAAGATATTTAGAGACTTAAAGTGGAAGGACATACTAATATATCTAGATGATATTATTATTTATTCAGAAAACTTAGAGGAACACTTAGCAAAATTACAAAAAGTATTCCAGAAAATGAGAGAAGCCAATCTGACCTTAAAACCGAGTAAATGCGAATATTTGCAGGAAAAGATAAGGATTTTGGGCTACACAGTAAGCAAAGAAGGAATAAGCCCAGAGGAAGAAAAACTTGCAGGGATTAAGCAATTCCCCACACCTAAGAAAACAAAGGACCTACAAAGCTTTTTAGGATTATGCAATTTTTATAGGAAATTTATAAAGGACTACGCGGTATTGGCACGGCCCTTACATGAGGCCACAAAAAAGAACAAGTTCTGCTGGGGTGAAGATCAGGCGAAAGCATTTGAACTGCTGAAAGAAAAACTGACGTCATCCCCAGTATTAAAACATTACAATCCGAATATAGGATGTACAATGCACACGGACGCCTGTATAGATGGAATAGGGGCAATTCTGCTCCAAGAAGGCAGTGACGGTCAAGACCACCCGATAGCTTATATAAGCCGGGCCTTGTCAAAAGCAGAGAAGAACTATTCGATCAGCGAGCTGGAGCTATTAGCAGCAGTCTGGGGAATGACCTACCTTAGGCATCTAATTTATGGACACCCTGTAAAAATCGTAACAGATCATCACGCATTATGCTGGATACACAATGTAAAAGATCACTCAAGAAGATTAGCACGTTGGGCTCTCAAGTTGGCAGAATTTGACTACACGGTAGTCTATAAAAAAGGCAGTAAGCACCAAGACGCGGACTGCCTATCACGGAACCCGGTGGCAGGATGGAGCGAAGTCGAATTAGATGAATTAGACGATATACCCACTTTCACGATATCAACGTTAGACATAGGAGAATTGCAGAATAAGGATAAGGCCATACTAGAATTAAAAACAGCAATAAGCAACCCCGAATCAACAAACGTTGACGCACTGACACGGCGAAAAATAAAGAATTTTAGGCTGAGGGAGGGCGTTCTGTATAGAGCAACACAAACTAAGGAAGGACTGGAACACGCACTCGTGATCCCCCGGTCACTTAGGGAGGAAATTTTGTGGGAAGCTCACAACGCACCTACCAGCGGACACATGGGGGTAACAAAAACTCTGAGCAGACTTACTCCCAAATACTATTGGGATTCGATGACTAAGGACGTCAGAAATTACGTTAAAGGTTGTAGGGACTGCCAGGCGAGAAAAGGGCCAACAAATGATAAGCCATTGGGCTTACTCCAGCCAATAAAAGTGGGCAAAGTATTTGATAAAGTAGGGATAGACCTACTGGGACCATTCCGGAAAAGTAACCAAGGCAAGACAACGATAGTAGTAGTGACAGACTACGCGTCAAGATACGCCATCACAGCGGCCCTGCCTAACGGGAAGGCAGGACCTGTGGCAAAATTCTTATTGGAACGAGTAATACTAATTCACGGCGTTCCTAGAAGCATCCTCAGCGATAGAGGCAAGGTATTCCAATCCGAACTGGTGCAGGAATTACAACAGATTATGGGTCTGAAAAGCACTTTTACAACGGCATACCACCCTTCGTGCAACGGCCTAACTGAACGCTTAAACAAAACGTTGGCGGACATGCTGTCACTATACTGCAACACAGAGCAGACAGATTGGTGCACGTATCTGCCTTTCGTGACATTCGCATACAATACGGCCAAACAGGAGACGACACGTTTTAGCCCATTTCAACTAATATTCGCAAGGAACCCCACACTCCCACTGGACGCCACCCTTTTAGAAACTGAGGACGAGTCGAACACGTACGAATTACGAGAGAAAGCTTTACTGTTAAGGGCAATTGCTGTAGATAATATCCACAAAAAACAAGAAAAGGACAAGGACATTTACGACAAATATCACAGAGATGGTGAATTTGAGGTAGAAGATAGGGTGAAAATATTCATCCCAATTAGGAAAGTGGGAAAAAGTGAGAAACTGCTGCTACGATGGTTCGGACCCTACAGAATAATAAGGAAACTCAGCGAAGTTAACTATGAAGTAAAACAGGAAAAAGGGAAAAAAAACGGATATAGTGCACATAGGGAGGATTTTACCATTTTACGATGAATGGACTTTGGGGGATATATCCGATGTGGATTCAGACGTAGAAAGCAAGGAAGGGGAACAATAAAATAAGTTGTAAGGGTAACATTTTGCATAAGTAGGGTGCAAACTCAGTATATTTCATAAAGCTAACATAGTCTAAACAATTATTTAAGTAGGTTGACCAATCATTACGCCTCTTCCGCCAGGATATCACAACCTAGGAACTCACGGAACAAGCGACCATCCCGCGCACTTCGAAGTGGACGAGGAAAGTCAGTAGAGGGCGCCACCACCCGCGAACTGAGTAACGGGTGCTCTGGCGCACAGTTAGGCAAGACGAAGCCGCGTAAGGCCGCCCTCCAGGAAGGAGCAACAGATTCCAGGAGAACCACAAGGGAGATAACAAGGGGAGCGTAATAGGACATAAGTTACGATTGGTCACACGGTGTAAATAAAGCCATGGGGCATGTAGGTTATTTAGTTAAGTTAGGGTTAAGTGTCCGGGGCGAACACTCTTCAGAGGGGGGAGATGTCACGAATAACATAAGTTGCACCATGTTCCGTTACCGAGTCTGGCCCCGGTCTCCCCCAGTGCACTGCCGAATCAGCGAGACCGGCAAATTGGGGTCATGAGACGAGTATTTAATCAGCGTCTCAAGCCATCGAAGATTACTGGTCTCTGGGTCGGTCTATCGAGCATCAGTCCGAACTTCCTAGTGCCCGGACGGCTCGATACCTTCTTGGAAATCCAGGCTGAACAGACTAGAGTCCTTACGCAACCCAGTGGTGACCGTCGGGACTCTTGACCCTTTCAGTACCTAAAGTAAGTCCTTTAGGGCGTGTCGGTCATAGGGGTTCCCTGCTCGTATCGAGCGGGTTTCGCTTGGCGACACTCCAAGGGGGGCTTGCTGTGCATAAAGTAAATCCTTCGGGCTTGTCGGACATAGGGGTTCCCTGCTCGTATCGAGCGGGTTCCGCTTGGCGGCACATCAGGAGGCCTTACGCACACTCACACACACACACACCCCCACGCACCCCCTCGTAGAGAGAGTCCCATGGGCGTCCCGCCTGTAGCGGTACTAGCGGCCCTCTTAATCTGGGAGTAAGATTTAGTTAGGCATCATCGTCAGTGTACAAATAAAGGAGACATACTTGAGCTACGTTTGTTGTTTCTCTTCCTGCGCTACCCCCAAAACGTGACAATATGGTCTCAGATGGAAAGTAGTGCGTACATTCTGTGAAAGTCAAGATAGAGAGAGTAGAGATAGTAGATTTCTAGTTTCTACTGTTCAATGTAAAAAATAATATAAAAAGTTTTAAGTGCATATTGTGTGTGACGTCACGCGGCTTATCACTTCCATCTGTTGTTATGTCAACTAAAGTTGGAATTTGTCACTTTGCTTTTGTTTTTATTTTGTTTTGTCAAACAGATTCCCATGCAGCTAAAATAGTTATATTTTTAATTTTAATACAATATTTCAATAATAGTTGAAAATTGTATAATTTCTAAAATCAAGTAAATGTATATTTTTTGAAGGACATAGAGCCTGCTGGTCCAGGTAAGATTACAATGCCAATTTCATACTTAACCTATGTATTTAACCCTGCTGATGCATAATTACTACACATTTTTCTTGTCTGGCATTTTTTAAGTATAATTCAAGTAACAAATTAGCCCTATCTTACAGATCTGTATATGGAATATGCTGAATACTTCACTACTTTTTCATGTGAGAAAGCATAACTTTTATGAAGAAATTGACTTAAACAAGGCTCAATTTACCCACCAAGAAGTACTACATTAGAACAGTGCATAAAGAGCAAGTTTTAATGTTAGTTAACTATTTTTACTGAAATTGACATTAAAATGAGAAGCATTGCAGTTTTCATTATTGTTTTATGTTAACCCAATAATCATCATTATTTAATTTGGTAAATTGCCTTTTTGAACGTCATTATATTTAGTGTTATCTAAAAGCATGTTTAAAGTAATAGTAATAATGAGGTAGTTTACAGTGAGTACAAATGATGAACTCAAGACACCGCTTGTATGAGACATCTTCTATCTTATGAGTACTATGATTATAAAGCAAACACCTTTGTGTAGTTGCAGTGTTTTTAAAATAAGTAAATTTTTCTGAATTTTTAGATAATTTCATTATGCAAGTTATTCTTTTTTTATAAATAATATCTCAGATAGACAGGAATTAATATTAAGGTTGATTTGATTATTTTAATCAGAGTAAACTGTTTGGGTAGCTACAAAAAGTATCTTGTAAAACTGTGACAGTCCCAATTTTCTTTGTTTTATAATATAACACCCTGTATATTATTGAATTTTTAAATTTACTCATTGATCGATTGACCAGGAAGACTTGTTACATCTAACGTGCACCGTTTTGTAATCTTTGTTTTTTATAAGCTATGTGATAATATTAGTTTTAATTTAGGATGGGCAATTTTTTTTAAAACAAAAATTAGAAGTGTTTTCTTTTTGTTTTGACTATGCAGGGTGGAGCATAAATTTGTGGCAGAAAAAATATTGGTATTTTTAAATAGAACCACATTTTTTAATACATTTTAAATTCTACACTTAATTCTTAAACTTTTACCCTATACAGGGTGTCCCATAACTATATGACAATCTCTGGGGAGCATACAGGGGAGGTCAAAATAATACGATTTATTCATATAAACATTTTTCCTAAAGTCACTCCTAAGGGAAATATCGAGCCCCAAAGAACTGCCTTCCAATTAACGTTTTTGGCCGTAACTTCTGAACCACTTTGTAATGTAAAATAATAATTAAAAAATTAAATTAAATTAATAAAAAAAATAATAATTAAATACTTATTCAATTAACGAGTATTTTTCCATATCTTTCGTTATTCTACACATAAACTTTGAATACTAATTTACATAAAAAGCTAGTTTAACGAATATTTTTAATAACATTGTGGTTTAAGCAGTTCAATGAAATCGATTTATCTCGAAAACCGTTTATTTTATCAAAATAAAAGAAGAGTACAATTTTTCGATCAAAATGTCAAGAGTATTCATTAATGGCGTTTGTAGCTGAAAATAATGACAGCTATCAAAGTTTAAGCAAATTTTGTCTTAGGTACCAGTTAGTTCCTGCCTTTCTGCTAAGACGAGATACCTGGTTTTGATGTCAAATAGAAGGTCTCTTTCGATAAAACATTAAACCCAAAAATCATTACAATATACAAAGTGGTTCAGAAGTTACGGCCAAAAACGTTAATTGGAAGGCAGTTCTTTGGGGCTCGATATCTCCCTTAGGAGTGACTTTAGGAAAAATGTTTATACAGTGCGTTTTTTTTAACGCGCAACATAGGATTTTACGTGTTAAATTTTTAAGCCCATGTTAGACCATGTTGTTTTGGAACTACAAGTGTAAAACTTGACAGGTGTGTGTTTAGTACCCTGAAGCTTAAGTAAGTTTACCAATTAGGTCTAAAAAGTGTTTACAAACTAACGAAAAATCATCTTTTTTCGAAAATATTTTATCTTTCCATGCTCCCTGTATGCATGGTAGGTGCTTGTTGTTTTTGATACTGGCAGGGCAGGTAGCAGGTAGAGTGACATATTTATTTATAACGTCAAAAGAGCATTTTATGATTGTTTGGGATACTGTTTGGTTTCAAACTGAGGTCACTTTGAACAATTTATTTTAATAAATACTTCTTCTGTACTTAATTCTTGATATAAAGTTAATATTGGCATTTTGACCACCCTGTTTTACTTACTATGCCAAATTTTACCTGCTACCTGCCCTGCCAGTATCAAAAACAACAAGCACCTACCATGCATACAGGGAGCATGGAAAGATAAAATCTTTTCGAAAAAATATGATTTATCGTTAGTTTGTAAACACTTTTTAGACCGAATTGGTAAACTTACTTAAGCTTCAGGGTACTAAACACACACCCGTCAAGTTTTACACTTGTAGTTCCAAAACAACATGGTCTAACATGGGCTTAAAAATTTAACACGTAAAATCCTATGTTGCGCGTTAAGAAAAACGCACTGTATGAACAAATCGTATTAGTTTGACCTCCTCTGTATGCTCCCGAGAGATTGTCATATAGTTATGGGACACCCTTTATAAAGGGTCTTACAAATTCGATGCATTAGCATTGCTATTTCAGAAACTATTGTTGATAGAGCTTTAGTTAAATGGAGACAACGTTGCGCATTTTATTGCTTAATAATTTGATAAAAAAAAATTCAAATTTTTTTATTACGTCTGGAGTAAATTCCAAAATAATCATTAATAAAGTGGTAAAAAACAAATAGAAATTTGACTTTTTCGGTTTTTGTCGGAAATCTCTAGATGTAATAAAAAGTTTTGTTAAGTATTTAGCTGAAATCGGTTAAAACACGTTGACGTTTTTTATGTTCTTGTCGTAATATTATTTTCTTTGTTTCAGATATTCTCCCGGTGAAGCGAGATGCATAAAAAGTCGTACAGGGGAATGCTGGAATTCTTATTTATTTTACTAATAAACTAAAAATTGGGGCGCGGGTTGTGTGTAGTTTTATTTACTATTTCGATTTGCTGTTATGCCATATGTAGCATTTTCCTATCCACAATATTTGGCCGCATAATTTTTATTTAATGTCCGACTAAATGGGGATGTATTAAAAGAATTGTCATTCCTTTAAATGTCAATCTACGCATGGCGAACTGAGTAACTGTGCAGAAGTTGACATTGGAATTGAACCAGACCAGCAATCAGTCATTAATATCTATCAAACGTACAATTTATTTTCCAACTGATTAACATCCTACAGCAAAATTAGCTTTTTGTGTCTGCCCAGTTCCGAATTATATCGAAGAATCAAACTTTTATTACGTGTGTTCTCTAAGAACGAGCCATAATGTTTATTATTAGAATTAAAAAAAAAACGAGTTTTTTAATGTGTATACAAACTTGAACGTGTTTGAAACACTCTTTGAGAAGTAAATATAAAATCAATCTTTTCACATGACTTGAGTCATGATCCGAGATATTACTACTCGGATCATGACTTATTCTGTTTCTGGTTTTTGTTTTAATGTTTGTCATATGGGAGAATGCCCTTTCAACATCTGCATTTCCATGAGGAATAATTAATATTGCGAGAGCAATTTTGGAAATATTTTGAAATATGTATTTTTCGTTAAAACTTTTAAGTTCACTTAATTCACTCCAAAAGCACACCATCGATTTTTGAAGAAGTTGTTGTTTTTCTTCTACTGAAAAGTAGTTTTTTATATTTGCTACCTCTAAAAAGGCCAAACTAACTAAACTTTTCTAGTACTAATTGAATGTTTGTGTTGATGTTTTCATTGAATGTCAGGTTTAAAAGAATTTTTGGTTCAAGAAAATCAAGTTTATCTAACCACGTTTCTTTTACCGGAAATCGCTTAACCGATTCCGTAGCCGCTTTCTGGTAAAAAGTTAAACATTTTATCTTAAATTGCTATCTTAAATTCCTTTCAATGTTTCCACCATTGATTTGCTGAGACCTAACTGAAGTTCATCCAGGCTCACCAAGCA
The DNA here is from genome assembly GCF_016097725.1 of Ips typographus. Taxonomy (NCBI): domain Eukaryota; kingdom Metazoa; phylum Arthropoda; class Insecta; order Coleoptera; family Curculionidae; genus Ips; species Ips typographus. Next base: position 7,894,360 of record NC_138433.1, read on the forward strand.
TTGAGGATGATAGAAATTTAGTCTAAACAACTGATCATCACTGAGAAGGTCGGGTTTTACAAAATTTCCACATAATTGTCTAAGAAATCTTTTGCTTTCTTGACTAATTATAGGAAATAACACTTTTTCAGATTGAAATAAAATGTTAAATTCATTAAATAGGGGTAAAATGTAATTCAAAAACTCCAAGTATGCCTTGACAAAAGGATTTGAAAATTCGCTGTAAATTATATTGGCAACAGAATTTTTGTCCTCGAAAGCAGCTAATCGAAATAATTCGCTTAGTACCTCCCATTGGCAAATAACACGATTCACGCAACTAGATAAAGACAGCCAGCGAGTTTTTGCTGGTTCCAGCATTTTGTGTTTTTCTTTTTTAAAATATGATTGAAATTCTTCTAATACAGATTGTCGTTTAGGACTTCTGGAGAAGTAAGCATAAATATTTTGTAAAAATGCTTCCAGATTGCTTGGTAAACATTCAGATGCTGCAGATGCTACTAGATGGGCACTATGACATATACAACTGCTAGCTATGATTTGTTCATTTTTATTAAATAAATAAGTCTTAAATGACTCTTTTGCCCCCATCATAACGTTTGCGTTATCTGAACAGTATCCGACTATGTTTTCAAATTTTAAGTTAAAACTTGTTAAACAGTTTTCAAATAGCCTAAATAAACCCTTGGCAGTTCCGTCATCAGCACCAATTCTTAAGCAATCCAAAAGTTGAGTACTTAAATTATTATTATTATTTATAAACCTTACCAAAATACATAACACTCTATTATTTGAAACATCTGAACTTTCATCTACTAATACTGAGAAATGCTTTTCCCTTAACATGCGTTTCAAATCATCGTATATTACGGGAGATATGACGTTTCTGACAATTAAGCTGCATTTGGTTCTGCTTAACTTAATTTTACGGCTTAATACGGAGTCTTTAAAAATAGTTTTAGACATACTAACAATATGCTGCACCGAATTAAAACTAAAATTATGCGCCACAACTAAAAGGGAGTATTTTAAATTAGCTAATATTACTTCTTTACTGGCATTTTGTTCTTCAAATAACGAAGTGATGGTCTTTGAGTTGGATATTTTTCTTGCGTTTGAAGTGTTTAGTCGTACGGGAGTGTTTCAACAAATCCGATTTCTTTGTTGACAAAAGTACATTGCAGCACTTACATTTGGCTTTTCGTATTTCGTTTTCTACCAACCATCCTGAGAATTCCGGATATTCTAGCCATTTTTTCGAAAACTTTTGCTTCCTAGAAACTGATTTCTCTTTCTCATTAAGACGTTGCCTTTTTGCTTCGTTAGTTTTCAATACATCTTCATCAGCAACTTCAGAATCACTGTCGCTAACAGATTCTTTAGAATCAGACACTAAAAGTAAGAAAAACAAATATTTTTTTCATAACCTGTTCATAATAGAAAATATTAGGTCTCCTACCTGCTTCACAAGTCTTCGATGTTGATGGCAAGAAATACTTTGAGATATCGCTCAATTTTTTGATATCCATAGAAATGGGAGGAAGCATCACTGCTGCTCATATACGTTCGACCAACCTTTTATTATATTACGTTACGATGACATTTTATCAGTAATATTATTGATATTTTATGATTATTTTACTTAAATCAAAAAGTCGATACATATCACCACTTTTTCGTAAATCGCCGCTACGATTTCAGACAATTAAAAAGTCGCTATTTTAGCGACAAGTCGCTACGAATGGCAACCCTGGATCTGTTATTTTCTATTGGAAGTAGAACACAGTTTTGTCTTGGGGTTTTAAATTTACTATCTTCATTAAAAATAACATGACGAGAAACTTTTATTATATGCGTCACAGGATCATACAACCTGTAATCCCCTTCATAACCTACAAAAACATACCTCTCGCTTTTCTTATCCAGTTTGGTTCTTAACACGTTGAGTGCCGCATGAAGCCAATGTGGTCTCACATTAACTAGAGACAAATAGGCCGCGTGAGACCAATGTGGATTCGCACCCACTGACTTACGATTTTGCCGCGTGAATCCAACCAGGCTTCACACACTGCTTTGCAAAGCATAGGTTGTCAATGCGCACGGCCTGTGGGTCCTGAAACAGCTTTCGGCCTGAAGGAAAACGGCTTCACGCGGCCTACAAGTCATTGTTAGGGTTACAGATTCATTTTTTCAATATAACGAAAAACATTATTTATTTATAAATATAATAAATTAAAATAAAAGTACTACTACTACTACAACTTATAACTAATGAAAGAGAATATGTATCTATCTGAACAAATTCAAACTTTGGTCACCACATGAATTTCAAAGAAACAGTCAAGACAGTAATGCTTATTACATTCAATGCACTTTAGCGGCACTTGTGGTGCTTTTCGAGACGCTACGTTTCGACCTGATGTATTTGCCATTTCGCTGTAACACTTAACACAACGTCGACGATTAGCCCTCCCCATGTCGACTCTAGTTTATGTTGATTAGTTTTCTCTTGCGACTCTTCATTTCTTACTTCCTCATTAATTTTTAGTAGTCCCTCAATTATTTCTTATCGAAAGTCTGTTATTGACATTGGGCTTTTACTAATTTCTTGATGAGCTACAAATGCATTTACCAATGCAGTACCGGTTAGCAGCTCAATTTCTAGTTTTCGGTACCACTTCAATCCTTTACGAAGGCAGGCGTTGTATGATTTCATCTGGTCGGATATATCAATATAAGATTTATATTTGTTGTACTTTACAACGTTCTTCGGCTTCTTCACTTCTTGACCTCTCCTTTGTACGCTGATCATCTCGTTTGCATACCGAGTACTCAATACTAACACGTCTCTTCGGTCTTTCCACTTCTGGACAACGATTCCTTGCTCGCACTCTTCAGCTACACTTTCACCAACCTTCAATTTGCTTTGGATAACATTTTTCGGATTGAGTTTTCGGTTTTGTCGTAGGGTTCCGATCAAATGGGTTTCACGCTTTAAAAGTTCAAGAGCCAAACTTACAGAAGTGTAAGAGTTATCTGTGCATAGTGTGCGACCTTTGTCCAAAAGGTTTTCCATTAGGTCCAAGACCACTCTCGCTGCCACTGAATTGTTTGCATTTTTCGACTTTCCACAGTATATTTGGAAGTCGTATGTGTACCCACCAGCCAAACAGAGTTTGAAAAGTTTTATTCCAAACTTGTGCCTCTTGTTACTAATGTAATGTCGGAATGAGAGACGGCCTCGAAAAGGTACAAGTGTTTCATCAATGCAGACATATTCTGAGGGAATTATCGACCGCTGAAATGATTCACGTAGCTTTTCTACTAACGGTGAAATTTTGTGCAGCCTATCTTCTGATGGTTTCTCGTTGTCGTTGAAGTGTAGAATTTTTAGTAGCAGCTGAAATCTGTTTCTTGACATAATTTTGGGTACAAAGTTTTGATAAATTGTTTTATGCTGCCAATATGACTGCAGTCTCGGGAATGAGCAAACACCGATCCAAATAATAATGCCAAGAAACTTCTCGATTTCCTCGGCATTTGTTGGTTTCCATGTAACAACACGTGCTTTGGGGAGAGCATTATTTCGAATGCATAATTCAGCATATTTATTCGTTTCTGTTACCTAAATAAATTGAAAACATATTGGTGGACCGATCGAAATAAAAAAGACGTTTGTTGTACTTACAATTAGTTGAATGATATCATCGGTTACAAAAAGCTTGAAAAATTCGTAAGGGGATTTCAAAAAAAAATCGTACAAATGAGGTAGAAAGCCAGAAGATGTTTCTTTGAAGCAAATGGGCTTCAAATATTGCCCAGTAGCCGGTTGCCATTTTATTTCGGAACTTCTTCGGAGTTGTTTTCAATTTCGTTATCGTCGAAATCAAGGTTTGTAAATGCATCAATAACATCCTGGATAGTTTGTTCAACGGTATTTTGTATAATTGTAGAAGACGAAGAAATCACTGTTTGTTGAGCAGCAGTAGTATGAATACTTGTAGACTGACAAGCTTCGGAAGACAATATGAGATCCTGGGTAGGCGTTGTCCTCTTGCGTTTTTTTTTTAGGTGAACAGAATGTTTCCGAGCTCGTTTCGGGCGCTCATATTCATCCGAAGTTGCATCAACTTCGAATGCACTTACTTCTGTTTCTTCTTCAGACAAGATTTCTTGCCAAAGTTCCTCTAAACGTTTCTGTTGCTTTTCGATACTCGCAAAGTATTTGCACGACTGAATCCAAATACCAAGACGCCCGCCGCGACGTACTACACCCGTCGACAATAACTTGCAGGTCTGAACTTGAATATGCGGTGACACATTGGTCTCACACGGCCATTGGAAACAAAACGTTATTTTATGGCCGCGTGAGACCAACCTGTCACCACAAAAATAAATGCCAAAAATAGACATTTTGATAGGTGATATAGTAAAATTTAACCTAGATAAAACATTTTGGAAACACCTAAAATACATTTTCACAAAAAGAAGTTGCGGCCTGTGGGTTCGCTTTTTGTCTCTCCATGGCGGCACTCAACGTGTTTTAAAGTGCCTGGTGTTAACAAATAGGCTTCACAACCAAAAACTTTGGTGTGTTGTAAGTTAGGCCTTTTACCAGTCCAGTGTTCATAAGGAGTGGTTTCGGACTGCTTTGTAGGTGTCCGGTTCAGCAAATACACAGAAGTATTTACTGCTTCTGCCCATAAAATTTCAGCCAAATCCTTGTCAAATAACAGAGCTCTTGCAGACTCCATTATGGTCCTGTTGTCTCACTCACAGCGACCATTTTGCTCCGGTGTATAAATACCTGTAGTTTCTAAAATACTGTTTTAGTGACTCATTTATATATTCTCGCCCATTGTCTACCCGCACTCTTTGAACTTTGTGCCCAAATTTAGTGTTGCACAAGGAAATAAAGTTCTTAAAACATTGGGTTACATCACTTTTATGTCTAATAAAATTTACTGACATGTAGCCTGTATAATTGTCTTTAAAAAGAACATAGTATTTGGATCCTCCAATACTATCTTCACTCATCGGTCCACAGACATCGGTGGAAATGAACTCACCTGGTTTTGATACATGTTTTTCAGTGTTTTGGAATTTAAGTTTGTGTTGCTTGGCATATACACAGCTTTCACAAAAGAAATTGTCATTAATGTCTGTTATACTTATTCCACTTACAAGATTCTTTGTGAATAGTTTCTTAATGTACTTGATATTTAAATGTCCGAGTCTTTCATGCTATTGTTTTAAAGTCCCTGTAGAAACTACATTTACCTCAGTAATTGCATTTTTATTCTGTAGGCGAATCAACACTCTATAAAGTATGTTTTCGTAAGGTACTGCAGTAGCCACCACTTGGCCACTTTCAAAAATTTCGGCCTTCTGGTTGTCCTTAAAAATAGTAAAACCTTTATTTGTTACTGCACCTTCTGAAAACAGATTTCTCCTTAAGCCGGGTACAAGCCATACGTCTGTCATATCGCCTTTACACCAAGTCCCATTTACAAACTTCTCTATCAAAATTTCTCCGATTCCTTGAACTGGAAGTTCTTTATTATCGCCGAGTTTTACGAATAAGTTTTGAAGTTTTCGAACTGATGTAAACATACTTTCCGAGTGACACATGTGTCTACTAGCGCCACTGTCTAAAATCCAAATGTCACTACAGTCAATGTCAACTTCAGGCACACTGTCATCACTGTCTTCAATGTTGAAAGCTCTTCCATTTGCAGTGTTGCCAGAGTTACCACTTCCACTTTGATGTCTAGCTCGACCACTTTCATGTCCAGTATATCCAGGTCCAGGAAAAACTGTCCCGCGCTCTCGTTCATTGTCATTTTGTCCACCTTTGCTGATTCTATGAGTGTTACCTCCTAATTGTTGCCTTTTCGGACATCGGCAATCCTTTGCAAAATGTCCCCTTTTTCCACAATTATAACACTTCACATTGGTTGACGGTTTTCTTTGTGGAGGCCCTGTATTTCTAAAATTTCTATTGCCAAACCTGTTCATTTGTGTGGCAGCTAAAGCATAATCTTCATTATGTTCGCTTGTACTTAAATTTCTTTCTTCATCAAGTAATCTCGAGGTCAAGTTTTCAATAGTCTGTCTAGCTTCATCCATAGACAACCAAGCTTGTCGGAATGGACCATATTTTGGTGGAAGAGTGCTCATTATTTTTGTAATAACAGCAGTGTCACTCAACTGGTCTCCTGAATTTTTAATTTGCATTGCTAGATTTTCAACCTTTGAAATATGCTGAGCCATTGAATCTGTGGGTAGCATTTTGTACTGATAAAATTTTTCGTGTACCAACATTTTATTTGTCTCCGTTTTTACGTCATAGATCGAGTTTAACTTGTCTAAAACTTGTTTACTGGTCTCACAGTTTTCTATTAGTGAAATTTGATTTAGCCCCATTGCTGCAGTTATTATACACATTGCCTGAGCATCTTTTTTATTCCACAATTCACCCTCTGCAAATACTTCTGGTTTCGGGGTACTGCCATCTGCAATTCCATACAGGCCTTTAGCTCGTAGGGCTATTATCGTAGGTTATTTTAAAAAAATAGTGTTTGAGCTTATACAAGTGCACAGTTATTATGGTATTATATTCTTCTTATTGTTTTAGGTCGCATTAATAATAGGTGTATCTGAGGCTTGTCGGACGGACGAATTAGTGAAAATGAAAATGTTGGATGTTACTTTTTTTGAAGAAAAAATTTCGGTTGAGATTCCAGATTCCATAACACATACAAGTAGATCATTTCTAATTACTGATCCAATATGGGTGAAGATCGTTCGAGACTACATAAATTTGAGAGAAAACATAGAAATCGATAGACTTTTTGTTCAGCTTAGAGGAGGAATAGCAAGAAATCAACCAATTGGGCACAATACAATAGCTAATTATTCCCAAAAAATTGCTACTTTTTTGAATTTAGAGAACTCGAAAGGCTTTACAGGACACGCTCTAAGAAGAACCGCCGCTACGTTACTAGTCAACAGTGGAGCAAATGTACTCCAATTAAAAAGGTTGGGAGGATGGAAATCTAGTACTGTGGCAGAAAGTTATGTGGATAGCTCAATGGAGAATAAAACCAAAACTGCCGTTATGCTGTCCCAACGTGCCATGTCTTCTGAAGCTGTTGCAAGTAGTTCACAAACCTCAGTCATTCAGCAGCAAATTAATTTGTCGACCAAAGAGACAACTGTTGGAGACGCCAGTGCTGGTACTGGCCTAAATATTTCTATAAACACTTATAATAATTCAAATGTAACCATTAATTTCAATAAGTAGTTTGTTTTAGTTTAGATCATATTAATTTTAGTATTGTAATGTTTCATAGGCATTATAACCGTTAGAATGCATACAATTCGAGTTGTAATCCAGGACATTTTTCTCAATTTATTATTTGCGAACTGAATATCGATCCGACTTTATCTGACATCAAAAATATTAACAATCACACAATTTTAGAGGGCGGGAAATGAGGGCGGGAAGTGAGGGCGGGAAGTAGAGGTGCGCAATATGATACTTCCTAACCTTCAATGACGTTAGTAATGACAGCATTACATATATGGTTGTAAATAAAACAATAAATCCAATAATGAATATAAATTTTTAGATATTTCGTTTAGTCGAACTTACCCCTTCATATAAATACCATCTCAGAAGAATGTAATGCCTCCACTCTGTGAAGATGACTACTTTAATAATACAAAAATAATATTAATACAAAACCACGGGCAACGCCCGATTGTGCACCCGGGCATCCACTGTGACGTCACCCGGCGTATCGCATGGAGGAAAGAAGTTCCGCTGATAGACATCTTGGATCTGTTATGATGTCACATGCCAACTTGTCACTTTGCTGTTGTTTTGTTGTATCAAAAAAAATTACATGCAGCTGAAATAATTATTGTATTTTTATTATAATAATACTTGGCGAAGATTATTCACTAAATTCAAGTAAATGTATATTTTTCAATGGTGATTTTGCATACAACGCCTGCTAGCCCAGGTAAGATTACAATTGCAATTTCATACCTAACCTGAATAAATTCTGCTGATGCATCACTTGTATACATTACTAAAAATTTTTTAAGGGTGGCTCAACTAACAAATTGGGCCTATTTCACAGATCTGTATCCTGTATATGCTGAATACTTCACTAATTTTCCATGTGGATGAGAAAATACAACTTTTATGAAGAAATTGACCTAAGGGAAGAACAAATTACCCACTAAGAAGATTGCAACATATCAATCAAGTTGAAGAGTGAAATTGTGTGCAATGGGTTCAACTACTTACATTAGAACAGTGAATAAAAAAGCAAGTTTTAAGGTCAGTATATTGATTTTACTTAAATTAACATTCAAATAAAAACCAATGCAGTTTTCATAATTGTTTTAGGTTTAATAATTATCATTACACACTTTAGTAAATGGCATTGCTCAACATTGAGTTAATATGTATTATACAATGTCTTTGTAAAGTATGTACTGCATAAATTTGATGAAATGGAAGGGACTTAAGCCTAGTTTATAAAACAAAATTTAATTTTATATATATTAATATTAGGACTAAGAATAGAATCAATATAATAAAAAAAATAATTTAATTTTAGTATTAGTAATAACTGACTTCAATTAAAAACCAACATTTTTTATGGCTAATACTAAAATTAAATCTTTTTGCCTTTTTCGCACCTGCAGTATGGTTAACCTGGCATTGACGGATGAATATTATCACAAAAGTGATAGTTTTTAGGTACATGATTTTATTAACTTTTTCATTTTTGTTTTGGGTTCTTAAAGCTACAACTTTTTATTTAATATTTACTATTTATGTACTGGCAGTTGTCAGTCTATATGTCATGTAATAACCTCCATAAACTTATCATTTATAATCACCTTCAATTTTTACAGTGAATACTAATACTTAAACTAAATTTTGTTCTATTAAGTGTTCTACAAACAATTCTTAACATATTTCATGCAACATACTCCATACTGATTCAATTGTTTTTAAACACATGTCAAAAACACTTTTAAAAATTGATAATATTGTCACGTTTTGGGGGTAGCGCAGGAAGAGAAACAACAAACGTAGCTCAAGAATGTCTCCTTTATTTGTATACTGACGATGATGCCTAACTAAATCTTACTCCCAGATTAAGAGGGCCGCTAGTACCGCTACAGGCGGGACGCCCATGGGACTCTCTCTACGAGGGGGTGCGTGGGGGTGTGTGTGTGTGTGAGTGTGCGTAAGGCCTCCTGATGTGCCGCCAAGCGGAACCCGCTCGATACGAGCAGGGAACCCCTATGTCCGACAAGCCCGAAGGATTTACTTTATGCACAGCAAGCCCCCCTTGGAGTGTCGCCAAGCGAAACCCGCTCGATACGAGCAGGGAACCCCTATGACCGACACGCCCTAAAGGACTTACTTTAGGTACTGAAAGGGTCAAGAGTCCCGACGGTCACCACTGGGTTGCGTAAGGACTCTAGTCTGTTCAGCCTGGATTTCCAAGAAGGTATCGAGCCGTCCGGGCACTAGGAAGTTCGGACTGATGCTCGATAGACCGACCCAGAGACCAGTAATCTTCGATGGCTTGAGACGCTGATTAAATACTCGTCTCATGACCCCAATTTGCCGGTCTCGCTGATTCGGCAGTGCACTGGGGGAGACCGGGGCCAGACTAGGTAACGGAACATGGTGCAACTTATGTTATTCGTGACAATATAATATACTAATAAACAGCGGTTTATAAAATTAAAAACATAGGGGTCCAAGAATTTTTGTGAAAAGGTAGTCTTTTTAATTTTATTGAACTTAGGCAGTATGCATGTTACAAAAGCACTGTATGTAGTGTTATCTAAATGCATGTTTGAAGGAACAGTAATAATCTAATTCATATAAGTGTCAATTCTTCAGATCAAATGATGGCTACGAAATTACTTATAAATACAACATTTGGTTATTTAGTACCATGATTGTAAATCAAACATACAAGGTGTTACAAATTCGATGCATTAGCATTGCTATCTCAAAAAGTATAGTTGATAGACCTTTAGTTAAATGGAGGCAAAGTTGCGCATTTTATTGCTAAATAATTTGATAAAAAAAAAATTCAAAAAAGTTTCATTACATCCGGAGATATCCGACAAAAACCGGAAAACTCAAATTTCTATTTTATTTTTTTACCTTTTTAATCAATGGCACCTTCTGGAGGCACTTTTTTATGCTCTTCAAGAAAATACTTTGGTTTTCAGCTCAGACATTACTTTTTTAGATACCAACATCAACTTCAAATTTTCAAATACAGACCTCAACTTTTTATTTCATTTTTTAGTAGCCACAGACCTTCTGAAACTAATTATGTGTCAGACTTGTCAAAAAATATACCTAGTGTACTTGTATTATGCACTTGGTATGTTAAGATTTTTTAAAAAAATAAGCAATTGAATTTGATATGTTGTCATAATGAGTAGATAATTTAGTTTTATATAACTTAATAATAAGGTTTATTGCTTCTTCGAAAAAGAGAGAGTTTCTTATGGTACTTTTCATTTATTTAAAAAAAAATATGTTTTTGGTTAGTTATTTATTTTTCAGATACTCACATGTTTGAATTCAAGGTTGATGAAACAGCTTAATCATATCAAACTAAATTATTTACTCATTATGATAACATATGAATTTCAAATGCATATTTGAAAAAAAACAAATACTTAAGTACACTAGGTATAATTTTTTGACAAGTGTGGCACATCATTATTTTTGGGAGGTTAATAGCTACTAAAAAAACGAAATCAAAAGTCCCGGTCGGTATTTTAAAATATTGTTACGATTTTCCCGTGGGTTCACACAAAGTCAATTTAACTCAACGATTAATAAATTTATTACACTTCAAAACACTCCGTACAATAATTAACACAGCTACTAAAAACACTACTACAATTCCACAATTATTCCACTATTTAAACTTATCCGCGTTCCCAAATTCACTACTACTCTCTCTACTAACTAACTAACTACGCCGTCGTCAACGCCGCTTCTTTTATATTCGCAAACCACGTTCTAGAATGACCGCGAAACGCTTCGCGATTTACGTCGAATATTAACGATTGTTCCAGGTCCGGCGCTTCCTAACTGTGGCCTACTTTAATACGCGCCCGGCCAGATATTACGGCGCATCGGTTTCATCCCGAAGCGAGCGCTTGTTAAGAACTATCGAGCATAGTAGGTCCAGACCGTAACACTGCCCCCCTCTTAAAGCTGATCGTCCCGATCCGCTTCATCTAATCCGTGGTATTTCTTTAGTCTGTCCAGATGGACAATTTTCATCTTGGCTTTAGGGCTGCGTTGGACTCTGTACACGACATCGTTTAACCTTTTTACCACATTGTAAGGTCCCTCCCAAACAGGTGTTAATTTTGGTGATTTGCCTTTCTTCCTCTGAGGGTTAAACAACCAAACTTTGTCATCCTTCTGGAACCCTCCCGAATTGGCCCTCAGATCATAACGAGCTTTCATCTTGTCGCTAGTTAGATTCAGACTTTCCCTGACCAGATCATGGACGTTCAGTAATCTGTCTTGCAACTCGTCAACGTAGTTCTCAATGTTTGTGCTTTGGCCTGTTGGAGATCCGAACACCACATCACATGGAAGTCGCAGTTCTCGACCAAACAGAACTTTAGATGGTGACTGTCCCGTTGAGTTGTGGACTGCTGCTCTATAAGCCATCAAGAAGAGCGGAATATGCTGGTCCCAATCTTTCTGATGCTGATCAACAACCTTTGAGAGATGTTGCTCTATGGTCTTATTAAATCTCTCGACCATGCCATCCGACTGAGGATGAAGCGGCGTTGTTCGGGTCTTCCTAATGCCTAGCAGGTCACAGAGCCTCTGAAAGAGCTTGGACTCAAAGTTTCGTCCCTGATCAGAGTGTAACTCCAACGGCACACCAAATCTACTGAAGACATTTTCGACGAGAATATCAGCGACTGTGCTGGCTTCTTGATTTGGAATCGCAAACACCTCAGGCCATTTGCTAAAGTAATCCATGGCAACAAGAATGTACTTGTTGCCTCTGTTGGTCTCAGGAAAAGGCCCAGCAACGTCTATGGCTAAACGTTCGAACGGCAATCCTACGTTGTACTGCTTCATAGGTCCCCGGGATCTCGTCTGTGGTCCGTGGCTAGCTGCACAAATGGAACATTGTCGACACCATGATTTCACGTCTTGGCAGTAGTTCACCCAGTAAAAGCGTTGCCGGATTTTGTCCAAAGTCTTATTTACTCCCAAATGAGCACCAGTCTTTCCATTGTGCATTTCCTCCAGTACGTGGTCGACCCTTCCTCTGGGAACTACCAGCTGCTTCCTTATCTCTTTTCCATCGGCACTCTCCCAAGCTCTTTTTAGCAAGCCGCCTTCAAACACAAGCGAGTCCCACTGAGCCCAAAGTGCTTTGAACGTCAGGCCTTTGCTAGAGATTTCTTGCCATGTTGGTCTTGGCTCGCTTTGTTCCTTTCTCAACAACAATGGGCCTATGTCGCTGTCTTCTAGTTGATCCTTCCTGATCTCATCGGGACTCCATTCATCATCGGTCTTCAGCTGAACCATTCTGATGGACACAACTCCCTCACGTTGTTCCGCTTTCTGGCAATGTTTGCATTCTTCGGCGCAAGGTCTTCTTGATAGAGCATCTGCGTTATTATGCAGCTTTCCGGGTCGATGCTTGATGTTGAAATTATACTGCTGGAGTTTTTCAAGCCATCTTGCTACTTGTCCTTCCGGTTGTTTCATTCCGAGGAGCCACTTGAGTGCCGCATGGTCAGTCCTTATCAAAAATTCCTGTCCGTACAAGTACTTGTGAAAGTGATCGACTGATTTTACTATTGCCAGTAGCTCTTTTCTCGTTACACAGTAGTTCCGTTCTGCTTTGGTAAGTTTCCTACTGAAGTATTCTATGACATGTTCTTCTCCGTTTTGGACTTGAGACAATACAGCTCCAATACCAGAATTACTGGCATCTGTGTCTAAAATGAACTTTCCTTTTGGTTGTGGATAACTGAGGATGGGACTGGAGCAAAGTGATGCCTTTAATCTTCTGAACGCCTGATCACATTGGGTATTCCAGCAGTAGGGTGTTTTGTCCTCAGTAAGTTGATGTAGCGGAGCTGCGATGTTGGCAAATCCTTCCACAAACCGTCTGTAGTAGGTGGCAAGTCCTAGAAAGCTTCTGAGTTCGTGTTTATCCTTTGGACTGGCCATTCTCTAATTGCTTGGATCTTCTTGTCGTCCGTCTGGATTCCGTCGACCGTCACCACATGCCCAAGGAATTCGACTTGCTTTTGGAAGAACCAACACTTTTTGGCGTTCAATCGAAGATGGGCACCACCTATTCTAGCAAATACTTCTTGCAAGTTGTCCAGATGTTCTTCAAAAGTTTTTCCCATCACCATGATATCGTCCAGATAAACCAAGCAAGTCTTCCAGTTAAGGCCACGAAGCACAATTTCCATTAGTCTTTCAAACGTAGCAGGAGCATTACAAAGTCCGAAGGGCATCACATTGAATTGGTACAGCCCATTTCCAGCAGAAAAAGCAGTCTTCTCCTTATCTTGCTCCTCAATGCCAACTTGCCAGTACCCACTCTTCAAATCTAAAGTAGAAAACCAACAGGATCCTGCCAAAGTCGTCAGTGTGTCGTCGATACGGGGAAGTGGATAGCTGTCCTTTTTGGTCACGTCATTCAGTTTTCGGTAATCTACACAAAATCTGCTTGATCCATCTTTCTTAGTGACCAGAACAACAGGTGATGACCAAGGGCTGCAGGATTCTTCTATAACTCCGTCGTCAAGCATCCTGTCCACTAATTCCTGCACTTCCTGTTGTTTGGCTATTGGTAGTCTCCTAGGTGGTTGTCGAATCGGTTGTGCATTGCCGGTGTTAATTCGGTGTTTTACAATGGTAGTTTTTCCCATATTGTTCGGTGTTCCAAATATGCTACCATGGTCCAAAATCAGTTTCCGAGCCTTCTTCAGTTGTGGTGTTGACAGATGTTTCCAGGTCTTTTCAAGTTCATTTAAGAGCTTGTTTTCCCCCAACTGCTGCTCCTGTTCTGGTAACCCATCGCAATTGGTTATTTTGACTACAGGCTCGAATACCGCAATAATTTCGCCTTTGTTGATTTTGACGTCGTCTGGAAAAATGTTTGCAACTCTTATTGGGACTTCACTTCCTCCATTTACAAGTGATTTCCCAATGAGGCATCTTCCTGGTCGGTCCGGGTTTCGTACAAGTCCAACACAGCTCCCAGAATTCTGCTCTAATTGTCCAATAATTATTTGCTCGGAATTGCCGCTTATTTTTACTGTCTGAGATGCCAAAACATTAATGGGTGACTCACAGCGGTGACTGGTTGACAGGATGAACTCTTCACTTCCAAACCTTAGGATATTTTGCTCGGGATCAAAATAAAATCCATGTTGACGAATCAGGTCCATTCCCAGAATAAATTCATCTTCAATATCCGCTACTAACACAGTGTGGTAAAACGTAATCCTTCCAAGGCAAATCTTGACTGTTATTTCTCCTAAAACTTTAGCCGATTCTCCAGTCACAGTGCGCAGGAGAATACTTCTTCGTAAAGGCTTAACTTGACTTTTATCCACAAGGTTTGACCGGATCAAAGATACTGCCGCACCGGTATCCAAAGTAAAAGTAACGTTCATCGCATCCACCTTTCCATCTACGTTCAGACTTCCCATTGATCTACCCAGGCTTCTGATGGAGATAATTCTGGGGGCTTTGTTTTCGCTAGTCAACATTCGCCCCGTAATGTTGACTAGTGGGAGTTTTCCTGGTCCCTCCTGGATGGTTGTACGTCCCTCGTTGGAGAGCGGGACGGTATCCTTACTCGACAATCTCGTTTCATGTGTCCCGTACGTCCGCATCGATAACACTCCACTCTCGTGATCGGGCGTGATCGTTCTAACTGTGTGGACTGGCCATTTGCTAATGCTGCCATTTGTTGCACTATTTGGCCGAACATTGATTTAATTTCATTCATTGGTGTAGCAGCATGATCTCTATATCTACTTCTATTTGACATTAAAACGAGGTATCTCGTCTTAGCAGAAAGACATGAACTAACTGGTACCTAAGACACAATTTGCTTAAACTTTGACAGCTGTCATTATTTTTAGCTGCAAACACCATTAATAGATACTCTTGACATTTTTATCGAAAAATCGTACTCTTCGTTTATATCGATAAAATGAACGGTTTTCGAGATCAATCGATTTTTCATTGAACTGCTTAAACCACAACGTTATTAATTTCGTTTTTTGTTTAAAATACACATGGAAAGCGAAATTAATGTAGAACGAAACGAAAAAGTATGAAAGCTGATAGGGACAGTTGGGGTTGGCAGAGGTAAAAAATTAATAAAAAATTAAATAATTAAATGCTTATTCAATTAAAGAGTAATAATAATAATAATAATAATAACAGTCTTTATTTCGAACTGTGATTAGGATAGAGTACAATGTACATTATCAACTAATACAAAGGAAATAGCGTCATGGTAAACTATGAACTATGTAGTACACGATACTTATATACGATTTCAGAGAATAAGCAATATTTATTTAACAAAATATAGTGTAGGGTTCTAATTCAATTAGTAAATTTTTTACTTCTTTTTTGAAACTTTTGTCCGTCAATGTTTTCAGCCTGTCTGGTAGGTTGTTAAATAGGCGAATACACATATATTTTGCATTCTTCTCAGTGAGTGTTAATCTATGTTTTGGACAGTTTACATCTTTAGTATTTAGAGTATTCTTCCATATCTTTCGTTATTCTACACATAATTTTTGAATACTAATTTCCATAAAAAACTAGTTTAACGAATATTTTTAATAATATTCTGTTTTAAGCAGTTCAATGGAAAATCGATTTATCTAGAAAACCGTTTATTTTATCGAAATAAAAGAAGAGTACAATTTTTCGATCAAAATGTCAAGAGTATTCATTAATGGCGTTTGCAGCTGAAAATAATGACAGCTGTCAAAGTTTAAGCAAATTGTGTCTTAGGTACCAGTTAGTTTCTGTCTTTCTGCTAAGACGAGATACCTGGTTTGGATGTCAAATAGAAGGTCTCTTTCAATAAAACATTAAACCCAAAAATCGTTACAATATACAAAGTGGTTCAGAAGTTACGGTCAAAAACGTTAATTGGAAAGCAGCTCATTGGGGCTCGATATCTCCCTTAGGAGTGACTTTAGGAAAAATGTTTATATGAACAAATCGTATTATTTTGACCTCCCCTGTATGCTCCCAAGAGATTGTCATATAGTTATGGGACACCCTGTATACAGGGTGTTACAAATTCGATGCATTAGCATTGCTATCTCAGAAACTATTGTTGATAGAGCTTTAGTTGAATGGAGACAACGTTGCGCATTTTATTGCTAACTAATTTGGTTAAAAAAAATTGAAAATTTTTTATTACATCCGGAGTAAATTCCAAAATAATCATTAATAAAGTGGTAAAAACATATAGAAATTTGACTTTTTCGGTTTTTCTCGGAAATCTCTGGATGTAATGAAAAGTTTTTGAATTTTTTTGTTTAGGTTAGGTTATTCAGCTTCGAACTTTTCAAACCTTCTTTATTCAGGTTAAAACACGTTGACGTTTTTTATGTTCTTGTCGTAATATTATTTTCTTTGTTTCAGATATTCTCCCGGTGAAGCGAGATGCATAAAAAGTCGTACAGGGGAACGCTGGAATTCTTATTTATTTTACTAATAAACTAAAGATTGGGGCGCGGGTTGTGTAGTTATTTGCTATTTCGATTTGCTGTTATACCATATGCAGCATTTTCCTATCCACAATATTTGGCCGCATACATTTTATTTAATTACCGACTAAATGGGGATGTATTAAAAGAATTGTCATTCCTTTAAATGTCAATCTACGCATGGCGAACTGAGTAACTGTGCAGAAGTTGACATTGGAATTGAACCAGACCAGCAATCAGTCATTAATATCTATCAAACGTACAATTTATTTTCCAACTGATTAACATCCTACAGCAAAATTAACTTTTTGTATCTGCCCAGTTCCGATTTATATCGAAGAATCAACCTTTTATCACCTGTGTTTTCTAAGAACGAGCCAGAATGTTTATTGTTAGAACTTTAAAAAAACCGCGTTTTTTAATGTGTATACATAACTTAGAACGTGTTTGAAACAATCTTTGAGAAATAAATATAAATCCAATCTTTTTCACATGACTTGAGTCATGATCAGATGATATTGGTTGGGACTTTAAAACTCAAATTTTTACGGAGTAAAGTAGTAGTCCATGTTACTCGCAGTGGAGGTGAAATCGTAAAAGTGGTGAAAAAACACGCAACCTTCTCCACAATGTATTTATTAGACCCTCAAAACTGAAGTGAAAGTCAAAACGCCTGACATGTTTCGAGCATATAGATGCTCATTTTCAGAGGCTGTAAAAATCTTAATCTACTAAAGAGCTCACCGCATAAGTGGAAAACGTACCTTAAGTTTGGTAAATATTTTATTTTGTACCTTCCTTGCGATTAATCTCTTGATTAAAACTTCTTTTCTTTGCAACTACGCCTTTTTCTAAAATTTCAGTCTGATGTCATATATTTTACGACTGATTTTTTGAAATCTGTAATCGAGATGTTTCTTGTTCATTTTGTTTGTACAACATATCCCTTAGAGGCACGAACAAAAATTGCTCTTTTTTACCCATGTTGCACGTAAATAATAAAGTCATAATTTTCTTAATTAAACACGTTTATTGGACAAAATGCAACAAAATATAACTTATTTTTCTTTTTTGAACTTAATCTTATACTTAGTGAAATGGTGGGGGGGTGGTACAAATTTAATACAAACAAACAAACAAAATTTATTCGTGCTTACACAAAAGGTTTACACACGTCATAGTCAATGAATTTGATGATATAAAAATATTAAATCTATATAATGCTTCATTTATGTGAATACTTATAGCTAAAGAAAAGTCATTAATAAGAAATTCATTGATAGAATAGAATGATTAAATCAAATATTCTTTAATTTTTGTTTTAAATTGCAGAAAAGGTAACAATTTTATGTGAGATATCCCAGTTTTCAATTTATGAATTCTACAAAAGTCCGTATATATATTCCCTTTGGCTCTCGTATGATGGTAATTGTATGAATTTTCATAATTTTTAACATGTAAGAGACATTGATAAATTTATTCCCAGCGAGCACAGCAATATACCCACGATGTTATGTAATGTAGTAATGTGTACATTGCAACCTCTCATTTTATGTACTATAAACATCGCGTGGAGAGACCGACGACTGCCTATTGTCCGCAACCAACCCTTTGACACAGCGATGTAATTTTAATAACATACTATAGACGTCTAAGTGTGACATATCTGGCGCATTGAAAATCGATGTATTTCTAACGTAATAGTTTGAGGTTTTATGAATATACTTATTGAAGATTGGATAGATGTACCAGCTGTATATTGCTTCAATATGACGTATACAGTGCTCCGCAATATTCTAGGCCGTGCTCAAATTGAATGTCTTCATAAGAATTTGACTCGTGCGAACACTAAAGCTGGAATTCCACATTGTGAATAATAATCCATTAAGCGAGACTTTAAAATCAGATGTATGAGAAAAATACGCAATGTGGAATCCCAATTTTAGTGTTCGCACGATTCAAACCCCTACGAAAACGCATTTAAACATTTAACGCTTTCGTGAGCGTGGCCTAATTGAGTTTTAATGCATTTTCAGACAGAACCACACACATAATAACAATAAAGTGTAATCTTTGCACGGATAAGAATCAGAGTCAAAAATTTATTTTATTTTTAATTCATGGTTAGTACTAATGACCTAACTGAATAAAACCTAAAAGTAAAAGTAATATTTACCATAGGCAATAGTTACAATTTGTAAATGGCCAACTGCATAGTTTTTTTTTCTTCCCAACAAAGCAACATTTTTCCGCCACTGAAAATTTCTCATTCATTTTCTGAAAATATTCTGGTGCAAGGTTCAAACCAAATGGCAGCCTGAGGAACTTGTAACAGCCAAATGGCGTAGCAAATGTTGTTAGATCACTAGATTTCTCATTAAGTTTAATCTGGTAAAACCCGTCTTTGAAATCCATAACAATATAATACATTTTCCCTGCTAGTTTAGATCTAATATCATCTATACTAGGTATTTCATAAAATTCTCTTTTAATACACTTGTTCAGTTCTTGTGGATCAAGGCATAATCGTAATGACTTATTAGGTTTTTCAATAATAACCAGATTGTTAACCCACTCATTTGCCCTATTTACTTTAGCTATTATTTTTTGCATTTCAAGTTTATCTAATTTTTCTTTAAGTCTATCCCTTATAGCTAAAGGCACCCGCCTAGCTGGCTTAGCAATAGGAATACTATTCTTTTTTAATTGAATCTCAAGTATTTCAAAACAACCCTACACCCTCAAATATGTCTCGGTTCTCACTTATAAATTTTTCCTTGTTAAACTCTCGGTTAAACTTAGTTTCATCTACCTCTAAACTTTCAGACCTTTTAATATAACCTAAAGTATAACAAGCAGGCAACCCAATTATAGGTTTAACATTTAAATCAACAATAAGAAATTCTAAAAGTATCAAATTTTTATCTAACCTTGAGCACTGCAGTTGCACTTTTCCACAGGGTTTCAACCTGGCACCACCATATGCCTCCAACACTACACTGGTTTGCTCCAACTTAGGACCCTTTATGTTTGCACCTCTGCCTGCATGTAACTTCTGCCAGAGCCATTTAGGAATAATATTTACCTCAGAACCTGTGTCAATTTTGAAGTTAATGGTTCTATTATGCACCTTAATATTTTCAGTCTACATTTTTGCACCACTGCCTTTAATTTCCCCTATCTCCCTCAGGGAATGCACAAACAAATCTTCTTCACTGTCACAACTATCTTCACTGCTCTTTTTAGTGATTTCTCTAACTTTTTTAACTACTCCTTGACTTTCATTAAAGCAAACATTACTAAAGTGATTGGGTTTTCCACATTTAAAGCATTTCTTTCCAAAAGCTGGACATTTTCCATAACCATGAAGACCATTGCACTTCTGGCACCGAGATTTTGACAGCTTCTCTTGCTTTGCTTCAACCCTTCTGGTCCTTCTTAACTGAAGTTCATCCACTGATTGATTCATCGCATCTGTGCTTCTTTCTGCAGACAGCTGCCTTCTTTGTTACCTCTGAGGTTCGACAAATTTCAATTGCTCTATCCAATTTCAGGTTTTGTATGTTTAGCAGTTTCTCTTGAACGCTCACATCATTTATTCTCAGAACAATACGATCTATTAGTATACTGTCCTCTTGTGAATCATATTCTCAGCTTTGGATTAGTTTTTTGACATCACTTAAAAAATGGTCAAAGGGCTCATCTTTGCTTTGATTTCTGCTATTGAAAATAAACCTTTCATAGGTTTTATTCCTTCTAGGTGCACAGTACTTTTTAAATTCTGCCACTACACTATCATAGCTACCATTATTTGGTACTTTTAATATATTATATATCTCAATCCCTACAGGGCCTATTAAGTTTAACAATAAAGCAATTTTTACTTTATCAGGCTTGGTGTCTTTTTCTGTAGCTATTAAGTAAGTCTCAAAGGCTTGGACAAATTTATTGAAATTCTCATTCAAGTTTCCATCACCAACCATTGGATCAGGTAATCTGCCTTCCATTTTCTAAAGTTCAGTATTCCAGCTTCTGACACTTTTCACACGTTTTGCGATTTTAGGTTCAACTTCTCGACTGCGCCATGTAATAATACGACTTGTATCTCAGTGAGTGCCTTTATTACAAACTCACTGATACCTTTTTATATAACATGAACTCCTAAACTAAACTTACTTATTCTATGATAACAATATGTCAACAACCTAAGCCCATTCTTCTACCTCTTTCTAGTTATGTCCGTACTAGAGCTGAGCATCAACCATTACTACACGAACAATAATTGAAACTTGAAAGCCATTTGAAACTATGAAAGTAAAAAATAAAAGAAAGAAAATTCAGGATTCAGGGACGTTCTTCTTTCTTCTGTTTTTGATTCAAATTGTGCAAGGGCGTTTTAGTTTTCCTGTTATTGATTTTACACTATGATTTTCTCTCACTGGGCTAATTAATGATGCTGATGCTGCTATAGGTTCAGCTATGTGGTGAAATGTAATAACAGAATAGATGACCAAAACCAAATAATTTTTAATACTATTTTTTGTAAGGTTTTGAACATTAAACATAATTTGGATACTTCAAATTCATTTAAAATTAGGGGTTTGATTTTTTGAAAATAAGCTGCTACACATCGATATTTATTTTTGTCTGCGGGTTTTTTTTTATGGGAAATGTATGTATACGGGCGGCCCAAAAATAAGTTACTACCATCAATTTCATTTTTTCAAATGGAATTACTTATTTTTAATTTCATATTTGAATTGTGCAGCAAATTCTAAGTAGGAATAAAATAAACTAAAAAATAATATTTTTTTATTAAAATTAACTTATTTTTGGGCCGCTAATTCTATACATGCATTTACGATAAAAAAACTGCATACAAAAATAAAAATCGACATGTACGTAAATTTTAATAAAAAAATATACATTTTTATTAAGAAAAAAATTAAATTATTTTTTTATTTAATCTTTTTCCTACTTAGAATTTGATGCACAATTCAAAAATAAAATTAAAAATAGGTAAATCCATTTGAAAAAATGAAGTTGATGGTAGTAACTTATTTTTGGGCCGCCCTGTATACATGCATTTACCACAAAAAAAACCGCAGACAAAAATAAATATTGACGTTTAGAAGCATATTTCCAAAAAACCAAACCCTTAATTTTAAATGAATTTGTTCCAACCTGCGCGTCCTCTCTGCGTAATGATGACATAACCGTGCTATAGGATACTGTTCTTTGTTTTCAGGGATACTATAAAGTTTTAAAATAAAATGTAGTTTTCACTTTCGCCAGCTTTTTATTTTTTGAAAAGTAGGGTTTATCGATAATGCGGTATTGAACTTCAAAGAACATTTCTATCTTAATTTTTCAGGAACTATGTCAAAATGCCTTTTGTGATTTTCTTCAGATAAAAAAATGTTTTAGGAATTTTTCACTTGAGAATTTTGAAAAATGTATAAAAAAATTCTCTACTTTAAATTCAAATTGTCATTATTAAATAGTTTACGAAAAACTAAGATAGGAATGTGCAAGCCATTTTCCTCAAGTTCAATGCATTAAGTTTTTGAATTTCAAAATTTTAAAAATTTGTTACTATAGGTATCCAAAAATGCAACCAAATAGTGTTTCCATTTAAAAATTACAACTATCATGTCACAATTTAATCTTAATTTAATGAAATATACAATTTTGTTAACATAAGGTCAATTTTATACTAAGATAATAAAACTAATTCTATTTTAGATTATTACCTACTTGGCTGTTATTACTCAAAATCATTCAAGGTGATTCTCATTTTGACGGCCATTATTGGCCTAATTACTTCTTTGAGGTAATATATGTAGGGTTTACTTTTTTGTGATGTGGAAAAGGATCACTCGTTATCTTTAAGTTTCACTACTTCATAAGGACCTAAAAACTTTGTATGGACTTTGAGCCCACTACGAAACTGAGTCCTCTTAATAGCGACTAGGTCTCCTTCTTTATAACCTCTTGGTTAATCCGTCGTAAATTATATCCTTTTCGATTTCGAGTTCTTCTTGAACCTTCAATAGATGTTCTTTACTATGTTTTCCAAACTTCTCTCTATCTTCACAAAATTCTTTTTTGATTTCTTCTTCTATAAGTTGATTAATCAAAATGTACTTTTTTCGTTTCATCTTCACTCCTATTAGCACTTTAAAAGGCGTCAATTCAATACTGCGTTGGTAAGTAGAATTTAAAGCTCTCTGGACTCGATCAAGGTATTTATACCATTTTGTTGGATCTTCAACACTAAGCTTGGTAAGTACGGGTATAACAGTTCGATGAACGCGTTCAATTTGTCCATTTCCTCGCGGAACTCCTGTGGTGATTGTTACATGCGTAATGCCTTCCCCTTGGCAATAGTCTTGAAATTAATTTGCAGTAAATGCTGTTCCCTTGTCAGACACAATTCTACAGGGATTACCAAACGTCTTTTGCTGTCTTACAAAACATTCAATGGTTTCTCTTGCAGTAGTGCTTTTAGTCGGATACAGCCACGTAAACTTAGAATAGTCATATCAATTATCGCCAAAATGTGTGATTGGTTGAGATTTAAATTGCGCAACTTTGCCCCAATTTAAACTTTCTCGTATCTCTTATGGTTTCTGGGATCCTAATGGTGAGGGTCGAATTTGAATTACCCTTTATATTTGATCATCATCAGCATACAAATGATATTTACAGAAAGAAAGGATATTTGTAAAATTATAGTATAAATGCTGTACAAAAGAGGTCCCAAGATGCTCCCCTGCGGCACTCTACTCAAAACTGTGTAAGTTTTCAGAGACCTTATCACTTATTTGAACTGTTTGATGTCTATCAACAAGGAAAGATGCGAGAAGAGACAATGCTCTTTCTCCAAACCCTATAAACTTTAAAATTACAATCATAGTTTTATGATCTATCATGTCGAATGCTCTAGTATAATCGAGCAGTATGAGAACAGTAGCTAAATTTTTATCCTGAGCATCAACAATGTCGTCCACTATATCAGATAACGCGGTAGTACACGAGTAACTTTTACGAAAATCAGATTGCTTAGGGGGTATTACACCACAAGTTGTCACAAACTCAGCTATTTGGTAATACATCGCTTTTTCAAGAATTTTTGAAAATACTGGTAGTATTGATATCGACCTCAAGTCACTCATTTCTGTTGGATTATTTTTCTTTGGCAGAGGAATAACCTTAGCGTGTTTCCAATTTTTTGGAAAGTACGATTTCTTTAAACAAGAATTTATACTGTGTGTTAAGAAGGGTAATATTGTGGGACAACAGAAGTTTATAAGGGTGATATTCAAGTCATCTGTTCGCCGGCTGTCTTTTTAGAAAGGGAGAGACAGTGAGACCCAAGTTATAAAGATTTTGTGAATTTAAAAAGTTGTTTAAAGGGGGGAATAAAGCTATAAAATTTAACACATGTAGTATGAATAAAAAAGGTTTAAAATTGAATAATTACCTGATTATGGAGAAAAAAACCTGACACTACATATTTAACCACAAAACTAAAACCTTAAATTAGACCCATTTTTAAGGGCTGGGTTAGACCCTATGGGGAGAGAAAAGATAACTTTAGATTTAATTCACCATCCACGGCAGAGGCGATCAAACAGGAAACAAAATGGAGATGCTAAATTTTTTTGAAAAAACCGCAATGATAAGCCGTTAATTCGAAGGCAGGGGGAGCGTTTCAGAAGGGATTACAATAAAATCAATGACCTAAGTGACGACAGGTAGATAGTTCTGCAACCCACAAATCAATCAAAGATTAACAATAAAAAGGTTAAAGCCGCAACCATTCATACAACAAGATATAAAGTTAAAATTAGACAAACAATGCACCAAACTAGCAAACAGGTGGCAAGTGGACAACGCAATGAGCAAGATGAGGGTAGCTAAGGGCTCAAATAAGGTGGTAAACCCCAGAAAAAGTGCGAACACCGGCCAACACGCTGTTGAGGGAGGGGATGGTAAATTAAGGGTGCTGGGTTATTAACCTACCGAAGTACGATATCACGGAACACACTGCTTCGTTTTTCTTTTGCAAAATTAAAGCTTTGGTTTTGTAATATAGCAACTAGCCTAATAATCTGTTAAAATAATTAACGCCGTGTACACGGTGATCATTTATAATGTCCCCCCCCCCTCTCAACTTTTTTATTTTTCACATTAGAAAAAAATGATGAATAGAAAAGTTGTACGAGATGATGCCAGCTATTTGTAGAATATATTGTTATTTATACAGGACGTTTCAGGAATGCGTGACAAGTCAAAGTTATATTTTCAATTTTCTAGAATTATCCCACACAACATTTAGATATACTTGCTATATTCTTAGAACTTCACTTTTAAGAATAAGTACATTCTTAGAAAATGCGTTATTTTCATTACGCACCAGAAAAGAAGATTCTAAGAATATGTTACCAAGCGCCCGAATGGCCTTCTACGAATGTTCTAAGTAAGTGCGTGGGTATATTTGACGAACAAAGTCAGTATTTACTTAGAAACATCTTTCTAAGTATCTTCTAAAGTTCTACTGGCAATATACGGACGATCGTATTTAGTAACTACTTGGTAATTGCTTATTAGTATATTTGTAGCAGGGCTTAAAAATTAGCTTTTTTTCTGCACTTTTCAAGATAGAAGTGGAGTGAGGTTACACTCACTTAAATATTCATCATTATGTGAACAAGGAACTATTTGAACTGCTGGTCACAGTTTAATAATTTACGCATAAGCCAAAAGGGTAAGTACAGAAAATATGAGTATCAAACCTTATTATTAATATTATAATGTCACGAATGGAAAATCCGTTAATTGGAAAGATGGACTGATTAACTTAAAAAACATAAAAGTATTCGAGGATTGCGACATATTAAGCGCACGAGGCAAGGTCGCATCACGATGCACCGAGTGCACCGTATCGGTGATGAGTCACCACCACCTGCTTTACAGAAATGTGAAAAACAAGCGACAATAACAAACTGCGTCAGCCGATCAATCGGGTATAAAATACGCCGATTTTAGCAGTATAGGATAAGTGTGAACCGATCAACGGTAGTGCGACCAGCTGACCCGAGAAGTCGAAATGTCGACTCTCCTCGGGAAAAGATCAAGTTAATTAGTCCGTTCTCCAAAGTTGTTCAAACGCGAAGTGACCAAGCCAGCCACCAGGAAATGCTAAGTTCTTAGCTTGTGACTATGTAAGTACAATTGTAGAATTGTCAACTTTTAGTGTTTATACCGTATTGTGCAGACACGTTTGTGTATACCATATTTAATAGATTTAAGTGTTATATGAGAAAAACTCAGTGTTTGATTCCATCCCTAAAACTGAGATCCCGGCGCGACGTTTAACGTCGTGAGTCAGTTTATATTGGTGAACCCAGAAGGGCTCATAAATTAAACGTGACATTTGGTGGAGGCGCCGGTCTGTTTTGGGATGGATAAAAAACAATAATTGAGTTTTTTATTTTTATTTTATTTTTTGGGGTATGATACCGAAATTTTAGGTATTATTATCTTTTGGCTAGGGATAGTAACGTTGATTTATTCAGTGATTTTTTGGGGATTACCTTTGCTATTAAAGCACTTATTTGATAAAATTTTAGTTTATTATTTGTGGTACATCTTCAAAAGAGGAGGAAATTATTATTTCCCAAGCGGGAAACAGTGGAGGTGTATCAAATAGTTCGGAAAAAGATAATTCATGGTCAGCTAAGGAAATTTTAATTATTATTTTTCTGTGCATGGGGGTATTAATGCTTGTGTATTTTAGCGTCAAAAAAATTATTAGTTTGATGAACAAGCAAATTCGTAAAGAAATTGCTAGGAATAATCAACTTGCTTAAAAGATTTAAATTTAAATTTTTAAACGAAACGAAAAAAAAAATTATTTGAAAAAAATAAATATAGCACATAAATGAATTTAAACGGTCAGTTAAAAATTGTCCATGAGTGAGTCGAGTGACAAAGATCGAGTAAAAACTCGCAGTAGGGCTCAAAGTTTGTCGGAAAAAGAAAAATTCGTGTGTGAAGCTATCGCTAGGGGTCGAAACCCAGAGAAGGTGATAAAAGAGTTAAAAGATTTCAAACCCGAGCATCACAGTTCTCCTGCTCCGACACAAACGGCAACTTCTTCACACAAACAAAAGCTTGACAAACCCAGTTCAGTTTGTTTGACAAACAGTGAGGACGAAGAAAATACTCTTGACAATACTGTCGTGGGCGTTCAAGCTCAAACTTCCCAAGCCTCGGCTTCGACTTCTAAGCCCCAATCCACGGAAGTTTATTTCAAACCAAGAGCTTCGTTAAGTAGAACTCCGCCCAAAAAACCACGTGAAACAGAGGATCCTTGGCAAGAAAGTCCCTTAGAAGTGGTAGTGCCACCAAAAACCCGCCCCTCAGAATTATTACAAAGTTCTAATAATCCTTGCCCACCCCCTGTGATTCGGGAAAGAAACCGTGCCATACGCCCTAACAACACTTTAGTAATGGCTAACATGACATTACAGGCAGCTTTGGCTGAGCCAAAAACTCCGGCTACCCCTAAGTTTACATGCCCATCTACATTTAACCCTTCTATTGACTCTCCCAGTATTTTTATAAATAAATACGATAAAGCAGAGATTGTGAATAGCTGGTCAGAAAATCACAAAATATCTTATTTGGCTAATTTTTTGGAAGGTCCAGCCCATACGTGGTTTAGTAATTATATTGGTGAGCCAGAGAATCAGATGAAAACATGGCTAAATATTAAATCAGATTTTTTGAAAGAGTTTTCAGGAGAACAGCCACTTCGAAAGTTAAAATTTAGATTAAACACCCGCAAACAGCAGGACGTCGAGGATATTAAAAAGTACTATTATGATCTATTGGCAATCGCAAACGAGATTGACCCAGAAATGACTTTTGACGCGTTTAGGGATCATTTTGAAAATGGTTTACATCCATCTTACTATGAGATGTATTATTTGCTTAGTTCTAGCAATAGAAATTTTGACGATTTAAAGCAATTGGTCATTAAAATAAGCGATATAAAAGAAAGGACATTGGTAAACCAAATGACACAAAGTACAGCTTTATTGTCAGTATCTGCGGCAGTGAACAGTAACAGTGGTAATAACCCAACAAACCAGGCAAAGGACCTGGAATGACACCAGGCCACGGAAATTTTTTAATAGGAATTTTTCGAATACGGTTCAAAATCAGACACGAAATACCTATGTTCCAAGGGTGAATAATTTTAGACCAAATCAAAATAGTCCGAGGGATAACTCATTCAATAGGGGGCGACAATTTGTAAGAAACAATTCGCAACAACCCCAGAACCATGATACTTTTAATAGGAACAGAAATCAGTTTTCTAATCAAAACTGGAGAAATAATAATAACAATAATTATTTGCCTCGTACGAGAACGCACGACGGCCGGGTTATTTGCATTGTTTGCCGTAGGCCCGGTCACGTGTCTTGTAACTTCAATAACAGGCCTTTCCAAAGGAATGCACCTCAAGGCCGAAGAAACCCAAACGACAGAGGACAGTTTCAAAACTAAGAAGCCCGAACGAAATTGTCCAATTATCATCTACGGGCACCAGTAAACAAACATTAATAGTACCTATCACAGTTAACGATAAAGATAACGTCCCTGTTTTACTTGATACAGGAGCTTGTAAAAATGTAGTCGACATAGATTATATCAGTAACATGAGACGGTTACAAGACAATATACAACTGATAACCGCAGGAGGTTATCCAGTTCAACCTCTCGGCAATTCTGAGGTAATTATAAAAATTAATGGCACAATTATTTCCGTTGAGGCACTAGTGGTGCAAAATTTATCAAAAGCCTTAATTTTGGGACATAACTTTTTGGCTAGTAAAAAATCATTGATTGACTATAATACCAATACTGTGACATTATACCATGAACTTGACCCATTGATTTCACATTTTGGCAACAATGTCAACAACAACATAGGGAAAATAGAACAAATGGAAGATACTAATAAGGTATTTGCGAACGTCGAGATTGAGTCAACCGCGCGAAGTTTGAAGGTTGCACTTGAAACCGACTACATGGTCGAGGTTGGTCGCGAGATAACGGTACGACTGAACTGTGCCTTATCTCCGCACGAGTTTACGAAGTACTGCTTTATCGAGAACGATAAATACCTACGACCAAGAGGATTGATTTGTTCAAATATTTTTGTAAGAAATGGCAAATGGTACATCAAAATTAATAATATGAGGTTTAAAAAAGTGTCCATATTGAAAAATTCCACAATTGGTTATTTAGAGAAAAATATAGAAATGGATATAGCAAAAATTCTAGTTCATTGTATTAATGAAACTGAAGATGATGAAGAAATGATTACCATGAATGACCATAACCTAAGCAATATAACGAACCCAGAATTGTATAACAAATTGCAGACATTACTGTCAGAATATAGTGACGTTTTTTTCAAAAACACCAAAATATATGGGAAAAACCGATGTCATTGAACATGAAATCGATGTAGGGAATGCTAAACCTATAAAACAGAAACCTTACAGAGTGGCACAAAAAGAAAGAGAGATAATAGATGAGCAGATAAGAGAAATGGAACAATACGACATAATAAGGCAAAGTAACTCGCCCTGGGCAAGTCCCGTCGTATTAGTAAAGAAAAAGTCTGGAGAGACACGATTTTGCGTGGATTATCGCAAGTTAAACAATGTGACAGTAAAAAATTCGTGGTCAGGATCTAATATTGAGGATATTTTGACTTATTTAGGAAACGCCAAATATTTCTCATCGTTAGACATGTATTCAGGTTATTGGCAAGTCAAAGTAAACGAAGAAAGTAAGCCACTTACTGCCTTTACAGCGCCAGGTCACGGATTATGGGAATTTAATGTAATGCCTTTTGGATTGTGCAATGCCCCGGCAACATTTCAACAGTTAGGAGATGTAGTGTTTAGAGATTGAAAATGGAAAGAAGTTTTAATTTACATGGACATTATAATTTTTTCTAAAACAATAGATGAACATTTGGAAAAATTACGTAAAGTTTTCAATAGACTTCGAAGTGCAGGCCTAACACTAAAACCTAAAAAATGTGAATATTTAAAAGAAAAAAATAATATTCTTGGTTATACAATTTCGAAAGACGGAATTTTTCCTGATAAATCGAAATTAGTTTCAATTGAAAATTTTCCAAGGCCAAAAAATGTAAAGGGTGTACAAAGTTTTTTGGGACTTTGTAACTACTACCGGAAGTTTATAGAAAATTTTACAAAAATTGCACGTCCTTTACATGATCTAACAAAGAAACAAAATAAATTTGATTGGCAGGACATACATGACAAAGCGTTTGAAACACTAAAACAACAATTGATTAGTGAACCAGTTTTGGCACATTTTCAACCAAATAAAGGATGTGAATTGAGGGTAGATGCATGTAAAGATGGAATCGGAGCAATATTATTGCAGGAAGATCATGAAAATGCGTTACACCCAATAGCATATGCAAGTAGAAGCCTTAGTAAAGCTGAGAAGAATTATTCGATAACAGAACTTGAAGGGTTAGCAGCTATATGGGCGCTATCCTATTTTAGACATTTTATTTATGGAAAACCTATAAAAATAGTGACTGATCATCATGCGCTATGTTGGTTAAAAACCTTGAAAGAGACTACTGGACGTTTAGCGCGTTGGGCGTTAAAGTTATCAGAATTTGACTACACAGTACATCATAAATCAGGAATTGCTCACAGAGATGCAGACTGCGTAAGCAGATATCCTGTTTTGCCAGCAAATACGAAAGTACAAGAAATTGACGAAATACCAACCTTTTTATTGGATATGCGTAACATTGCAGAATTGCAAGCAAAAGATAAAAACATTAATAATGGAAATAATTCAGGCTATAAAACATCCTGAAGAAGCTACAATTGGTATACGCAAGCAAGCGAAAAATTTTAGGCTTGAATCAGAAGTTTTGTACCGTATAAACCCGCAGGGAGTGGGCCGGACTAAACTTTTAGTGATACCGCAACAATTAGTAGGGGAAATTTTGTACTCCCACCACTCAGAACCGCTGAGTGGCCATTTGGGATTGTCAAAGACCCTAGCGAAAATAAAACAAAGATACTATTGGCAAGGGTTGCAAAAGGACGTGGAACGTTTTGTAAAAGGATGCCCGGATTGTCAGGCCAGGAAAGGCCAACAAAATCAAAAGCCTATCGCTCTGTTACATCCTATCCCAGTTGGCACCCCATTTGAAAAAGTTGGAATAGATTTGTTAGGTCCGTTTCGCAGAAGTAGCAGCGGCAAAACCATGATAGTGGTAGCAACAGATTACGCCACAAGGTGGGCGGAGACTGACTCATTACCGAGCGGCAAAGCCGGACCTGTAGCAAAATTTATACTGGAGAGAATTATTACAAAACACGGTGCACCCAAGGAATTGTTAAGCGATAGAGGAAAAGTTTTTCAATCAGAATTGGTTACGGAATTGCTAAAAAAGATGGGGACAACGAGTCAGTTTACTACTGCATATCATCCCGCAACTAATGGCTTAACAGAAAGATTTAATAAAACTTTGGCCAATATGTTATCTATGTATACTAATACTGATCAATCAAATTGGGATGAATATCTTCCACATGTGACTTTTGCGTATAATTCTGCGAAACAGGATAGCACTAAATTTTCACCATTCATGCTGGTGTACGGTCGTGAACCTATTTTACCAACGGAAGCAAACTTATTGCCACCCTTGGAAAGTAGTAATAGCGACCAAATTAGGGACATTGGTTTAGCAGTCAGAAATTTGGCGGTTGAAAATATAAAACGTCGACAAAACATGGGTAAATTACGTTACGATTGTAAACACCGCCATGTCGAATTTGAAGAGGGTGACCAAAAAGTGAAAAATTACTGCTTAGATGGTTTGGTCCTTATTACATAAATCGAAAAATGTCTGATGTGGACTATGAAATACGAAAGGGCATTTCGCAAAAATCTAAAACTGAAGTAGTCCATGTAAGCAGAATTTTACATTACCATGACCCATGGACACCAGAAGGAACCCCGCAACTAAAATAATACAAGCATTTGGGTTAATATTTATTTATTTTTGTTTTTTTTGTTATTCTAAAAAAAATAAAAATTAACCGTCTTGGCATTACTGCCAATGGCTTCAACAGCCAAACCCGGCGCCACCACTGTTGAGGCGTCGTTGACGCCGCCTTCCTCCTCTATTTTTTCTTCTGGGGAGTTTTGACCTCCAGGAGGAGCCTCCACCTCACCTGCCACTTGAGGGGGAGCCTCCACCTCGCTGGCCGCAGAAGGACCAGCATCAACTTCAGGCCCCAGTTTGAGGCTGGCCGCACCCACGGTTCGTCGGGCCCGCTGGGCAGCCAATAGGGCCATCAGACGAGCACCGCGGCCCCGGCCCTTTTCGATATCTCCTCCTCCATTTCCAGGTTCCATCTGAAAGGGAAAATATTGTTAACATTGGATAGCGAAACAAAGTGAATTTTTCTTTGGAAGGAAAACTATATGGAAATAATGAATAAAAAGAAAAAAAAATATATATATACTTACTTTCAAATATGACACGACAAAAATGCACTACAAAAGACTCGTATGACACGACAAAAATGCACTACAAAAGTCTCGTATGGGTCAGAGGACGAACTGTGGAGAATGTGATAAGAAAACCGTATAAATACAATTCAGATCCCTCTCCACCGGAAAGCCAGGATGCTGAAATTAGCAAATTACTTCCAGACGATGAACTTGTCAAATGTTAAGGTTATCAGAGAAATGTTTTCCCAACAGTTAAATGGTGCACCATGCTTAAACCCATGGGATTCGCTGATTTGGCCAGTTCGGAATAATATCTTAATGAGACCAGACATTGTTCAGTGCAGACCGATTAATGCATAAAATGCAAAAATGCAATTAAGCATAATGTTTAAACAAAGTAACAATTATGATGTACGGCTCCACATATTGAGCTGTGTACCTATTTTTACAGGGCCCAAGGATTTTATTCTGTTATCTGCGTCTGAATTTTTATTGCGCAAATTCTTAAAATTCAAGAACAGATATCAGTTTAATTTTCCCTATAAGATAAAAAATGGTTACATGTAATGGAAATAAAAACATTGAATATTGTTATTGTAATGTAGGTACCAACAAACGAATAAAGATAAATAATGATATTGTCGGTGTAATAATCACCTTGACCATATAGTTGTTTATGCATTTGGTGAAGAAAGCAACTAATTCGCGAGCGATAAGACAAATTTGATTCATCGCTACGCGCAGTTATGAATAATGACTAATTACTAGATTGGTTTAAATAAACCCGAATGGGACAACAATTTACAGTGTCATTTTAGAAATCGGTCGTGAAGTAACACTTGGGTAAAGTTAACCTATAAGTTTCGCGAAAGTGCCAAAAATGGAATGGATTGTGAATTTCTTGTTTTATATTAGGTGTGTTACCGAAATAAACACCAAACTGTATTTATACAAATTGGCACTGTACCACTTGTGGGAACTGCAAGGAGAGTTTGATCGAGTGGTACCAATACAATTATTAGGGATTACAAAATCTCTACTTGGCCTGTGGACTCAAATCATTCATACGGAGTATACCATACTTCTACTTGGCGAGAAAGTACGTCAAGGGGGTACTCCGTTTTCGACATGTGATTGTGCAATTTGCATATCACCCCAACAACCTCAATATCGACCTGAGGATTTTTGGCGAGCATGGGAAAATGTATTTGTGCAAGGATGTCCTTGTGCTACATGTGTGTACGGGAGAACTCAATTTTTGAGTCAACCAGGTCATCCGCCATATCCGCATGCTTATGTAACGGATATGACATATCAGTTTCGGGTACCAGTAGTGCCCCAAAGGCAAGAAAGGGATGAAACATCAGAAATCAATTCTGCTGGCACATCTTCTGGAGGTGCATTTGGACCTCCTGAATCACACGCAAGTCAGGTCGACCGCAATCCGGCACTATGCCCGAATCCGGAAAACCTGGCGCAGGTGCAAGAAGGGGGGCCCATTAATCAGCAACAAACTGAAGGAGTTCTTGGACACGCGGTAACACAGCCGTTTATCGCGCAATTAGAACCGTTTGACAACATGGGGCCATATGCTACTTATCAGCAGCTATGAGGCCTACACTTTAATTTATGTTACCTTATTATTGTTTTGTATTTTAATGGCTATATATATATACATATGTTGATACAGGCATAATATACACACGTGGATGATATAAGGAAAAAATAATAAAAAAAATTGGAATGAATGATGTCATATTATTCCCAAATAGCGAGTATAATCTAGTCATGAAATTAATCCCATTATTTTTTAGCGCCATGAACTAGTAAGGTGCGATAAAAAATGTTTCGCTGAAGAAGCGAATATTCCTGACACGACGCTCCGACAATTTTGTTGGTTGTTGACGAACTACTAACATAAAAATTCAAGTTGTTTACATGACTAATTTTTATCGCGCGGTGCATACACGGGATTCCTTGCTTTACAGCATTTGGAAAATGAATTTCACACGTTCCATTTTTTATTTTTTAATGGAAAATGGATCGTACATACTAACAAACAAATAAGGATTACAAATGATGCTAAAATTAATTTTGTTATATTGTATATTAAGCCTTAAGTAGCACATACTAACCTTTTGTCTTATATTTCATGTAACACTGAGGGCTATGTAAGGAAGAGGCGAACTATGATGAGCCATTATTGTTGGAACTCCCGATGGGCCTGTACGTTAATACGGAGGTCCAAGCTAGCCGAATCATCGATTCAATAATCGACCCACACCACAAACATTTATGAAACAGTGATCACAATGGTGTTCAGAAATTCTTCTGTAAGGGCCAGAAATACAACCACTAGCAATCAGCAACAACGAACCTGCTTTAGATGTAACCAACCAGGACATTTTGCTAGGGAATGCACCGCCGAAATTGAGTTTTTAAATTTAAACTCCGACGCAGCCGCTTCCCGGCCCCGAAGCCCGGCTGCCATGGAGGCAACGTGGGAATAAGTGAAAGTGTTAGTGTAGGGATAAACATTTTCGAGTGGAAAAGAATCTCCAGGCCCTGCAATGTTGCTAAGGTAACAATAGCTGAAAAGTTATATTGGGCGCTGATAGATTCTGGAGCTGTTTTATCCCTAGTGAAACCCTCAGTTGCTCAGGGGTTTATACCGTTACAAAATAGTGGAATTAACTTAGTGGATATTCAGGGAAATAGTATTCCCATTTTAGGAATCACGTATTTGCGTGTAGGCATTGGGCCAAGAAGAATTGTGGAACATGAGTTCAAAGTACTTGAATCTGAGAGTTTTCAAACAGATTTAATATTGGGTCTCGATTTTTTGCATAAACATGGAGCAACTATTGATTGGGGAAGAGGAGAAATGGTACTCCTAGGAGAAAAACTACCTCTATATGAAGAGAATTTGGGGAGTTTATATGGGACTTTAAATGGACCACAAGTACAGAATCAGACGCATTCACACACTGCTATCTCCAACGATCATTCATCGTTGCTACCAACAACGAGGGATGTGGGCCTTCAAACGATTGGTAGTCGTTTGGAAGCAATGGAAAAATCAAACTCAGAAAAGCCTGGATGTTCTGAGGGCAAACTTGTATGTTCCGGTGATTTTAAAATGAATTCACGAGCTGCCGAAATGGAAGGCTCCGAAGTCCGGGGAGAATTTTTCGATGAGACTCATTATGTGGAAAATGAGGGAAAATCGTGGAAAATTTTATTAGAGGAAGATTTAATTATACCCCCAAGAAGTGAGGTGATTTGTTTAGCTAGTATAGGTGATTCTTCAAGAGTTACGACTCAGCATGTTGTCATAGAGCCATGTGAAGATTCTCAGCAGGGATTACTAGTTGCGAGAAGTCTCTGTAAAAAGGGCGACAAGGTGCCTGTGAGGCTCATGAATGTATCAGATAAAGATATGCTGGTACAGCGAAGACAAAGGATAGCAGACGCCTTTGAAGTGGATATTGAGAATAAACCTGATGTACGTAAGTACACTATGTAAGAGCAAGCTATTAGAAAAGTAAATTTAGAAAGTACCCAAGTAATATTAAAGCAATTGAACCTGGAAGACGTCAAAAGCGACGACGAAGCCAAACTAAAAAGATTGGTTGTAGAATTTATAGATACTTTCCATTCTCCTGACCAAAAGTTGACTTGTACGACAAAAGTGACACACCGTATCATCACTGAAAACGTACCGCCGATAATAAAGAGGCCATACCGAGTACCGTATCATCGACAACCAATATTGAGAAAGGAAATTCAGAAATTATTGGATGACGGAATTATTGTAGAAAGTCAGTCTCCGTGGAGTTTCCCTGCCATATTGATTGAAAAGCGAAGACATGCAGGTGAAGAGGTGCAATATAGGCTTTGTATAGACTATCGTGTACTCAATGCAAGTACAAAAACAGATTTCTTTCCCCTGCCTAACATTCAAGAAACTATTGACAAATTGGCTAATGCGCAATTGTTTAGTATCATGGATTTAGCATCTGGATATTTTCAAGTACCCTTACACCCTGAAGATAGAGAAAAAAGTGCATTTTCAACTCCAGAGAATCACTATGAGTTTACTAGAATGGCCATGGGATTGAAAAACGCACCTGCTACGTGGAGTCGCTTGATGAACCATATATTTGCGAATCTTACTTACAATGGGGGGTCGAAGTCCTCTCCGCACCTCCACGTGGTGGCTCCTGGACCCCTGACTCTTTTGAGATCGGGTAACCAACCCCCAACAAGAGAGTCGGGGTGACTAACGCGGAAGGCAACAACCCAAGCCAAGGTGGAAGACATCGTGCCGAGGGCTGACTGGCACAGGGTTGTAAAATATGTGTGTCGCAAACGATTCCTTTGGGACACCAGGGGACACCCCATAGTATTAGACCCCTTACCGCGGCATGCGGGGCTCTGCCGCGGCGTACTACCCTTCCCTTGCTAATCGTGGGAACACTATGGACAACCAAAACAAAAACAAACCGCCCACCCGTCAAGGGACGCAATCCGGGGCTCTTGCCCCAAACACAGCGCCCACCCGCGAAGGGAGGCAATCTGGGGCTTCTGCTCCAACCACAGCGCCCACCCGTGAAGGGAGGCGGCCTTCGGCCACGGCCACTCAAAACACCGGCTTGAAGAACCCGCCCACCCCGACCGCAGGGTCGAGTGGAATCGGCAAGCCCAAGACGGTGAACCCTTTCTTCAGGCGTATAGGGACCGGAGAGCGGCCTATCGTCTACTGGAAAAAATGAAGGACATACCCGAGAAGGAGATGTCGGAAAAGCAACTGGCCTCGAGAAGTTGTGGCAAAAGCCGCCGCGCGACACCGGAAAACTGACGCTGAAACTGCAGCTAAACCAGCAGCTAACCGGCAGCGATCGGGAGAGCAGAGCGATCAAAGAGTGAAGAAGCCCAACATGGGACCCTCGCCCAAACGCCCTTACAGCGCGGTCGTAAAAAGCCACCTTGTCAGGGCAGTTATTGACCGAGGCCATCAGGACGGCAACATCACTCCAACAAAATGGATGATGGTCGAGATGGCTCTCCTAAAACAATTTAAGGAGCTCCTCAGAGAAAATCCGGGAGCACCCCCTCAATGCACGGACGCAGGCTGGTTTCAAGGCCGAGTCAAATTAGTATCGTGCGCTGACCAGAGATCTGCAGATCTGTATGAGAAAGCGATCTCAAAAATTGGCGAAGTCTGGCCAGGCTCAAGACTAGAGGCTGTGACGCAGGAGAAGATCCCGCACAGACCAAGGTCAAAACCTGGCTTCCGGCAGAGCCATCAGACCCTGCAGAAATGCTTGAGTTCCTTCAGCTCAGCAACCCTAGCCTCCCAACCCATGACTGGAGGGTGGCAAAGGTCGGCGAAGAGAAAGGAGGAAGACGAGAGGTTGTTGTCATCATAAACAACGAGTCGGCGGCTCCCATCTTGGAGAACAAGGGGGTGGTCCACTATGGACTCGGGTCGGTGAAACTCCTCATCTACAACTCAGACGCCAAAACCACCATACCCCAAGAGGAGAGGATGGCGACGCCTGACGCAGATGAATCCGACGGCGGCAAAAGCGGCGTCTCCGAGGCCGCAAACATGCTGTGCCGTCTCAACGCTGCGGAGGAGGACGAGTTGCTAGGCTCATCCGGCGGAGAAGCTACGGCTGTGGCGGATGAAGGTCCTGCAGATAAATGTCCACCACAGTAAAGCAGCATCAGCTGCACTTCTCCTTCGCCTAGCTAAAACCGGCGAGGAGATCATCTTAGTCCAAGAACCCTGAGTGCATAAACAGCGGGTTTGCGGACTTCAACTGAAAGACTACAACGTCACATACCTGCTGTAAAGAGCCGCCTAGAGCATGTATTCTTGTCAACAAGAAATACAGTTCATTTACCTTACCAAATTTTTGTGACAGGGACAACGTGTGCACTGCGGTGCAACTAGGTCCGGCTAGTATATGGTTCATGTCATCATACATGGCGCATGATACAGAACTTCTTCCACCGAGACCGTTACAAGCAGCCTTATTGGAGGCAGCGAAGACGCGGACACCAGTCGTCATCGGTGCCGATGCGAACGCACACCATACCATATGGGGCAGCACCGACACAAACGAAAGAGGTGAGTCGCTTATAGAATACATCCTAGGCAACAACCTTCAAATATGCAATAGAGGCAATGAGCCGACTTTCATTACATCCGTAAGGCAGGAAGTTCTGGACATAACATTGACCAACGAACATGCTGCCAATCTGATAAGGTCATGGAAAGTATCACAAGACCACTCCATGTCAGATCACCGATACTTGGAATTTGACATGGACGCACCTCGGCCAACAGTTAAACAGTTCCGTAATAAGCGTAACACGGACTGGGCGATATACAAAGAACGCTTCTCTCAGGCTCTACCGGCAGGGATTCCAGACACTCCCACTTCTAGGGCCGAGTTGGATCAGCTGGTAGACAGCCTCACAGATACTTTCAACGAGGCGATGAAGAAAGCATGCCCGGTGAAGACAGTCAGGGGAAAACCCAAACCGGCCTGGTGGTCTTCTGAAATCAGTGACCTCAGGAAACAATGCAGAAAGCTGTTCAACGAAGCTAAGAAGACCAATGAGTGGGGCGCTTATAAAGCCGGTCTGAACAGCTTCAAAAAGCAAATTCGACTCGCAAAATTCAAATCATGGTCTGAATTTTGTTCTAATATCGATAGCACCACAGAAGACAATAGGCTACGAAAAATCATCTCGTCCAACTCAGTGGCGCCAAGCTATCTCAACAAACCTGATGGCACATGGACGACCACGGACGTAGAGACTGTCGAGCTGCTGGTAGACGCACACTTTCCTCGGCAACAGCTAGGTGCGCAATGCGAACCCGCAGATCCTAAAGTCAAACAAAACATTAACCCATCAATCGTCACCTCCAGAAGGATTGAGTGGGCCATCGCACAGTTTCAACCCTATAAATCACCTGGTAAAGATGATATTACACCAGTGGAAATGCAGGTAGTCTCCAAACTGGTGATTCCATGGTTAGAGGTCATATACAAGGCCTGCCTAAGCCTAACTTATGTACCTAATAGATGGAAGGAGGTAAAGGTTGTTTTCATCCCTAAAGGGGGTAAACAATCGCACAGTACCCCCAAAGATTATAGGCCTATAAGCTTATCATCATTTCTACTAAAAACGTTAGAACGATTAGTAGACTCGTATATTAGAGATTCACTGCTAGGGGAGGGAATACTTTCCCAATCCCAACATGCCTACTGCAAGGGGAGGTCAGTAGAAACAGCCCTCCACGAGCTAGTACTGGAAGTTGAAAAGTCTCTAGACTGTAACGAATACTCACTGATAGCCTTCTCAGACATTGAGGGGGCTTTCAATAATATAATCCCCAGTGCTGTTACAGGGGAAATGGAAAGTCTTAGAATCGACAAGCCAATCATTGAATTTATCAGCCACATCCTCTGCAGCAGGAGGATACACGCAGAGATCTCTGGATGCCAAATACAAAGAGAGGTCAGCAGGGGGACTCCGCAGGGTGGAGTGCTTTCACCCCTACTATGGACCCTTACCCTCAACGGCTTTCTCCAGAGAATGGAAAATCTAGGTAAAAAATCTATTAAAGTTGTGGCCTATGCCGATGACATTGCGATCATGGTTTCAGGAAAGTTTCCAGAAACTTTGTCGGATGTCATACAGGGGGCACTAAATGAACTTGAACACTGGTGCAACAAATGCGGCTTAGGGATAAACCCGACCAAAACGGAACTAGTTCTCTTCACAAGGAAGCACAAAATACCCTCTTTTCGTCTTCCCAATATAGGGGGCCAAGAAATAAAACTCTCCCAACGAGCTAGATACCTTGGACTTATCCTTGACCGAAAGTTGTTATGGAGTGAAAATATAGAGGAAAGGGTGAAAAAGGCGACAGTTGCGCTATACACCTGCAGAAGAACCATTGGCAAACAATGGGGGCTGAGACCCAGCATTGTTCATTGGTTATACACGACGGTCGTAAGACCCACACTTATGTATGGATCATTAGTATGGTGGCCAGCCCTATGCAAGGAGGTTAACCGAAAAAGGGTGGGAAAAGTACAGCGACTAGCTGCCGTTCTCACGACGGGGTGTCTTAAGACAACCCCGACAAAAGCCCTCGAAATGATCTTACATCTAACTCCATTAGACCTATATGGAAAGGAGTGCGCAGCCAGCGCTGCTCTCAGACTCAATGCAGTCTCACGATGGCCTAAAGTAAACTACGGCCACTCCAAGATTCTGAAAGAATTTAATCTCACCTTAATAAACACAGACTACACGAAACCCACCCCGATGTTCGACCGCAATTTCACAGTGGACATTCCGTCCAGAGAAAAATGGACGGTGAACCTAGTTATGCCAAATGGGACGCTTTTTTATACAGATGGGTCAAAACTAGAGGGGAGAGTAGGAAGTGGAGTCTTCTCAGAGTCCCCACCTCTCAATCTATCATTTCGGTTGCTGGAATACTGTAGTGTTTTCCAGGCAGAAATGGTAGCTATAAATGAAGCAGCCAAATGGGTACTTCAAAGTGGACTTGAGTCTAAAGCCCGTTTTAGACTATCCTATTTATTGTACGAGATCTTGTACAAAATCTCATACTAATTAAACGCGACAGTGTAAAACAGAAAAGTGACAGAAAATTGGCTGAATTCTTAGATGGTATGGTAAATGTGATAAAAAATAGGACATGTTCTATTTCCAACACATTTTTAAGTCGCGCGCATGCGTAATACAAATTAAATCTAGACATATCACATAACCAAACAAATGTGGTTCAGTGTTAACGGCTTTAGCTTTGTTGTGTTCTAGAGTTTTATTCTTTGTGTACATTGAAATGGCTTCGTGGACCCAAAATCAAATTGAGGCACTAATCGATTCATATGAATTGCATCCATGTTTGTATGCAGTCAAACATAAAGACTATCACAATAAATACAAACGAAATATGGCTCTGGAAGAAATAGTAAAAAAATTGAATATGTTACGCCCTGGCACTACAATACAGGACATTAATAAAAAAATTCAGGGGCTACGCAATACTTATTCCGTGGAAAGGAAAAAAGTTTTGGAGGCAACACGATCTGGAATGGGTGAAGATGAGGTTTGTATAGTACACAAACAACTTTATTTTTGTTTTCTACAATTTTTTGCTTTTTGTGTAGGTATACCATCCTTCCCTCTGGTATTATTCAAAGATGGCATTCCTAAATGATCATCTACAAATAAGAGCATCGAAAAGCACCTTCATCATATCGGATTCACAGCCAAGTTGCAGTAAGCAGGTGCCCCAACCAGAAGAGTTCCAAGGAGAAGATGGAGAAAATTATCTTTTAACTTTAGAAGATATGAATGTAAGTTGATATTTTAAATTTGTAGAACAAGAAAAAGTATAAATTTACGTTTCCATTCTGGTATATTGTAAGTTTAGATTAATGTTTATATGAAAAATTTTCTGTTACAGACCCAGACACTTGCGGATGGAGTGTATGAATGTGATGAAGAGGGAATTTTATCGCCAACATCACATTATGTTAGCCGGCCAACAAGCAGCCAATCCTTAAACTCTAATAGTGATTTAGTGAATGCTTCTGGAAGAGGAAAGAATGGTGGAAGAAAAACAAAACTGCGTACCGAATCTGCCAGCGAAATAGAAGTTTTAAAGACAGTCTCCTCGGGACTTGAAACCATGACATCTGCATTTGCAAATAGGGCTCAACCTAAAACACTCCTGAGGACATAATGGGGCAATTTGTCGCAGCTCAATTAAAACTAATTAATGACAATGCAGTTAAGCAAGATGTACAAATGGAAATTGTTCGGTTATTAGAAATGGCG
Source organism: Ips typographus (assembly GCF_016097725.1). Taxonomy (NCBI): domain Eukaryota; kingdom Metazoa; phylum Arthropoda; class Insecta; order Coleoptera; family Curculionidae; genus Ips; species Ips typographus. The sequence goes on from NC_138433.1 coordinate 7,936,687, forward strand.
ATAAAAAAAGAATGATTACAAATTTTGTTTCTTAATAAATGTTTTAAAATATTACATTTTAACTTTAACTCATACCCAATATGTGAAAAATTATACATTATAAAAGTCCCGCATATTCATTTTGCCAATCTACACTTCCTTGTGAATTAAAATAGGTGCAAAACTTATTTCTAATTGCGGTAGCATCATTGGTACATCTAAGTCCACCTAGAAAAAAAATATGAATTGAAAAAAAAACTTAAAATGTGGTGAAAAATTAGACTCTCACCTTGCTGTGAAATTCCTGGTAATTCACATGTTTCCTCTTGTACTTCACTGTATTTACTGTTATGTCTACATAGAAAATTATGCAAAATACAACATGTTAATGTTATTAATTCAGCCTTTTCTGGACTTAAATTAATCGCATGTTTTAAGATTCTAAATCTATTGACTAATATTCCAAATGCATTTTCTACAGTTCTCCTGGCTCTTGAAAGACGATAATTATAAATTCGTTTTTCCTTTGAAAGTCCTCTTTGAGGGTATGGTTTCATCATTCTTTTTGCCAAAGGAAATGCATCATCAGCAATCATGACATATGGCACCTCAATAGTTGAGCCAGGAAAACATTTATCTTTTGGAAAACTTAGTAATCTTTTATCAATAGCTTTTTTAAGGCTGCTTTCTCTCCACACTCCTCCATCACTTATTCTCCCATTCACACCCACATCGACATATAAAAACTTGTAAGTAGCATCTACCAGTGCAAGTAATACTATACTATGAGTTCCTTTGTAGTTGTAGTAAAAAGAACCTGAGCTTCTTGGGGCCTCAAAACTTACATGCTTGCCATCAACAGCTCCTAAACAAAATGGAAATTGCCAGAGCTTCTCAAAGTCATTGGCAACAACTGTCCATCCTTGGCTATCAGTTGGTAACTAAAAATTACATCAAGAGTGTTATCATATATTATATCTGATAACACAGTGTGATATCTTTTACTTTTATATACTCTTCTTGCATATTTGAAATTATTGCCTTGCACACTTCCGGTATTAAAAGACTAATAGTACTCTCATGGATTCTACTTGAATACATGAGATCCCGAAAAGAATTGCCACTTGCTAAATATCGTAGTGTTATTGCTAACCTGAAAAAAGCCATACTTTTTAAGGAAATATAAAAACAGAAGAATAAAGGTTTTATGTACAAAGCAATCTATTTAATTTTTTCTAATATTTGTCATCATTAAGGGCGGGTTGTAAATGAGCAGTTCAAATATTGAACTCGGTTCAAGCTTGAAATGTCAGCGTGACAGCAATGCAATTTAAATGGAAACTCACCAGTCGATAATTCAGCAGAACTAGGTTCAAACTGCTTTTTTACAACCGGGCCTAACAGAACTTTGGCTTCAGCTTAACCCATTATACAAGTATTTACATTTTACTTGATATATATCAGTGCAACTCATATTAAGTTATAGTATAACATTGTAACATCAATAAAAAAAAATATGACTATAGGGTTATTAAATCAATAGGATTTGTGCATTTCCCATTTACCTGTTTTCAGCAGATATCGGTTCTCTTAAATGGGTTGATTGTTTCTGTATGTCATTTTTAATAAGATCCAGAAGTTTGACAAAACAGGCATTGTCCATTCGTAAAAAGTTCCTATAATGATGAGGATCCTCCAACAATAGTTCATTGTGCAGCAAACTCAGAATTCCTCGACCTGTTTGTCTCCTCGCAAGCCATTTTTCTTGCCACACTTTTCTGGCAGACCTTCTTTGCAAACGCTTTTTAGCAATTCGTCGTTTACAAATTTTTTTAACCACAAAAGTGGACCAACATGCAAATTGGAATATAAAATACGAATCAAGATTATCCATATCAACTTTATATTGTTTTTAAACACAATTTGTGCACTAAGTCCAGAATAAAAACAAATAATAAAGTATTTAACCTCAAAATTCAAAACTTTGAATCTTTAAACTCTGGGCTTAAAACTTCAAAACCGGTTTATAAACAATCATTTATGTCATTTTTCTGTCAAGCGTCACAATAATTCGATCATATCTGAGAGCATTTATGGGATAGTGGAAAACAGAAAAATTGTCAACCCCAGATCAGTCCCATCCCAGAATCATCACAATTGTGTGCCTATTTCTTACACCAGATCTGGTACATGAAATAGGATAGTCTAAAACGGGCTTAATGAAATATCTATTCTAAGTGACAGCCAAGCTGTCATCAAGTCTCTAAACTCGGTCTACCTGACCTCAAAGGCGGCTATACAATGCCGTGAAGCCTTAAATGAGCTGGCGACTAAAGTAAGAGTCAATGTTGTATGGGTACCCGGACACAGGGACATAACAGGCAACTGCATGGCGGACGAATTAGCAAGAGCTGGTACAAAGCTCGCGGCTATATCCGCTAATACTATACCAGGGGCACCTACCGCTGAACGAAGGTCGCTCCTCCGGAAGGAAATACTCCGCCTAACCAACCTTAGGTGGCGGGAGGAGCGTTCTTTCACCTCGTCAAGACAGCTGCACGTATGGGAATCCTAGAACAAAATGACTTCTGCAGAAGCTGTCGAGATGAGGAGGAGGAAGAGATCGAAGGTCCACTTACTCTGTCACTGCCCTGCCCTATCCAGAAAAAGATTTTCTGCTATGGGACAGCCCCTTTTTGACAACCTATCCGATCTTCAGTCGGTTGGCATCAAAAGCCTCATGCAGTTTATTAACAGCAGCTACTGGTTTTCACGATAATGGTGAGGGTGGTAACCACCCCATACGGCATCACAACGGGCCTCTGGCCTATGTGGGTTTCACCCCGGACCACCGTGTTAACCTAACCTAACCTACTTACAATGAGTGCCTCGTATATTTGGATGACATCATTGTATTTAGTCCAGTCAATATTGACGTACATTTAGAGCGCCTACGTCATATATTCGAAAAAATGCGGGAGAGCAATTTAAAATTTAAACCAACTAAATGTAAATTTTTACAACGGGAAGCCGAATACTTGGGACACATTATAAAAGCCGGAGGGTACACTACCCAGCCTGAGAAAACTCGAATTATTGAAAACTATCCTGTGCCAAGGACAGTTAAAGAGGTACGTGCTTTTCTTGGACTATGTGGCTTTTACCGCAAGTTTGTTCCAAATTTTGCCAAGGTTAGTCACCCACTGACTCAGTTGACCAAAAAAAATGAAAAATGGCTTGGGACACAGAACCACCAAATCGCATTTGATACCCTGAAACAAGCTTTGATTAAGCCGCCTATTCTAAAGTACCCAGATATGAATCGTGAATTTATTTTGAACACAGACGCAAGTGCAACTGCAATCGCCGCCATTTTGACGCAAAAATATGATGAAATCGAACATCCTGTATCTTACGCCAGCCGTACGCTAAATACTGCTGAGCAGCGGTATTCGACAATTGAAAAAGAATGCCTGGCTATAGTGTACGCTGTTAAGAAATACCGAATCTACTTAACAGGAACTCATTTTACCATTATGACGGACCATCGGCCACTGAAATATTTATTAAATATTAAGGATCCAAGTTCCAGACTGGCCAAATGGAGTATGTTCCTAATGGAATACAGTTTTACTGTTCAATATAGACCAGGAAAAATGAATGCAAATGTAGATAGCCTTACAAGACTAAGAACAGATGATCCGCCGCCGATTTCAGCGGTATTACATGAAAATGAACTCACACCGATTTATGATGTACATTGGAATAAAGAGGATCTTATTCGCTTGCAGACCGAGGATCATGAACTCAACTGCTTAATAAATAACAGTACGTTGGACGAGGATACAGACTATATAATAATAGATGGACTTCTGCGAAAACGACGTAATTCAAACCAACGAAATGATCCAATCGTTGCGCCAAAATGCATAATCAACGATTTATTGAAAATATACCATATGTCGCTGTATGCAGCTCACCTAGGACAAAAGAAGACGAAGGAAATGTTAGAACGTGAATTTTACTGGAAAAACATGCGAAAAGATATTCAAAGATTTGTCGAATCCTGTCCGTCCTGCCAAATTCAAAAAACCAACCCTCAAGGACCTCCTGAACTTCAAAAAACACCCATTCCAACGCACGTTTGGGGAAGAATATCTTTGGACCTAGTGGGACCTCTAAATCGAACACGCCAAGGAAACAGATACATTCTCACTTGCGTTGACTTTTTGACTAGATACCCAGGGGTGCGTTCACGGTTTTACCCAAACGATCTTCCGGCACATGCCGGGTAACTTTAACGAGTGTTTAGTCGTTCACGGTTGTGTTCGGGAAGGGTGAAAACCGTTCTCAGTCTTGGGTAAATTTCGTCGCGGTAATTAACTTTTTACCTCAAGAAAAACTGCGGTAAATCATGCCCGGCATGTTGACGTTTAATTTGACATTTAAAATTTGTTGTGTAAAAAAAATATTTGTAAGGTTAGAATTAATTTGAATTATAAAAAAGGTACGGAATCTACAACTACTTAGTACTTTTCAGTTTTCATACAAAATAAAATGGAAATTTCTATAAATACACATACCCACAATCTTGTGGTCGACGAACATGGACGTCCAATTTTTAGTGAAGACCAACAAAGCTTGTTGGTGTCTCAGATTGCAGGTAGGTAAATAGAATTTTTCTCCAAGTACATTGATAAATACACGACGTTTATACCTATCAAATTAATTGAATCAATATAAAATAATAGACAAACCTAATATGTTTGTTATTTACAGACAATGCTTTATTATATGTTCCAAAGCATATAGTAGAAAAAGTGTTTGGCACTGTACAATGTCCTCTCGAACTGGATACAATATTAACTTCAGATATCAATAAAAATGTAAGTACAAATAACAATTAGTATTCTCTGGTACATAGGTATAATTTAACACTGATGATTTTTTGCACTTTTAGTGTGAAGAAACAAGTACTTTGGGGACACTTTCTGATACTGAAAAAAAACTTTGGACAAGAAGTGATACAATAAGACTTATATCACTGTACAAAGAACATAAAAGTCTTTTTAAGTCAACAACCATCCGTAATGACAAGGTTTGGAAACTAATATCTGACAAAATAAAAAAACACTCTGCAGAACAGTGAAAAAATAAATTTAAATATTTAAAAAGTAAATACACCAAAAAAAAAGACAACATGTCCATTAGAGCAAGTGGTCAAGATAGTGTATTATTTGAATTCTTTGAAGAGTTGGATAGTATTTTTGCTTCTGAACCCAACATTTCACCAATAACAATAGCCTCTACTTCAAGGGTAATAATAAATGATGGAAAAGTAACAAATGATGATTTGCTAATGGAAGAAGACATAACATCACCAATAAATGAAGAGATACAGTTAGGAGAAAAGGTTTTTGAGGTAACTGAACCAATCTCATCAAGTAGTCCAGCAACAGAGCAAGATGGGATAACAGGACCAAGTAAAATTAGAGGAAAGAAAGAGAAAAAAACTAAAAAAACTCAACTTGCAAAAGAAGTGGAGAAAATGTCTGAGGAAATTAAAAGACTAAGAGAAGACTTGAAAGAAAGAGAAGAAAACAAGCAGATAAGACATAGAGAAGCACTTCAACAAAAAGCAGAAGCAACAGATGCATTTAAAGAATATATAAAGTTTTTAAAAGACAGTAAAAACTAGTAGGTAAGTTGTGTTGAATATGAAAAATATTCATAATGCAGTGTTCTTTGTGTTATATCATCTTATTATTAAATAATGTATTTCTAGTTTTATTAGTGCAGCAGACAATAAACCAAAAAGAATTAGTCATGCATGTTATGTTAAGAATATGTGATAGAATATGTTTTTTTTGTTGCACCTTGTACCTGTGTTTTAGAGATATTTGTTTAATTTGTGTTCATTAGTAATTATTAAGGAAAAATAAAAAAATACTTATTTACATGTTATGCTTGAAATTTTATTTATTAAACAACATTTTAACATTAAATGAGCATTCAGTTTAAAAGCCTGTGGAAACTACATACATAATTAACATACATTTTAGGTGTAAAAATAGGCATTATTCAAATGAACTGATTGAAAACTAAGTTAAATCTCTAAACCATTTGAAATACTATTTCTTAAATCTACAGCTCCTCTGCACAATGGCTCATTTCTGAGTATGTTTTCAGGGTTCTCCATAGGTTGGTATACCTGTCCAACACCAGATGTTTCTTCAAATATACCGGCACACTTATCATTAAACATCAAACAAATATTATGCAACACAGAAGCTGCCAATACAACATTAGGTACCAGTTTTGTTTTTGACATATCTAGATATTTTAGGCGCCTGAATCGTCCAAACAGAAGAGCAAATGCTCTTTCTACTACTTGTCGGGTCTTTGCATGCTTGTTATTGAAGTTTGTTTCTTTTCTGGTAAGATTTCCCCGATCGATATATGGTGGTATACACCATGTCAAAAGTGGATAGGCTTTGTCACCAATAATAAATTCATTTGCGCCAAAATGCTCCTCAACATTCAATGATATGTTTCTATATATATCAGAATTTCTAAAAATTCGTAAATCACCAACTGAGCTAGGAAAGCCAACAAAAACATCTCGAAAAGCCCTGTTGTGATCACAAATAGCTTGCATTGTGATTGCATGAAAACACTTTCTGTTTATATAAACTTCTGGGTTTTCTTGGGGAGCCTTTATAGGGATATAAGTGCCATCGATAGCACCTACTACTCCTGGAATTTTTCCCCATTTAAAGAAATCATCTTTAATAACTTGCCTTTCATTAGAATTAGGCCATTTGATAATTTCTGGAGCTATCTCCACTAATGCTTGAATGACCCTTTCAAAACATTTATGTAAAGTGGATTTAGACATTTCAAACCTACTAGCAATAGATCTGTAATATGATTAGTATATTTTTTGCACTATACCTACTGTCCTAGTAACTTACCTGTAACTGTCTGGTGTACTTAATATCCAAATGACTGGTAAAATTTGTTTTTTAGTCTCCAAACGGTCAGGTCCATAAGACTTATTCTTTAGTGAGTCTGTTAATTTTTTTTCCAACCAGTAAAAAGCTTCTCTAGTAATTCTAAAGTTTTGTTGAAATGCTTGATCACTAAAGTTTTCAATTGTCACACTTATATATTTATCAGTATGCTCAATTGAAGCTTTTTCACTAGCCAATGCCTTTGTATAAGCATTGCAAGCTACAGTGCAAACCTGAATAAATATTTCTTCATCAGAATCAGATGATGTTGAAATTTCATCTTCTATATTTTCTTTAAAAAAACATATAGCAGGATCCATAATATAACTTTTGAAACAAAGTTTTGCAATATTTAGTATAGAAACAAATTACTCAAAAAGACATTCTTTGATATCTTCAAAAATCAAAACATTTCCAACATAACATAACCATAAAATATTTGAATTTGAACGTTTCATTCTAGGCGGTAAAAAATTATCGTTCATAGTTGTCACTTGTCGGGTAAACTTCGTATAACTAATGTCCGATAATCTTTACCTCCCCGGGTAAAACATAGGTAAAACCGTGAACGCACCCCAGAGTGCATACCTCTACCTGATATAAAAGCTGAAACTGTCGCGAGAGCCTTTGTTGAAAATATCATAACTAGACATGGAGCTTTCAGGTAACTATTGACGGACTGTGGAAAGCAATTTATAAGCCACCTCTTTACTAACATTTGCAAAGAACTTGTAATTCACAAACTACGCACAACCCCTTGTCATCTAGCAACCAATGGAATTTTGGAACGATTTCATAAAACGTTGAAGACTACTATCAGTCATTTCGTTAGTAATTTCATGGAAAACTGGGATGAGATTCTGCCTTATGCGTTGATGGCTTATAGGAATCAACCTCATGAAGCTACCAAAGAAAGTGCATTCTTTCTTATGTTTGGACGAGATATAGAACTACCAATTCATTTAACGATTAATGATCACGTACTACGATACGACTTGGACGAAAATTATGCCAGTGAAATGTTAAAGAAAATGCAAATTTCCCATGAACTTGCAAAAGAAAACTTAGCAAAAAGCATTGAAAGCAGATATGCTAAGCATAACGCCAGGAAACTAAAGCGAGAGTTTCAATTAGGCGATTTAGTGTTCATGAAAATTGTAGTTCCGCCTAAAGGGAACTTAGCTGCTAAATTTCAACCAAAATGGAAACCATTATGACGGACCATCGGCCACTGAAATATTTATTAAATATTAAGGATCCAAGTTCCAGACTGGCCAAATGGAGTATGTTCCTAATGGAATACAGTTTTACTGTTCAATATAGACCAGGAAAAATGAATGCAAATGTAGATAGCCTTACAAGACTAAGAACAGATGATCCGCCGCCGATTTCAGCGGTATTACATGAAAATGAACTCACACCGATTTATGATGTACATTGGAATAAAGAGGATCTTATTCGCTTGCAGACCGAGGATCATGAACTCAACTGCTTAATAAATAACAATACGTTGGACGAGGATACAGACTATATAATAATAGATGGACTTCTGCGAAAACGACGTAATTCAAACCAACGGAATGATCCAATCGTTGCGCCAAAATGCATAATCAACGATTTATTGAAAATATACCATATGTCGCTGTATGCAGCTCACCCAGGACAAAAGAAGACGAAGGAAATGTTAGAACGTGAATTTTACTGGAAAAACATGCGAAAAGATATTCAAAGATTTGTCGAATCTTGTCCGTCCTGCCAAATTCAAAAAACTAACCCTCAAGGCCTCCTGAACTTCAAAAAACACCCATTCCAACGCACGTTTGGGGAAGAATATCTTTGGACCTAGTGGGACCTCTAAATCGAACACGCCAAGGAAACAGATACATTCTCACTTGCGTTGACTTTTTGACTAGAAACCCAGAGTGCATACCTCTACCTGATATAAAAGCTGAAACTGTCGCGAGAGCCTTTGTTGAAAATATCATAACTAGACATGAGGCTCCCAGGGAACTATTGACGGAGTGTGGAAAGCAATTTATAGACCACCTCTTTACTAACATTTGCAAAGAACTTGGAATTCACAAACTACGGCCAACCCCTTATCATCCAGCAACCAATGGAATTTTGGAACGATTTCATAAAACGTTGAAGGCTACTATCAGTCATTTCGTTAGTAATTTCATGGAAAACTGGGATGAGATTCTGCCTTATGCGTTGATGGCTTATAGGAATCAACCTCATGAAGCTACCAAAGAAAGTGCATTCTTTCTTATGTTTGGACGACTTTCTTATGTTGTAACATAAAGATTACACTAGGCGCCGTTACCCTAAGTTGCCCCGGTCTCCCCCAGTACAATGTTTGTGTCAGCAATATTGGCGAATTGGGGTCATGATGTGGGTATAAATACTGCACCAAAAGCACGTACAGATTACTGATCTCTGGGTTAGTCTGGGTACGCCTATTGTGCAACTTAACGTGGAGCAGTAGGTGACCAAGTGCCACACCCTAGATCAGCCCTAGCAAAGGAATTAGTGTGGGCGCGCAGCACGAGTTGCCGTTCCAGCTTACCTCCCTTTGTTAGGTTCCTCACGTCTTTGCCGGCTCGGTGAATGCCCTCGGACCTAAGTCTAGGGTTCATTCACCACCGCTAAAGCGTTGCCCCCCGTGTACCTTTACCTAGAAGCCAGATCACGTCATGATCCCCGCCATCTTAGCCATCTGGGGGTAAGATAATTTGCTAGTCAATAAGGCATAACTTAATTAAATAAAGTGGGTTACCTGTGGAAACCTGAGTATTCTTCCCCCTCAACCAACCCTTAACGTGACAATATGGAACTACCAATTCATTTAACGATTAATGATCACGATACTACGATACGACTTGGACGAAAATTATGCCAGTGAAATGTTAAAGAAAATGCAAATTTCCCATAAACTTGCAAAAGAAAACTTAGCAAAAAGCATTGAAAGCAGATATGCTAAGCATAACGCCAGAAAACTAAAGCGAGAGTTTCAATTAGGCGATTTAGTGTTCATGAAAATTGTAGTTCCGCCTAAGGGGAACTTAGCTGCTAAATTTCAACCAAAATGGAAAGGGCCTTTCCGCATAATAGAAAAGAAGGGTCCTGTTACATTTAAAATAAAAGAACTTTCTGGACGAACTGAGCACATGATACATGCAGAACGCCTAAAGCCCTATAAGAATACATGGGATTGTGTAGAAGAGAACAAAAATGAACCAGACTCAACCAAGGATCCAATTGTAGACAACGAGAAGGTCCAGGATGAAGTGGATGAGTTTTTACTATATGGAGATGAAAGAAGATCCAGAAGGGTGCAACAAGATGAAAGTGATACTGATGAGGACACTGATACTGATACCATTATTGAAATAAGTGACGATGGAAGTGACGTTTCCACGTATAAAACCGACTTAGATATTAGTCAGTCACAAAAATGTGGTTGTTACTGCGGGAGTTAAAATAACTCTAAAAGATTATAGAACTCGTGTCGATCTAGAAAATAATGAAATTAAGGTGAGAGATGGGTTGACATGTCCATTCAAAGTAGGTTACTGTATGGACTACGATACAGGCGAAACAACTTGGGAACAGATTGCAGAACCGGAGTGTAATCGGTTCAATGTCCTGTATGAAGGTCAGGCTACCTTCATTACCGAAAGATAGATATTAAGCTAGAAGATATTCGTTCTCAAACTTGTCCGGAAGACTACCTTGTGCGGTTATGCAATTTGGGAGAGTGAACATCCACGACTAATGGTTGCTCCCAAAGTTAATCCGTTCGCGACCACACCTTGGGAAAATTCGGAGCAATCCAACGAAGCAGATTTGATTACTTATGTCAATACGAAGTTCCTATATGTCGAGCAATCTTTCAAGCGAACCATAGATTCAATGTTCACCCAGACTATATACCGACCCTATATCTTTTAACTCCTAATGTTGTGGCGACCTTATTCCAAAACCAATTGGGATATGTTGCCAAAGTAGCTGGAGAGGTTTTATATGTTCAGCCGCAAGAATTGAAAGCTGACGAAGAACCATATCAATTCGAAAGCATTAAAAATTTAGGCTCGGGCGGCATCTATACTGACACAGAAATTCATCGAGCTCAGGACGCCATGATGTTCAACATGGAGAGACCAGCCCTGAATAATATATTGTTTCGGAAAATGGCCGGACAACCGATAGATTCACACGGTTTTACGACCTTATCGTTGTTTGATGCTAAGGAAATGGAAAAAATCGCATCACCCACCTTACAGAGACTGTGTGGGTGGTTTACAATGCAGTTTAGGATGCAGTTTCCACATGCTTGCTTCATTTTGGGATACTCTAACTCTATTTGTATTGCAACGGAAAGAAAAACCCAGCAAGGATGTGTCGACAAACTCTAAGCCTCCACAAACAGACCGAAAATTAAGCGCAAGCGCTCCCCGTGAAAGCAAGGAGTATGAAAACCAAGAATCGGTTAAAATATTAAATAATTCCACGCAGGCTGAAACTACATATTTCCAAGTGCGAGAAGAGCTTTCCGAAGTCCGGCAATTAGAAAATATTGACGATGCAAGTTGCGACTTTTTTGTTCGTAAACAAAGTGAACAAAACAGGAAATAAAGGTGCCATAAAACCGCCTTTAATCTGTACAGTTAAATTAACCTTTTTGAACTCAACATACTTAAACAAATTTTGTCGAGGAACTCACATTCCTCAACCGACCCTGGCCACGAAAAGGAATTTGAAAAGTCCTCAGATTCCTAGTCTATACCACGGATGATGCTTAAAATGACGTAAACTTTAAGTCCATATAAGAAGCAACAATTATGGGGGGTAGCCAGTGTATAATCCTGCCGGTTGTGTTACCAAATTCAAAGTTACTCTAGTTCTTACTTGGCGAAAAAAAAAAGAGTTAACAAACAGTGATGGAGTACATAGTAGTATTTCTCTATGTCCGATTAGTACGGGACAAAGGTAGCAAATTTATGTTGTACCGGATGGCTCTTTACCACCTATGGGAACTGGCGACTCTCTACCGACCCCGAGTGACTCAACCCTTGGAAATAACCCGGGCTCTGTTAAATTTATGGACGGAAGTGATCCACTTGGAGTTCCAATTGTTGAGAACAGACCACGCCCGACCATGTGACTGCCTTCTGCGTCCCTCCTCCACCGAATATGTTTACACCGTCGCAATTCTGGAACGCATGGGGCAATGTCATGATTGAAGGTTGCGCCTGTCCCGTTTGCGCCATCCGGCGATGTAGCCCAGCTGAACCCCCACAACCGCACTTAAGACCCCAAACTCACCCTCATGAAGTCGCAGCCGGATCACTATTGCCGCCGCCGATGCAACCCATGGTACCACCAACCCACCAGGATCCAGTTGGCCAAACAAGGCAAACGCGAGTTCTTAGGCCAATCGCTAGCGGACCCTACCCAGTTTTGGAGGCAGACCTTTTGCCTGGAAGCCAAACGGGGGTACGCATACGACGGGCCTATGATCCAAACCAGCCAGGAACATCCCGAGAGTGACCGGTTGGTAATTAAAGTCGGTACGTTAGTTTATTCTTTATTTTTTTATTTTTCGTTTTGAGTGCCGCATAATTATTTACCTTTTCAATTGTTTATGAGAGTAATCATGGAACATTATTTTATTGTTACTAGATTTTATTCAGTAATCGTAGGATAGGATTTATACGTGCATAGTAGACTTAAAAATATTTTATTGTGACTGGCACGCGTAAGCGATTGTTGTTAGACCTTCTGGACAGATTTGCTTATTCGACAAGGTTTTCATACATTGCCTTAGGTCAAGTGCGATGTGAATGACTCGGATTTACGCTGAACATATGATTCGGAGTAGTTCAAACGTTTACAAAGTAAATATAATTCATATTATTTTATTTTATATATTTTATATTTGCTTTGTCCTACAGGGATGGGTGGGATGTGATGCCCCGGGAAAATATTAGCAATTTTATTTTTACCATATTTATTTTTCAAAGTCAAAATTGTAATCAAAATTAAATTAGAACTTACGGAATTAGTTTGAGGCACATCTGAACACTACTTGACACAACACTTAAATGAAAGACTAGTTTGAAAGAAAAATCTGACTTCAAATCCTAAGCCAAACCTCTAAGAGATTTAATTGGCCAGCGTCGTTAATCCAGAAGCGGGGATATATTTCTATTAGTAGGTGTTTATAAGGCAAGGAATTTTTCCAAGTCATACTGTCGCCACAAATTCTCACCTTTTTGACCCCAAGCAAAAATGATTTATTGCCTGCAGCTGCAGGAAAAAAATTATTATTATTTATTGCACTCGGCGACATGTTTTTGAAATTCCACCTTTTGACCTGTCGCATTCCTGCTCACAGAATGATGTAAATTTCGTAGTATAAATATTCACACCATTTTGGCAAACGGTCAGTCAGAAACGGACAGTCAAAACTGAAACGTCGTCAAGTCAAAGACAAGTGTGAAAAGTCCAAAAAAGACCTAATGGGGTCAAGTTCTAGTCATGTTCAGTAGTGCAAAATAAGTTCTACCAAAATTCTTCAGTGTGCAAGATTTGTGAAACTAAGGTGTTTGGAAAACCCTCCAAAATTCTCGTAAATAAACCACGTAGCCGCTTGACCTAAAGCCTGTCGCTTCAACTCAACACAACATGTCCAGAAGGTACGTTAAAGCCAGAATTGCTAACTAGACCTAAGTCTTTGGTACCAAACCGTACCTAGCTGAGTAATTATCTATGTTTTTGGAATCTGAATAAATGTTTGAACCAAGATTGGTGGTTGTGTCATTTAGGGTATAGCGCTTGCCCCTCGAACCCCAAAAATAAGCTTGTAAGCCCCAAAATTGGAAGAAGGCATTTTTGGGCCATTACCCTGTATCTTTTTTAATACAGTGTGACCCATTTAGAATGGGTTTCCATTCCACCACCCCTATAAAATTTTAGGTTATTAACCGATTTCAATGATTTTTTTTTTCAGTTTTCAGGTCATATTACGATACATTTTCTTGATAGAAAATGGAGAAATTTTATTAGCAATTTTTTTATTGAAAAAATTACTACGCCACTGGATCTATAGTGCTTTCAAATAGCTGTGACCAAAATTTCATGAAAATCCATTCATTAATAACAAAGTTATGACAAATTAAAATTCAAAAATCCTCCAAGCTAACGGTCACAAAAGAACACCCTGCATCAACTGTTGCCATAGAAATGGTGTTACTATTTACTTGTTTATTATTAATTATTAATTGATTAATTTCTAAAAAAAATAAAAAAAAAATAAAAAAAAAAAAAATCAAAAAAAAAAAACAAAAAAAAAAAATTTTGGTCACAGCTATTTGAAAGCACTATAGATCCAGTGGCGTAGTAATTTTTTTAATAAAAAAATCGGTAATAAAATTCTCCATTTTCTATCAGAAAAAGTATCGTAATATGACCTGAAAACTGAAATAAATATTTAAAATTTTCTCCCGTAATCGACATTTCATTCCTAATTATTTCAAAAAAAAAATCATTGAAATCGGTTAATAACCTAAAATTTTGTAGGGGTGTTTCCATTCTAAATGGGTCACACTGTACTAACTTTCGGCATAGGACAATTTAGCTAAATCGTATTATTTTGATGTCAAGAATATGCTGTAGCTCTATGTCCACCCTGTATGACGTAGGGTTGCCATACGTCCGTTTTTCCAACGGACAGTCCGTTATTTCAGAGTGTCCGTTTTGTCCGGTCCGCGTTATGTCACGTGTGTCCGTTTATTAATCATACATAAATCGACATACTCGTCGATTTCAACTGCACAATACTGCATAAGAAAATCGAAATCTTTTGTTTTTTGAGCCTAGTTCGACAAGCTGAAGTGAGATGTTCGGTGTGTGGCATTGATGTTCGGAGCGCTCGAAATTCTTTACCGAGCTCTACTTAATTCGGTGAATCACCAAAGCCTTGACCTTAAACATTTTTGTCTGGACTGGGTTTCAATCAGCGTTGAGCGTTCACAGTTCACACATAGCTGTTTTTCGTGATATCACCATAAGTTAGTAGTGTTTGTATCCCAAAAAAAACTAGTAAGTATAAATGTGTTACATAATAAAATTGTAAATGATTTAAATGTCTTATGGCCAAATTCGGTTTGTAATTACGGATCGGAACCCGTAATGATTTAAGTCAAAGACTAATAAGTATTTTATTTTAATAGGTACGGGCAAACAGTGCGAATTTCCACCTGAATTGAAGGGTGACTTTTCCTTTATCAAAAAAGGAAAAGTAGATCATAACGTAAAATGTGCCAAATGTAACATCAAATTTTCAATTGCTTATGGAGGTCGACGAGATGTATTGGAGCACACAAATACTAAAAAACATAAAAGCATTGTTAATGCATCACTTATAATTTTCAAGAAAATTGAACCCACGGACCAGGACTTAGCTTGTGTTGCAAAAAAAGCAGTTTTCTCCTACCACACAGCGCGTCATGACTTTAGTTTCAACTCAACTACATGTACGTCAAAACGGATTAATAATTTATATGACCAGAAATTTTGTATTGCTATAACAAAATTGGAAGCTATTATAGTTAATATTATTGTACCTGACATTTTTGAAAGTGTAATACAGAAATTACAACAAGTAAACTTTATCACAGTAATAATAGACGCATCTAACAGGTTACATAAAAAATTGGTACCAATTCTTGTACGCTTCTTTTATAAAAATTAAATTGAAACAAAACTGTTAGAATTTCAGGAGTTGCCAGGGGAAACATCAGTTATTTTAAGTGAACATATTTTTAAAGCCCTAGAGAAATACAAATTAACACAAAAGGTAATTTGTTTCTGTGCCCTCAATACTAACTTTGGTGGCGTAAAACACAAGGGCACAGAAAACATATTCACTAAACTACAAAGCAAAATGCACCGACCTTTAAAATAGGTATTGGATGAACAGCCCATATAGTGCATAACTGTGTGCATTCTGTGGTTAACAAATTGCCTGCTTTAGATATAGAGTGTGTAATTGTAAAAATATTTAAATATTTCCTTATTTTGACAGTAAGAACTGAGAAGTTAAAAGAATTTTGTGAATTGGCTGAGGTAGAATACAAGAAAGTCCTTAGTCATTCCAGCACAAGATTTCTCAGCTTGTTGCCTGCAATTCAAAGAGTTGAACTGAAATATGAAAGTTTTCCGGGTTTATAAGCCGTGGTCCAATGGAATTTCTTCCTGAGGACTTTTTGTTGTCATTGTATCGATCCCATATGTAAGATCTAGAAAATGGACACTTAGAGTAATCTCCCATGCATTTGACGTTGTACTTGTTAACTCTTGGCTACAGTATAGGAAAAAAGCCGAATCTTTGGGTATAAGAAGCAAAACTTATGATCTATTTCAGTTTCGTCATGAAGTTGCCAAAAAACTTGTATATTACGCAAAGTCATCCCAACGAGGTAGGCCAAGCTTACAAAACGGCATTGAAGAACCTTCTCCAAAACGGCAAAAAGTTGAAACTAAACCAGTAAAAGAAAAAAGACTAGATGGAGTTGATCATTATCTATTATATGATGACCAACCCAATAATACCAGGTGCAAGTTACCAGGCTGTTCATCAAAAACACATGTTTATCGTGTAAAACGTGAAGTACATTTGTGCTGCTTTAATGGTAATAAATGGGCATTCTGGATAGTTCTTAGAAAACACACGTGATTAGCATTGATTCTTCGATATAAATAGGAGCTGAGCAGACACAAAAAGTTAAATTTGCTGTAAGATGTTAATCAGTTGGAAAATAAATTGTACGTTTGATAGATATGATTGACTGATTGCTGGTCCTTGTTCACTCCCAATGTCAACTTCTGCACAGTTACTCAGTTCGCCATGCGTAGATTGACATTTAAAGGAATGACAATGTTTCTAATACTTCAGCATTTGGTTGGAAATTAAATAAAAAGTATTCGGCCAGATATTGTGGATATAACAATGCTGCATATGGCATAACAACAAATCGAAATAGCAAATAAAACTACACACAACCCGCGCCCCAATCTTTAGTTTATTATTAAAATAAATAAGAATTCGAAGATTGGCCTGGATGACTTTTTTTTGCTTCTCGCTTCACCGGGAGAATATCTGAAACAAAAAAAATAATATTACCACGAGAATATAAGAAATGTCAAGTTTTACCCTCGGTATCAACCAATGTTAGCTGAAGCTTCATTTGATATTGTAGCATAAAATCAGTATAAAAATTCATTAAATATTGAGTGGTAATCTAGCACCCAGGTATGAAAACGTATGAAAATTATATGAAAAGTTGCGAAGAAGGTATTTACCATACACATCTGTACGCATATTTTCGTATACGTAACTTAACGTATAATGTCAGAAATTTACTGACTCTTTAAAAAATAGGTTTTATGCAAAACACGTATTTGTCAGCACACGAGAAAACCCACCAGTTAAAAACAGCGCACGGAAAATAGGCACTTTCTAGCGTCCTCACGAAAAAGGTACAATTTTTCAATAACGAATTAACCAAAAAAAAGATAGTTTTCAGACTAGTAAGTATAATGAAAAAAACCTTTCCTACGCAGGTGCGGTAAATGCACTTTTCCACACAAGGAAAAGAGTACTTCCCGCACCGGATGCGGTAAAGTTATTTTCCCGCATTGTAAAATAATTTACAAAAAATGTAAAATTTTAAAGGTAATATGTGTAGAGTGAAAATACCCACTTGCACCAATCTATTTATTAGATGTTCAAAGCAAATAAAAAAAATACTGCGGAAAAGTAACTAAATAAGTAAAAGTAATTTCTTCCTATTCTAACTTTGTTCATAATTCCCCAAACACATATCAGGCACAACAACATGAATTAACGCGAACGGTTTGCATTCCATCACCCTCTCCAAACTCTCAATCATCCCAAACCGGATCACAAAGTTCTGACAGATATTCTCCTCACAATTCTGTTCCATCTCGTCCATCTTCCTCGCCATTTGAGTTTTTCCAAGAATTCCCTAGTTTCCCATAAAAATTTCACACTGTGCATGCACTTTTAGTTACTTTTACTCATATCGGTACAATGATACATATCTTCTTCAATATACTTTACAATAATTCTATTTATTCTTTATTTCTTACCTTAATGTATTCCTTCAGTTCTTCTATAAGTGCCCTGCAGACTTCGGGAATAATGGTAGAGATTGCTTGCTTGGATATTCTGAAAAGGTACTGTAAACTACTGAAAGAATCTCCTGTTGCCAAAAATCGCAAAGTTACAGCCAATCTAAAATTGTTTTATTGATATTACAACTTGTATTCCTTTTGTTTTTGACACCACTATATATTTACCGATCTTGAGCCGAAATTGGTTGTCTTAACCACGTTTCCTGCTTCGAAATTTTCGGTCCAATCTTTAGAAGAAGGTTTTCGAAGTCAGTTGGAGTCATTCGCGTAAAGTTTTTATAATGTCCGCTAATATGTTGAAACTTTAAATCGTTCATTAATCCATGACCAACCTGCTTTTCGTAAAACTTGGTTCGCCACCATCTTCGTTTCTTTTTTTCATTCTGCATATCTACCAACATTGCACTACCGCACAACAGAACCGAAATCGCAACTTGCTCCTCTGGGTAAGACATATATGTGGATAAATCAACTTCTAAATGGAAAATAAACTCCTTGTGTCGTCGAAGTTTTGCAATTGTAAAAAGCGCGCGAGAGTCTCGCGAGGTGCTCTTTAGTCAAAAGTATCGTACGAAGCTCGTCACGAGCGCGTCACGAGCGCGTCTCGCGCGCGTCTCGCTAAGTCTGTACGCACCTTAAGGAAAGTTTGTCTGAACATTTATTTTCATTTTGCATAGTATTTTAGTTACGGTAATTTAAACCACCAACTTTGGAATCACCCTGTATAATAACTTATGATTTGCTTGATAAATAACAAAATAATTCAATAAAAACTATTTTTACTTTAGTTATTGGCTTTGAGTGTTAATGGGCCGTTTTATAAAATGTCATTATTTGACAGTACTTGTCAAACACGATAATACGGACGATCATTAGATCAAGTCAATCATAGTTAAAAATGTATCTAGAAAAGACACCCCCGCACAAAATGTTATTATTATACAACATTGCTGAACTATTTAGGTTAATCAGAAAATAAGATTTGTTAGCATTATCTCTAACTTAAACAGCTCATTTATGTTTCCAAGAGAAAGATCATCATTTTAGGACCCCCCTTTTTTTATTCACGAAAAGAACAATTAAGCTCTTCGAGGGTATAAACACGGTTTAAGTGTGTTAACGTGTACACCTTTGTGACTAAGTAAGTATTGCTCGAATCAGATGAGAAAAGGCCACCGCATCATCCATGACGCAGTTTTTAAAACTATTTCTCTCTCCTTCTACAGTTGCCGTCGCATTAAATATAATCAGAGGCGTCCTATTAAAATATTCCCGAAAATAAATTGTTAAGCGGTCAAAAAGCCACTTGGCAACGTAGTACGGTTTTTACTTGGACACAATTAAAACAGATGCGGCAGCGGCCAGGGACAGATGGACCTTTTTATATGCTTTTACTAGCCGGCACTCTAAACGGTGTTGCCAAGTTTAAAAAAATGTAGTGGCGAACAGGGAGACTTAGGGGGTTAGGTTAGGTTCCGTTTTAGTCTGGTGTTTTGGTTGTATTGTTGATGGTCGCAGTTGAAGTTCACACAGTGTTATGAATGAAAAACGTTATTTTGTCATAATGTCTTCCAAAAAGGTTGGAAGGAAAGGTGTTATCATACACAGCCAAGGCCGTGAAATCGTCAGTAACGTCTTACAATTTATGAAGAAAGAAGCAGAAGGAGTTTCCATTCCTTTGAAAAACTTTTTGTCTTTTATTTTCTTTATTAAAAACGAAGAAAACGTTTCATTTTACTGATAAAATAATAGCACACCACTGACTGGCTGCAACAACTTGGAAAGTAACGAGAGCAGCAATATTTAAAGCGAGACGTACAGAGATCGTGACATCATCGTTTGATGACGCCTGTGGCCTTTTCTTAGCTGATTCGAGCTCTACTATCAAGTAATCTTCATAAAACGTCTCATTAACTCAAAGCTAACTAAGGTAAAATTAGGTTTTTTTAAATTATTTTGTTATTTATGAAGCAAATCATAAGTTATTATACATCACTAAAATCAGAATAAAACGTACTATTTGGTGGGCTAAAAATCCAATATGGCGCCCATAAGAATAAAGAAAGTTGATGATGGCTGCCAAAAAACGAAACGTCGTGTGGCAAAATTGGATCCAACATCGAATAGCTGGAAAAAAGTGGCAATGCAAAGATACTTTTAGTTTTGGGACATCTTTTCAAATAAGGTTAGTAATAAATAAAAACAAAAAATCTATTTTTCAGTTTTTTTCAGATATCTTCGGAAGTACTCGGAAAATCGAAATTTTTAAAACGGCATTTGATTGAGCTTTACTTTGCGCAACTTTGCCTCAATTTAAACTTTCTTGTATCTCTTATAGTTTCCGAGATCCCAATGGTGAGGGTCGAATTTGAATTACCTTGTATATATATATATACCAGGTGTCCAAGAGCACCCTGGAGATAGGAGATTAACATGGGAAAATGGTTTTGATTTTTTTGCCCCTGTACGGTTCATTTAATGGAAAAACGCTTTAGGTAAAAGTTGTAGAGCACATTTTCGGCTATCTACTTGTAATTTTTTCAATACCGTAGATTTGACCATTAAGACAAAAAACGGATCTAAAATTCGGAAATTTTAAATCTCGCGCCAAGCGGTCGTTAAGGAAAGTTTATATCCGGTCGTGCTACCAACCTTTCAAAATCATAACAAATCGTTGTCAGTCATTCTGTAATCAAAACATTCAAAACAAGTTTATTTAGTAATAATTTTGAGTTACTACCCACATACTGCGAAGAAAATACAAATAAATCATGATAAAAACACTTTATCAGGAGCCACAGTCCAAAAATCTGGTAAGTTGCGTTCATAACCTCATTCAATGTCTCTACTAAACTTATTTACTTGGTAGCAAAATTCTTTAAGAAAACACTGGTTTTGCTTGCAAATATTTAATGAGGATGACCGAATCACCTATCTCAAGCCTCTTCATAACACTATCAAACGATTTAAAGTGATAAAAACAATGGACTAGGAAGGCCTGCAGATGTTTGAAGATAAGTTGCTTTACTATACAGGGACCACAAAAGAGGGTAAATACTTCCCTCAAAAGTGGTGCAATTTAGTGACCTATGTGACTGATAGTTTTATTGTATCCTTCTGTTTTGTAGTGTTATCAACACACCATAGTGTTTAAGTGGTTTTACATTGTATGATGTTAATAAAAAGGCATTTTTTATAACTGATTGTCAATGTTTTTTCCCATCTCTACAGGGTAAGGTAAGTACTGATATTTAATTAGCTCCATTAGTTAACTTGAACATCATTCACCTACAAGAATACTTGTAAAATGTCTACTAACCAAACATAGTTTATTTGCAAGTAAAGTGTAACTCGAGTTCACATTTGATTAGTAAAGGTATGTCCTGTGAAATGGTGTATTGAATTAGAAGCAAATTGTTTCTCTTTAGAGACTTTCAATCACTACATTTCACCTACCTTTGCTAATTTGGAACTCCACTATTATCCAAACAAACATTAGGTTAGTAAGACAAAGTTGTTTTTAGCATAGCTTGTATGGTGACAGGTTCACCCACTCACACTCAATCTGTGGAACAATCACTGTTTATGTGGTAAGACCAGTTTTCTTTGCCATCTATTATACCTAAGCTTTTCACTTGAAGAAAATGTATACTGTACCTTGAACTGTGAATAAATAATTAATACAAACGTTCAGTGTACAAATTTTTATTTGGAACAATCGAGTGTGTGGAAAAAAGAACACAATTATAATGTTAATACTTAAACCTAGAATAGAACAGCTCATGTAGATAGCTCAATTGAAAAGTTGGTTTTTGACAATACCTACCCATATACAAAAAGTTTTGTCACCTGACTGATAATTTGACTGTGTAAGTCCATATTCTCTTCTTAGAAGGGGTTTCTCAGAGGTTTTATAGCCAGTTTAAGATTATTCACATTTCACAGGCACATCAAATTTTGAGATTTAAGTCAGATATCAACACTGAATCATTTTAAGTTTTAGTTGCAACACTGATGAAGACCACCACTTTTGAAGGAAGTATTTGGCCCCTTTGTTGTTGTCCCTGTATAGTAGGAAACTTATCTTCAAAGATCTGCCTTCATTGTCCACTGTTTTCATTACTTTAAATCGTTTGGTAGTGTTATGAAGAGGCTTGAGATAGGTGATTCGGTCATCCTCATTAAATAATAATAATAATAATAATAATCTTTATTTAGCACATGGCTACATAAGAAACATATGGCATAAGTAGTGAGAAAATAAAAACTGCAAAACTTAAAATAACAGACTAAAAACACTAAAACTATTTAAAACAAAATATTGTAAAAATTTAAAGTTACATTTATAAAACTGTATATGAAAACAAAACTAGTAAACTAACACTAATTACAAAGACCTTACATGCGCTTTAACTAACTTTTTAAAAACATTCAGGTCCCTGCAGTCCTTGACACTCTTTGGCAACATGTTAAAATTATTCACACCCCTATGCAAGACAGAGTTAAGCATTAGATTCGTATTACACTTATCCAGTAATACAAAGTCATCACAGTTCATGTATATCCTTAAAAGCTACAAACCTATCACAGATATATGAAGGCAACATCTTGTTTTTTAGTTTAAAAATAAACACATACGAACTAACTAAAATATTTTCTTTCACAGATAACAGATTTGAGACATTAAGCATGGTAGCAATTGGTGTATATCTATTACATTTCAGTACCGTTCGCATGGCTCTGTTTTGGACTATCTGTATTTGGTCAATTTTGCATGCCGGCAAACCATACAACAATGTGGAACAAAAAGAAAGATGAGGTGCAGCTATGCTGTTGTACAGTAACAATTTAGTTCCCATTGACAGCTGGTCTCCTATTCTGGATATAAAACTAACTTTTTTTGAGAACTTCCTAGTAATATACTCTGCATGCCAACAGAAATTCAAATTTGCATCCAAAATAACCCCTAAATATTTTATATAACTTTCGTGCTTAATTTGATCATTATTGATAACTATATTTATTTCCTCTATATTGACATCATTCAAGCTGTGTTTCTTTCCAAATAAGCAGAACTTGGATTTCGAAGTATTTATGCATAATTTGTTAATGCAAAGAAACTCGAAGATTTTTTCCAAATTACGATTGATAGTTTGCTGCATACCTTCCAGATTTCTCCCAGCTAAGTAAATCATAGTATCATCCGCAAACAACTCTACACTACACCCGTCTATGACACGCACAAGATCGTTAATATATAACAAAAACAACAGAGGACCCAACACTGTACCCTGAGGAACACCATGCCGAACATACAGAGACTCTGAAACACAATTTTTAAATTTAACTTCTGTTGCCTGTTGCTCAAATATGACTTAAACCAACTCAAAACATTGTCTTTAAGACCCATACAGCTCAGTTTCTGCAATAAGATATTCCGATCCACCGTTTCAAAAGCCCTTTTAAAATCTAAAAACACTGCTATTACGTAATTACCCCTATCCATCTCCTTTTTAAAAATATCACAAGTATTGACTATTACAGTTCCACATGAGTGCTCCTCACGGAAAGCGGATTGATTGACAACTAAAATATTATTGTCATCACAATATTTACATAATTGCTCTTTAACTGTTATTTCCAAGACTTTTTCATAAATTTCAACTGTATTTATTGGCCTAAACTCCTTATAATTCTTTGTATTGAGTATTTTCGCAACAGGAATGACAATTGATTCTTTCCATTTAACCGGAAACTGCCCCGTTGAGAGGGATGCATTTACTACATTTAACAAACGATTACCCACCACATTTGTTTTCCTTAATATTCGTATTTTGAAATCCATAGAACTTTTATCCAAATGATTTTGATTTATAACTCGCTCAATAATATCATGTTCAGGTACATTATATTCACACTCATTTATTGCCACCACTTTTATTCTGTGCTCGTGCTTCCTCGGGGTATCAACTTCATAATCGCCTCCAAGTTTAGCCTGAATTTCTGCCTGGACATTAGATATTTCTTTTTCATTTCCGCAATTCAGTATCAAACTTCCGTTTTTTGTTGCACGACCAATTGAAACCCCAACTCCAAGATCTCCTGGATTTACTTTTTCTTGCAAGTCTTTTTTTATGCTAGCTACATTTTTTTGCTCTCCTTTCTGTTTGATTAATAATATTTTGCTGTTGTTCGGCTGATCTCGGGTCACTGTAGCATAGGATAGTTTACCTGAATTAACCGAAGAACCGACCGAAACCGTGTTGCTTACTTGGGTTTCTTTTAATACAGCAATTTCCCTTTTAAGAGCACGATTTTCCGCCAATAATTGGTCTACTTTTTGATGCAGGTCTGTAGTGCTTTTCAGTAATATCCCTAGCGTTTCATTTATACCATCAAACATACCCTGGTCAACACCATCGTCCATCCTACTCCTCTTTCTCGCCCTTCCCGGAACATTTTCTAACTTATCACAACATTGCTTGCACTTCCAAGTCGTCTTTTTCATACGGAAGCCCCTAAAGTCAACACTTTCACACTTGCCGTGATAAAAATTTTCACAGGTTGTACACTGTACGACAGTTTTAATATCTTGAAACAAAGACTTACATTTGTAGCAGTTTCTTCCGGCTTCACCAGGATCTTCCTCTTCAGTGTTGACGTCCATCTCTGTGAACTCGTTGGCCTGTTTGCCTTTTTTAGGCTCGATGTACTTGAATTATCTTTTATTGCTCTCGTTTTAACTCTGATTTTCGAGTAAATGAAATGTTGAAAGTTTTTCAATTGCGTTCAGGTGTATTACACGCAACAAACAATAAGGGCACTGCAAAAATCACAATTTTACACTCAATTTTTGACTTATAAAATACGGAAAACAGCACAGACATCCAATACACGACCATATATCGACCGTGCGACGAGACGATATTTGCAAGCAAAACCAGTGTTTTCTTAAAGAATTTTGCTACAAAGTAAATAAGTTTAGTAGAGACATTGAATGAGGTTATGAATACCAGATTTTTGGGCTGTGGCTACTGATAAAGTGTTTTTATCACGATTTATTTGTATTTTCTTCGCAGTATGTGGGTAGTAACTCAAAATTATTACTAAATAAACTTGTTTTGAATGTTTTGATTAAAGAATGACTGACAACGATTTGTTATGATTTTGAAAGGTTGGTAGCACGACCGGATATAAGCTTTCCTTAACGACCGCTTGGCGGGAGATTTAAAATTTCCGAATTTTAGATCCGTTTTTCGTCTTAATGGTCAAATCTACGGTATTAAAAAAATTACAAGTTGATAGCCGAAAATGTGCACTACAACTTTTATCTAAAGCGTTTTTCCATTAAATGAACCGTACAGGCGCAAAAAAATCAAAACCGTTTTCCCATGTTAATCTCCTATGTCCAGGGTGCTCTTGGTATATACCAGGTGTCCAAGAGCACCCTGGATATAGGAGATTAACATGGCTAAACGGTTTTGATTTTTTTGCGCCTGTACGGTTGATTTGATTGAAAAATCTTATTAATGAAAGTTGTAGTACCTATCACGGACTAGTTTTCTGTATTTTTTTCAGATCTCTAACTTGAGCCCTTTCGTCGTAAAACACGAACAAAAATGCGAAAATTTTAACTTTTTACCTGCACTGTATAAGCGGTTGTCCAGCAACCGTACCAGTAACAATGACCTGACACCCGTTAGCGTAAAAAAGCCTTGCCTATAATTTGTTCAAAAATTTGTTCAGTTTATAAACTAAAATTTTCGTATTTTCAGGAACTTTTAGTGTCTTTCAACTGATTTGTTACAAAAAATCAACAAATGTAATTTTCATAATACCAAAGTAAAAAAAATGCATTATTATTTGATGCTTGTAGACAAAAACTATTTGCTGAGTCTAATACATATATTCATGTGCCAAAAGAAAAAGTTTAAAAACGTAACCTTACCAATAACTGTCTAATATCAGGCATTGTGCCTAAAAACATCATTATACAGGATGATTCCAAAGTTGGTGCTTTCCTTTCACCTGCGAATAGGGCTTCAAAAAATAAGGTTTTTTTTTCTTTGACGCTTTTTCGAAATATGAACAATAACGAAGATACAGGGTGTCAAAGTTTTACTGAAAAAATTAAAATGTATGATTTTGGCCAAACTACTTGAAGAAATTAGACAAAATTTTGTAGGTGTCAGTAGCTACGTGGAAAGGAAATTTTCCAAGAAACAACAATTTCCTTGCGTTTACCAGTGGCGCGCGTACAATTTTTTTAAAATATAAAAAAAAAATATTACCCTACTGGTTTTTTTTCAACATAAAATTTATTATTGAATTCCTTGTTCAATTCTAAAAATAAAACCCCTTTTATTATTTTTTGCTACGACGCACCGCTTTCGAGTAAAAAAATAAAAACCGTCTTAATGCGTGCCTAAAATTAAATGTTGTTTTAATTTAAAATGTCAAATTATTAAAACTTAGTTCAAAGGCGGCTGAAATCTTTTGTTTTTGGATATGTCTGTTGATAAGGAATAACCTGTAGTTAGTTAAAATTAAATTTAAGTTATTTTTTATTTTGTTTTTTTTTCAGTAAAACTTTGACACCCTGTATCTTCGTTATTGTTCATATTTCGAAAAAGCGTCAAAGGAAAAAAAAAACTTATTTTTTGAAGCCCTATTCGCAGGTGAAAAGAAAGCACCAACTTTGGAATCACCCTGTATAATTATAATCCGTGGAATTCATGGTCAACTTTACAGAGTGCCGCAGAAATTTAAGATGTGGTAAAGTTGCATTTTTTTAAATGCCTTATATTACATTTATTTAAATAGTTTTATTGTTTGTAAGAAGGATTTGTTAAATTAATGACACATCTAGCGTACATCGTTTTCTCAGAAAAAAACGTGCAAGAGTTAAAAATTTCCATGTTTGCAAATCCGAAAACCAAAGAAGAAATTAGAAGTAGTGAACGTCAAGGAATTTGTCTTGAACTTTTTCATTTATCATAAACTATGTCAAATGCCTTTTGTGATCCTTTTCGGGTAAAAAAATTATCAACAAAATTTGGAATAAAATGTCTGCTTTAAATTTAAATAATACAGCATATAACTAATTCTTCTTATAAATAAATAAAACTATTCACAAAATGTAATAAGGTAAAACTACCAATAGATGACGACCTATAAAAAGTTTAAAAAACTTTAAAATGAACCCCCAGACGAAGGGTCAAAATATTTGAGAAAATTTAAATCAGTATAGTGTGTTCAAAAAATAACAAAAGTTATTCCCAAAGAAACTGATGTACTACCTGCCATAAATATGGACCAAAATATATTTATGTATGGCAGCCGGAAATCAGTGTGAAGAGAGAGAGAATTAGCTATGTTTGGAAGAAACTGAGTACCAATGTAACTTTGCGAGTGTCATCTATTGGCAAGATGGCCATGCCATCTTTTAGTAGAACATGTTTTCTATTGCTTAAAACGCATGCCATCTTTTAGCAAATTGGGCACATTTATGTAAGGGATAAACACACTTCAAAATAAATAAAAGGTATAAATTTGTTGTCAAACCTTTTATAAAAAAAACTACTACATATTTAAAAACGTAATAATTTAAAACTGTATTATTAAATGTTTACATTTTATCTTCAAAGTGCAACATATAAGAATGATTACCTTAGTATACAGGGTGTCCCACGACGAAAGACATGGATTGATATTGGAAAAAGTATAAATAGGAGAGTTTTGAAAATTTGGCAGGATACTGATGTGGGCATGCCCAATCCAACTAAAATATTTTCAAGATGGTTGCACTTCCGTTTATACCGGAAGTCGATCACAACTTTCTTATTTTAAATAGAACACCCTATATATTATTACATATTTGGATTCCTCACAAAATTGTGACCAACTTTTGTATAGAATGCCATATGCCTATGTTTTTCCAAAAAAGTGACAGTTGCAACGCTCAACATATTTTTGTACTATGTTAAAACCGTATTTCATTTTGCAATAAAACTTTGGGTTATTGTAAATAAAGGATCGTTTTATTAAACTGAGGGTGCGTAATGACTCATTTGTATACAGGGTCTATCGTCAAAACGGCCGCGTCGATTTGTCAAACCGGCGTCTCCACGCTCTAAACAACCCGCGACCGGTTCGCGATGCCCTGTAGCGCTCTGAGGGGGTTCTACTGCCGCTGGGCCATAATATGACAGATTTGGGAGAGAATCAGGGTTTGAAATCTCGGTATCAAAATCGATCAAAAGATCCGACATTGTAAAAAATAAAAATAAATCAAATTAAAAAAAATTAATCCAAATAGGGATGCCAGTCGGTTTTCTTACCTAAAACCGACAAAAGAAACGAAGGGAATCAATTTTCAGTTAAAAGAACTTTCCTTTAAATCTAAAACTCAAACCACAAAACCTGACGGTCGACTTCACCACGTCGCTACCCCTCCTGCGCCTTTTACGTTGGAAACCCAGTCTCCACGGAAAGAAAAAACCAGCCTAGAAGGATAGCCGCTCGTAGTCCCAATTAGTCTTGTCAGCAATCGCAGGCTCCCACCTAGACGATTGTTGGTTGAGACAGCAACAATAAAAAAAAAAAAGCTCTGAACGAAACTCGAATTAGAATCGCACACGCATGCACCGTATTATGCCTTTTCCCGAACCGCGACAAGCGCATTGGCAATTCTCACTCCCGACTGCCAACGCCCGGCTCCCCTACGCGCTTGCTCGGCCACTGTAGACCCCCCCCACTCTATCGCGATCCGTTTCATGACCAAATAAGGAGCGTTTTTCGAGCTGGGTAATGACTTACGCAGGTCCGGACGTTTAAATCTTTGGCGGGTTTTACGCGACAGGGAATTTGTTAGCGTTATGCAATTAAAGGGCGAGAATCACAACAGGTCGTCAAAAAAAAATCATAAACTTGCCACTAAAAAAAATGAAAAATCTCAAGTTTTTTAAATAGAAACCCACATTTTTTATGACGGAATCATTTTGAGCATTAAAAATTACTATAAGTTTCAATTTACTTGCCTATACCTAAATCCAACCCATTTCGTTTTATTTGAGAATAAACATTTTTTATTATAAAAATTCCAGATTTCTTGAAAATTTCTCTCTCTAATTACGTGTGGATTTATGTCACACCAGTAGAGTGAATTATCTCTATTGAACATTCCATTTTTAGTGAATTTGGCCTCGTCGCTCCAAATAATATTATTCAAAAACAATTCATCTCCATAGTGACTAGTCAGCAAAAACTCACTAAAAACAACTCTCTTCGGAAAGTCAACCTCTTTTAAGTGTTGCACTAATTTAAATGAAAAAGGGTGAAATTTATGTTTCTTCAGGATCCTCTGAATTGAGCTTTTGGATATGTTGATTCTACGGAAACTTGTCTTATTGACAAAGTTGGATTTGCAACAAAATAGCCCAAAATTGCAATTTCTACAGTTGTATTATTAAGGATTGGTTTTGTTTTAATAGCTTTTATCTTCACATATCCCGTATTCTTAAAATTTTCAATAATTTGCTTGACAGCTTTTAGTGATGGCTTTGGTTTTTCTGGATAACGAGCAGCAAATGTTCACATGTCACATGTTCTACTCACAACTTTATCACATTCTCCGTAAATAATAAACAGATTTAAGTAATCTTGGTTGGAATAACGTAACCGCTACGGTATATTTGCAGTTGTCAAAACACTCAAGTCACTAGTGTTATTAACATGCTCTGCAGGTCTCCAATATCACCGTGTGTCAAAAGCATGGCCAACTAGAGTACCAGCTAATCCCAACCATGCAGCCTAATAAAAAAATGTTTATTCTCAAATAAAACGAAATGGGTTGGATTTAGGTATAGGCAAGTAAATTGAAACTTATAGTAATTTTTAATGCTCAAAATGATTCCGTCATAAAAAATGTGGGTTTCTATTTAAAAAACTTGAGATTTTTCATTTTTTTTAGTGGCAAGTTTAAGACTTTTTTTTGACGACCCTGTATACAAATGAGTCATTAAGACCCTCAGTTTAATAAAACGATCCTTTATTTACAATAACTCAAAGTTTCATTGCAAAATGAAATACGGTTTTAACATAGTACAAAAATATGTTGAGCGTTGCAACTGTCACTTTTTTGGAAAAACATCAAATATTTTGAAAACGACTAGAGATAGGCATAGGGCATTCTATACAAAAGTTGGTCAGAATTTTGTGAGGTATCCAAATATGTAATAATATATAGGGTGTTCTATTTAAAATAAGAAAGTTGTGATCGACTTCCGGTATAAACGGAAGTGCAACCATCTTGAAAATATTTTAGTTGGATTGGGCATGCCCACATCAGTATCCTGCCAAATTTTCAAAACTCTCCTATTTATACTTTTTCCAATATCAATCGATGTCTTTCGTCGTGGGACACCCTGTATATATATACCAGGTGTCCAAGAGCACCCTAGACATAGGAGATTAACATGGGAAAACGGTTTTGATTTTTTTCCGCCTGTACGGTTGATTTGATTGAAAAATCGTAATAATGAAAGTTGTAGTACCAATCACGGACTAGTTTTCTGTATTTTTTTCAGATCTGTAACTTGAGCCCTTTCGTCGAAAAACACGAACAAAAATGCGAAAATATTAACTTTTTACCTGCACTGTATAAGCGGTTGTCGAGCAACAGTACCAGCAACAATGATCTGTTTACCCGTTTACCCGTTGAAAAATACAGAATTTTTTTCGGATCTATAACTTGAGCCCTTTCGTCGTAAAACACGAACAAAAATTAGAAAATTTAAACTTTTGGCCTGCACTGTATAGGCGGTTGTCGGGCAACGGGTAAACAGATCATTGTTGCTGGTACGGTTGCCCGACGACCGCCTATACAGTGCAGGCCAAAAGTTTAAATTTTCTCATTTTTGTTCGTGTTTTACGACGAAAGGGCTCAAGTTATAGATCCGAAAAAAATTCTGTATTTTTCAACGGGTAAACGGGTAAACAGATCATTGTTGCTGGTACTGTTGCTCGACAACCGCTTATACAGTGCAGGTAAAAAGTTAATATTTTCGCATTTTTGTTCGTGTTTTTCGACGAAAGGGCTCAAGTTACAGATCTGAAAAAAATACAGAATACTAGTCCGTGATAGGTACTACAACT
This sequence comes from Ips typographus, assembly GCF_016097725.1. Classification (NCBI taxonomy): domain Eukaryota; kingdom Metazoa; phylum Arthropoda; class Insecta; order Coleoptera; family Curculionidae; genus Ips; species Ips typographus. The sequence goes on from NC_138433.1 coordinate 7,968,057, forward strand.
TTCATTAATACGATTTTTCAATCAAATCAACCGTACAGGCGCAAAAAAATCAAAACCGTTTTCCCATGTTAATCTCCTATGTTCAGGGTGCTCTTGGACACCTGGTATATGGCAACAAAAAATGGAAAATTTACACTTTCGAAAACGCGTAAAACCTTAAGTATTGAACTTATGAGACGAAAATTACTTGTATATTCCTATCTTAGTTTTCATAGGCTATTTTATAAAATTTTCTTTGGACGAGAAACAATGTATGAAATTTTCAATTAGTTTGCAAACATATGCAAGACTTGTAATGTTGAACTAAAGTAATGTGCAAGTCATTTTCTTCTAATTTTAGTTATTTAGGTTATACGCATTTTCAAATATTTTTTGCGACACCGTATATAATCTCCTGACTAATTTTAAAATGTGCCTTCATTAGCCTTATCTATACTCCCAAAAACTCATTTCAATCAGATAGCAAATAAACCCGTAAGCTTCAAAGGGAGTTCAGATGCCAATCCCTGTATAATTAATACCTAATATTGAAAAAGTCATTAAACAGATAACAAACGAAAGAAAGTCCACAATATTCAGACAGGCTTTAGTTTAAAATAATCTAATTACTCCCTAGATAGTGAAAGTAATATTTTCATCTCTCAAATGAGGGAGCAAACTTTTATTTTTTATAGGGGTCGTAGAAAATAGCTATTTGCGCATAGTATAAAGCAGCAGTTAAATATTATGTTAATACCTGGTTGAAGGTGTTGTTACTAAAGATATGTTTGTCAATTTGTCAAGAAAGTGACAAACTGTCTTTAGACAGTGTGACTTTTGCGGGTGGCACTTTTCCTCCCTAGGGAGGAAAAATTTTAAATGGAACACCCTGTTTCTATTCTTATTTTTGAATTATTCGCAAGAAGGTTAGTAATTATTCTTAATACTTCCCTATACCTACTTTGCACCGTTTCTAAAATGATGGCTTTGTCAGCAAAATGGTAGTCTAAACATTAACTAAATTCTCAAGTCCTGAAAGGCTTGCCAATGTGACTTTTTGTCCTCAGTTCGACAATACTACATATGGTAAGGCTGTCCCAAGTCGGACAGATATAAAAACTGCCAATAGTTATTTGTACACCTAGGCCGTGAAATGGTATTTTTTCAGCCTAAAGAAAGTTTGGCGTCCGAGGCCGTCTTACGGCCGAGGACAACAATCTTGAGGACGAAAAAAATATTTCACGGCCGAGGTGTACACAACATTTTTTGTTCAAACGATGTTTATTTAGAAACTCTTAATTTTTGATAAATAAAATGAGAAGGGTCTAGCAATCACGGTGACGTTTATTATTAGCTTTGCTGGTTATGCATTGTTGATGTGACATTAAATAATAAACTGACTCTTGTCAGAAATATTTATCATTTTTCATATACGCGAAAATGAAATTGGGAGACGAATATTGCTGCACTTATATGGATGGGTGTACTGCTGTAAACGGTGCACACAGTGGTCACATAGAGAAATCGTAACCAGCAACCATAAGCGCAGACGGTGACAAAGTGATAGTTAATTTACTTTTTCCCTGTATTTTTTTTTCGGCCGTTGCTATTGACACTACCGTAAAAGTGCATTTCACGGCCGCTAAGCAGTACGTGAAGTGAGTACTTCTCGTCCGTTTGAACAAAAAATATCTTTTTTTTTTAATGGATTCATCGGTGTTTTATGGTTTGCAATAAAATAATGTGAATACGGACACCTGCTTGTGCTAAATGACTAGTTGTCGTTTTTATAAACAGCATGTTCTGACAGATATTTATCAAATACAAAACTGGTTAAAACTTAGCACAAGCAGGTGTCCGTATTCAGATTAGTACGGATTACAATTTTATACGCACTTTAAGGAAAAACTGTTATTAAGTCAGAAACGGTTGAAGTTAGGTATAGGAAGAGTACACATAGATTTATTCTAAATTTAATGTGCTTTTATTACAAACCATAATATATTGGTAGATCCATTTAAAAAACGAACTTTTGGTAGTTTTTCTACCTGTCCGACTAAAAGGTAAATATTGACCCCCTGTAAGTTTTTGTCATTTTTCGTTTCAACCATGTGGTATTGTCTAACTGAGGACAAAAGATCACATCAGCAAACCTTTCAGGGCTTGAAATTTTAATTAATGTTTGAACTACCATTTTGCTGACAAATCCACCACTATTATGAAATATCTAAGAAACGGTGCAAGATAGGGAATAGCACTATTTTCAACAAGTTGAAAATAACATTAGTGCGAAATTCCATTTTCCCAACAAACCTTTTTTGTGTGAGACAGAAAACCCAATAAACAAAGAAAAAATTAGTAACTCGTCTCAACAAACATATAGAACATATCTCCTACTTCCAAATTAGTAAACATTTTTTTATGAAAGTAAGTTTTTATTTTGCCTTTGTAGAACACTTGTCCAAAAAAAAACCATTTTTTTAATGCTAATACTTAAATTTCCAGTGGTTTGTGGTGTAAGTTGTTTCACCAAATTCACTGAAAATACGTATGGATTTTTCATTTATTTTTATCGGTCTCTTTGTTGTGTGATTTAGCTAAAAGGTTTCCCAATTAGTTTTTTTAGGGTTTGTATGAATTACGTAAATGTACTTTACCCTTTAACCATTTAACCGTATTAGCAATGCAATATTAAAACATTAAACATCTCGATAACAGCAGCTGAAATGGTTGCAGGTAACGCCCCCTATCAGCTACTGCAAAATAGATGACAGCATCGTATTTACCGGCTGCCAAAACCCCCTTATACAAATTTTCCGTTATTTATATAAAAACACCTTGATGATACGATTAAAAAAAAAACAAGAACAAAATTTCAACTTTCACACCCTGTAACTTTATTAATATTAACTTTCGGTATAGGACAATTTAGCTAAATCGTATTATTTTGATGTCAGGAATATGCTGTTGCTCTATATCCGATTACTTATAGTCCACCCTATAAAATTTATAACACAAACAAATGTTTTAATTTTGTTTGTCACCCCCAACAACAATTTAAAATGTTTATTCTTGTTCAATTGAATTGTTAGAGACAATTTTCAGATTACAGTTTAGTTAAGATAACAAAAAATGGAGGTGAAAGTTAAAAAATATAAATAAATCGCAGACTATTTAAATTAGGTATTGAATGACATACTTCATAAAAGTTGAATTGTAAAAGCTATCAGAAAAATAAGTAATACACAGGCTGTTCCATCTAAAAAAGTCGAAATTACTTAAGCTGAATTAGTCAACACGGTGTTTCATGGTGAATGCGTTATACAGGATGTTTCACGATAAATGCGTCATATTTTAGGGTTTGATTAAACGTCAAAAAATAACTCTAGTTTCCTATACAGGGTGTCCCACGACGAAAGACATCGATTGATATTGGAAAAAGCATAAATAGGAGAGTTTTGAAAATTTGGCAGGATACTGATGTGGGCATGCCCAATCCAACTAAAATATTTTCAAGATGGTTGCACTTCCGTTTATACCGGAAGTCGATCACAACTTTCTTATTTTAAATAGAACACCCTATATATTATTACATATTTGGATTCCTCACAAAATTCTGACCAACTTTTGTATAGAATGTCCTATGCCTATCTCTAGCCGTTTTCGAAATATTTGATGTTTTTCCAAAAAAGTGACAGTTGCAACGCTCAACATATTTTTGTACTATGTTAAAACCGTATTTCATTTTGCAATGAAACTTTGGGTTATTATAAATAAAGGATCGTTTTATTAAACTGAGGGTGCGTAATGACTCATTTGTATACAGGGTCGTCAAAAAAAAAATCATAAACTTGCCACTAAAAAAAATGAAAAATCTCAAGTTTTTTAAATAGAAACCCACATTTTTATGACGGAATCATTTTGAGCATTAAAAATTACTATAGGTTTCAATTTACTTGCCTATACCTAAATCCAACCCATTTCGTTTTATTTGAGAATAAACATTTTTTATTATTAAAACTCCAGATTTCTTGAAAATTTCTCTCTCTAATTACGTGTGGATTTATGTCACACCAGTAGTGCGAATTATGTCTATTGAACATTCCATTTTTAGTGAATTTGGCCTCGTCGCTCCAAATAATATTATTCAAAAACAATTCATCTCCATAGTGACTAGTCAGCAAAAACTCACTAAAAACAACTCTCTTCGGAAAGTCAACCTCTTTTAAGTGTTGCACTAATTTAAATGAAAAAGGGTGAAATTAATGTTTCTTCAGGATCCTCTGAATTGAGCTTTTGGATATGTTGATTCTACGGAAACTTGTCTTATTGACAAAGTTGGATTTGCAATAAAATAGCCCAAAATTGCAATTTCTACATCTGTATTATTAAGGATTGGTTTTGTTTTAATAGCTTTTATCTTCACATATCCCGTATTCTTAAAATTTTCAATTATTTGCTTGACAGCTTTTGGTGATGGCTTTGGTTTTTCTGGAGAACGAGCGGCATATACTTCACATGTTCTACTCACAACTTTATCACATTCTCCGTAAATAATAAACAGATTTAAGTAATCTTGGTTGGAATAACGTAACCGCAACGGCATATTTGCAGTTATCAAAACACTCAAAACTAGTGTTATTAACATACTTTTGCAGGTCTCCAATATCACCGTGTGTCAAAAGCATGGCCAACTAGAGTACCAGCTAATCCCAACCATGCAGCCTAATAAAAAAATGTTTATTCTGAAATAAAACGAAATGGGTTGGATTTAGGTATAGGCAAGTAAATTGAAACTTATAGTAATTTTTAATGCTCAAAATGATTCCGTCATAAAAAATGTGGGTTTCTATTTAAAAAACTTGAGATTTTTCATTTTTTTTAGTGGCAAGTTTATGATTTTTTTTTGACGACCCTGTATACAAATGAGTCATTACGCACCCTCAGTTTAATAAAACGATCCTTTATTCACAATAACTCAAAGTTTCATTGCAAAATGAAATACGGTTTTAACATAGTACAAAAATATAAATAAATATTTCGAAAACGGCTAGAAATAGGCATAGGGCATTCTATACAAAAGTTGGTCAGAATTTTGTGAGGAATCCAAATATGTAATAATATATAGGGTGTTCTATTTAAAATAAGAAAGTTGTGATCGACTTCCGGTATAAACGGAAGTGCAACCATCTTAAAAATATTTTAGTTGGATTGAGCATGCCCACATCAGTATCCTGCCAAATTTTCAAAACTATCCTATTTATACTTTTTCCAATATCAATCGATGTCTTTCGTCCTGAGACACCCTGTATGTATAAACCATGGACCAAAGATGTTTCATTATGGAGATACAGGGTGTTAAAGTTTGGGTAAAAAAATCTAAATTTATTTATTTCTTCAAAACAATAAGAGATATTTTCATAAAACTTTTTAGGTGTCAACTGTCAACGATAAAGTTTGACCATTTTTGCAAAAAAAATATGTCACACACTGTTTTTCCATAAAATGCAAATCAGTTCTGAACTCCTTATTCAATTTAACACAGAAAAGGTATCTAGTAACTTTTTGGTACGTCATCTCGTTTTCGAATAAAAAATCCTGCAAAAATACCATTACAATTAATACTAAATATTCGAATTTCGTTTTTATTCAATTTTAAAATTTTGATTTATTCAGTTTTTTAATGAAAAAATAGGAAAATACTGCTTGTTCCTATCGAATAAAAAATCTAATTTTTGAAAAAAACTAAATTAATAAAAATTTAGATATTGATTAATAAACAGTCGACGATTTAGTATTGATTTTATGGGTACATTTTTATGATTTTTATTGGAAAACAGAAAGGTGTACCGAAAAGTTACTAGATAGCTTTTCTGTTCTAAATTGAAGGGAGAATTCAAAATTGAGTTGCGTTTAATGGAAAAAGACTGGTGTACACATTTTTTTTGCGAAAACATTCAGGAACGTGTTTGATTGAACGCTACTAGCAGAATTAAAAAAATTTGACATGACAAAAAATTTGAAAAACAGTTGACACCTACAAAGTTTTATAAAAATACCTGAAACCGGTTTTAAGAAATAGATAAATTTAGATTTTTTTATCCAAACTTTAACACCCTGTATCTCAATAACGGAACATCTTTGGCCCATGGTTTATTTAGCAAACTAGGGTAATTTTTTACTTTTAATCAAACCATAAAATATGACGCATTTATCGTGAAACACCCTATATTTTAGGGTTTGATTAAACGTCAAAAAAAAACCTAGTTTTCTATATAAACCATAATCCAAAAATGTTTCGTTATGGAGGTACAGGGTCTTAATGTTTTGATATAAAAATCTAAATTTATTTATAATTCTCAAATCGGCTGCCGCTATTTACATAAAACAAAAATATTCACCAACTCGTTCAATTGGATGCCACTGGCAAAATTGAAAAATATCTTTTTTATTGCAAAGCGTGCTCTATTGTTGACATTTACAAAGTTTTATGAACATAAATATTTGCAGCCGTTTTGAAGAAATAAATAAATTTAGATTTTTTTATGCAAACTTTGACACCATGTATCTCCATAGCAAAACATCTTTGGATCATGGTTTATAAAGCAAAGTAGAGTTATTTTGTTATATTTAATCAAACCATAAAATATGACGCATTTATCGTAAAAAACTCAATAAAAAAATTGAACGCTCTGTAGCATCTAACGCAAATTTATTAGCGTAAATCTAATTTATGGTCCCTGTGCAAACAATGGTAATTGGTAATACAACCAATTTTATATCAGAGTAAAAACTAATATCTTTGAAAAAAAAATGAATATTAGTAAAACCTCAAGTAAAACTATCAGCTTGAAGTATAGACATTAACATAAAACTTTGAAAATTCTACATAGTATCTACAAATGTATTAAAAATATAAGTGGAGGGTTTTATAGTGTTGGCTTTTTCAGAAAAATATACTGAAATAATATCGTCACTCACAATTTTGATTCGTTTCTGAGTCCGCCATTCGGTAAAACTGTTATATTCTTGTTCATATCTCAACCTGGATTTCACTGGTAATAAATCTGCACTCACTTCTGCCGCTCGTTGTAAGATATTTTCGGGAATATCCCGATTTTCTTCACAATCTGAATTCATTTTTGCAAAATGTAATAAATACATAAATACTTAATTTTCACTGACAGAAAACAAAATTTGTCATTAATAAATAAATCGTTGCTATAGACACATTACTCGTTTCTTTTTTTTCTTCGGGTTGCCATAGGATATCTAGTATCATGGATATCTATGTTTATTATTAAGCGCACGGAAAGAGGGATCGGGAAAAAATTTCCGTGCGCTGTTCCAAAAATGTCATATTTACTGTATTTTATAAACAGTTGAAAATGTAGTATTTTCTGTTAAGTATAATAAAAAATTAGTTTTTTAACCCTATTCTTTCGATTGCAGTCATTAAAACAAAAATGTATGATATGTGGGATAGACCCATTCCAAATTGCAAGGAATTTTCATGTTTATGCGGTCTCATCGTAATGATGTCTTGTACCACCCAATCAATCGATCTTTGATCCGAAAAGGTAGCTTTAATTGCTTCTTTTACTAAATTCCAATTGTTAAGCTCGATCCGCGAGGCTATTAGATCTGCTGCCCTGCCAGTGAGTTTACTTAAAATTGTGTCAAATAGAGCAAGATTTAACGGTGTATTAGGATGAGCACGATCTAGATGTGCTTCAAGAAAGTTTTCGCAAGCAGAAATAAATCTACAAATATGTTTAGTATTCCCATCAAATAATAGTATGTTATCGGCTTGGTACCGAATCAGAGAGTAATTTACGTTAGCATTAGTCATTGTAGCTTAAATAGAAAAACTTGTAATAAAAATATTTAGAGAAAGAAAAATAGATAACTTCCAACTCGTCACCAAATATGCAACAATAATTCAAAAATGTTCCACTTACAATATTCTGACGAATAGTGCCTTGTTCATTTCTTAAGTTCTACGGAGTCCAAAAGGAGTAGCGATGTGGTCTTCTCCCTGGTTATCTATGAGCTTCGGGGCAATGCTCGTTCCCTCGATCTCGCACCAATAGGATCGGTCGATGTGAGACTTCTTCCCTGGTCGTGAGCTGCTTGCCAATTTTTCAAAAACAGGTGATGTTCGGATTCGCTTGTAAATCGTTAACACAAATCGTTTTTTTATGCTCGATGCACGAACCGTCGAACAGATCCTACCGACTGCGCCAGTTGTGTTTCAAGAAATTGAAACTCGATTTTTTAAACATTTTAGTTGTTTATTGAAAGACTTGTTACTTACAACTGACTTGATGTATGTAATTAGGCAATATATATAACACTAGGAAAAAATGCATATTTAAGCAGAACTCTAAACTCTAATACTAAGTAAAATATTACATTCTCATAAACTAAAGCCGGGTTTATAAAAAATATTTTAATTTTAGTCTTAACTTTAGTATTAGTACTAAATTTAACATTAGCCCACAAGAAACAGGTGTTTATAAATCTTGGAATAAACCATAGGGATAATGTCAATCATGTGTCACGCGTCAAACAGCGATGTCATTTTTGTGTCATTTTGTCTATAGGAGTGTCATTTCCGTTTTGATTTTTGGGAATTTTCCCATTTTGTTTGTTCGTTAGAATAAATGTTAAACATAGGCGAAGGCGGGCACGCAGATTATCAAGTTTTTTACCTTTATTTTATCGTTTGATAATATATTAATAAAAATGAGTACTGAACAAGATTCAGACTTCACTTTAATTGAATTGGTTCATCAATTTATGAAGAAGAATTACAGGCACAGACAGCTACAGGAGAGACTGAGACCCAAATTGATATACCTATAAATATAGAGGTCTTGCCAAGGGCCATTGGTACAGAAAAAGAATTTATATCCAAAGAAAAAAAAAATAAAGCAAATGAAGAAAAATACTGGACAAGACCTTGTAACCTTAGTAGGTACTTGTAATAGAGTGGGAGAAAATACTATCAGTTTATTTCAGAACATAAGAACTGAAACATTCAGTCAACTGGATGCCAGAAATGATAGTTGTGTGCAACATCTGGTGACATCTGTACTCAACTCTATGAGTTAGAAAGTACAGATGGCGTTCCAAAATCTAGGAACAGCACCATTAATGCCGCATTAATTATTTGGAACGAAGTTTTTTATTTGGAAATTACTGGAACGAAGGTTTTGTTCTTTGGTTATCAAGCCCTATAGCCTCTCTGATGAGCCGTAATACGGCGAAACCGGTCAGAGGATTGGGATTGATAAACAAAAAACAAAACCTCACCATTTTCAACCAATCAGATCGGTGTTTACCGAATGATGCGGCATTAATGGTGCTGTTCCTAGATTTTGGAACGCCATCTGTACTTTCTAACTCATAGAGTTGAGTACAGATTTCACCAGATGTTGCACACAACTATCATTTCTGGCATCCAGTTGACTATACTGGAACGAAGGTTTTGTTCTTTGGTTATCAAGCCCTATAGCCTCTCTGATGAGCCGTAATACGGCGAAACCGGTCAGAGGATTGGGATTGATAAACAAAAAACAAAACCTCACCATTTTCAACCAATGAAGTATTAAGTTGACTAAAATAAGTTAGGTGCACCTATCCTATTGACATAGTCTTTTTGCCAAGGCAGCCAACCTTCTGCAGAAACAAAATATTCTGCTTAAATGTCTCTTGTGTCGATTGCAGCCCTTGTTTGGTTTGTTCCAACCCAGCCTGTTGATTGAGGGCAATCTTCTTCCCTCTCCTCTCCAAGTCCATCTTGCCAATGTCCCTCATTATCAATATAATCTGCAAAGCCAGTAGGACAATATCTTTTCTCTGAGGGGGGGAGATCTGCTTCACTGATTTGCAGGAAATTGTGAAGAACAACTGCTGCTTGTATTATAGCCTCACAAGTATCCACTTTATTTGTTAAGGGCTTTTTCAAAATTCGCCATTTAGCAACCAAAATTCCAAATGTATTTTCGATGGTCCTTCTTGCTCTTGAAAGTCTATAGTTAAATATATTTTTTTTCTCAGACTGGTTCCTTCCTGGATATGGCCTCATTATATTTACATGCTGAGGAAAAGCTGCATCTGCAACTATAAAGCATGGTGTTGCAATATTTGTTTGTGGAAATATTTTTCTTTGAGAAATACCCAATCTGCCTTCTAGAAGAAGCGAACCAAAGTGGCTGTGTTTAAATACACTACTATCATGATTTCCTCCTGCTGCCCCGATGTTCACAAGAATAAAACGATAATAGGCATCACACATATCCATTAAGATGAGGCTAAATGTCTTCTTATAATTAAGGAATTCACTCCCAGAATGTACAGGAGCTTGAGTAATTATGTGTTTTCCATCCACAGCCCCCACACAGTTTGGCATATTCCACTGTAAAAACATTTCATGGATGTGTTTCTCCCAGATTTATTCTGTTGGGTGAGGCCAAAATTCTGGAGAAAGAACAGTCCAAATTGCTTCACAAGTCTCCTTAACAATTTTGGAAACTGTGGCTTTTCCAACCCGGTAATTCCATGCAATTTCCTGCATGCTACGGCCCTCAGATAGATAACTACAGAAATAAAACATTTTAAAAAAATAACAATAATTTACTATTCTTAGCAACTACTGTATTGTCATGAACAATCGATACTCAGGGGACAGAGAACCACCTCGGATATCTTTTTTCAATTAGGGGAGTAACTTTTGATAATAGAATATTAAAAAGGTTGGGTGTCATCCTGGTATATGCAAAAAACTGCCTATGGTCATCCTCCAATGTTTTCATGTCTCTTTTTAAAGTACACAAGGCCCCTTCCTGAAGTTGTTATTGATTTAGAGGGCAAACTTTCCATCTGCGAACACACTTTGATTTATAAATTGCTGTAATTGTTGTCGCCAGTGTAAAAAAGAAAGCTGCCGTGGAAGCAGCAAGCAATTTATTATTGAATCTAATTTTAAAAGGCAAAGAACAATTTAGTTTATAATTATTTTCAGTTTGAAACGGAAACCGAAAACAAAACAAAAAATCCCAATCAGCTGTTATCCAAATCCAACCGTCAATATTGTCATTTATCAGAAATTTGACACCAAGCATGCGCAAACGGTGCTATGATTTAATTTTAGTAATAAACCATAAGAAAATATTGAATTTTATGGAAACTCAAGGTCGCCTTTGCTACTAATCTTCTTCTTCAAGTGCCTTCTTCATTACTGAAGGTTGGCGACAATACCAGCAAACTCCTCTCTATTTCTTGCTGCTCTCAATAGGGTGCATGTGTCTAATCCTGTCCACTCCCTTATATTTTTAAGCCATGAGCATCTTCGTCTTCCGAGTCCTCTTCGGCCTTCTATCTTTCCTTCCATAAGCAGTCTCAAAAGTTGATATTTTTCTCCTCTGTATACATGTCCCAGATAACCAGTTTTGCGCTGTTTCACATGTTGTAAAAGTTCCCTGTCTGTTTCCATCATTCTTAAAACATTTTCATTTGTTATTCTTCGGGTCCATGGTATCTTCAAAAGTCTGCGGAAGATCCACATTTCAAATGCTTCCAGTCGCTGCATTATCCTCTTTCCCATTGTCCAGGATTCCGTGCCATATAAGAGGACAGAATAAATATATGACTTCACGAAACGGTATCGAGCATCGAGCGACAGGGTGGTATTCGTTAGAAATGTCTTCATTCTCACGAACGTGGCTCTTGCGTTTTCAATTCGAGCTCGAATTTCGGTCTCTGGATCCAGGTCTTGGGTAACCCAGCAACCGAGATACCTGAATTTTCTCACCTCTTCTATTGAAGTACCATATATTCGTATATTGGCTTGTAGATTTTGATTTCTGCTGACGACCATCGTTTGTTTTGTTAGTAGACAAGATTTCACAATCTTGTCTACTAGCTCCTGTAAGCCTTCTGAAGTGTCTGCGAAGATGACAGTGTCATCTGCCCTGTCGTACTCCCCTTCTAAGGCCCGGTTGTAAAAACTAAGATTAAAGTGAGTTCCGTATGAAAACCAAGTTTATCCTAAAAATAGTGTTGCAAAACAGCGGTTTACATCTTAAACCTGGTTTTGACCTACGGTTTCAGTAAACCGTCGTTTTTCTTGGATTAGACCTGGCTTAACCTAACTTATTACAAGTCGTACAGAGGTATTAAATTACGTTTCCTGTTTACTTTCTGAAATGGATCTAGAAAATGAACTTACAGATGATGAAGATTTTCTAGAACTAGTTAATATCTTGCAAGAAGGACCAAGAAGGCGTCGCGTTTTCAGAATAAAGCAAAATCATTTCTTACAATGGAATGAGCAACAGTTTTTAATGAGATTTCGTACCCAAAATTTCCTGAATTTTGTTATCTATGTCATCAATTTTGGTTTTCTTTTCAGGGCCTCCCCCAGTTCCATAGTTATAAATTTTTTCTTCTGAAAACTTCTTTTTTGTCTTTTTCTTCATGTTTTCATACTTCCTTCTTAGAATTATGGCAGATCAATAAGTTGTGCTGGTTGAATTAAATAAAGTTTCGATTTCAGCCCAGCAACCATTCTTTTTATTATTGGCCCCATTGTCTGTTTTTTTATTTTCTAATACACTAGCAAACTTTTGCACCAAGGACAGAAGAAGTGCTTCTTCTGTGGATGAGAAATTAGATGTTCTTTTATTCTCTCCCATCTCCAACGGTCAAACGGAGCAGATTATAATAAACAATTAAACAAAACAAATATTTAAATAAATGAACTGTTGAGTACAGCGCCAAAAACAAGACAAGACAAGACAACTGTTGAGTTCAGTTGTCACGAATGTCACGTCACTTGTCTCAAATCGGATTTAACTTTAATTTATTCTTCTCTTAAATGTTATTTTCCTCTCGATCATTGGTGCCAACATAAATAAAACGTAGTTTATATAAACTAGGTTTCAAATCATGTTATACAACACATGACCCATTTAAACTTAGTTCTCACTTGAACCTAGTTTCACTGAACGTCCGCTTAAACCGTATGTTTACAACCGGCCCTTATTGGTATTTCTGACGATACGGTGTCACCAAACCGAACAAACCCTCTCTGTTCCTAATATAAATTTCTTATAAGCCTTATGTCTTCGTAGTCTAGACCCTGTTTTTTGAGTAGTTGTAACAGTGTTGGATGCTTGATGCGGTCGAACGCCTTTTCGTAGTCAATGAAGCACATATACACGTCTTTTCTTTGGTCTCTACATTTTTGGAGTAAAACCGTTAGTCCGAAAAGTGCTTCCCGAGTTCCCAGCCCTAATCTAAACCCAAATTGTTCGGGGCTTATATTTTGTTCGCATTTCAAGTAGATACGTCGATGTAATATTTTTAACATAATTTTCAAAGTATTGCTCATTAAGCTAATTAATCTGAAATCGGAGCACTTTCTTGATGTGTTTTTCTTGGGAATCGGTATGAACACTGACTTGAGCCAATCGCGGGGGTACGTTCCTGAGCTGTAGATTTTATTAACGAGGTCAGTGAGTCGTTGGAGATTTTCTTGGTCCAGCAATTTTAGCATTTCTGTGTATACATTGTCTGGTCCTGCGGCTTTTCCACTTTTAGCTGTTTTTATTGCTGCGTTTACTTCGGATGGTAAGATATTTAATGTCAAATCATTGTCGCGTTCTAGTTCTGGTTCTGTCCTTTCATCATCAAACATCTCTCGAATATATCTTGACCACTCTTCTTTTATTTCTTCCTGGTCTGTAATTATTTCACTGTTTTCTGTTTTAAGGAAGTTGGTTTGTAGGGCTTTCTTTCTTGTTCCTGTGATTTCTTTAACTTTTTTGTATATATTAAACTGGTCGTGTTTCTTTTGTAGTTCTTCTAATTCTTGACATCGATCGTTCATCCACTTCTCCTTTGCGTGTCTGATTAATTTTTGAATGTTGGTTTGGGTTTCTTTATATTTGTCGATGTTTATGTTCTTATATTTCCTGCGAGTTTCCATTAGTTCTAGAATTTCATTGCTCATCCATGGTTTCTTTGCTGCTGTTGGTTCTTTACTAAGTTTTTCTGCTTGTATTTGGTTAATTGCGTGTTCTAGAGAACTCCATGATTCTTCTATCGGTCGTTCTTGTTGCGTTATTGTTCTTTTAATTGCTACGTTTAGTTGTTCAGTGATTTCTGTACAGATTTCTGGATGCCTAAGTTTTTCGAAATCAGGTCTTCGTTGAATATGATGCTTGATCTTCTTTAGTCTTATGAATATTGTTCCCACGACAGGGCTATGATCGGATCCGACATCGGCTCCAGGGTACGTTTTCACATTACTTATCCCATTTCTGTAGCGTTTATCAATTAATATGTAATCAATTTGATTTCTAATTATGTTAGTCTTAGTGTCTCCGGGGGACCTCCATGTGTACAGCCTTCGCTTTGGCAATTTGAAACACGTATTTGTCACAACAAAATTTTCTTCTTGGCAGAATTCCACCAATAGATCGCCTCGTTCGTTTCTTTCGCCCAAACCCCAATTTCCAATTATGCCATCCACTCTCCCCTCTCCTACTTTGGCATTAAGGTTTCCCATAATGATATTGACTTCATTATTTTTTGTCAATTTCAACAACTGTTTGATTTCTGAATAGAACCTGAGTATGTCATTTTCATGGCTTTCCGTTGTGGGGGCGTATACCTGGACAATATTGATATCTCTAGGATGGGTTTTTAGTTGTAATAGTGCGACTCTATCTGATAGTGGTACAAATGATTTGACAGACTTATTATTTTTGTTATCTATTATAATTGCAACTCCGTTGTAATGTTGCGGGTCATCATTCCCACTGTAATACATTGTATGATCTTCTATATTTATCTTTCCTGTTCCGGGCCACCTGACTTCGCTGACTCCGAGGACGTTTACACTCATTCTTTTCATCTCTGCAATTATGTTGTGTGTTTTTCCTGCTGCATAAAGTGATCTGGCATTCCATGTACCAATTTTTAGAGGTGTATTGCCCTTCTTCAAAGTATTTATATTCTTTTCTCTGTACGTTTCCACTTTCGGGTGATTCCTAGCTTGAGACGCGGGGATTCTTAGCACCCCTTGACCATCTAAGGTCTGCCGCGGACTAGGGGCCTTACATGTATATGAGCTTGCCATAATGTCTTTTCTAGGAATGTTCCATGAACCTTTAATGTAGTGGTTTTCCATTGCCTTCTACATTCTCGTGCCGTTGATTACTGTTAGTAATTCATCCGCCTTTGAGGCCGATTTCTCAACCTCAGGACAAGAGAGTGCCCTTTCCTCTACTTGTTCCTCCGCCCGTAGCCGTTGACAAGTTAGAGGTGGATTGCTTATTCCGGTAATCATTCGGTCGTCAGAGCCTCGTCAGTTATCTAACAGGGTGCGCCGGATAACATTATTGTTATCACTCGAGTAGGTGAGGTTGACGTTTGGGTTGGCATATTGGACCTTCACCCCTTACCCCCCACTAATGCTAATACTAAAATACTAAAATTAAAATTCATTTATAAACGCTTTCATCTGAGTGTGTGAAGTGAATTCTTAATACTAATACTAAAGTTAAGACTAAAATTAAAATATTTTTTATAAACCCGGCTTTACTCCCCTAAATAATACTGGTACAAGACCTGAGCAACTGTATAATGAGTCATTAATTAGAACAAGGAATGGGATTGAACGGCAGATTGGAATGTTTCCGGTAGTTGCTTTTGGACTAAGATTAACCTTAAAAAACTGCTGAAAATCTGAATGATAACTAACTAACTTTAGCCTTGATTTAGCTTAGTAAGGCAAAATAAAACTGAGACAAACAATAATTGCAACGGGCAAATTAGTTGTAATGCAATAATGAGAGTTTTTTTAATATGCCAGAAATGATTTAAGTTAATCATGTAATACTTGCATTTGCACATTAACCCTAGAGTACTAATACTCGTACGATTTACGACGCCGAATTATTTGTCCCCAAATTCGGCAACAACGGAAAGTCTTACAGATTTGGGTCTCCCAGTAGCTTCTTCTTTAGTACTGTGCTAAACGCTGGTGGATTCACGTCGGTCGGATTTTTATCGGTAGTGCGGAAATTACACATCACTGTCATAAATATTACGACGCTTTAGTATACGTGATAATATTGGCGATAGTATTGTGAGTCGTTTCTTTGGTTTTATGCTGACTTTTTTGATTTATTGTATAAGTAGACTAAAAATATTTTATATTTTGTAGAAACAGTATGCAAATTTAAGTATCAAGCTAAGATTTATATGTTTTTTAATTGTAGAAACTGAAAAATGACAAATAAACCACTAAACAAACACCAAATATCATGAATAAACACCAAATATTATGAATAAACACCAAATATAAACCAAATATTATGAATGGAGAAGATGATTATAATGAGCCTTACGAGAACAGTGGAGGAAGACCATTTAGAAGAGGAATCGGTACATTCTGACAGCAGTGAAGGATACAGTCCACCAACTAATCATATCAACAAGGAAAAAAGTCAAGAGCCAGAGGATAGCCTTCAAGAAGAAGCACTTTTGCACATTAATAACATATTTTTCTTATTACAGAAAACAATTAGGAAAAAGTGAAAAAAAATTAATTGAGGACATTGCTTCCAATTTTTGATAAAACAAACCTCCAAAAGAATTTGAAGTTAAGTAGAAACGATTTCTGTTTCTGTACTTTTTTGAAACAGGCTAATACGTTCTACTCTTTATAAAATGAAAACTAGAGCGTCTTATACTTACGTAGTTCAAACTTTTTAATTTCGCGATCGGATTATTGATTATTTTTACATGTCAATTAACTTCATAAAGTTATAGGTAACAATAAGCCTTAATGAACACATATTAACCATGGTTCATATTGTAACATAGTTTTTACACACATGTTCCGTACCTGCATTTGCTTCGGTCTCCCCCAATACCAGACTTATGTAAACAAGATCGGCGAATTAGGGTCATGATGTGGGTACATACAGCTTCAAAGCACGTACTAATCACCGAACTCTGGGGTCTTCCCCAGAGGAAGGTCACTGACTGATCTCTGGAATATTCTGGGTTCACCATCTGTGTAGCTTTTAGTGGAGCAGGTGGTAACCAAGTGCAAGCACCCGGGAATTAGCCTGTTAAAGGAAATAGCACGGGCGAGCAGCATTAGTTGCCGTACCGGCTTATCTCCCTTTAGCAGTACCATACCGTCTTATTCGGCGTGGTAAATGCCCTGGGACACTAGTCTAGGGTTCTATTCACCTCCGGTAAGCGCGTGCCCTCCGCGAACCTCAGTAACGACTCCATATGATACACCGTACATCATAATCCTCGCCATCTTGGCAATCTGGGAGTAAGACCATTGTATCAATCATCTTGAATAAAAGTGGATTACCGGTACACCTGTGGTTTCCTTCTTCTGAGCTACTCCTTAACGTGACATGGTGGAGGCGCCTTGTTTGATCTCGGACTACTGATCTTCATATCAGTAGTCACACCCCAGCTCTGCCCCTGACGCTACGACCCTCCGAAAAATGAAGATGTTGAAGATTTTGAAGGACCAGTTTACAGGCTCGCATTTGCCCAAATCGAGTAGGGAAAAGTCAAGAGCGACCTGGAGGACGCCCTAAAGCAACAGAGTCTATGCAGTGCAGATGAGCACAATAATATTGTACCGTCGTACTCCTTAATAACACACTTCTTGTACAACACTGTATATTGTTTACAAACAATAAACTGACACTGACCTCGTTATCTGACAACTTCGACTTCACTACAACCATCAACTCAACAACTAACTAACCAGGCCTGGTTCAGCTGCTTATATAGGCTTCCATGGTTTCTAGAAAGTTCCCAAATATTCATGAAATTGACTTTCTCTCTCACACTCATTAAGCTATAACATAAATCTCTCTCTATATAAGCAACGGAGCCAGGATTTTCTAGAACACAGACAAAAGAATGTAGAACGTAAACAAAGCAACGTAACATACAGGGGTAACAACAAATAACTAAAGAAATCCTAACTAATAATCAAAAGTTTGCTTTGCAACAATATGTATAATTTGTATTAATTTTGTAATGTAAAATTTAACTGAGTAATTGGGTATCATAGAAATAAGTATATAATTTGCATAGTTGCAGTTTAGTAATAACATTGTCTGAATTTTCTAAGCCAGTGACGCTATTTCTGACCTAGGTTCTTTGCTGAGACAGCAAAATAGTGCAAGTATCGTGTGTTTATTTAAAACTAGGTCAAGTAAAAGTACATGTTATAGGATTCTTTGTTTATTAATTTAAAAAAAATATATATATATTGTTCATTTCAGTGGCCACCGGACGACCTTGTTGCGTCTATCAACGAATTGCCATATCTTTTAAGGAAGTAAAGCATGTAACATACAACATGAAACATAGTAATTACACTATGTTCCGTACCTGCATTTGCTGCGGTCCCCCAATACCAGACTTATGTAAACAAGATCGGCGAATTAGGGTCATGATGTGGGTATAAATACAGCTTCAAAGCACGTACTAATCACCGAACTTTGGGGTCTTCCCCAGAGGGAGGTCACTGACCGATCTCTGTGATAGTCTGGGTTCACCATCTGTGTAGCTTTTAGTGGAGCAGGTGGTAACCAAGTGCAAGCACCCGGGAATTAGTTGCCGTACCGGCTTATCTCCCTTTAGCAGTACCATAGCGTCTTATTCGGCGTGGTAAATGCCCTGGGACACTAGTCTAGGGTTCTATTCACCCCCGGTAAGCGCGTACCCTCCGCGAACCTCAGTAACCACTCCCACTGATACACTGTACATCATGATCCTCGCCATCTTAGCAATCTGGGAGTAAGACCATTGTATCAATCATCTTGAATAAAAGTGGATTACCGGTACACCTGTGGTTTCCTTCTTCTGAGCTACTCTTTAACGTGACAATATTTTTATTTCATGTACACGCACACAGGAGAGTCCACAAGCCAGATCGAAGTAATATCCCACGTTGATCCTGCTCTGCTGAAGACATTTAATTTCTTCCACGACTGTCGACGTTGGTGTACAACAAAGTCCACACGCAATACCAACACGTCATTAGACTTTTAACCACATCACATTTTATTGGCATTTAGTGATGTGCGGACATTGTGCAGTGCAAACCTTCGTAGTAAGAGTGAACAATTATCGCCTTAACAATAATGTTTTCTGTATTGCGCTATTAAATTATGTTAGATTAAAAATGTATTTAAATAGAACCGACTTAAGGCAAATGGAGTAGAGTATTACGCACATTCAATAATTGGTATTTTCAAAGCCTAGATACCCAATGAGCACAGTTCGTACTTTGTACGTACGTCTAAAGTACTTTTTACATCGATACGTCCGGACGAAAAGTGTACGTACCATGCACATAAATATTTGTACGTTGTGTGTACGTACATTTTTGATCGGAATTTAGAGTTAAATGTTTCATCCCATTAAGAAGTATAGTTGACATTTTAGCAGATTCTCTACCTAGTTTAAAACGTTCGAGACATGCGTTTCTAGCAAAATGAAAATACTTTTGGTAAATTCTCGTTTATTATGAAAGATTGAAAGCATTTGCTACGTTACGTTTCCGTTTAATTGTCTTTTTTTTCTGTGTTTTCTGGCGTTTCAAGATAGCAAATACGCCATTTGATGATCAATTTTGGAAATAGGTTCGGGCAACCTAGCCGCCATTACTTCGTTTGTTTACATTTGATTTTAATTGAAAATTCAGTACTAGTTTCAAAATTTGCTGGTGTTTTTCGCCGTTAAATGTAGCTGCTGTACTGTATGTTATGAAGAAATGAGAAGTGACTTTGAGTTTTAGTTACTGTTGTGTCCCTCAGTGTCGTTCTTGGCCTAAAAAAGATTCAGAACGGAAACTTAGTTTTCATCATATTTCCAAGCCACATTCAGGTAAAATGTTCCTCCGAACCAAATTATGAACGGTTTTAGTGGTTCGATGAAAAGCCTGGAATATCAGATAAAAAAATTGAATAAAATTGTTAAGTCAAAATAAACAGATCAACATAAACCAGAAATGTTAGGTTAGGAACGGGTTGCCCATTTTAGTTTTAAATACGCTACGATCTTAACTTGAAACGCCATTATATTTGTGACATATGACATGTGAATTGACATGTACAATGACATTTCACAGAAGGGAACCGAAAAAGTGTGACTAGTGGTGGTGAGTGAATCCGTAGGTAAAACGCGGGAAGAAGTGGCAATAATAAAATCACAAATAGGATAGGAAAACGGCTTTATTGTGAGCAGGTGCTTCTATAAGTGATGTAAGTAAAGTGTTCTGGTTGCCCGGTTGCCCTAAAAACTAATCTGAACCTTCAAAGAAATAGTTGCAAAGGTAAGTTATCATGTCCAAAGTTTTGCTTATTTTTTTTCCAATTGTTTTGCTTTTATAGAGTTGTTTCATCGAAGTTTGTACTCGAAAATTATGTCTCAACGGGCCAGTCTAAAACGACATTACAAAAGTGCGTCAAGAGAATATCATAAATTTAAAACACAGATAACCGAACCCAACTCAACAACCCCTCAATATGACCTCCTCAAACCCTCATCATCTGAAACATATTCAAGTATTCCCTCGTCCCCGTGTAACAGTATCGAAACTACACGAAAAAGTGATAATTCTGCTGACAAAGACTCTTGTGAACATGAAGTAAATTCATTATCAAATTATTGCTTTGAGGATCAATATGAATCATCATCAATTAATATTGCTAAATTTCAAAAGTGTAGTTCTGTAAATATTCAAGCCGAGTTGGCTGACTGGAGTTTGAGGCATAATATAACTCACAGAGCTATAAATGATCTTTTAAGCATTTTGTCTCATACGCATCCAGAGTTACCTCGTGATGCCAGAACTTTATTAGGTACTCCTAGAGTTACTGAAATAAAAGCAGTAGATCCTGGAAGCTATGTTCATTTTGGCTTAAAAAATTGTTTGAAAATGTTATTTCTAAGTTCTAATATAAAGGTCAGCAATACTGTAGAAATATTTATTAATATAGATGGGCTGCCTCTCGCAAAAAGCTCAAGCAGCCAGTTATACCCCATTTTATGTAGCTTGGCTGATAATACACTATCATTTGTAGATATTATAGGGGTATATCATGGGCATGAAAAGCCAAAAAATTGCAATCAATTTTTAGCTGATTTTGTTAATGATGCAATTGAGGTACTTAACAATGGTTTTGAATATGAAGGAAAGATTTACCATATTAAAATTAGAGGTTTTGTCTGTGATGTGCCTGCAAAGGCTTATATAACATACACAAAAGGACATTCAGGTTATATGTCCTGCAGTAAGTGTCATACTGAAGGCACTTATCTCAAAAGTAGAGTGTGTTTTCCTCAAATAAAAAATCTTTCTTTGCGTACTGATCCAGGGTTTAGAAGAAAAGTGCAATTAGAACACCATACAGGAACGTCTTGTCTGGAAAATATTCCTGGCTTAAACATGGTTGATTCTTTTGTTATAGACCCAATGCATTTAATATATTTAGGTGTATTAAAAAAATTGTGTGTGTCTTTGTGGCTAAATGGCAGGCCTCAATGCAAATTGCCATATGCAAAAGTTTTGGAACTCTCAGACATCTTAACTCAGCAGGGCCCAAACATTCCTTCAGAATTTAATCGAAAGCCAAGAAGTTTTCTTGAAAGTCCTAGGTACAAGGCATCAGAATTTCGCACTCTTCTCCTTTATACAGGGCCAGTCGTCCTAAAAAATATCTTAACAATAGATAAATATGAAAACTTCCTGACTTTACATGTAGCCATAACTTTGCTATCAAGTGAAAATTTTGTAAGGGATGAAAACAACTTGAACTATGCTGAAAAATTGTTAGTCTATTTTGTGGAGACATTCATTAGTATTTATGGACAGCACAACTCATCACATAATATTCATAATTTGCTCCATTTAACAAATGATGTACGAAAACTAGGGCCATTGGAATCATTT
Source organism: Ips typographus (assembly GCF_016097725.1). Taxonomy (NCBI): domain Eukaryota; kingdom Metazoa; phylum Arthropoda; class Insecta; order Coleoptera; family Curculionidae; genus Ips; species Ips typographus. The sequence goes on from NC_138433.1 coordinate 7,990,057, forward strand.
AGTGCATTTCGATTTGAAAATTACATGCAAACTTTGAAATCAATGGTCAGGACACATAGGAGACCTTTACAACAAATAATAAACCGAAAAGCAGAACTAAATTCAGTTATAACGAAAAGAAATGTAGAACCAACAGATGAAGTCACAAAGAAAGTTATTCCTTTATGTGTTAAAACACACTGTGCTGGACCAATGACACCAAATAAGCCCTTAAATTCAGTAGAATCCCAATTCAAAAAGATACAGTTTCATAATTATATTCTGACTGATAAAGAACCTAATAATTGTTGCTATTTAAAAAACAGGGAAATAGTTATCCTTAGAAACTTTGCTTTACTAAAAACAGGAGATATTATAATCATAGGACAAAAATTTCTAATAAAAACAAATTTTTATGAGTCTCCATGTGTATCTTCTAATTTAAATATTTACTTTGCACAAGATGAGTTGGGTCCGCTTGAATCTTTCAGTATCAAAGATGTGATGACAAAGGCAATTAAGTTATCTTATAGAAGTGGATATGTCATATTTCCATTACTCCATGCAAGCTAATAAATAATTAACTAAGTAATACCTCTTGCCTTAAATCAAGTTCATCAGTTAGTATTAGATACTTTATAATTATATATTTATTATTATATTAGATAATTTAAATTAAATTATCAGGATATGCATTTATAGTTATTGCTTGCCATCAGACAAACTACAACATTTTCTTTCATTTATAGCTACCTGCATTTAGTTTTAAATAGTATATTTAATTGTATACAGTTTTATTTAATTTGTTTATATACATGCAAAATAACGTAGGATTTAAATAACATAATATGATTTTTATACCTTGTGGCGGGTTTTTCTAGCGTGGGTTCTAGAAACTCTGGGAATCTTGTTAAGTTTAGGGTTTCTCGGCGATGGGACAGTACACAGAGAAGACACACACTCAGACAAACGTCAACAATTTATAATAGTTTTGCTTTTACTGTATAACATCAGAAGTTTAATAAAAGAAACGAGAACACATGTTAATTCTATCGTGACATGAATTAGAATATATAAGTAATGAGAATCTCTCTCCAGCGCGGGACGGAAACTACTCACTATCGTCTGCCTGACACCCTTCCCACACGTCACTTGTCACTTGTCATAAAAGTTAGGAATGTTCCGTTACAATTTCTCCCCCTTTCCCACACGTACCGTCTCGGAAGTGTGGAGAACAGAAGGTGGTGGTAGGCGTCAACAGCAATGGCATCTTGGCTTCACGATTGGTCGTCGAGTTGACATACGCGATCTGTCAACTTGGCTCTCTTGTGGTAGGTCATTATTCGGGGAGTCATCATCGGGTAGGTCGTCATTATGGGGCTCAACTCCGAGGTCAGGCATGGAAGAATCAGAATCGGGTTCACTTTCCAGATCCTTGTGATTACAGCACTTGGTGGTACCTGGTCGTCCTCGTTTTCTGATTGGCCGTACCGGGGCTGGATCTTCAGAGGAATCGCTCTTGAATGGAGTCAGCGCCGATGCATGATATTTGCCAACCGGTTGTTTAAGGTTATGCGGACTGGCGACTTCAAAAGTAGTTGGTGTCACCACTTTGGTTATGACATAAGGGCCGTCTCTTTTCGGAGTAAACTTGGAGGTACAGGCTTTCTTGGTGTTACTGAGAGTGTGGCTGTGTACTAAAACCTTGTCTCCAGTAGTGTATTGAGGAGCAGGTCTAAGCTTACGATCGGCGTACTTCTTATTTCGATCCTGTTCCTGTTCGTGGGTATCTCGGGCATCTCGGAGGGTGACTGCAATGGATCGGAGATACGGTGTTATTTGGTTTACAAAATTGTCATTTTCCACAATAGCGCGTAAGTCTCGACTGACATCATCTGGGGTCCTCAACTCGCGTCCAAACGTCAGGTAAGCTGCGCTGTAACCGGTTGCTTGAGATTTTACAGTGTTCATTGCAAAGCGTATAGCAGGTAGTTTGTCCTTCCAGTCAGTATGGTCGTTGTGGACTAAGATGGAAAGCTGTACTTTCAGGTCGCGATTTTTCCGTTCCACAGGATTGGATGGAGGATGATATGCGGGAATCAGCGATTGTTTAAAACCAAGGCAGTGTGACACTTGTTGCATTACTGCACTCACAAACTGTACGCCGTTGTCACTGACGACACGACGGGGTACTCCATATCTGAGTATTACTTCATCAATCAAACACCGGGCACACTGTTCTGCACTGGCGATTTTCAAGGGGAATAGTTCAACCCAACGAGTAGCGTTGTCTTCGACTATGAATATCCATCTGAACCCGTCTTGAGTATCTGGCAAGGGTCCAAAGAGATCAATTGACACGATTTCAAAACGTTGTGCCTGAACAGGGGTCTGCAACTGACCAGCGGGCTTCAAATTCGAGGCTTTGTACCGCTGACAATCGATGCACTTGGCGACATGGTCCGCAATGGTTCGGCGCATACCAGGCCAAAAATAACGAGCAGCAATCCGTTGGTAGGTTCGCTCAATGCCGTAGTGTCCACTGAGAGGTGAATCGTGATATTCTTCCAGAATTCTAGGAATTTGACCTTTTGGGACTACTAACTGAGCTTGTTCTTCGTCAAGTTCGGGAACAAATCGGTAGAGAACTCCATTGTCCATGATGTAACCTCTTTCTGTCCATCGTTTAAATTCTGTGGCGTCCACATCGGGGTTTTCAAAACTAGAGATGATCTTTGCAACGTCAGGATCCTTTAGTTGCTCGAGACGTAGCTCGTCAACCTTAAGTTTCGGTAAATCCACGGCTACCAGGTTGATTTCATGGTTGGGCGTCGGTGGCCTCGACAACATGTCGGCGACTACATTCGTTTTCCCAGGAGTATAATCGATAACGATGTCATAGGGCTGGAGCGCCAATGCCCATCTGGCAAGTCGTCCAGTTGGAGATTTCAGAGTCATCAACCATTTAAGCGGTTGGTGGTCACTTTTTACAGTTACGGTGGCCCCTTCAAGATAACCACGGAATTTGTCGGTAACTGCCCACACAACAGCTAGGGCTTCCCTTTCTGTGGTGGTGTAATTCCTTTCAGCGCCAGTCAACAGACGACTGGCGTATTCTACGGGTTTCTCGTCGACCCCCTCCCCCTGCAACAAACATGCTCCAATTGCATAAGAAGAAGCATCGGTTTTTACAACGTAGGGAAGGGTTGAGTCGGCCTGTCTAAGGATCGGTTCAGAGGTGAGTAAAGTTTTCATTTTCTCAAAAGCCTTTTCCTGTGCAGGTCCCCAGTGCCATGTAGCCTTTTTCTTGGTAAGGGCGGTCAATGGTTGTGCTACTGATGCAAAATTATCTATGAATCGTCTGTACCATGAACAGCTTTGAATAAATGAAAGCAACTCCTTTAAGTTTCTTGGAGGTGGCCGTTCGGCTATAGCATCAATTTTGCTCGGACTGGGCATGATTCCATCTGGGGTAATCCATGTCCAAGATAGTCAACTTTCGGGCAGCAGAAATTGCATTTATCACGGTTGAGTCGGAGTTTGAAGAAACGGAGTCTGTCAAATACTCGTGGAAGGTGTTCAATATGAGCTTCGAATGAGTCGGAAAGAACGATAATATCATCGAGATAGGCCAGTATGGGGATATCTTGAAGTCCAGCACGAAAACGGTCGATTAGCCTCTAGAAAGTGGAAGGCGCGTTCCGCAGTCCAAACGGCATCCTAGTGTACCGGAATGTACCAAAAGGGCAGATGAATCCCGTCTTGTCTCGATCCCATGGCCTTACTGAGACTTGATGATATCCAGCTTTGAGATCTAAGGTAGTCATATAGCGGGCTTGTCGCGCGGCATGAAGAGTGTCGTCAATGCGTGGAAGAGGGTAGCGATCCGGGCATGTTGTGGCATTAAGTTTGCGATAATCTACAGTCAGCCGTACACTACCATCCTTCTTGGGTACTAGTACCACTGGCGAAGCATATGGTGACTCGCACTCCTCGATGATCCCTTGGGACAGAAGATTATCCAATTCTTTGCGTAACTGTTCTCGTCGAATTTCAGAAAGTCTGTAAGGTGGCACTGCTACGGGCAAATCATCAGTTAACTCAATGATGTGTTCAGCAAAGGGAGTAGCTTCAGTGCTTGGGCTAAATAAATCTTCATGTTGCTGCAGTAACTTATTTAAGCAACTTCTTTCGCTTACAGTCACGTTTAAGGCTTCTTCACTTCGTAGTGGCTCTGGTTCACTAATTTGCATAACTTCATGTGATACAATAGGAGGCAACGTTACAAATGCAAACTGTTCTTGTGGATTATCTCCAAAATACCAGCAGTCACGAGGTAAATCCAGAATAATATTTGCTTGTTTAATGTAATCAACCCCTAAGAGAGTTCTACTACTGTCATGGGCAGGTATCCAGTTTAGGGAGAGCTTAGAGTTACGGCCCTTTAGGTTGATTTGGGCCTCAAAACAGTAGGCTTCGACCGTAGAAGTCTTACCATCAGCCAAAGTCATCTGGATCTGCTTACTTACAAATGGTACTTTTTCATCCATCAGTATTGCACCAAGCTTAGCACCAGCAATACTGCACTGTGCTCCAGAATCTAGGTATGTTATGCCATGGTGACCTTCAATGTTCACATAAGTCAAAGTACAAGCTGAAGATGGAGCTGAGCTTAGCGTAGCGCCAAAAAATTCAGCTAGCATGGTTGGATTGTCAGTGGTGGATGATGTGGGTCGCTTACTGCACTTGGGACAGTTACTCTTAATAAAACCTGGTGTTTTACATCCATAGCAAGACACTGTTCGAGGGAATGTGTTACTGGTGGATGTGTACTTCTCTTGATCTTGGTTAGCAGTAGTCTTAACAGCTGTAGGTGCTTGATTGTGTGAAATAACTCGAGAACGCTTCCTACAGACATCAATAGTATGGCCAAAACTCTTACAATAGTTGCATGTTAACTTAGGTCTTTGCTCACCCTTAGTATTGGAACAGTTGGTTGTTGGTTTTGCAGAATTGTCCAAATAGGTTTGTTCTACTATACGTGCGGCTTCAATAAGTTCTTTGAAGGTTTGAACACTTTCTCGAGGTACCTTGTCTCTTATTTTGAAGTTGAGAAGTCCATAAACCATGTCGAGTTGTATGTGTTCACTAACTGCAGAGTCATTGCGTAAATGGGACAGTAAAGAACGACACCTACTAATAAAAACGTCGGTTTTCACATCAGCCTGTTCTTGGGAGAATAATTCTCGATATATCTGGTGTGGTAGTTTGGCAAAACCAAAGGCATGTCGCAGTGATATGATGGCTTCATCAAAACTACATGTGGAGGACTTAATGCCCTGCCACCAAGTAGCAGCGTTGTCCACAAGGAGCATTGACAAACCTTTCAATGCATGGGCATCATAAATGTGCAAGCAATCTTTGTATACTGTAATTGAATCAATGAAAGCCTCAACATCCTCATCGGGCTTGCCGCTAAAGCGTGATTTACAACCACAGAAATTGGAGGATGGATTGACTGGAGCTTCCTGCTCTTGAGTAACAGTGGTCCGCAGACTAGATAACAATTGTTGTAACATTTCTGGAGACATTACTATCTGCTGTAAGTTTAATAAAAGAAACGAGAACACATGTTAATTCTATCGTGACATGAATTAGAATATATAAGTAATGAGAATCTCTCTCCAGCGCGGGACGGAAACTACTCACTATCGTCTGCCTGACACCCTTCCCACACGTCACTTGTCACTTGTCATAAAAGTTAGGAATGTTCTGTTACAACCTGTATTTTCTTATGTTTTTGTTTGTCTCAATAGCAATTTTTGAATTGCTAAAATGGAGAAAACTTGGACCATTGTTAAATTTAATGGAACAAGCAATGAAAGAGACTCAGTCGCAGCTTTGCCAACTATTTGGATTGATGGAGAATTCAAAATAGTGACCAGAATTTGACTGAAAAAGACTGTCAAAATGTGGTGTCCTTAAAACAAAATGGTAAGTTTGCGGATTTCATTAAGGTTGTTTTTTTAAAAGCTAATATCTTTTTGTAGCGCAAATAGATCACAGTAAAGCAGTTCCCACTACCGATGACGCAAGAATTGTTAAAGGTAAATTTAGGTTTGCTGCATTCCAGAGAATTAGTTACCTAATATTTACCCTCAAATTTACTATTAGTTTTATTAGTTTTACTGTTTAACCACAACATTTTTTGTTTGTTTTTAGACTCAGTATTAACTGAAGTTCTAAAACAAATATATTTTATTAAAAGTATTGCCATTAATCTGTCAAAGCATGTTAATGACTTGAAAAATACAATGGAAAGGGAAAACACCACGCATATAATGGACCAAAGAGAGCCTCATCTACTGTCAAATTTCAAAACTCCTCTAGAAACTACAGAGGAGTTTCTAAAAGTAGAAGAATTCTTAAAAGAAGACAATAATGACCTTAAGTTGGTAAGTAAAATTATATTAATTGGTAATCTAGATATCGTTATTAATTAAATTCTCAAACTGATTTGAAAACGCTAGAGATAATAATTGTTAGTTTTAATAGTTATCAAATATGTTTTTCTGCAAAAGTGGAAGACATAAATCAATTAATTTTATTTTTGTATCAACTTTCAGATATCTGAATTATGTTGCATTGGAGGAGGCAACTTGAGAGAATTTGTGCAAAGGACAATGCATTATTTAATTGACTATAAATTAGCTTCACAATATAGTTATTTGGGAAGAAGAACAAAGGAAAAGTTTTCCGATAAGAAAATTGCTGAAGTTGTAATAGGTAAGCCATTTTATTATCTCTGTGCTATTTTCATTTCATTATTATCTTAATAAAGCCATAAAATACAAACAAAATTAAATAAATAAAGCAGCAATAAATGCATGTGTAAGTATGGGACCTCGAAGACAGTAAGAGATACAGAGTTGGTCACGGGAGCAAAGTTTCGCAAATTATCATCATCAGTACTATTCTGCTTTAAAATTTGAAATATTCCTATTACTTTCAAAAACGTCCGAATGAATACGACATTTTTTAGCTTTCCTTCAATTTAAATAACTTTGAATAATTTACTGTTTTTGAGATCCCCATACTTTTTTTGACACGAATTTGTAGCACTTTGTAATGTTAATCACTACTAAATTAGACTAGTATTTTCAGATATACAGGTGTTGCATAAAAGCTGGACAAAGCGTTCGTCACTTTTTAAAAATGGAACACTTTTTATATTTATTAATGTTTAGCTTCTCCCTTTAATTAAAAGCAAATTTTGGGAAAAATGCTGCTTAAAAATTGAAATTTTAGAGTTTTAAAATGCGCAAGATTTTTTTAATTACTGAAGTTATAGGAAAATAGTTTATACTTATTTTCAATCTTAGTTTTTATAACCAAATTAAAGATGTCAATTCTGTTAAAAAAATTGTACTCTGGCTAAATGTGTCGTTCGTTTGACAAAATTTACTTACTATAAATAATGGGAGAATCTTAAAATAAAAAAATATACAAGGTGTTCAATTTAAAAAAAGTAAAAAACGCTTTGACCCGCATTTATGCAACCCTCTATAGCCGAAGTACTTTAAAAGACCTGATAATCATAAGGAAGTTCCAAATAAGATTTTTTTTAAAAAAATAAAAAATAACTGCAATAAAGGGACTTTTGTGACACCATTGCGTCACCCTGTATATTTATAACTTACTTTACTGACTAAATACACATTATTAGAATAAATTCTAGTGCAATAAAGTGCAGCAATTTGTACTGTGTGTGTGTGTAGCATTCTAATCTCAGAGTAATATACTCTGTGTACAATATAGCACTTTGTCATAAATATTTGGTTTTAGAGTCGGCAATCAGAGCAAAGAAGTGCACAGAGAAGAAAGATGCTGAAGCAGAACTTGCGCGATGGCTAAGAAGGGCTCCTGAAAAGAATAGAAAAAATAATTGGTTTAAAGTGTTTCATATTTGTATTTGTTGTTGTTTGTATGTCTTTTGTTTGTATCAATATTGGTATTTAAGTTCATTTAAGTTGCGACATGCACCTAATTAAAGTCGTTTGCAATATTTTAACATTTGGAGTTTTTTATTCAGCTTTTTTTTAATATACACGTACTTTTTACTGTACGTGGATACGTACACCGTACATCTCTACTGTACGTTTAATGGACGTCCGTTTTTGTAGACAATGAACTTAAAAAGTACGTACATAATACGTACAGCGGTGGGAGATGGACGTACTTTGGTCGTACGCTATATCCACTATGTACGTACTAAAAACGTAATTGGAATGTACTTGTGCTCATTGGGTATTTCTTTCTTTAGAATTTTACTCCATTATCCTTTTTTAGGTATATTAATAGTATATTATGTTATTAGGCGTAGAAAGAGGCGATTATTGTGCTGAGCTCGGAATTGTCCGATCGAAGCGAAGCTGAGGTCGACAACTGAGCGAAGCACAATAATCGCTTTCTACGTCCGTGTAACGTATACTATTTTTTTTTTTTCAAGCGGCATGTATACAGGGTACTATCACTCATTTCGGCGATTTAGGTCGCTTTACGGCTTCACTGAAACTTTATTTGACAATACAACAACGCAATTAGTAGTATTAGTACAAGGTGTTTGAATTTTGAATTAGTGTGCCATGGACATCACGATTTTTGACAGATAAAAACATAGGATGTGTATCGTTTCTTAGCCAGGTTAACCGATTAATTCGGACTGGTAAATATACATATTGTAACATAAAGATTACAGAGATCAGTCAGTGACCTTCCTCTGGGGAGACCCCAGAGTTCGGACGTTACTTAGGAAGAAATATACATGTCCAAGGATAGGTGTGCTAAAGGAGCACGCAAAAGGACAGAATATGAAGAAATGAAGCTAAGCGATGAAGTTTGCCGCTTAGAGAATACAGTGCCAAGAGAAGGCACTACGATGAGATGAAGCCTAGGTGAAGCGTTTCCACTTAGACGATGGTGCCAAAGAAGGGTACAATGAGCAATTTACGGAATTTCGCTTAATAAGGAAGGCAATAAGATAGACGCAACAGCAAGGTTGAAAGGTGACCCAATGTAACATTTGTGATATTTTAAAGTACACCCCTATCTCTACTATATTAAGCTATTATATTGTAATCTGGTGAAGAAATAAAGGACTCGTTCCACCACCTTTATACACCCTATAGCATTTAAGATTAACATTAGTATATGTAGACTTTATGTATAAGTTTCGCTTTTAGTGTTCGGGGCGAACACTTTCTAGGGGAGGGGCATGTAACATAAAGATTACACTAGGTGCCGTTACCCTAAGTTGCCCCGGTCTCCCCCAGTACAATGTTTGTGTCAGCAAGATTGGCGAATTGGGGTCATGATGTGGGTATAAATACTGCACCAAAAGCACGTACAGATCACCGAACTCTGGGGTCTTCCCCAGAGGGAAGTCACTGACTGATCTCTGGGTTAGTCTGGGTATGCCTATTGTGTAACGTAACGTGGAGCAGTAGGTGACCAAGTGCCACACCCTAGATCAGCCCTAGCAAAGGAAATAGTGTGGGCGAGCAGCTTAAGTTGCCGTTCCTACTTACCTCCCTTTGCTAGGTTCTTCACGTCTTTACCGGCTCGGTGAATGCCCTCGGACCTAAGTCTAGGGTTCATTCATCCCCGTTAAAGCGTCGCCCCCCGTGTTCCTTCTGCCCTATAACTTAATAAAAGTGGGTTACCTGTGGAATCCTGTGTATTCTTCCCCCTCAGCCCTTAATCTAGGTGGACTCGCATTTGCCCGAATCGAGTAGGGAAAAGTAAAGAGCGACCTGGAGGACGCCATAAAGCAACGGAGTCTATGCAGTGCAGATGAGCACAATAATATGTATAGTTTGTATTAATTTAGTAAAGGTAAAATTTAACTGAGTAATTGGGTATCGTAGAAATAAGTATATAATTTGCATAGTTGCAGTTTAGTAATAACTGTCTCAATTTTCTAAGCCAGTGACGCTATTTCTGACCTAAGTTCTTTGCTGAGACAGCAAAATAGTGCAAGTATCGTGTGTTTATTTAAAACTAGGTCAAGTGCAAGTACTTGATGTAGGATTCTTTGTTTATTAATTTAAAAAATATGTATATTGTTTATTTCAGTGGCCACCGGACGACCTGGTTGCGTCTATCAACGCATTGCCATATCTTTAAAGGAAGTAAAGCAGCAGGTCTTGGAGAAGCTGACATCTTCAGATGGGTCCCGCCACGACGGTTCTACTTACACCCATGTGCACCCAGAGTCTTTAATAAGTCGAGCTGAAGAAGCATCTCCAAATGGGCTCACGTTAATTAGGAAGAAGTATACATGTCCAATGATAGGTGTGCTAAAGAAGCACGCAAAAGGACACAGTATGAAGAAGTGAAGCTAAGCGATGAAGTTTGCCGCTTAGAGAATACAGTGCCAAGAGACGACACTACGAGGAGATGAAGCCTAGGTGAAGCGTTTTCACTTAGAAGATGGTGCCCAAAGGAGTATACAATACAATGTGCATTTGACGTAAATTTTGGCCAAAAAGGAGAGCAAGAAGATAGACGCAACACAAGGTTGAAAGGTGACCCAATGATAGGATTATTTTTTTTTGTGGCTGAAAACATTATCTAGGAATCGAGAAGTAGTTTTAAGGGAAAAGTGTTTATATTTTTGGAATAAAGTTTTTTCCATACCCTCTCTAGCAAATAAGCAACATCGGTTAATTTTAAGATTCATATGGAAAAAGGAAAGACGAGAAATTGATTTTGTAATATAGAATTTTAGTGTTCGGGGCGAACACTTTTGGGGGAGGGGCATGTAACATAGTAATTACACTATGTTCCGTACCTGCATTTGCTTCGGTCTCCCCCAATACCAGACTTATGTAAACAAGATCGGCGAATTGGGGTCATGATGTGGGTATAAATACAGCTTCAAAGCACGTACTAATCACGGAACTCTGGGGTCTTCCCCAGAGGGAAGTCACTGACTGATCTCTGGAATAGTCTGGGTTCACCATCTGTGTAGCTTTTAGTGGAGCAGGTGAAGCACCCGGGAATCAGCCTGTTAAAGGAAATAGCACGGGCGAGCAGCATTAGTTGCCGTACCGGCTTATCTCCCCTTAACAGTACCATAGCGTCTTATTCGGCGTGGTGAATGCCCTGGGACACTAGTCTAGGGTTCTATTCACCCCCGGTAAGCGTGCGCCCTCCGCGAACCTCTACAAACATTCCCACAGACACACCCACCGCACATCATGATCCTCGCCATCTTGGCAATCTGGGAGTAAGACCATTGTATCAATCATCATGAATAAAAGTGGATTACCGATACACCTGTGGTTTCCTTCCTCTGAGCTACCCCTTAACGCGACATGGTTAAGTTGCCGTTCCTACTTACCTCCCTTTGCTAGGTTCTTCACGACTTTACCGGCTCGGTGAATGCCCTCGGACCTAAGTCTAGGGTTCATTCATCCCCGTTAAAGCGTCGCCCCCCGTGTTCCTTCTGCCCTATAACTTAATAAAAGTGGGTTACCTGTGGAATCCTGTGTATTCTTCCTCTTCAACCAACCCTTAACGTGACATGGTGGAGGTGCCTCGTTGGATCCCCGTCTGTTAATCCTCACATTAGCAGACACACCCTCGCAGACGCTAAACAAGGGCACAAAGAAAAAGGGAATGATTGAAGACGGTACACTTCTAGGTCCACAAAATCTGGCAGCCCGCTTCGAATAAGGTACATAAGCTCAAGTGGAAGAAGATAAGATAAGACAAGGGCCAGAAGGGTAAGGAAGAAACATAGCGAAAACACAATGATAGGTTGTGGAAGAAAAAGGGCTAGCCTGCAGGCCCACAGTTGCTTGAACTGAGTAGGGCAATGTCAAGAGGGGCCTGTAGGACGCTCTAAGAAGGCAACATTTTTATAGCAGCATTAGCAGCACATTATTTTGGTATTATATTGGGTATGGTAAAAGGCAAATTTTCTTAATTAGGTTTCATAGAATAGGTGTATAGTTAGCGCAATTATTTATTTACAATATCTTGATTTCTAGGCCAGTGTCGCGATCCCTGACCTAAGTGTAGGTATGTGATGACCTAGCAAATTCGTGCAATTATGAAGTTCTAGGTTACAATAACAAAGTGTACTGGTTTACATAATGATTTTATTTATGTTTAAGAGATGTATGGCAAACAAAGTAATGATTGGAATCTTGTTTTATTTTTTTTAGGGTCAACCTGGCAATCTTGTTGCGTCTATCGATCAACTGCTACAGCCTTGTTGAAAAGCGAACTAGCCTTATGCCTTGGAGAAGCCGACATCTTCAGATGGGTCCCGCCACGACGGTTCTACTTACACCCGTGTGCACCCGAAGTCTTTAATAAGTCGAGCTGAAGAAGCATCTCCAAATGGGCTGACGTTAATTAGGAAGAAATATACATGTCCAAGGATAGGTGTCCTAAAGGAGCACGCAAAAGGACACAATATGAAGAAATGAAGCTAAGCGATGAAGTTTGCCGCTTAGAGAATACAGTGCCAAGAGAGGGCACTACGATGAAATGAAGCCTAGGTGAAGCGTTTCCACTTAGACGTTGGTGCCAAAGAAGGGTACAGTGAGCAATTTAAGTGAATTTTGCTTAATAAGGAAGGCAATAAGATAGACGCAACAGCAAGGTTGAAAGGTGACCCAATGTAACATTTGTGATATTTTAAAGTACACCCCTATCTCTCGCAAGCATTAAGAATAGGACTATATTAAGCTATTATATTGTAATCTGGTGAAGAAATAAAGGACTCGTTCCACCACCTTTATACACCCTATAGCATTTAAGATTAACATTAGTATATGTAGACTTTATGTATAAGTTTCGCTTTTAGTGTTCGGGGCGAACACTTTCTAGGGGAGGGGCATGTAACATAAAGATTACACTAGGTGCCGTTACCCTAAGTTGCCCCGGTCTCCCCCAGTACAATGTTTGTGTCAGCAAGATTGGCGAATTGGGGTCATGATGTGGGTATAAATACTGCACCAAAAGCACGTACAGATTACCGAACTCTGGGGTCTTCCCCAGAGGGAAGTCACTGACTGATCTCTGGGTTAGTCTGGGTCTATTGTGTAACGTAACGTGGAGCAGTAGGTGACCAAGTGCCACACCCTAGATCAGCCCTAGCAAAGGAAATAGTGTGGGCGAGCAGCTTAAGTTGCCGTTCCTACTTACCTCCCTGTGCTAGGTTCTTCACGTCTTTACCGGCTCGGTGAATGCCCTCGGACCTAAGTCTAGGGTTCATTCATCCCCGTTAAAGCGTCGCCCCCCGTGTTCCTTCTGCCCTATAACTTAATAAAAGTGGGTTACCTGTGGAATCCTGTGTATTCTTCCCCCTCAACCAACCCTTAACGTGACAATATATAACGGTTACGGAAAAAATATCATTCTCATAGAACAACGGAGATTTGAAGCCAGAAAACCTGAGCAAATGGCCGATAACATTTTTGAAAGCCTATTTTCAAGAACCGCGTTCCGTGTAAATTCGGAACGCGTAACCGTAATCGACAGATGACGCTAGACAGCCGTGATACGCCCTCTGTTAGACAACTTTGGAAATAGCTTCGTGTTGTTATCGTATTAGCCGTGTGGTTTCAATCAGTTTTTGTCTTACTGCGTCAGTCCGTTCGTTTATGTTGATTTTGAATTTGATCACAAATTTAGCCCTGACACCTTCAGGAAAACTGTATTTCAGAATAAGAACATGAAAGGATTGTATTGCAGAGCCAAGCCTGATAAGCCAATCAAAGCATAGTAAGTGTTGCATTAATTTCATCTGCTTTTTTCTAAATGCAACGCTTTTAGTCCGGATCAAGTTCTGGACATTATTTTTTTACGTCCTAGGATATGAAATAGCCTTTCTACGCCGGCAGTACAGGTACACATAGGCTTATTTTAGACCGCTTGAAAAAAAAAGTTATTTATTTTAACCATAAGCAGAAGGTACTATGTTTTAATCAAACTGTACCTAGTAGTACCATAACATTTTATGTACGTCAATCTAAACTTTCGTTGATTTAAAGCTGGGAACCAGTTTTTCTGGAGAGGGGGCATATGTCACGAATGGAAAATTTATTAATTTAAAGGATAGACTTATTATTTAAAAAATGTAAATTCATTAATTTGAAGCAGATATTCGAAGATGGAAAAATAATAAAATGCTCGAGGCAAGGTTACAGTCAGAATGCAAGTAGTGCATTATGTCTATTTTTAGCGATCACAAATCACCGCTACTACTATGCAGAGAAGTGAAAGCGACTCTCGAATAATTTCCAACTCCCAGTACGCAGAGCATACGAGGCAGTGAGGCGTTAAAGCGAATCGTCATCTGACGAAGAGCATTGGAATAATTTTATGCTTTTCAAATTTTCTATCCCCAGTCAAACGTCTTTCACTTCTAAAAAAAAAAGCGACACCTGCAAAAAGGCCAAATCTGCCCATAGGCAGATCAGAAATCGATTTTTCAGCAAGTCTGGCTTAAGTGACATGCACGGAAATCAGTACCAAACAGGATTTGTAGAATAAGCACTCTGCTGAAAAACCAGTTCTGATCCACATGCAAGAACAAGACGCTATTCCAGTTTCGGAGGTCAAAACAGACGATCTAGAATCAGAGGAAGTCAATTCGAGTAGAGTAATGAGAGTAGAGAGTAGAATTACAAGAGGCAGAGAACTATGTCCTTGATATTGATTTGCTTTGTCTGAAATTGCAAGGTCTTGAAAACATTTATCATGAAAATAGAGGTAAACAAGACAGTGATGATGGCTTCATATCCAGCAAACCTCATCTGATGAAGAACATGGGAATACGTCCCGCTTTTCGAATCTTCTATCACCATCCATTCCATTCCATTCCTAAAAATAACGACACCTGCAAAGAGCCCAAATCTAAGTGCTGATGTTTACGAAAGCCCTAACTCCCAGACAGATCAAAAGTCAGCTCCTCAGCAATCTGGAGAAGAAGCACTCTGCTGCTAAATCGTGTTTGAGTGCAGATAAGTCAACTGAAAAACTATCAATTATGGGTGACAGTGTTGACGTTAAACCGTCTACAAATGCATCAGGCAGTTTAGTTGAACGGCCAGTTAGTTTGTCTTGGACAAACTTACTCAATTTTGAAACCAAGCTTCAGCAATTATCTTCAAGCCAGAATTCTAAAAAACTCAATCTCGTGATGATAAAGCAAAATATTTACAGAAAGATCAACGTGACAACGCCGAAGCCTTTGGCGTATCGAAGGTATACTGCAGATGTAGTAAAGAATCTCGTTAATCTCGTAAAAAAAACCGCTTCAGAGGCTATTTTGATAGATTAATGGTCAAATTTAAAAAACAACGTTTATCCTGAATTGAGACAGCTGAGAATAGCTGCAGACTGGAACTCGAGTAAGCTTCCATTTGAAGTCAAACGGCAAGATTCCCGATACTCTTATTATGGTGTACAAGATAATGAAAGCTCCATATCATCCTAGTCGTCTGAATATCAAGAGGTTTTTGCAGATGACGTAGTCACAAATAAAAATTCAGAATCAAAGGAGAGCAAATCGACAGTAGACTATAGACAAAACTATAGCCTTGACGTTGAACTGCTTTATCTAAAAATGCAACGTTGTACAAAACTGTTGTGATAGCTTCATATCAACTAAAAACAACGTTCAGAAGACAGTTTGTCGATTAGTTTGCCTTATATCATCAATACAACAGTAACCAATAGTCAGACGAATTTATCATAGAAGAGGAACCGATAGTAAACCGAAAGGCTACAGACTATAGCCTTGATGTTAATTTACTTTGTCTGAAATTGCATTATTTAAAAGAATCTTATGAAAATAGAGCCAAAAATTTGCAAGAGTGTTATGATGGTTCCATATCAAGCAAAAACGAGGACAAAATTTACTCAAAAGGATTCCAGAAAAATTTTGTCAGTTATCGAAATACTACAAACTCACTTAATAGTTCATAAGACGGAACATCAAAACAACTGTAACTAATAACAAATCAGACAATGTAAGCTACATATCAGTCGAATTTATCCAAGAAGAACAGGCAGTGCCATCAGTTGACGACGTCGAAACGGAAGATCGAGTGTCAGAGGAAGTCAATTCGGAAGGATAAGCACAAAACGCTACAAACTATACCCTACTATAGCAAACTATTGATCGTGATTTGTTTTGTCTGAAATTGCAAGCTCTAACCGAGTCTTACGAAAATAGAGCCAAACAAGAAAGTGATGATGACACTAATACATCAACAAACTCACCACATAGTTCAGAAGAATTAGTTTGCCTTGTATAACCAATACTTCGCAATTATCCACAAGTCAAAATTGTGAAGAACTTAATCTGGACAAAGATTTCATTGACAAATAATATGTAACTAAAGTGATCAACTTGCCAATATCGAAGCTATTATATGTACTGAGACCAACCTGGGATCAAAAGAATACTGCAATGGTGGTAAAGGATATAGTAAACTACCGCTTCAAGAAGACAACAACAAACTCAAAAAACAACGTTTAGCATCAGCCAACTCTCAGTTGAGAATATTTGAATAGAGGAACATGAACCAACGTTCATTTGGAATGGAACATGTTACGGTTCAATTTCTTCCTTAGGGACTTACCTGGTAGTTTTCTAAATTTTCGTCTAATAAGTGTTCATTAAATTCATATTTCGTTAAATTAATTTGTTTACTACTGAAGTTTTGAGGTTAAGCCGGTTTATCCTAAATTTTCATTAGTTTTGTTTTTCCAAGTCAGTTCATAGATGGCGCTGCGGGTCCTTTGTTAACTGGTTAATTTCATCTTGCTGCTGTCAGTGGGCTGTCCTTGTCAGAGGTCTGTCCGTCAGTTTCAGTCTGGCTGTCAGTGTGTTTGTTTTCATTAGTTTTCCGGTTTTGTCTGCTTTTCTATAAGCTAAAGTGCTTTCTAGAATATTCTAGCGTCATTAATTCCCCGCCTGGTTTCCGGCCTGCAGTTAAAATTATCCATGGGAAACCTAGGCACAGCCAGAGGCAGGGATCGGTTGAGCGGGCCAATAGAGATATTGAGGAAGTGTTATCGGCCTGGATGGATGAAAATAAAACTAAAGACTGGCCTGTAGGAATAAAATTTATCCAGTTTAAGAAAAACCATGCGCTTTACTACATTCGCATTAATACATTCTGGTAAGTTTTGTTATGCATGATAGCGAACTGCGGAGTTCGAAAATAGTTTTATCGCCAATATTATAAACATTTTGTTTAAAAGGAATCTATGTTCGGATGTCCACCTCGGGTGGAATTAGCCCAGCTGGAATTTCACATGTAATATACAATTTGACCACTGAGGAAGATGTAGAAAATTTGCGAAAAGAAATGGAAGAAGAGCCTAACGAGCTTGAGACTCATACCACATTTAATTCGCCTAGGGAAAGAAAACATGAAGAAGACACAGCTCCTGAAAATCTTCAATTGGAAATTCAATTTGCTGAGGCAGTAAATGCTGAAAGTGTGCCGGAACCCAGTAAGTTTATTTAATAAAACTGATGTTATTATTTCGAATTTGGCTTAACAAATAACATTCTATTTCATTATGGTTGTAGCGTACGAAGAGAGAATAAGAGTTTGCAACCAGTGCTCTACAGTCTTAGATCTCAAAGAAGAAGTTAATATTGACGGAAAATATCTTAATTGCGAACGACAGGAAAACATTACTTATGAGCGTAAAAGATCGAGAGAATCTTTGGAAAAACAAGCAAAATGCTGAAGCTCTCCGATCAAAAATTCTCCGAGGTTCAGGTTGGAACTACGGTTCGTGTACCATACCGAATGTAGACAGAGCTCGTGGTTCGCCCCGTAATGTATTGGCTGTTATCAGTAGTGTAAATGATGGTCTTTATAAGCTTTGTGAGTATGCGATTAAAATGTATACCACATAATAATTTTGAGATTTTAGGTACTGTCCAAGGCGTTTTAAAGCATATGTTCACCAGGTCTGAGTTTAATCCTTGCATTGAAAAGTTTATTTTACTGGAGAACCTCAGCGATTCCATAAAAAATAAAGAAATTTCCCCTAGAGAAGTTGCAGCTGTAAATTGTATTTTAGGGGCGCAGGGCTACAAGCGTTGTCACTGCAAGGGTGGATGTAAAAACAATAAGTGTGCATGTCGCGCAAATAAGAAAATTTGCAACTCGAAGTGCCATAAATCTCTCTCTTGCCACAACAAAAATGATTAGTTTTGGATAAATTTAATGTCATTTTGTTTTGTTGTTTATTTACCTACTGCAACGGTTCACCTTTGATACCTCAGTGATCAAAAAAAAGGAGACTATCCAGTCCTTCTTATTGATTATCGTTAATGGCCGGTAAATGTGTTTAAGATGAAAATATTAACAACATTACCAACCTATCGAAACGATATTAGCGAGCAAAAATGAATATTTACGACTAGGCCGGGTCATTATCCTCATTGTCCAATTATCGTCTTTATCCGTAGCATATAGGTATATTACAAACCTACAAGCTTGCGCTTCTTCTTTGGAATACAGGCATGCATCATACACACTCAATTTAAAGTGTGTATGTCTTAACACGAACAGTACCCAATTTCGTTCATTCGAAAAACAGAGCTATCTCCCAGCCAGGAGTCCCAGGACGGCCGTTTCGGTTCCTACAAACCTCACCAGCTGGGCTGTAGGGATACCGATTTTTGATCGATTCTACAAATGAATCGACTAATCGTTACCCTTCAACCGATTTTTTTAATCGATGTTCCAAGCGGCGATTTTAAAACCGAGAATCGATTTTCTTTGGCGATTATAAAACAAAAATAGTTTTTAAATGTTTTTATTAAAAATAGAGACTAAAAATATAATTAGAAGGAAAGCTTAGCTCTATAGGAACGAACACGGTATGTGTGACGTGTGACGTGACGAGTAGGTTAAATGATCTGAGTTAACCGGGATCTGTAACCACGTGATATTGGTTTTGTTTGTCAATAAGGTAGTCATGTGACATATGATATGGTATAACATAACCTATTAAGTTTAGCAAACGGAGCGAAACTGGCATTGATGACATTTGAAAATTCCTTATGTTCAGGTTTAGGCAGTGATTTTGTATAGAGTATAGATGCAGCTATGCCTAATGCCTATACCTCTTAATGGCAGGCTATGTTACGGACATGCCCAAAATATTTTTTTCTACCCGTCTCTTTCTACGTTGTAGAATTGCATTCTATCCATCTCTTATCGTACCCCGGTCCCCACTTAACGTTCGAACAAAGAGAGATCATACGCGTTGTTTACATTTTTAAACACCATCTGGCATTCTGGCGTCCTTTCCTTTATCCGTTTTTATTCGGATTTCGGTATTTCCGTATTCCTTTGTTTGGTACCATGTTGTACGTTGTAGTGTATTTGTGCTTTTTGTTGACCTAAACGCGATACAGCACCAATATTGCATGTTGGTAGTGGAGTGCAATTAAATTCTAGTGATAGAATTATAGATAGTGAATTATAGAAGTTTTGTCAGTGGTTGAGCAGGACCATGATTACTTTGAAAGCTTACTGACGTTATCACATTTTGTCGAAGAAATTGATATGTATATTGCCGGATTTGTTGTAAAAAAGTATATATAAAAATTGAGTGCAAAATATTGTCACAAGTAGATTTTCGTTAATAACTTAGTCAGCAAAAAATCAACCATTGACCGAAACAAGTCATTGACTTTGACTCGAATTAAAAAATAAGCAATCGAACCTTTTAGAACGGATGCTAGCTAAGGTGTTGCAATCGCCAGTCAGCAATAAGTCATCAATTGTTCGGACAATGATCCAAGTGCTTAGAAAAGCAATTAAGAAATTGAACTGACTAAGGGATCGCAATACCTTACAAT
The DNA here is from genome assembly GCF_016097725.1 of Ips typographus. NCBI lineage: Eukaryota > Metazoa > Arthropoda > Insecta > Coleoptera > Curculionidae > Ips > Ips typographus. The sequence continues at coordinate 8,009,957 of NC_138433.1, forward strand.
AAATAAAAATTATCCGCGAAACTAAACGGTTCGGTCGCGACAGTTAAGGGAACTCTACCCTGACACGTACCCTCGGTCCAAAATGGTTTGTGCATTTATTATCATGTAAGTACAAACTTGTAATTTATAAATAAGCCAATTGTGTCTGACAATGTGTATAAAATCAGTCTTCAACTTTACTTGTTTCTCTCTATGAATAAACGTTGTTGTTTTTGTTATCGAATCTTTGAGTTTTACTTGACTACGACCCCAGCCTACACGTCCCCGCGTTACGACTAAAAATTAGATCGTGAAAGCTTGGTGGAGGCGCCGGGTAGATCAATTAGTATGTATAACTTAAAAGAAAAAAGTTTGAACTATGAAAGAATATACAGAGTTAGTAAATAGGTAAGACAGGTTAGACGACCTTAATAACAACGTTTGTCCAAAAAAAATGTTTGTTTGTTAAAAGGGCTAGTGACTCAAATAAGATCTTTGAAATAAGAAGAATCGAAACTTCCTAAAAGTTCTAGTTAAAAGTAAAAATTAAATCCAAAAATGCGTTCAATTTTTTTGTTTGTTTGTTAAGAAAACTAGCGAATATGAAACAAAAGAAATAATCGAACTCGTATAAACACCTGATAACGTAGCTTAGTTTTGTATAATTAAAGTAACACATAGAGTTTGTTCTTACAAGCGACCTGTTAAAACGAAATAAAGGGTTCTTATTATGTTGCGGTGATGTAAACATGCACAACAATGATTTGTGTTCTTATAGCGACTTCAGCTATTACGTTGTGTACTTATGAGTGTTAGGTGCACATTACTCCTAAAATGGGATGAAAATACCCCTAGATTGGGATGAATTTACCCCGTGCAACGGGATGATGTATAATTATTTTGATGATGTCGCAGCGTGTTTAAATAATACAGAAATGTCTGTATTGGTAGAGGTACATTTATTTTAGATGGCACATGGCAATTCTGTTTGCTGTATGTGTAAATGAGGGCCGTAAAAGAATTTTATAAGAACAAACCCAATGTTAAAGTTGAAAACGGGAAAATAAAAGACTAATATAAACATGTTTACAAAAAGCTCGTTTCGTGTCTCTTTTAATCAGATGAAAATTATTACGCGATTGTGAAAAAGGTGTATAAAACAACTACATTTGTCTAAACTTTCATGTATCGAAGATTCCCAATACTGACTGTTAACGATTCAAAAACGCGCGCGAAGCTCAAAGTGTCCGTCCCTCCGCGATGAAAATGGAACCGACCTCTCGCACGGGAATGAACGTGAAGAAGTGCGTGCACATGCTTTGTCTTTTGTCTGCCGTCGGCCATTAAGCAGTAAACATTACATTAGCGTGGCTAATTTAGTAAATACAGTCCATTTTTTTAGTCAGTTTAGAAGCTTGTTTTATTTTACCACAACCAGAGAACATAACAGCATCTAATGCATTTTCATGATCCATCGATCCGGATATTATCAAGCAAATTAATAAAATCAAGTTAGTAGTGTACGTGTTGGTAGTCGGTAGTAAAAACATAGTTGCATGGCCGGCGGTGCTTCATATATTGGTAAGTCCCCATCCTTTTTTTAGTATTATCATTATTTTCCTTGATTTCCTGGTAAATTAACATTGAATTGATTTGTGCTTGCATTCTAGTGTCCATACTATTTTGTATGTTGTTAAACCAGGTTTTGGAAAGAGATAGCGAGTGTTTAGACTATTATTTAGTATTTTTGTTAGAAGTTATCAGGGCTGAGGGGGTTTATTTCCAATAAAGTAGGCACAGTTAGCAAACGGTCTGTTTTTGTTTAAAGATGGGTAAAAAAACTAAGACAGACGTACCTAGTCCGTCCACCGGTGTGGACTTAGATCGATTAGTGAGGCAAAAGAATCAGTTAACGGGTCAATTAGATAGATTTTCCGACTTCTTATATGCAATCAGTCAACCTGCAGTTCAAATAAATGAATTGCAAATGCGTATTTCTAAAATAGGAAATTTATTGGAAAGATTTGAAGAAATTCAATTAGAAATTGATATTTTGGATCCAGAGCCTGAGGATGGTAATGACGATCAAAGTAGCTTTGAAAAGCGATTCTATAGTCTAGTTTCTATTGCAAATAAGCTGGTTAGTGATTTTACTAGTCCTTTGGTTGCTGCTACTCATTATATTCCTCAACCAGACGTGAATATTGGTGGTAGTAATACAGTACTAGGTAGTACTAGATTACCAAATTTAGAATTACCAAAATTTAATGGAAACTTTGAGAAATGGTCGCAGTTTTCTGAAACTTTCCAAACGTTAGTTCACAATAATCAGCATTTAGACACGATTCAAAAGTTTTATTACTTATTAGATAGCTTAGAGGGCCCTGCTAGAGAACTTTTAGATTGTTTAGAAATGAAACGTGACAATTACGCAGTTGCTTTAGGATTATTAGAAAATCGCTACCAAAATAAGCCTGTCATAATACAGAAACACATCAAAGCACTAGTTGACATGCCACCAATAAGTAATGCATTGCCTAATTTGTTGCGAACTATAAATGACTCAATGGAAAAACATGTTAGGGCCTTAAAGGCACTAGGCGAGCCAGTAGAACAATGGGATAGACTGCTGATATTCATTTTAAGTAGGAAACTAGATATTGAATCCAAGAAAGAATGGGAGGAAAAAACAATTTCTGTTTTTCATCGAGATCCAACTTTAAGTGACCTAACAAAGTTTTTAAGCAATAAATCTTTAATTCTAGAAACTGTTGAAACAAACATAAAACCCGTCAATTCCCGTTTTAAGTCCGATGTTAAAGTGGGTAGAGTTTGCAACTATACTTTCGAGCGAGCATCAGGCTCTCAGCTTAAATGTGAAGTATGCAAGGGTTCACACTTTGTTTATAATTGTAGGCAGTTGCTGTCACTGTCAATTTCAGAACGGTCAAATGAAGTTAAGAGACTTAAACTTTGCTTTAACTGCTTACGTTCTAGTCATTCATCGAGAGACTGCACATCTGGTACCTGTAGAAAATGTGGAAGCTCCACAATACCCTATTGCATCTAGATTCTAATAGTTCTCGAGATGTTCATAGAAATATTGGAACTACTAACAATTCAGATAGTGTTCATGTTAGTTTAGAAACGTCAGGAGAACGAGATGAACCCGTAGTTGTGGCAACATCGGTTAGTAAGTCGAAAAAATTATCGCAGGTGTTGTTAACAACGGCAATAATTTTTATTAAAAATAGACAGGGTTCATTTATAAAATGTCGAGCTTTATTAGACAATGCATCTCAGTCGAACTTTGTCACTTCTGAATTAGCTGACAGGTTGCAGGTGACTCAACAACGAGTGAATATTCCTGTGACTGGAGTTAATCAAATATCGACTAAAATACGATCTAAATTACACTCTGTAATAAAATCGTGCTACAATAACTTCCAGGCTGATCTAACATTCCTTGTACTAGACAATATCACTTCTAACCTTCCAATTAGAACATTTAGTGTTGCGGAACTCAACATACCACCAAATTTGCAGTTGGCTGATCCTAGCTTCAATGTTTCTTCTAACATAGACGTTTTGTTAGGTGCAGGTTTGTTTCTTAAATTGTTGTGCGTAGGACAAATAAAATTGGGTGATCAGCAACCAATTCTACAGAAAAGCGTGTTAGGCTGGTTAGTTTCAGGAGAGATGTATGAATCCTACCAAGACTACAGTGATTCAGTGCTAGTTTGTCACACAACTACAAATCAGGATTTAGAAAATCAGTTAGAAAGGTTCTGGAACATTGAGGAATGTGAGCCTAAAAGATTTTTCTCTAAAGAAGAAGTTGAATGTGAGGAGGATTTTGTAGAAAATTATGCTAGGGATAAAACCGGTAGGTTTAATGTAGCTTTACCACTCAAGGACGATGTGAACCGATTAGGAAATTCCTTTGAAAGTGCACTAAATAGGTTTCACAGCCTAGAAAAGAAGCTTTCACGGAATTCTTCGTTACAAAAGCAATATGTAGAATTTATGCAAGAGTATATGAAGCTAGGTCATATGACGCAAATAGAACCGGACAACGAAAATGTTACGTCTCCTATATTCTACCTACCTCACCATGGTGTGATAAATAGTGATAGTTTAACTACTAAAATGCGAGTGGTGTTTGATGGTAGCGCTAAAAGTGCTAGTGGACTATCACTAAATGATGTACTGAAAGTTGGTCCAACCATTCAAGAAGATCTATTAAACATATTAATTAGATTCAGGCAGTTTGATGTAGTATTGACCGCGGACATTGCCAAAATGTATCGACAGATAAATGTCACTGAAGCACATAGAGACTTGCAACGAATCCTATGGAGGTCAGATCCATCCCTTGAAATTGAACACTACCAGCTAAATACTGTAACCTATGGCACTGCTTCAGCTTCATTTTTGGCTATTCGCTGTTTGCATCAAATTGCTATTGATATTGAGAAAACAAGACCCGATATTAGTCAAATTATTAACAAAAATTTCTATGTTGATGATCTAATTCTGAGTGTGGAATCTGAGGAAAGGGCTTTAGATGTTGTTAGTCAATTGTCCAATATTCTGAATCAGTATGGTTTCCCACTCCGAAAATGGTCAAGCAATAAGGAAAATATACTAAAGGAAATGATACAGAGATAGGCTACATGATATCCGAGGGAGATTGTAAGAAAACTTTAGGAATTTATTTTAATTCTACTTCAGATTTTTTAGAATATGTTGTTAAGACAAGTAATTCAAGAAAGGATCATTTAACGAAAAGAGTAATATTGTCTTTTATTTCTCAGATTTTCGATCCTCTTGGATTGGTAGGCCCAATAATCGTTAGAGCTAAAATTTTCTTACAAAAATTGTGGGAAATGGGGCTAAGTTGGGATGAAACGATCCCAATGGAGCTGTTCACTAGTTGGACGCAGTTTTACTTGCAATTAGACGCACTAAATGAAATAAAAATTCCAAGACAAATTTTAATTAGTAATCCAACAAAAATATCAATACATGGTTTCTGCGATGCCAGTGACCTCGCATATGGTTGTGCCTTGTACTTGAGATCAGAGAATAGTCTCGGTGAACTTTGTGTTCGTCTTATTTGTGCTAAGTCTCGAGTTGCACCGATAAAGAAACTAAGTATTCCACGGCTAGAGTTAAGTGGAGCTTTGTTGTTATCGAAGCTAGTTCATAGGGTTGTTAATGCCTTGGATGTTAATGTAGATCAGGTATATCTGTGGACTGACTCCACGATTGTATTATTTTGGTTAGCTGAGCAACCAAGTAACTGGAAAGTCTTTATAGCAAACCGAGTGGCCGAAATTCAAGCTATTACTAAACATTACCAGTGGGGTCATGTAATTTCACAAGAAAATCCTGAGTCCAACCGAGTCAATTAAAAACACTAGATATATGGTGGCAAGGGCCCAGTTGGCTATCAACTGATCAGGTCAATTGGCCACAAAACCATATATAGAAGAATTAAAATTAGTTTTTGCAAGTGTCATTGAAGATTTCGATTTGTTTAATAAGTTTTCTAATTTATTTAAATTATAGAAGGTAGTAGCATTTTGTCTGAGATTTTTTAATAATTTAAAAACTAAACAGGGTGATAGATTGGTTGGTGATCTTTCAGTCGTGGAATTAGATAAATCTCTATTAGTATTGGTATGCATTATGCAGAGGCAAGTTTTTAGGGAAGAATTAACAACCCTAGAATTATCCAAACCATTGTCAAAGCATTGTTCTATAAGTTCATTGGATCCATTTTTGGATAAAAATGGAATAATACGAGTAGGTGGTAGACTGCGCAATGCAAATATGACTTATTCAGAGCGATTTCCTATTATTTTGGGTCAAAAACATATACTAACCAAACTAATTATACTGGATTATCACCACAAACAGCTACATGCAGGTTCACAAGCATTATTAGCCTCGCTGCGAACAAAATATTGGATAGTTAACGGTAGAAGCGCTGTTCGAAGTGTACTTTGCAAATGCATAACTTGTTTTAGGGTGAGTCCTCAGGTTCTGAGTCAAAAAATGGGTAATTTGCCCAAGGACAGGGTGTTGCCAAACCGTCCCTTCTTAATATCCGGTGTTGATTTAGCTGGGCCATATAACTTAAAGGACGGAAAACTTCGAAACAGGGCAATTGTTAAGGGATATATGTGCTTGTTCATTTGCTTCACTACTAAGGCTACACATATTGAACTTGTAGGTGATTTAAGTTCAAACTCGTTCTTGAATGCATTAAAAAGATTTGTATCTCGGCGTGGTCTATGCTCTCGATTATACTCAGACAATGCAACCAATTTCGCAGGAGCCAATAATGAGCTTCAGAAGATTTCGCATTTTTTATCCAACTTAAACAACAACAATGACTTTAGAAATTTTTGTCTTACGTTTAGCATTGATTGGAAATATATCCCTCCGCGATCACCTCATCATGGGGGATTGTGGGAATCGGCCATAAGGTCCGCTAAATATCATCTTTCCAGAATACTGAATAATAATACATTGACTTTTGAGGACATGCTCACTTTGCTGGCACAAGTTGAGTCTGTGTTAAATTCTCGCCCACTATACCCTTTGTCCAATGACCCAAAAGATCTCCTAGCTCTTACCCCCGGTCACTTCCTTATTGGGGACTCTCTAAATGCCATTCCACAAAAAGATGTAACCGACATACCTTCAAATAGACTTCAGCAGTATCAGCTACTACAGAAAATGTTCCAACTATTTTGGTTCCGATGGTCATCCGAATACTTGTCCCTCTTGCAACAGCGCTATAAGTGGAAGCAGCCAATCGGGAACATCCAAGAAGGAACATTAGTGGTCATAAAGGAAGATGGTGCAGCTCCCCTCAACTGGAGGTTAGGTCGTGTAGTGGCAGTTCACCCTGGTCCGGACAATTTAGTTCGCGTAGTGAGTGTCCAAACTGTGAATGGTATTTTAAAGCGTGCCGTTCAAAAGGTTTGTCCACTACCAATAGACACTTTGCCAGAGCACAATATGAGCCGGTCAGATGAAACCAACTCATGAACCTAAATTTAAGCGCAACTCATCACTAGTTTAAGTGTTCTTTCATGTTTATTTTTCTTCGTTTGAAGACCTATTGTTAATATAAATTTTATGTAGTTGTTGAAAGATAAATCTTTCAAGGCCGGCGGTTATGTTAACGATTCAAAAACGCGCGCGGAGCTCAAAGTGTCCGTCCCTCCGCGATGAAAATGGAACCGACCTCTCGCACGGGAATGAACGTGAAGAAGTGCGTGCACATGCTTTGTCTTTTGTCTGCCGTCGGCCATTAAGCAGTAAACATTACATTAGCGTGGCTAATTTAGTAAATACAGTCCATTTTTTTAGTCAGTTTAGAAGCTTGTTTTATTTTACCACAACAAGAGAACATAACAGCATCTAATGCATTTTCACTGACAGCAACCGGTTATGCGTTACTTTGGAAGTTTTCTTATTGGTTGTATTTATTATTCACTTTAAATCCATTACTTCTTGTATTTTTACGTTTCCTCAAAGCACATTACACTCACATTTCGTTGAATGAATACATTTGATCAACTTTTTAGTATAACTAAATTATTTTTATCTTAAATAAACTGCCAGACTAAGTTCGGCTCGGACGAGGGTACGTCGAGGGGTACGTGTAACACGAGGCAAAACGATCAGCCACCAAGGTAAAATAAGGTAGTAATAGCGTCAACCTTAGTAGCTGCCGCGAGAGCAGACTAAAAAGGGGAAACATCATCTGAATATGTACATGTTTTCTTTTATACTACTTGTGCGTAAAAGAAAACATTTTTATACTACTTGTGCGTGCCTCACTCTTTTCATAATTATTATAGCACATAAACTCATAAAATACGTAGTAAACTGCAGGAAAAGCAGACGCCTCGGAAATTCGAAATCTCATATAGAAGAGAAAGAAAGAATTGAAATGACTAAAATACGCGAAAATAAAAGCTCTACATAATCAAACATTTTTACGCTCGAATTAAAAGAAAATAAAGAATTACGCTCACTGTCCCAAGGCGAAACAGTATTAGCCCAAATTGAGTGTACTAAAGTTGTTACGTACGAAATGAGATTTCGTCCGTAACTCGTTTAGTTTGTATTTTTAATGTCCATGAGCCTAGTTACACTAGTAGATTGATTCCGATCGCTTAATAGATCTATTTGCACTTTGTGCAAACTTTGTGCACTACAGCACCCGAACTGCCGACATCTGACCTAGGTTCTGAGCGTTGTGGCACGTGTGTGACTTCTGGGGGCTTTCCGACCAGAGATCTAAGGGCTTTCCGACCAGAGATCTGAGGGTTTTCTGACCAGAGATCTAAGGGTTTTCTAAACTTTCCAATCGAGGATTGAATAAACCTATCCGGGACTGCTCCGTCCAGAGTTTTCCGGACCAACGTGTTGGAAAAGCCGACCAGCAGCCACAGAGTTTTAGAAGGTCAGAGCCTCAGTCAGAGTTGAACCACCAGGTCAATTCCTTACTTGATTTAGTTTAATTCAATTTTTTTTAGTTTATATTAGTTTGCTTTAAACAACTTCAACACTTGTCATTACCTCTGGTCACCTTTTTGGTTGCCGGAACAAGTGTTGAAACTGTTTGTTCGTTTTCCCTGGTGTTCTGCTGTTTTCTGCCTTAGGTACCTGTCACCAGTCTCTGGACCCCATTTCCTACCTGGAAATCAGCGGTGGCCACTACTGACTACTGGGGAGAGGATACTGGAGGTTCCAGGACCCAAAAATGTCTTTAAAAACTGGTAAGGACAGTTAGAGACAGTTTGGCACTGGAAAAACTTTTCCTGTTTTTTTAATTTTAAAATTTAACTTCAATTTTGTTTTTTTAAATTTCCTTTAAATTTGTCAATAATTTGGTTCTAGGCAACCTTGTAATTTTTGTAAGTTGTAAATATTGTGATATCTATATATGTTAACGCTCATATGCGTCCGTAATATAAGTTTGGCAACCGCGGCAACGTGTGGAGTCGCATCCTTGGCTTTGCCGCCGAAGTAGACTACCGTGGAGGGGGATTCGGCATCGCGAAGTCGTGTAAGAAGGTGAAAAAGGTGTTCATGGAACACGTTGTTGTTTTTGGGGTTTGATTAAACCGTTTGAAAATTGAATCGATGGTGTTTTAATTAGCACGTTGGAAAGTTAATGTGTAGAAATGTCAGTCTTCGCCCTAGAAGCTTTGACATAAAGTTTTGGTCCTGATCGAGCCGGATTAGTCAAGTTGGTTGCCGATTAATCCAGTCCAGTTCGTTTGCTGATTAGTCCAGTTGGTTGGGGATTAATCTAGCCTGGTTGTTTGGCTACACTACAGTCTACACCACATTGATCCAGTTGGTTTTGGGATCGTTCGAGGTTAGAAAACAAGGAAAACAAGCAGAAGGACGTTGGAGGTTGAAATAAAGCTAGAACGTGATAGAAAGGGTCGTGATCGTGAGTATATCGTATCCTTTTGCCCATTTATTATTCCTTTTCATATTTAATTTCATTGTGGCTTGTATTTTGTGCCGATCGTTTGGAAAACTGGTTCATACTTGCGCCTACTTACGGGCAAGTGTGAGTGCATTTTGTTTGATTGAAATAAAGAATATTTTGTTGGTTTGTTTCCCAATATGGCGTCTGATTCTTTCGAGGCGGAGTTAAAAGCAAATATTAAAAAGCGTGGAGTTTGCAAAGCAAAATTGACTCTGTTTGAAAAGTTTTTGAACACATTAGTTTCGTTAAATCCTGATGAAATCAGTGCTGTGAAGTTTTGTGAACTAGAGAACCGGGTTGATAAGTTGGCTGACGTTTTTTCGGAGTTTGATTCTCTGCAAAGCTTCATAGAACTGCATCATGAGATTTTTGATGAGCAAATTGTAGAAAGGGAAACGTTTGAAAACAGTTACTATAGTTTGATTGCCATTGCTAAAGATATTTTGAATACATATCATGCTAAAAGTAGTAGTGACGCTGGATCTTTGTTGAATGTTGTACAAAATGGCGACAACGTTAACATACATGGCAACTTAGGTTATTTTCGCTCTAGACCTAAGCTTCCTTCGATACCCATACCCAATTTTTCTGGCGAGTTCGATAAATGGTTGGAATTTACCTTAGACACGTACAAATCTTTAATTCATGATAACTCGGATATCTCAAACGTTGAAAAATTTCATTTTTTACGTGGTGCTTTGGAGGGATCTGCTAAGGCTGTGTTACAAAGTTTGGAGGTAAGTTCGTCGAACTATTCTATCGCTTGGGATTTATTATGTGAAAGATACGATAATAAGTCTATGTTGGTTACAAATTACTTGAAATCCTTGGTTGGTTTGCCCAAAATATCAAAAGAGTCGTCGATTGCCATTAGGGAACTTCTTAATGGAATAAATAAAAATTTGAGAGCTTTGGAAGCCCTTGACATTCCCGTTAAATCCTGGGATGTTTTAGTAATTCATGTTATGTGTGAAAAGTTGGATTTAATAACAGTCCGTGAGTGGGAAGAAACTAAATCGAAAAATGTGTTGCCTACTTTAGATCAGTTTAGATTTTTTCTCAAGTCTAGATGTGAACTCCTAGAAACCTTGGAGATGGCCAATGCTGATCTCAAATCTGGTGGTAGAGCTGGCCACGGTGAGAAAAGAATCACAAAATCGTTTGTTGTTGGAAATGGGTCTTGTCCTGTTTGTGGAAAATCTCACTTAATAAATACTTGTGATCAGTTTTTGAGGTTGTCAACCTACAGGCGATTTGATCGAGTAAAGGAGCTAAAACTTTGCTTAAATTGCCTGAAAGGGAACCATGTCAGCAGAGATTGTACATCTAGCAGCTGCAGGAAATGCTCATTACGTCATCACACTTTGCTGCATCATGAAAACAACCACCCTGCAATTGATGGTGTCAGACGTCCCTCTGATGGAAATACTAGGGATTTGAGTGTTTCAAAATCCAACTCGCTCATTGCTTCAGTACCTGACGCTGATGCCAGTTCGGGCTTGGAAAATTCGAGTTTAGTCATGTCTTCTTGTGATGTTATGCAAAACGATGCACTATTGTCTACAGCAATAGTCAATATAGTTGGTTTGAACGGTCAAGGTCGTCACTACCGTGTCTTATTGGACGGAGGTTCTCAATCATGTTTTGTGACTGAACGAGTGTGCAAAGAATTAAACATTCCCTTGCAAAATATTGACATTTCCGTCGTTGGAATAAACCAAGTAGTTTCAAATATAAATCGAAAATGTTACTTGACTGTTGAGTCGTTGTTTCAATCTTACAGGAAAACCGTATCGTGTTTGGTAGTTCCGCAAATTGTTGGTAACATTCCTTGTAAATATTTAGATGTTTCGAAGTTGGATATTCCTAAGCATTTGGTTTTAGCTGACCCAACGTATGCAAAACCCGGTGCTATTGACCTTCTTTTAGGAGTAACTGTGTTTTACGAGTTGTTGTGTATTGGACAGGTAAATTTGGGTGCAGGCAAACCAATAATGCAAAAAACACGGTTTGGATGGATTGTGTCTGGTCCATTAAATTCTAGTTTTTCACAGAATGTTACACATTGTAATTTGAATGTTGATTTACAGTTGCATGAACAGATTGAAAGGTTTTGGTCTATAGAGGAGCCTCCTTGTGCTCTAAAACCATTTTTGTCCAATGATGAAAAAACTTGTGAGTCTATTTTTGTTAGGAATTTAAAACGGAACCAATTTGGAAAGTTTATTGTTCCCATTCCTTTTAAGAACCCTCCTGCTACTTTGGGCAGTTCGGAAGCGTCTGCGAGGAAACAGTTTTTGTCATTGGAGCGTAGACTCCAGAAAAATCCTAAGATGTTGAAGTTGTACATAGATTTCATGGTAGAATATGAAGCTCTTGGTCATATGTCTCAGGTTGTTAGTGATGACATGGACAAAGTTTCATATTTCCTGCCGCACCATGGAGTCCTAAATGAAAATAGTTCAACCACTCGGTTGCGAGTCGTGTTCAATGGATCAGCCCCATCTGACAATGGAAAGTCGCTGAATGATATTCAGTATAAAGGCCCTAATATCCAGGATGATTTGATATCCATATTGCTAAGGTTTAGGTTCTTCAATGTAGTAGTCTGTGCGGATGTTGAGAAAATGTACAGGATGGTACTAGTTCGTGAAGAAGATCGACCACTTCAGAAAATATTCTGGCGTTCAAACCCAAAGGATGATTTGAAGGTGTACCAGCTCAACACGGTCACCTATGGAACCAAATCCGCGTCTTACTTGGCTATTCGTTGCTTAAAACAGCTTGGGTTAGAATGTGAAGAATCAGCTCCTGAGGTTTCAAATATTATTCTTCATAATTTTTTCGTAGATGATATGTTATTTGGTGTTAATACTATCGAAGAGGCTGTTACTTTGAGTAAGCAAGTTTACAGCACTTTGAAGGAAGGTGGTTTCAATTTGAGAAAGTGGATTTCTAATTCTCCAGAGGTATTGTCTCAAATTGGGGATTCTTCAAGTCGGCTTGGAAATATATTTCATTTTGGTGAAAAGTCTGAAAATAAAACTCTCGGTTTGTACTGGGACTTTTGTAGAGATACTCTTATGTATCACATATCTTTGAATGTTGTTGAAAAATACACTAAACGTATAGTGCTTTCGTCGATAGCCAAAATTTTTGATCCTCTTGGACTTTTAGCTCCTTGCATAATATTTGCAAAAATAATTTTGCAAAGGTTGTGGAGTGAACGCATCGGTTGGGATGAATCTTTGCCTGCCGATCTTCATACTTCTTGGCACAAATTTAGAATGCAGTTAAACTGTTTAAATGACCTTCGTGTAAATCGTCAAATTGTTTGTGAAAATTATGTTTCAGTGGAGTTGCACGGATTCTGTGATAGCTCTATTAATGCTTATGGTGCATGTCTATATCTTAGAAGCATGGATTCGTCTGGTAAAATCTCGATTTCACTTGTTTATGCAAAAACTCGAGTAGCCCCTTTGAAGGTTGTCACTTTGCCCAGATTAGAACTGTGTGGAGCGCTTGTTTTGGCTAAGTTAGTTCATTGTTTTCATAGTTCCATCAGCTTGACAATTGAAAAAACCTTCTTATGGACTGACTCTACGGTAGTTTTAGGTTGGCTTGGAAAACAGTCTAGAGATTTAGGGACTTTTGTCGGCAATCGTGTTGCTCAAATCCAAACTCTCACTTCAATAAGTGATTGGCGGCATGTTGGTACAAAGGATAATCCTGCGGATGTTCTTTCACGAGGATGTTATCCTAAAGATTTGGCTGGACATTTCTTATGGTGGAAGGGCCCAGAGTGGCTAACTCTCGACCAGTCAAAATGGCCACAATCTAATTTCATTTTAAATGATACCTCGGTTGATGAGCAGTCAAATTCAACACTTTTGGTGGGTAGTTGTCAAGTAGTTCCTGAATTTTTTCCTTTTTCTAGATTCTCGAATTTAACGCGTCTTAAAAGATGCTTTGCTTATGTTGTTCGTTTTTACAGAAATTGTAGAGTTTGTCGCACAGATCGAACATTTGGTTCACTCTCTGTTGAAGAATTGGCACACTCTTTCAACGAGTTGCTAAAGATTTCTCAAAAGGAATCATTTCCTGAAGAGATCAAATTATTGAGGACATCAAAGTCTTGTTTAAAAGGTTCTTTGAGTTCACTGAACCCTTTTATTGATGAGCTAGGTGTTGTTAGAGTGGGAGGTAGACTCCAACTCTCAAATTTGGACTATACTAAGAAGCATCCTGCGGTTTTGTCATGTAAGCATTGGTTTACTAGGCTAATATTTGTGCATGAACACAAGCGTTTGTTACATGCTGGACCTCAACAGCTGTTAGCTTCTCTTCGAGAAAATTATTGGCCTTTAGGTGGTAGGAATTTAGCTAGACAAGTGACGCGCAGGTGTGTTATTTGCTTTCGCGCCAAACCAGTATCAGTTGAACCCCAAATGGGTAACTTGCCTACTGAACGAATAAATCCTTCTCCTCCATTTCATGTTACTGGAGTGGATTACGCCGGTCCTTTCAATATAAAATCAAAATCAGGCCGCGGAGCGAAAATAACAAAGTGCTATTTATGTTTATTCGTTTGTTTTTCAACTCGCGCCACACATTTAGAACTCGTATCAGAATTAACTTCTGAGGCTTTTATCGCTACGTTTCGTCGTTTTGTGGCAAGAAGAGGTAGGCCTTCTGCAATTTGGTCAGATAACGGACTGAATTTTGTTGGCGCCCACTCAGAATTAAAAGATCTAGCCACATTCTTGCAAGACCAAGAGTTAGAGGTGTTTGAAAATGAGGGCGTAAAATGGAAGTTCATTCCCCCAAAATCTCCTAACTTCGGTGGTTTGTGGGAGTCTGGGGTTAAAGCATGTAAATTTCATTTAAAAAGGGTCATGGGAAATGCCTCACTGACATTTGAGCAGTTTTCCACTCTGTTGGCTCAAGTGGAAGCTACCTTGAATTCGCGTCCCTTACTTCCTCTCTCTCCTGATCCTAATGATTTCGATACTCTCACACCGGCTCACTTCTTAATTGGAAGACGTCTTACCGCACTTCCGGACATGGATCTACGTGATATTTCATGCAATCGATTATCCAAATATCAACACTTGCAACAGATCCATCAGCATTTTTGGTCCAGGTGGTCTAAGGAGTATCTCAACCTCCTCCAACAAAGGCATAAATGGAAGTATCCTCAGCGAGGTCCTCAACTCGGTGACTTGGTGCTGATTCGAGAAGACAACGCTCCTCCTCTTCACTGGAAAACTGGGCGTGTTAGTGTTCTGTATCCCGGTCCAGACAATCAGTGTCGGGTTGCTAGTGTGCGCACTCCCACAGGGGAGTTAAAGCGTCCTATTTCAAAATTATGTGTTCTCCCAGTGAACGAAGATATTTTTTCGTGCACGTAAGGTATCGGGTACTTGTAAAAGTGGACAACTGAATTCGGATGAATTCACCGTGCCTGTTGTGTATTAGTAAGTTAGTTTAAGTAGACACTGCTTGTTAACTAAAATTTTATTAAGTTGTAAATATGTATGTTAGGTTAGGACTAGCCCTTAAAACCTTTTTTATTGAAAGCTTGAACCCTTTCAAGGTGGGGGGCATGTTAACGCTCATATGCGTCCGTAATATAAGTTTGGCAACCGCGGCAACGTGTGGAGTCGCATCCTTGGCTTTGCCGCCGAAGTAGACTACCGTGGAGGGGGATTCGGCATCGCGAAGTCGTGTAAGAAGGTGAAAAAGGTGTTCATGGAACACGTTGTTGTTTTTGGGGTTTGATTAAACCGTTTGAAAATTGAATCGATGGTGTTTTAATTAGCACGTTGGAAAGTTAATGTGTAGAAATGTCAGTCTTCGCCCTAGAAGCTTTGACAATATATGATGTTTTTTTTTTGTAATATACGCGTGTACATATACAACTAACGGTTCTTTTGATTTCCTTGTAACAAAGTTACTAATTTTTTTGTTAATATGTAGTATTAGATTAAAGAAAACAATGCGCAGCCTCACACGCTTAAGTTACAATGCGTCTTCGCGACAGAATGGTGAACGCACCGCCGCGATCGATAAAGGTTCAGCGCGCAGCCGCGGTAGGGTAAATGAAGCAACATCGCGCCGTCGCGACTCGCGAGCTGGTAAACAGGTAATGCGCCGCGCGCTGCACTGTCAGTTCTTCCCGGACCATCGAAACCGACCGACGCTTCAGCCAGGAGAACGGTAAATTTTATTGTTCCTGGGGGCAAGCTTTGAAGGTATTTCAGAGTCGTTTCCGTCGGACCGCCAGTACAGGATGTTATAACACTGCTTGTCTAAATTCACATTTCGTGCATTCTCGTACTCTTGTGCCTTGGCGAGTTCGTTGGCTTCTTCCATTCTTCTAGGTTTGTATGTCCTGGCTTCTTCTTATGATTTTAGTAGGTGTTTTTTTTTTTTTTGTTTGTTGTTTGCTGGTATCTCAACCGATTTCTTTGTTTGGGTTTGGGATGGTATGATTTGGTCAAGAATTGTATAGCCAGACAGTGCACCTGCTATACAAAGAAATAACTGAAAAGAACCACTACCACCCAAGGTATTCTTGGGCACCGCACAGGCTTGATAGAATTCTAATCAGTTTGGAATGCTGCAACCAGACAAGGCACTTGTTACAGCAGGAAGGAAGGTATGTGGGTTTATTTGTAAAGGGAATTAACTGAGAAGAATCACTCCCACCCAAGGTATACTTGGGCACCGCACAGGCTTGAGAGAATTCTAATCAGTTGGTTTTTTGAAGGTTTTTTGCTCGAAGGACCAATGTAAATTCCTGTAATGGAATTCAGGAAGATTGCTCAGGATACTTGGTAGTTTATAGTAGTTTAGGTTGGCAGGTTGAGTAAGAACCGCTGTTGGATTAATACTGCTTTTTATTTAACAGTTAACAACTATTTATACACATTTACAAACGTTATAAACAAATGAAAATAATAAGTGCTGACCAATATTGTTCTGTGCTCCACATTCGAAGGTTTGGTGATTTTCCTGCTGACGCTGCGTTTGGTACCTGGTTGCCCGGTGACCTGCTGGCGGTGCATTAGCGGCAATAACCTAGTTAATTACTGTTGTTTATGAAATACAGGGTGGACCATAAGTAATGGGACATAGAGCTACAGCATATTCCTGACATCAAAATAATACGATTTAGCTGAATTGTCCTATACCGAAAGTTAATATTAAGAAAGATACAGGGTGTGAAAGTTGAAATTTTATTTTAGCTTTTTTGTCATATCTTCACGGTCTTTTGATATAAATTACTGAAAGTTGGTATAAAGGGGTTTTGGCAGGCGTAAAATACGATGCTTTCATTTGTTTTGTAGTAGCTGATAAGGGGCGCTAGCGGTAACCATCTCCGTCCCTTCAAGAGGCTCAAACTTTTTTTTACGGAACTGAAACGGCCATATGACTTCAGAATATGATTCTAAGATGCTTTCTACGTAAAAAAGGTATACTTGTTGTAAGTCTTAAAAGTCGACCGTTTTCGAGTTATTTAATCTTTTATTATTGCATGCATTTACATGTACAGCAGATTTTAATTACAATTTTTTTTTAAATTCTAAGTAGGATTTGATACAAAAACAAAAAGGGCGTTTATAACAACTAGCTTTATTTTAAAGTTTACAAACATATTTTAAACGGTCAAATTTACATACAGAAACTGTTATGTGTGTAACTTAAGGGTATACAGCACATATCGTATTAACATACGACAGAGCATGCAATAATAAAACATTAAATAACTCGAAAACAGTCAACTTTTAAGACTTACAACAAGTATACCTTTTTTACATAGAAAACATCTTAGAATCATGTTTTGAGAGCATATGGTCGTTTCAGTTCCGTAAAAAAAAGTTAGAGTCTCTTGAAGGAACGGATATGGTTGCAGCTAGCGCCCCCTATCAGCTACTACAAAACAAATGAAAGCATCGTATTTAACGCCTGCCAAAACCCCTTTATACCAACTTTCAGTAATTTATATCAAACGACCGTGAAGATATGATAAAAAATCAAAAATAAAATTTCAACTTTCACACCCTGTATCTTTCTTAATATTAATTTTCGGTATAGAACAATTTCGCTAAATCGTATTATTTTGATGTCAGGAATATGCTGTAGCTCTATGTCCCATTACTTATGGTCCACCCTGTATATAAACTGATAATATTTTTTGTGACTAAATGTGAATTTAGACACTGCTGGTTAACTTCGAGGGCCACGACTCCGAAAACCACTTGGTGATTTGAGTTGATTCCTCTGGACTGCCAGTACCGGATGTTATAACACTGCTGGTCAACTTCGGAGGCTACAATCTCACTATTGCCTAGGTATTTCCGAACCGTTTCCTTCGGGCCGCCGGTACTGGATGTTATAACACTGCCGGTTAACTTCGAAGGCCACGGCTCCGAAATCCTGTAACCAAGCCTGAATTCACCCAGGTCTTTCCGAACTGATTTCTTCGGACTGTCAGCTCCGGCCGTTTTAACCCCCAACTAGTCAACTCCGATGGCCGACCTTTTGAAAGCTGATACCGATTCTTTGACCCCGTCTGTACCCCCAGAGCACAGTTTTCGTACCGTCCGAAACTGTCATTCATACCGTAACCGTCTGTTTACCCTGGCTGGGAAAAAACCGTTTCGAAACCGTCTTAGTTCTCCGAACCGTTCCCCGTTCTGAACACTAGGTTGTGATGTCCGTTTGTTTTCCGTTTCAAAGTTACCGTATTAATTTAGTTGGGATCTCCAGGTCCGACTGTACCGTTTATTGATTTGAACACGAGGCTGTGTTGTTCTCAGTTTGTTCTGTTGTGCTAGAGTTCTTAAGTAAGTTAGGATATGAATGATTGTTAACTGTTATTTTTCCTGGTTAACACGACTTGTTTAGTTTTGCTGACAACCCTGTGTTTCCTTATTTTTGTCCCACTCCCTTTATCCATTTACAGATAAACGTGAACTTTGTGTTCGACTGTGTAAAAGCTCCCCAGGTATACGAAGCGAGTTCCTTAGTTACGCTTCTCCAAATAAAACTAAGGTGGCGCCCGAGTTTCGAAGCACCTACCCTAGGTGTGGCAAAAACCGTACAAGGACCGGTACGTAAAGGCGTTATATCCTACAGTAGATCCAAGAGTGTTCATTTATAAAGAGCTAGTGATTATCTCATGCAATTAATCCACGACCTTGGGCTAACACAATTAAAAATGTTGAAATCTCATTAACGTGAGGTCTCATCATAACAAAGTACGCAAGTGATTCTCCTTAGTAAGGGAAAAAGGAAAAAATGATACATGTATCTACAATTAATTCTTCTCCTATGCTGCAAGCGTATGACGATCACTTTCAAAGGCATACCTCTAATCTCCAGTTCATATCTAACTTCCTCACTACTCAAACGATTCACGTCCGTCTTGAACTTCGTCAATAAGACAAGCTAAATTCACTAAAAATGGAATGTTCAATAGACATAATTCACACTACTGGTGTGACATATATCCACACGTAATTCGAGAGAGGAATTTTCAAGAAATCTGGAGTTCTAATGTTTACTATGCTGAGAGGAATGACCAAATTGTTATGATACGTTTTTATGAAGAAAATTTAAACGGTATATCGACGATGTTAAACGACAAATTGTGAAGTTCTGAAACCTAATTTAATGCTATGTTTTTATTGTAGGTGATCGATACCTAGCTATAATTCAAGATTTAGAAAGGGAATACTTGGATAATTTACCTTTAGCCGACAGAAGACGGGTAATTTATCAGCATGATGGCGCACCTCCTCACAATGGTCATATTGTCAATAATTTTCTACAAGCTACGTTTGACGACCGGTGGATTGTTAACAACCGACCGTTTCAATGGCCACCCCGCTCGCCAGACATGTCAGTTTTAGATTATTTTGTATGGGGGGCAATTAAAGATGAAGTTTACAATCTTCCTTTAACAACAAAGGAAAATTGTATGAAAAGAGTGAGAAACGCGTTTCGTGGTTTAAGCCCAAACGCAATAAGAGCAGCAACCCATGAGCAGCTGATCCTAAGTGTCACGAAGCTGAAGGTCGAAATTTCGAACATTTGTTAAATTAATTGTTAGTAAAGGGTGGTTAAATTTTAAGGGCCGATATTGAATGTGAACCACACCTAAACGTCAAGTTTTTTTTCTGCATTTAATTTGACATTTCTCTATTTCAGACTAACTCTAGTCTACTAAAGTTATTATTAGGCCTATTATGAAAATGGGCGTTCAAATCAAAATGCATATCGTGCACTTCGTGATTTTTTCGGCCTTTATTCGTCCAAATGTGCGTACAATCGGAAAAATCGTGCAAAAATTGAAGCAAACCAGATCTGTAGGAGATGTGAAAACACCAGTGCATGCTCATACAGCTCGTACGGCAGAAACTATTGCTGCTGTTCGTGATAGTGTGGCTGAAGAGCCGTCCACCTCAACTCGTCGTCGTGCCCAACAATTGCACCTCTCACGCTCGTCGTTGCTGAACATTATGCATAAAGACTTGCACTTACACGCTTACAAGGTGTAACTGACTCAAGAACTAAAGCCTCTTGACCATTCCAAACGTCGTCAATGGTCAGAATGGTGGCAACAGTGCATGATCAATTTTCGAAGAAAGTTATCTTCAGTGATGAGGCACATTTTCACCTCAGTGGATTCGTGAATAAGCAGAACTGCCGCATTTGGGCGAATGATAATCCAAGAGTTATTGTCGAAAAACCAATGCACCCACAAAGATGATTTGACATCGTTGGACTTCTTTCTATGGGGTTATTTGAAAGAAAAGGTGTACGTCGATAAGCCAGCAACAATTGAAGAGCTAAAGGATGTGATAATTCGGCACATTAACGGCATAGAACCTCAATTATGCCTCAGCGTCATCGAAAATTTGGACCATCGGATGGAGGTGTGCCGCCGAAGTCGCGGCGGCCATTTGGCCGATATTTTGTTCCATACATAATTGAACCATACCAATATATCATAATAAAAAGAAATTACAATAATTTCCTAAATAATTTGTGTTTTATTCAAAATCAACATCGGCCCTTAAAATTTAACCACCCTTTATAAGTACAAAAATATGTTGAGCGTTGCAACTGTCACTTTTTTGGAAAAATATCAAATATTTTGAAAACGGCTAGAGATAGGAAACGGCATAGGGCATTGTACCCAAAAGTTGGTCAGAGCTTTGTGAGGACTCCAAATATGTAATAATATATAGGGTGTTCTATTTAAAATAGGAAAGTTCTGATCGACTTCCGGTATAAACGGAAGTGCAACCGTCTTGAAAATATTTTAGTTAGATTGGGCATCAGTAGCCTGCCAAATTTTCAAAACTCTACTATTTATACGTTCCCACTGCCACCCTACTAGAGCACTTTAACTAAGATTTTGTTTGTAAATAAATTGTAAATAATTAGAACTAAGTTAACATGTATACTAAAACCATAAAAAATCCCACTGTAAACATAGGCAGAAAGACCAAGTGGTCGATAGCCTTTTTTCTATTGAAAATAAAGATTGTTTATATATATATATATATACTTTTTCCAATCTAAATCAATCGATGTCTTTCGTCGTGGGACACCCTGTATATACAGGGTGGCGCAATAGTGTGACAAAGTCCCATATTGTTGTTGGTTTTGATTTTTCTAAAAAAACCTTTATGTAAAAGTTGATCAGAATCATTTGGTCTACAACATAAAAATACTTTTCACTATACAGGGTGTTTGTTGTTGTGTTGCGCCATACAAGGTGTTTTGAACAGGGCGTCCAAATTAGGAAATTTGAAAATCGGTTAATTCGATTTTTTTAAATGGAACACCCTGTATTTAATGGTTGCATATTATTCTCCTGTCAATTCTCTTTAATTTTCATTAAGATGTCTCTATACCTATCTTCACTTGTTTGAGCGCTTTTTTAATTTTACTAAATTATTGCCCAAAAAACGCGTAATAATAAATTTAAATATTACTTTCGAAGTTGGCCATGATCACGTTACATGATTTATCACGTTACAAAATGTGGCATAAAGACGAGCTAACATACTTAGGTATTTATTCATTATGACAAATTATTTGCAAATAATTAATTTAAATTATTGATCTTTGAAAAATATGGTAAATTAAATTGTATTTAAAAATTTTTAATATGACACTATGCATTTAGTTATCCTAAAGTGTTGAGAATTTAATTTTGGTCAATTTAAAAAGTAAAGGGTCATTACTCATTTCCTTTAGATTTGGCTTGTGTGCAATATTGTCACGTTAAGGGGTAGTTGAGGGTGAAGAACACACAGGTTTCCACAGGTAACCCACTTTTATTAGATTATAGTGCCTTAGTGACTAAACAGTAATCTTACCCCCAGATTACCAAGATGGCGGGGAGCATGATGTGGTCCGATCTAGGCAGGAGAAACACGGGGGGCGACGCTTTAACGGGGATGAATGAACCCTAGACTTAGGTCCGAGGGCATTCACCGAGCCGGTAAAGACGTGAAGAACCTAACAAAGGGAGGTAAGTAGGTGCGGCAACTTATGCTGCTCGCCCACACTATTTCCTTTGCTAGGGCTGATCTAGGGTGTGGCACTTGGTCACCTACTGCTCCACGTTGCGTTGCACAATAGGCGTACCCAGACTAACCCAGAGATCAGTGATCTGTACGTGCTTTTGGTACAGTATTTATACTCACATCATGACCCCAATTCGCCAATCTTGCTGACACAAACATTGTACTGGGGGAGACCGGGGCAACTTAAAGTAACGGCACCTAGTGTAATCTCTATGTTACAATATTGCAAAATAAAATATGCTAGGTCTATTGAAAATTTTTAATTTATTAAAATACTGTGTTGAATATCTACTTAATGAAATGTTCAAAGTGTCTGCCATTTTCACGAATGCAAAGTTCAAGACGTTTCTCAAAAGAACGATTTAAATTACGACACATTTCAACAGTTATACTGCGAAAACAATTTTGTATTCGTAACTTCATATCTTCTCTTGTTGTCGGTGATATTCTGTATACTTGATCTTTAACAAATCCCCATACAGAAAAGTCCATTTTTGTCAAATCTGGCGACCTAGGTGGCCAAGCGATAGGACCTCCTCTTCCAATCCAACGATCGCGGTATGTATTATTTAAGAAATTGATGATCGGCCTCGTATGATGTACTGGTGCTCCATCATGGAGAAACCACATTTCCTGTGGAATCTCAATTGCTCTTTCAGCAAACAGTCCAGGCAGGTAATTCTGCAAAAAATCCAGATACACTTCTCCGGTTACTCTTTGCTCAAAAAAGTAAGGACCGATTACATTATCGCCGATAACTCCACCCCAAACATTTAAAGACCATCGGTTTTGAGTACTATATCTAACAAAATGTGGATTTTCTGTGGCATAATAGTGAAAGTTATGCCTATTAACACTGCCATTTCGGTGAAAAGTAGCTTCATCTTCAAACAATATTAAATGAACAAAATTTCTTAATACTCGAATTTTGTTTTGAGCCCACACACAAAACTCCAGCCTACTCTGGTAGTCGTCAACATGTAACTCTTGATGTAGTTGTATGTGATAAGGATGCATTTTATTATCTTTCAAAATGCGCTGTACGCTTCTTCGATCAACATCAACCTGCTGAGATAGCTGCCTTTGACCAATATGCGGGTTTTCAATCACTGTTAAGAGAACATTTATTTCATTTTCATCGGTTTTTGATCGTTTCTGTCTCTTAATTTTAGTGTATGACACACTTCCAGTCCTCTCAAAACGTTCCATAAGTTTTTCAAATGCTCTTTTTCTGGTTGCCTTCTATCGGGATATCGCTCCTGATACAATCTTTTAACCGATTTTCAATTTTCCTAACTTTCCTAACGCTCTGTACAAAACACCTTGTATGGCGCAATGTTTTCTACGCCTATTTGAGCTTTTACTTACAGTTTTGACTTCCTTTAGGCCAATTTTTATTACTTTATTACGAGTCATTAGACAATTATTGTCGATAACAAAGATTAATGTTTTGCCCCTAATTTGTTGTTTTGTTAAACAAGTTGGCAACGCCGCCATTTTATGCAAAGATGAAAACTGATTCGGATGTAGAATTTTACAAAGAATCCAAATATGCAAAAATATACAGGGTGTGTTATTAAAAAAAAAAAAAACATTTTTGATCCTCACTTACGCAACTTCAATTCTGATCAACTTTTACATAATGATTTTTTTAGAAAAATCAAAACCAACAACAATATGTGTCCAAGAGCTCTGTATAAGCGGTTGTCGAGCAACCGTATCAGCAACAATGGCTTGTTTATCCGTTGCTCGACAACCGCTTATACAGTACAGGCTAAAAGTTTAAATTTTCTCATTTTTGTTCGTGTTTTACGACGAAAGGGCTCAAGTTAGAGATCTGAAAAAAATACAGAAAACTAGTCCGTGATAGGTACAGGGTAATTAGTTGAATTTTGACCACCCCCTTAACTACTTTAATTTTGATTTTAGCAAAAAACGTTAAATACAAAACTAGTAGATATTTAGGTCTATCTTACTTTAAAATAAACATTTATTATACAGGATGTCCCAAATTTGAGTAACAAACCAAACTTATGTTTTTTTTTAAATACAATGACCAATATTTGAATTCTACATCAAATTCTAGGCCTAATTGATGTAAAATGTTTGAATAGATATTGAACTGTTTCCGCAGCAGCGTCCTTGATTGAATGAATTTTGACCAACCCCTTAACTTCTTTATTTTTGATTTTAGTCAAAAAACTAGTTGTAACAACTTAGTTGTAGATATTTAAGTCTACTTTACTCTTAGATAAACAGGTGTCCTATACAAGGTGTATATAAAAGGTGTCCCAAATTTGAATAATCAAATTAACCCTTAACCACATAGTCGAGGCAATATTGATAATATTCAATAAGTATAACAGATGCTGCTGCGGAAAAAGTTGAATATCGATACAGACATTTTACATCAATTAGGCCTAGAATTTGACGTAGAATTCAAATATCGGATAAAAAGTTGGTCATTGTATTTAAAAAACATATGTTTGGTTGTTAGGAAGCGTCAAATGCACACAGTGACTTGCAGTTTCGCCCAAAAATTTTACAGTAGGCCCTTAAAATGGACGGCCACAAAATCGAGAAATTGATAATGCTAGTTAGTGAGTATAGTGAATTATACGATATGAAAGACAAAAATTACAGTAACCAAATAAGAAGAGAAAATATTTGGGATGAGATAAAACTAAATGAAAGTGGTAAGTATTTATTTATAAGGAAATAAAAAACTTCTGTAAAAATACTGTATAATGTAACAATTTAAGTATGTAATATACCGGCGTTAACAGCATTTTCTTGCCAAGAAACCGCACCTCCGAGTGACATGAAATACTGTGTAAAATCTTGTCTTACTTCCATTGCATCACTAGAAGATTTTCCACCAATGTGGGGTAAACTAGAAAATATTGGCAACTGATTTTCTGATTTCTTTTCATCCAGTATATTTAAGTAGATATTGTCATTTCTAAGAAAATTGTGTAAGCACAAAGCAGATAATACAATTTTATCAGCATTGTTCGGATGAAGTTGCAGCTTATTTAAAAAAACTCTGAATTTGTGACAAAGTATGCCAAAAGCATTTTCGGAAACTCGGCGCGCTCTTGAGAGGCGATAATTGAAAATTTTCTTATCTTCTGAGAGTCCGTGTCCTGGATATGGACGCATTAAATATGGTTTACACGGAAATGCTTCATCTCCTACTATTACGTATGGCAAAGCTTTGCCATTTTCAACAACAGGGCGATCTTTAGGCATACCAAAGATTTTATTTTTTAATTTTTTTCCGATGTTTGAATCATTAAATATTCCCCCGTCACTGTTTTTACCGTATCCTCCAACATCCACAGCAATAAATCTATAATCAGCGTCCACCAGAGCTAATAACACAATCGAAAAAGTCTTCTTGTAATTAAAAAATAGGGATCCACTTCCAGCAGGCGTTTGTATAGTAATGTGCTTCCCGTCTATGGCGGCGACCCAGTTTGGAAAATTCCAGACACTTTCAAAATTGTAAGCAGATCGCAGAAGCAATTCGGTAGTTGGTTGCGGCATCACTATATTTGAAAGAATTTCCCAAATAACATTACTTGTATCGATTACAATTTTCTGTACAGTGGAATGGCCTAACCGAAAATTGAAGGAAAGGGTCTGAAAGTCAGCGCCTGTTGCAAGGAATCTGAAAAAGTAAAGAAACATTAATCCCATTATTCTCATCTCGTAGGTAATAATATGGGGATGCATAGTATCGGTAAAAAAACGAGTTAAAACAAAATTTTAAAAAGTGTTGAAATAAAATTGCTTTTATCAGGCGATATTTGTAAAAACAAATGGAAAACTCTTAGAGACGGGTTTCAGAGGGCAGCAAAAATTTATACAACTAAAAGTGGACAGTCCGCTAAAACGGACAAGAAATGGAAATATTGGGAAACAATGGCATTTTTACTACCCCATATTAAGGGAAGAGCGTGAGTAATTAAATTTACGTTATTGGCAGCTCTCATATCAGTAATGACTATTATTTTGTTTGTAGAACCCATTCAAACGTTAAGAAACAAAATACAGGAATACCCTCCGAAGAAGAGTCGGAAAATGAAACAAATGAAGTACGAAATCGATGCCAGATGAGTCAGAGGACAAGCAGCTAGTAGTAATACTGAACCGTACACTTCTCAGCCAAGTACACCACAATCAAATGCTTCAAGTGTGAAATCTTCGGGAAAAACTAACGTTAAAAAAAGAGCAGCTCCTTCTAACATGCCCGACTCAGTGTCACAGATATTTAAAGAATACGTCATGGATAAGATACTTGCTCGCTTACACAGAACCACGACATCGGATGACAAAAATAGTTCTCTGATAGAATTTTTTGCCAACATGGGCAAAACTACTGCCACCTTTCCACCTTTTTGGCAAGCAACTTTCAAATCAAAGTATTTCAAATTGTAAATTCTATTGAACTGCAATTATTAGCAGAAACATCAGTACCTATTAGAAATCCGTTACAAAGCGAAACGTTTGTACAAAACCATTCATCAACTTCCATACGTTCTCAGTCAACTTCTTACAGTCAGCAGTTACCACATAATTCATTAGTTCCTTCGCCAAGATATTATTCAACATACGAATCTCAGTTACCACCCCAACCACATTTTAATGAAAACGTTCAACGCATTCAGACAGTTCCATCCGAAAACAGGGAGCCATCGTTAACTTCAGGATATTATGCAACATTATGGTCTCAGTTATCAACCCAACTACATTCGAATGAAAATGTTCAATACACTCAAATTGTTCCAACTGAGAACAGAGAGCCGTCGCCGTCGTGCTTCGAAGAAAATTCAATTGAAAATTAGTTTACTTAAATATCTCGACAAGAATCTATGTTTGGAATTTATATTATAATAATATTGTACTTTATTTAGCGTTTTCTATATACAAAAACCATTCACAAAATATACAGGGTGTCTAAAAAGTCTGGAATATTGCAAATATCTCGAAAACTGCTGATTTTATTTTTCTCAAAATTTGCGTTTTGTTAAAGTAAATAACAGCGCATGACGTGAGGGTGAAATGAGGTTCGCAAGTATACAGGGTCAGTCACAAAGTATACCAACTTTCTTAATTCAAACCTAACACACTGTATATTACTTCAGATTTTAAGAGTACTTATAAAGGCCAATTCAACGATATACGATTTTTTTTTTTTTTTGATTTTTTTTTTTTTTTTTTTTGATTTTTTTTTTTTGATTTTTTTTTTGTACCTGCCTATAACAATGATAGGTGTAACAATGACAGCTAACGTCAATATAATGTTAAATTAATTGTCAAATTTTCCTATTACTTAAAATGGTGTTTTTGAGTGAGAAGGATACTTAAGATGTCAGTCTTTTCCTTCTCACTCAAAAACACCATTTTAAGTAATAGGAAAATTTGACAATTAATTTAACATTATATTGACGTTAGCTGTCATTGTTACACCTATCATTGTTATAGGCAGGTACAAAAAAAAAAATCAAAAAAAAAAAATCAAAAAAAAAAAAAAAAAAAATCAAAAAAAAATAAAAATCGTATATCGTTGAATTGGCCTTTATAAGTACTCTTAAAATCTGAAGTAATATACAGTGTGTTAGGTTTGAATTAAGAAAGTTGGTATACTTTGTGACTGACCCTGTATACTTGCGAACCTCATTTCACCCTCACGTCATGCGCTGTTATTTACTATAACAAGACGCAAATTTTGAGAAAAATAAAATCAGCAGTTTTCGAGATATTTGCAATATTCCAGACTTTTTAGACACCCTGTATATAAAAAATTTTTCAAAATAAATTATAAATATGTATACACATTCGATTAAAACCTACTGACTATATGTGCTCTGACAAGTTGTTTAAAAGCATCTAGGGTTTCACATTTCTTAATATTCAGGGGCAACAAATTAAAATCATACAATCCTCTATTTAAAACAGTGTTAAGCATTTGATCGGTGTTGCATTTATCAGGCAATATAAAATCGAGACATTGACGAGTATTATAACTATGTACATTTTTAAAAATGTTCGTTCTATCACAGATATATGGTGCAATCATTTTGTTTTTTATCTTAAAAATTAAAACATAAACGCTAAATAAAATCTTTTGTTTGACGGATAAAATCTTTAAAACGTTAAACATTGTGGCAACAGGAGTATAACGGTTACATTTTAAAATGGATCTCATCGCCCTATTTTGTACAATTTGTATTTGATTTACTTTGTATGACGGTAAACCATACAACAATGTGGAGCAAAACTCTAGGTGGGGAGCAGCAATGCTGTTATACAATATGAACCTGGTTTCCATGGACAGTTGTTTTCCAATTCTTGCAATAAAACTAACTTTTTTTGCAAACTTCCTAGTTATGTAATCAGCATGCTTTAAGAAATTTAAGTTTGAGTCCAAAATAACTCCTAAGTATTTAATCTGATCTTCGTAAATAACTTGATTGTTGTCGATAATTATATTTAGGTCTTGGATATTAATTTCGTGTAGGCGATGTTTTCTACCAAATAAACAAAATTTTGATTTTACGACATTTATGCACAATTTATTCAAACAAAGCCATTCAAAGATGTTTTTTAAATCAGTATTTACTAATTGTTGCATGGTTAATATATCGTTTCCTGCCAAATAAATCATTGTGTCGTCAGCAAACAGTTCGATGCTGCACCCCTTCACACTTTCAACAATATTGTCACGTTAAGGGTTAGTTGAGGGGGAAGAATACACAGGATTCCACAGGTAACCCACTTTTATTAAGTTATAGAGCAGAGGGAACACGGGGGGCGACGCTTTAACGGTGATGAATGAACCCTAGACTTAGGTCCGAGGGCATTCACCGAGCCGGTAAAGTCGTTAAGTACCTAACAAAGGGAGGTAAGTTGGAACGGCAACTTAAGCTGCGCGCCCACACTATTTCCTTTGCTAGGGCTGATCTAGGGTGTGGCACTTGGTCACCTACTGCTCCACGTTAAGTTGCACAATAGGCATACCCAGACTAACCCAGAGATCAGTCAGTGACTTCCCTCTGGGGAAGACCCCAGAGTTCGGTGATCTGTACGTGCTTTTGGTGCAGTATTTATACCCACATCATGACCCCAATTCGCCAATCTTGCTGACACAAACATTGTACTGGGGGAGACCGGGGCAACTTAGGGTAACGGCGCCTAGTGTAATCTTTATGTTACAATATCATTAATGTACAATAAAAACAACATGGGGCCCAAAACAGTACCCTGCGGTACCCCATGCTGCACAGACAATGACTCAGACACTATATATTTCGTTATAGTATAATTTGAATTTATTTGTAAGGTGAATTTGTATTAATTTTCCCGTTTTTTTTGCTTAAATAAATATAATGATGACTTAAGAATTTTATTATATTCTACTTACCTAAGGAAAACTGTTAGTCTCTCATGTGGGCTAATACTCTGTCGGAATTTAGTATTCTGCTTGCTTAAAGGAATAAGGACAAGTTCCAACAGCTGATTAAATTTTATTGGAGTCACTCTGAAATACTTGTAGAATTTGATTTCATCGTCCTGAAGCCGCCTAAATAGTGTATGGAATTCACCTTCTCCCAACCTTGCTCGGAATATATCGTGAACCAAATATTTGCGCTTTCTTTTCCTTTTTTTTTCTTCATATTCCTGGCAAATAGCAGCTAGGAAAAATAAATCATCAGAGGACGATGAGGACGACATCTTCTATACGCCAGGCTGCCAAAACACATACTGATCCGTTTGCTGCCTGCTCGGTGACGCTCAAATGGGAATAGACTTGCTGAAATTTGACGCTCGTGCCGCAACGCGACGCGCGCGCCGCGCTGCTCTAATGAGGATCGGCCTTAAAGCAAGGCGCAAATTGAGGCACGTATAGCACGTGTGGCACTACACAGCGCAGCGCGTGTTTTTGTAACCTACAGGATCAATGAGACAGCGCACGTTGATGACATGACGTGGGGTGGCGTGATCAGCGCTGTCTGTCGATCGTGCGGCACAGTGGTCGAGACACAGTTTCTCGTGCCAGGCCGTCACGTGTGTGTGGAAAGCCACAAGTTGTTTTCCCTTTTTTGGATAAAAAAATGGCAGAAGAGAAGTTGATAGAGGCGGTAAGGGAACACAAGGATACAACAAAATATATTTTTCTTGAAAATGTTTTTATTCGTACCTGCACAAAAAAATGTACAAATGAAAAGCACTATATTTTCAATATTTTCCAAGCGTAACGGATTGATTTTGCCACGGAACTGCTCCCCAATTGTTAAAATATGCTGTAAAATTCTCCCTGACTCTAAACGCAGGTGATGAAGTTCTAACCCTGTTTCCTTGAACATGTAACAACTGAGTTTGTGGCAGCTGTTCGATATCATTTACATCTTCTACCGAAACTTAGGGTCGTAAGTAGTTGTGCAAAACACAAGCGGCTTTCACAACATTTCTTACAGTGTCCACTTTACTTTCAAATGGTCTCCGGAATACGCAAAACCGGGAAGACAGTATACCGAAGGCACATTCCACTGTTTGCCGAGCTCGAGAAAGTCGGGCGTTAAAAACTTGGTGTTCATAATTTCCAGTTACTTGCCTCCTTGGATATGGTCTCATTAGATTTTCCGATAAAGGAAAAGCCTCATCTCCTACAAAAACGTACGGCAGCGACTCAGCAATCGTAGGTATTTGTTCAGGATTGGGAAGTTGTAAAGTCTCATCATTTTCTTGCCCAAGCCACTACTTGCAAATACATTTCCATCGCTAAATCTTCCCATAGCTCCAATATCAACGGTGATAAATTTGTAATCCGCGTCAACTGTTGCCATTAGAATAATAGATAATGTATGTTTATAGTTAAAGTATGACGATCCGCTTTTGCCAGGTTTTTTAATAACAATATGTTTTCCGTCGACTGCAGCAACGCAGTGTGGAAATTTCCATCTTTGCTCAAACCGTGAAGCTATAGATTTCCATGTTTCTGTTGTTTGTTCGGGTAAATATATCGATTGCATATTATTCCATATAGCGACAGCTACTTCTTGGACAATATTAGACACTGTGCGATCTCCCAACAGGTAGGCAATACTTTTGTAGCTGTCTCCAGAAGCCAAATATCTGAAACAAAACGAAATTGATTAATAAATATTATATTGTGAAATAGCGATTCCTCAAACAACAATTCTTATAAATAAAATAAAAGTTTAAAAAAAATTATTTAAAATTAATTTTTCTCTTATTCATTTCTTTAGTTGGATGATATTTGTTTCAGGGGAAGAGGCGAAAACTATGTGGCTTAAATTGAGAAACTCCTATCGAGATGCACGACGGCGACAAATGAAATGTATTAAAAGTGGTGCTGCTCCTGAAAACATTAGGCATTGGTGATTTCAGAAGCAAATGACGTTTCTTGAACGTTTTATGTCCTCTGGACACCGTGAAGGAAACGTAAACGATAGCGATGACGATTCACAACTTCCATCTGCGCTACCCATAAGCAATGAAATTTTGGACTCCGAAAATGTAGATGGGGATAATTCACACGAAAGTGTAACGCATGAACAATTCAACAATGCTGATGTTGATAGAGACAACATTGAAGAATCCACTAGAAAAACGTCAGGTACATTAGTTCAAACTCCAGTGGCCAGCAGCAAACAGTCAAAAAAAAAAGAAATCAGGACGATATGCAAAGTCTACTGAAGCGAGCTCTACAGCAGCGAGATGAGAGAACCGAATTCGGGAGGAAGAAAGAAGAAAATTGGAATCAAGGGATAATCTTACAGACGACCCTCTATATAATTTTTTCATTTCTATGTACCAACTAACAAGAAAAATGCCCCCCAATTATCAGCATAGGGTGAGGACCCAACTTTTCCAGGCTGTGTCAAAAGCAGAAGGGGAAATTATGAACATCCCAAGCCGACCACCTTCGACATTAACTTCTTCTCATTACTCAGTTGTAAGCTCTCCTTATCCGTCGCCCCATGATTGGTCAGATTCCCAAAGACACTGATCCACTGTTCTCAACAACAAGAAGATGGAAACCTGCAAGATTAGCCTGGCATTTCGGGTTTGGCAGACTATGTAAGCCGATTTGGATGACATTGTAACCTAGTTAGTTGAAGTTGTAACAGTTCATTGACATGCATAGCTAAGTATTATTATTAATCGTATTGCATCAATCGGTTCGCTATTATAAGTATTTTATGTATACACAGCAACCTATATTATATTGTATGAGTAGGCATAATAGAGTACGATAAATATAAGCGATTTATTCAGCAAATATATATTGAATACAGGGAACTTGCCGGAGTATCATTTACTACCTTTACATGGCGATCCTGCTAATTTTTCGTGGCCTTCTAATTAAATAGTAAAAAGTAAAAGTTAAAAGAAAAGTGTAGTGCCATTGGTTGTGTTTCGTAATGTATCCGATGCCGACAAATCTGCTTAGGAGCTGAGCGTGGTATAAATGTGAGCTAAGATGGGGCAAACCAAGTCAAAAAATACCAAGCAAGAAGTAACGGAAAATGGCGTAGTTAACGCCAATTTTATAGTACAAGAAGCTGAGTACAACATCACTAAAGACGTCAAAGTGGTTCTGTATCTTATTTTCGCTATGTTGGCAATGCTCTTATTGTGGAGAATTATTCGGGCTGTCAAGAAAAATATGAAGAAGCAGATCCGCCGCGACATGGCAGCAGTCTCTTTAGCATCTATAAGAGAAACGTAATGTTGAGTAAGTAAACGTAAGAGCTGTTCCGGTAAGCGTGTGCGCGACGTGCGCGTATGTACAGTGATAGTGATGTGCTGTTTATTGTGCACAAACTCAACAAACTCAAGTGTCTTCAGTGTTAAGTTCTTGTGTGTAACTGTGCAAAAGAAAAGTAAGCAATAATTAGTCGTAGTAAATAGTTTATTAAACTGGGTTTTATAATGGAACTTTTAAGTTGATTTCAATTCAGGCGTTTAAAAATTTTATTATAGGTATTATTGTCTATATGACTATTCTGTAGTTACTATCTTTAAACTGCAGTATTTGGATCAATTTTATTATTTTTGATAAATGACTAGTAAAGGATTAACAGAAGTTAAGAAAATTTACGAAACTGCAAAAAGCTTTTCAAGTAATATCAATAAAGAATCTACCGAGAGACGCGGAAATTTAGACAGAGTAAATAAATTACTTGTACAGATAGGTTTAATCGAAAAAGAGTTAAGCAACTTTAAAACTCAAGTTTTAAAAGAGAGTCAGAGCCCAGAGGAATTATTGGCAGCAGCAGCGCCCTATATAAAAGAAACTGAAAAACTAAATTTTAATTCCAGACAAACACTGCTAGAACGTTTAGAAAGTATCGTTGAAATATCAAAAATGTCGACAAACACCGTAGAGTTTTTTAGTTTGGCTAGTAAATTAGTTCCAAGTCAATTCGATGGTAACTCTGAAAATTTACAGTCATTTTTAGATGCATTAACTTTACTTAAAAACAATTGCGAAAATCAACTTGCTAACGCTGTAGCTTTCGTGAAAACTCGTTTGACCGGAAAAGCGCGAAGTCTTATTACGAATGAAAATACAATTGACGACATAATTTTTAAACTTCAAAATTCGATTAAAGGCGAAACTTCACAATTATTGACTGCAAAAATTTTACATCTGAAACAAAACGATAAAGAAGCCGCAAAATATGCTTCTGAAGTGGACGCATTAGCGCAAAAATTACAAACAGCCTATATTACAGAGGGCGTACCAGCGGAAGTTGCCCAACGGTACACGGTTGAAAATACTGTGCGAGCATTTAGCCAAAATGTCAGTAGTGAAAGAGTTCGATTAATAATGGAGGATGGCACGTTTTCTTCGGTACAGGAAACTATTACTAAGTTTGTGAATGTTAGTTCGTTGGCACCGTCTTCGGCAAATATTTTTCAGTTTAGGCAAAACAATTTTCATAATGCGCGACGTCACTTTAGGGGCACAGGTCTACGTAATAATAGTTATAACCAGCATTTTGATAGGAGTTTCAATAGATATTCTAACAGTTACAATAGAAATTCTAATAATTTTGGAAACAATAGAGAACAATTTAGAGGCAGTAATAGAAGCAGAGGCGCATTTAATAGAGGTTTTAATCGTGGTAACACATCTGCTAGGTACTATAGAGGCTCTAGTCCTAATTTTGTTGGCTTTTCGGAGTCGGGAAACGGATTGGAGCACCAATCGAGCCAAGAAGCGACTCGGTTGGGCGATATGTAACCATATATAGTTTTAGTCTGACATTTTCAAATTTTGTGAAAGTTGAGTTAGAAATGACTGGTTCAGTTAGTACGCTACTAGTAGACACCGGAGCTGACATATCAATTTTTAAACGTTTATCAGTAAATCCTGATCAATTAGTTGATTTTTCTCGAGCCACTAGCATCAAAGGTATCACAGAAGACCTAACTAATTCATTAGGTGTTGCAAACACAAATATTTTTATCCAAGGGTGTACGTTACCTCACAAATTTCATATAGTTGATTCTAATGTTCCAATACCATGTGACGGAATATTGGGTAGAGATTTTTTAGTTGCTTACCAATCAATAATAGATTATTCTAACTGGAATATGACGGTACACTTAAAACACAGAAAGTTAACAATTCCAATTTTAAGCAGTCCTGAAAAGAATGTGTACCATATTCCTTCTAGATGTGAAGTTATTAGAGAGGTTGACGTTTTGAAACATTTGACACACGACGTTGTGGTGTTAAATAAAGAATTAAAGCCTGGTGTATACTTAGCTCGTAGTATAGTATCTCAAAAACATCCGCTTGTAAAAATCTTAAACACAACATTTGAAAATGTAACTGTAGACATGTCTAATCTTGAAACTATCAGTCTCGATAAATTTAACATTTACAACATAGAAACAGAAAATCAAGATAGACATGTTCAACTCTTAAAAGAACTTAATCAAGATGTCCGAGACTTTGTTAAAAAAGATCTGCTACAACTTTGCGAAGATTATTCAGACGTTTTCGGATTAGAAACGGATAAATTAACATTTAACAACTTTTACACACAAAAATTAAAAGTTATTGACAAAAAACCTATTTATATTAAAAATTATAGAGCTCCCAGAGCACTTAAAGATGAAACAAATCGACAAGTCGAAAAATTGTTACATAATAATATAATCGAACCATCTTGCTCAGCATACAATAGTAGGTTCTATTGGTTCCTAAAAAATCGCAAACTGATCAGAAAGCGTGGAGATTATGTATTGACTTTAGAGCTGTAAATAAGGTACTTATAGGAGACAAGTTTCCGATTAATCGCATAGACGATATTTTAGATCAACTTGGTAGAGCAAAGTGGTTCTCAGTAGTCGATTTGTTATCAGGATTCCATCAGATACCTTTAGATGAAGAATCGCGAGATTTGACTTCATTTAGCAGCGATAAGGGTTCATATCGATTTACCAGATTGCCTTTTGGACTTTCAGTCAGTCCCAACAGTTTTCAAAGAATGATGTCTATTGCTTTTGCCGGAATAACTCCAGAAAAAGCTTTTTTATATATGGACGATTTAATAGTAATAGGCTGTTCAGAAAAACATAACTTGAATAATTTAAAAAGCGTTTTTGAAACTTGCAGAAAGTACAATTTGAAATTAAATCCCAAGAAATGCAATTTTTTTAGAAAAGAGGTCACTTTTCTAGGTCATAAAGTAACAGACAAAGGTATTTTGCCCGATGAAACTAAGTACGATATTATAAACAAATATCCGACGCCGCGAGCTGCTGATGAGGTAAAAAGGTTCGTTGCCTTTTGCAACTATTATCGAAGGTTTATACCAAATTTTGCAACTATCACATTACCTTTAAATTCGCTAACTAAGAAAAATGCTGAGTTTGTATGGTCAAGCGAATGCGAAAGTTCATTTAACCGTTTAAAGCAAGCACTAATTAGTCCTCGCATTTTGCAATATCCGGATTTCTCAAAACAGTTTATTTTAGTTACTGACGCATCCCAACTTGCTTGTGGTGCAGTTCTTTCACAAAATTTTAATGGAGTCTCACAAACCAACTATTCTTAAAGAACTCACAACTATTCACTGGGCAATAAAGTACTTTCGTTGTTATTTATATGGACAAAAATTTTTAGTCAAAACAGACCATAGACCTCTTGTTTACTTATTCTCTATGAAAGACCCGTCGTCCAAATTAACCAGAATACGATTGGATTTAGAAGACTTTGACTTTGATATAGAATATATAAAAGGAACAGATAATGTAGGCGCAGACGCCTTATCTCGAATAAATATTTCGGATTTGCAGGAAATCAGAAACACGGCTCAAATATTAGCAATTACCAGATCAATGACTAAGACAAACCAAAATTTTAATAAACACACTACTACTGGGGATAAACAATTATCACGTACTGAAGAACCTCAGATTTATGAAGCCCTTAATAATTATAATGTATTGAAATTTCCTTCCTTAAGATTTGAAATTGATAAAGAATGCATTCACATTATTATTAATTATCGCAAAAAGAGCGCTCGTTGTTGGCTTTCAATTACTAATGGCAATTTTTCATTACCGAAACTATTGTCTAAGCTGAATAACATGGCTGGTGATAGTAAGTTTACACATTTGCGATTGAATTTAAATGACAAGATTTTCACACGGTGCACCGTAAATGAATTAAAGGAAGTAGGGCATAAAATACTTTCAAAAGTTAAAATTGTTTTATGTAAAGAAAGAAAATTAATCAAAGACAATGACGAGAAACTTAACTTAATCAAACAATTTCATGATGATCCTATGTTAGGTGGACATTGTGGCCAGAAAAGATTATTGAAAAAATTAAGGTCATTTTATCTTTGGAAAAATATGTCACGTGACATTGCTAAATATGTTAGGCAGTGTCATAAGTGTCAGGTAAATAAAGCCGCCGTTAAACACATAGAACCTTTAACTTTGACTCCAACTCCTCAAAAAGCTTTTGACATTGTCTGTATAGATACAATAGGACCACTTCAAAAATCAAATCACAATAACTGTTATGCAGTGACGCTTCAATGTGAACTAACTAAATACATCGTAATACTTCCAATACCCAATAAAGAAGCTTCCACAGTAGCACGAGCTATCTTTGAAAAATTTATCTTAGTATATGGACCTATAAAAGAAGTAAGAACTGATTTAGGAACAGAATACAAGAATAAAATTTTTGAAAGTTTAGCAAAAATGTTAAATACGCCGCATAAAACTAGCACTGCGTATCACAGTCAGTCCATAGGTGGATGCGAGAGAAACCATAGAGTTCTTAATGAATTTATGCGAATGTACATTGATCAAGCTCATACAGATTGGGATATATGGACAAATTACTACACTTTTTGTTATAATACGACTCCTAGTACTTATCATAACTACACACCTTTCGAGCTAGTATTTGGTAAAAGAGCAGACCTACCTGAAATATTTAATGGTTCTCGTGTAGATCCTTTATACAATTTAGAATCGTATGATCAAGAATTTCGATTTCGGTTGCAGTTAGCGCAAAATAAAGCTCGAGACTTTCTTGAAAAAACCAAACAAAAGCGTAAGTTGTATTATGATCAGCAAACTAGTCGACTACAAATAAGCCCGGGAGATTTTGTGCTTATAACCAACGAAGATCGTCAAAAACTAGATTCTTGGTTTGATGGTCCGTTTGAAGTCATATTAATTGAAGGTCCAAATTGCATTGTTAAAGACAATAACAACAAGCAGATTAAGGTTCATAAAAATAGAATTAAGAAATATAATGTCTCTTGATAATTAAGTTTAGTTCTAAGTTAGATAAACAGGCCTGTCTGTAAATATCGTAACTATTATAAATATCGAAAGTACACAGTGTAAATACCCTAAATACTGTACGTACATTTAATTTATAGGTACTATTCTATAGCATTCATCGTGCCGGTAGTGTTCAACGTGCGAAGTGTTCAGTTATTAGTGTTCCTACTGTTTTTTATTGTGGGCAGAATCCTAATGTGCATCGTTGGTATTATTGTTAGCTCTTGTATCAGTAAAATTAGTATATAGATTTAGGTTTAGGGTTATTCAATCCTAAAATTTACATTCGGGGGTTACGTTAACAATTTATGGAAGTGCTGATGCATATTCTCCATTATACATATAAATTTATTTAACAAGCTACTGTTTAAAACACATGAATTATACGCAAATTGGGAAAGAAATATATTTAGGTTAGGTTAAGTTAAAGTACCACTGACTATACTTTATGTTATTGCTATAGTCGGAAAAGTAGTAGGTACAGAGAAAATTTTGTCGTAAAAGTAACTATATTTTGAGAGTGTATAGCTTTAAGTACTAAAGATTGCAAATTTGTAATTAAATTAACTTAAAACAGTTTTAATTAACTTGGCATCAGTAACCTTTTTTTTTTTTTTTTTTTTAGTAAAGTGCCCTTTGCAAGTGGCCATAGCAAAGGTCATTCTCTAGGAAAAGGAAGTGTAACATAGTTAGTTGAAGTTGTAACAGTTCATTGACATGCATAGCTAAGTATTATTATTAATCGTATTGCATCAATCGGTTCGCTATTATAAGTATTTTATGTATACACAGCAACCTATATTATATTGTATGAGTAGGCATAATAGAGTACGATAAATATAATTGATTTATTCAGCAAATAGATATTGAATACAGGGAACTTGCCGGAGTATCATTTACTACCTTTACACTAGTTTCTTTTTTGCTATTTAATTTGATCGATCCGATCTTTAAATATTTACTTACCTTACTTTACCTATTTAATTAATTATTGCATAATACCTGTATATCTTTCAATTGTATTGGGACCGACCAATCCAGATTTGTCAAATATATGTAGCTGGAGTATTTTACCTAATTTGTTGTTTTAATGTTCAAGTCACAGGGCCCCTAAATAAGCCGATTATCAGCATATAATTGGCAACTGACTTTGTTCATGGCTGCATTGTCACGTAAGTAACCATAGTTTGTTGTATTTTGTTATACTTTGGGTCAGGGGACTGTCCGAACATCAGAAAGGTTTCCAACTTTTTACCTGCTTAAAGTTGGTGGCGCTTTGAACCCCTGAGTTAGTGTTAGTTAGTGTTTGCACACGCGTCCTAGTCGCTAGTCCGCTGAACCAAGGTTTGACTATTAAATTTAAATTTTCCCTAAGTAACTAAAATTTCGCTGTCAATTTACCTTAATTGCCGTTGTTACCTTTTGTCTCATGCTCAACCCAATTTCACGTGTAACAAAGGTAATGCAACGGCAACATTGTGCGTTGTGCGCGTGACAGTGACGTGACAACAGTGCGAGGTAGCTGGTGCCTGCAGCACGTAAAAACGAAGAATGACAGAACTTGAGTTTTTTATTAGAGAGGAATTAAGGTTAGGATTGCAGAAGCAAGCATGTTAAAAGCTCTGTCTTAATGTAATTTTTTTATTGCGGATTGGCTCCGCATTCTTCTAATTAGTAAGATCATTTTTGTTGCCATTCCAAGATTTGCTTGTATGTTTGCCTCTAGAGACCCTGTCGCTAATTCCCTTCCTCCTGGTTCTCTTTTCCGAACCTCGTTTAGGAATTAGGAAGGAAAGGCACCCTATTTTCTGTTGTCTTGATTGCCATGTTGGTTTCTTCTTGGCAGCGTTTTTGTTCTTCGGAATGTGTGCTGATTAGTTTCAGCGTATCACTCATAGTGCCATGTAGGGCATTTATATGTGCCTCCAGTTTACCCTCTTCCATGGACATTGAGTCAAGTTTTTCCTGGGTTGCTACCCCGCAGCAGTAATTAAGCCCGTCCGCGATGAATCCCAGTGAGAACGTTCGTTTCTGACGTTTTGTCTTACTATTCTCTGTCCACTCCGGGTACCATGCTGCTTTGTACTTGTCCATTTCTATATCTATTGCCCTTTCTAATTCTTCTAAGTGTTTTTTGGCTCTGCAGTATATCTGTTGGTCACTGCTCAAGCAATTATCTACTCGTCTGAACCCTGGTTCTGGGCTTAGTCTAGGTTCTGTCTATGGGATAACGTATGTCAATGGTATAGTGCCCTCATAAAGTATTGTTTCTGGTAGTGTTTTCCATGTTGCTCCTGCTGACACTTCCACATGCTGTGTATCCGACGTGCCGGGCCTACAAAAATTGTTTTTATTACTGTCTCCGTTCCTTGTGGACCGACCGACTCGTGCTAGTCATTGTTCCTCTTCCTTGCTTTCTACGTCTGAATCTACATCGGATATATCCCCCAATGTCCATTCATCATAGAATGGTAAAATCCTCCCTATGTGCACTATATCCGTTTTTTTTTTCCTTTTTTCTGTTTTACTTCATAGTTAACTTCACTGAGTTTCTTTATTATTCTGTAGGGTCCGAACCATTGTAGCAGTAATTTCTCGCTTTTTCCTACTTTCCTGATTGGGATGAATATTTTCACCCTATCTCCTACCTCAAATTCACCATCTCTGTGATATTTGTCGTAAATGTCTTTGTCCTTTTCCTGTTTTTTGTGGATATTCTCTACAGCAATTGCCCTTAGTAGTAAAGCTTTCTCTCGTAGTTCGTTCGTGTTCGGTTCGTCCTCAGTTTCTAGGAGGGTGGCGTCCAGTGGTAGCGTGGGGTTTCTTGCGAATATTAGTTGAAACGGGCTAAAACGTGTCGTCTCTTGTTTGGCTGTATTGTATGCGAATGTCACGAATGGCAGATAAGTGCACCAATCTGTCTGCTCTGTATTTCAGTATAGTGACAGCATGTCAGCCAACGTTTTGTTTAAGCGTTCAGTTAGTGTTATTAGTAACTTTTCAATAATAGAACCTTTAGACTGTGGTTAAACATTAGATTTTATTTAAGTTAGGGTGAACAAAAACATAAAAAAATAGCAAAAAACGTTCGCGCAGTCACAACCCTAATCTTAGGTTAAGTGTCTCTCCTCTCGCATCTTTCACACCCGTCACTGTCAAACGTCACTTTCATTTTTTCAGACCACGTTCCACATTTAGCACTAAACATGCCCCCGGCCTTGGGAAGACTGGGTTTTCCCAAATGTCATCTGATTTTCGTCCACTGGCAATCTGCAAAGCTTGGCAAAGGATCGACGAACCACCCCATTCACCGTTTTCACATCAGCTACTCGTGGTACTCCATCTGCTCCAAAATGAAGTTTTTGGATCCGACCCAAAGCCCACTTAAGTGGTGGAGATTTGTCATCTCGTAGCAGTACCAATGTTCCTACTTGTACTTTAGCGTTGTTAACTTTCCATTTCACCCGGCACTGTAATTCAGACAAGAATTCCCTGGTCCATCTTCTCCAGAAATGCTGCTGAACTTGTTGCATTAGTTGAAACCGGCCAAGCTTTTTTATGGGTATGTCCAAAACATCGGGGTCTGGCAATGACGTAAGTGGTCGACCAATAAGGAAATGGGAAGGAGTTAATGCGGAAAAATCGTTGGGATCTGAGGAAATCGGGGATAATGGACGGGAATTTAAAATCCCTTCTATTTGCACTAATACTGTGTAAAACTTCTCATACTTTAAATGTGCGTTTCCTAAAATCCTTTTCAAATGTTTCTTTGTTGCTTTAACCCCAGCTTCCCAAATTCCACCCATGTGTGGAGAAAATGCTGGTATGAATTTCCAGTTTATACCTGTATTTGTAATAGATGCTTGTATTTCTGTCTCATTTGACGATAAAAATTTAGCCAATTCAGAAAGCTCAGACTGAGCTCCAATAAAATTAGATCCGTTGTCTGAGAATACCTGGCTGGGCTTTCCTCTACGAGATGTAAACCGACGAAATGCTCCTATAAAAGCGTCCTTACTCAGGTCTCCAACCAGTTCAAGATGGATACATTTTGTTGTAAAGCATATGAAAAGAGCTAGGTAGGAATTTATCAATTTCGCACCGCGCCCGGACTTGTTCTTTATCAAGATAGGTCCGGCATAATCCACACCTGTCACAAAAAAGGGAGGAGCTGGACAAACCCTATCCTTTGGAAGATCTCCCATAATAGGAAATTCTGTCACAGGGTTAACTCTAAAACACCGAACACATTTATGAACAGTATATCGAGCAATATTTCGACCATTTAGAGGCTAAAATCTCTCACGCACAGAGTACAGAAGCTGTTGAGAACCAACATGAAACAGTCGTTCATGTTCATATCTAAAGATTAACTTGGTCAAATGATGATCTTTTGACAAAAGAGCAGGGTGTTTTGCTTCAAATGTCAAACACGAATGCTGAAGACGACCTCCGACCAGCAAAATACCGTTTTTATCTAAAAATGGATTCAATGAAAGTAGTCGTGACTTTACAGGTAACGGTAATTTTCTTGAAAGCAAATAAATTTCATTGCCAAATGATTCACGTTGTGATATTTTGACCAAAGTGTTAGTAGCTAATTGAAGCTCGAAAGGTGTCAGGGTTTTTGAAAATCTTTCCCTAGTATGATGTTTCGCAAAGCTTACTAATCTCAAACACCAAGCAGTAACTCTCTGCAAACGAATAAAACTTGAAAATTCAGATATTGGCAGAGGATCTAGAATCTGAACATTCACAAAAATAGTTCGCTGTTCTCTCAATTCTGGAATTTTACCCTCAAATACTATAGATGATTCCGGCCAATCCTGTTCACTGTTTGAAAGCCAACAGGGACCACTCCACCATTTTTCTAATTTAGACAACTCAACTGGATTGACACCTCTAGAAATATGATCGGCAGGATTGTTTTCTGCAGCCACGTGCCGCCAGTCATCTGGTGACGTAAGTTCGTTAATTTGAGATACTCTGTTTTGAACAAAGGTGTTCAACTTGCTTGGAGATGTTTTTATCCAAGATAGACAAATAGTGGAATCACTCCAAAGATAAACTCTTGAAGGCCTTATATTTATAGAAGACACTACCTTGGCGTACAATTGAGCAAGCAACAATGCTCCACACAATTCTAGTCTGGGAATCGTCAGAGACTTCAAAGGAGCAACCCTGGACTTTGACATAACAAGGGCAACCCTTACAACACCGCGACGATTTACACTTCGAAAATAGATACATGCTCCATATGCAAGCATTGAGGCGTCGCAGAATCCATGTATCTGGATATCGTCTTTATCTGGCAAAACGACTAATCTAGGAATAGAAACGTTATTTAGGAATGAAAGTTGACTCTTAAACGTTCGCCACTGAGTATCAATGTCAGAAGGAAGAGTTTCATCCCACGAGAGCTTTAATGACCACAATTTCTGCATCATAATCTTACCTATAACTATACATGGACCCAGAAGACCCAATGGGTCATAGATCTGAGCAATGTCAGATAGCACAGTTCTTTTAGTCACTGAACTCAAACAGTTAGCTGACACGCTATAGCAAAGGTTGTCATCAAAACACGACCAGTGAAGACCCAATGTTTTAGTCTTATTACCTTCTCCAATCTTTATTACAGCCTTAGGATTTTGCTGTTGAAGGTGGGCTAATATAACTTTACTATTAGAAGCCCATTTCTGCAAATGAAAACATCCAGACTTCAAAATTAATACCAGAGTGTCACAGAGTTC
The DNA here is from genome assembly GCF_016097725.1 of Ips typographus. Lineage (NCBI taxonomy): Eukaryota > Metazoa > Arthropoda > Insecta > Coleoptera > Curculionidae > Ips > Ips typographus. The sequence goes on from NC_138433.1 coordinate 8,053,693, forward strand.
CTTTACTTCTTCCTCAGTGTCACCCCCAGTCAACAAATCATCCATAAAAAAGTCATGCAAAATAATATTAGATTCTCTGGGAAATTTATCCATGTGATCTAGTGCCAATTGCTTGAGACACCGTACAGAAAGCCAAGGAGCAGATCTAGTTCCATAAGTAACTGTATTTAACTGAAACTCTTGAACCTCCTCGGATGTAGTTTGTCTCCAAAGAATGCACTGAAGATTTCTTTGTGAGGGATCAATTAGTATTTGTCTGAACATTTTGATAATGTCACCACAAATTACATAAACATGTAATCGAAATCGCAGTAAAATAGATAACAAGTCGTCTTGAATTACAGGACCAATATACTGAAGATCATTTAGAGAAAGTCCTGAATTAGAAGGATAAGACCCATCAAAAACTGTTCGTAATTTTGTGGTTTGATTATTTTCATTAAAGACACAGTGATGGGGTAGAAAATTAGAAAATATAGATTCGTCATGTGTAAGTACTGGTGACATATGACCCATAGAAAGGTACTCAGACATGAAATCATAGTATAATTCAGACAGAGTAGGGTTTTTTTCCAACTTGCGTTCAAGTGAATTAAGTCGTTTTAAGGCATTAACTCTAGAATCCCCTAGAAGACCAGGGTCAAATTTTAAAGGAATTTGAACAATAAATCTTCCTTCATTATCCCGTTTTGTAGTCTCACGGAATATTTTTTCACAGGCAATGTCATCAGGAGTATGATTGTTAACATTCACAATAGGTTCCTCAATTTCCCAGAATAGTTTCAATTGATCTGACAATTCAGTATTGGACATGGAATTATTTACTATTCGATGAGAAAGTGAACAAGAAATTTGAGACTGGGAAGTTTGGGGTATGGTTCCACCAATCACCCAACCCAAAACAGTTTTCTGAAGTGTAGGCATGTTTCTACCTAATGACAATTGTCCAATACTTAAAAGTGAGAAAAATAATTCAGCACCCAAAAGCATATCTACCTTATCCGACTTGTTGAATTGAGGATCTGCTAACTTTAAATGAGGTGGAATCTTAATAGTTGACACATTAATATGTTGGCTAGGCATGTTTGCATTAATTACTGGTAGTATTGTCACGTTTTGGGGGTAGCGTAGGAAGAGAAACAAGATGTAGCTTAAGTATGTCGTCTTTATTAGGCTAGGCAGTGAACACTGTCCAAGAGGGGGTTGTGTGGGTGTGGGTGTATGGGCGTAAGGCCTTCTGATGTGCCGCCAAGCGGAACCCGCTCGATACGAGCAGGGTGCCCCTATGTCCGACACGCCCAAAGGACTTACTTAAGGCACTGCGCAAGGTAACGAGCCGCCCGGGCACTAGAAAGTTCGGACTGTCGCTCGTGACCTCCCTCTGGGGATGACCCCAGAGTTCGGTGCCTTAGCCGAGCTACGGTGCATCTTTTATACTCGTCAGCTACTAACACGGGTGTGACAGTATTAAACAACTAATAGTCCTTTTAAATGCTGATGTTTTTGACTGAATGGTTACTGTACACATACCCTGTATTCTAGAATATACTTGATTTATACCAACCACAGATATATTTACCTTTGAAATAACCAATCCCAAACTTTCGCACAATTCTTGAGTAATAAAATTAGATTGAGACGCGGAATCTAGCAATACCCTGCAATTATGTGGTTGTAAGTTAGTATCAAATACCGTCACAATAGCAGTTGACAAAATTATGTAATCATTAACACCATTTGGTGGCTTACTATTCGCACAATTAACATTGTACTGAATACAGTCAATTCCAGCAATGTCATTACTATTAGGTGAATTAACAGACTCAAGTGATTGATCACAATCCTGAGGAGGTGCTTTATTAAAAAGAGAATTTAGAACAGCTTTAGTTTCTACATTAGAGTTGTATGATTGAGAAAAGTTATCAGATTTTTTGTCAAAATGCAAGAATGTACTATGCCTTCCATTACATTTTCTGCAATTTCCAGCATAACACCTTTTGTAAGAATGATCAGCTCTTAGACAATTGATTCACAGTCTTAATTGCTTTACTCTCTCAATCCTGTCCTCTATAGCTAAATCCAAAAATCTGGTGCATTTCTGAATGTAGTGAACTACCTTTAGTCTTACAAAAATAGCATTGTGCATTCAGCGCTGCATTAGAAGAGTTTGAAGAAGAGTTACAAGACAAACCTTCACCTCTCTGACAAGAAAATGAATGAGCATTCCGACCTTTTGGAGTAGGATGTTTTTCAGCTTTATGATCTGTAGTTAATTTCAATGTCTCCAAGAAGTCAGCCTTGCCCTGTAAATATTGATAAAAATCACTTAAAGTTGGTAAAGAATGGGCACAATCATTCACTCTTCGAGACAACTTTACCATTTTCTGCTCCCATTCCCTAGCTGTAATTTTATCTAACTTTAGAGTTAAAATATAAATTAGTAGGGTATCCCATGATGTAACTGGCTAACCTAGTTGACCTAAACAACCCAGGTGTCGAGAAACAGTATCAAGTAAGCTGCGAAGACCACCAGCTGTCTCACTAGTCATAATAGGAATATCAAAAATAGCTCTCACATGGTTATATACCAAAACACTTTCATTATCGTAGCGATCAAGAAGACTTTTCCAAGCAGACTCATAAGCCGCAGCTGAAAATTCTAAAGTTTTTATAATATGAGCAGCAGAACCTTCCAAACATGAACGTAAGTAGTGATACCTCTGGATATCATCCAGTGATTGATTTTTGTTTATAAGGGTATCAAAAGTGTCCCAGAAATTCCAGCCAGGAATCATAGTCACCCTTAAATGTGGGTAATGTTATGTCTGGAAACTTAATATTGGGACCTACAGGAAGGGAATTTCCTACATTAGACCTAGATGCCCTGATATCTTCTTCAGGTTTAAAGGAATGTTGTTTATTAGATTCATAATAGCAATTAAGAATTTCCCTTGCCAGGCTAACTGATGCATAGTATTTATTTTCAAATTCAATCCTCACCCTTTCCGCATTGGCCAAACTTTCATCCTCCAACTCTAATTCAAGTTGGCATTGAATATCATCAAATTCTTGTAATAAACCTTCATGTCTTGATAACCGAGATTCTAGCTCTAATATAAGCTTACGCTCAATAGTCTTATAGTCAATAACACCATGTAAACTGGAAACTGAGGTTATAAGCTGATCAAGAAACCTTTGAAAAAGTGCTTGCTTTCTTTCAGTCACAGCCCGGTGTTTTTCAGTCACAACTGTATCAGTAGCAGACATTTTGTACAAATATACCAGGAAAATCACAAGTAGGATGAAAAACAAGAAAAGGATATGGTACTGACCTTAATTTAGCACATCAGCAGCTGATTGCAAAAAACTCTTTTTTGCTGGACACACTGTATGTCGATCTGGAGCTTAGTTTCACTTTCGGCTTCTTTTAGACTTATTTAAAGCATAAATTAGACTGGAACTTTCGCAATTGTTGATAGTCTGTGATTTTAAACAGATACATTCGACTCGAAGGACCAAAAATATGTTATTAGTAACTTTTCAATAATAGAACCTTTAGACTGTGGTTAAACATTAGATTTTATTAAAGTTAGGGTGAACAAAATATAAAAATAGCAAAAAACGTTCGCGCGGTCACAACCCTCATCTTAGGTTAAGTGTCTCTTTCCTCTCATCTTTCACACCCGTCACTGTCAAACGTCACTTTCACTTTTTCAGACCACGTTCCACATTTAGCACTAAACAGATGGTACGTGGCTTACAGCAGATCATAGCCCGGTATTTTTTCCCTTTTCCGTAGTTGCTCCTCTGTTTTACAATGAGTTTCCTGTATGGCGACTAGGTCGATGTTGTCATGCTTTAGCAGTTTTAATAGATACTGGCTCTTTGAATAACTTCTATTTTCTATATTGTCACGTTTAAATTGTAAAGCCCTTTTGGCCCAACAAATTAAACGAGACGTGCGTTTATTACTTTAATAAACGCCTTTACCGAGATCTTGTTTCAGAGGTAGAATCAAACCACTTGGTAGAAAAATATAATTTAATAACTAAATAACAGTTAAAACTAATTGACAAAATGGTTGGTTTATCAACTTAGTGAATCGGAATAAAACCTCCAACATAATTCCCAAAAGTAGCACTTTAAATAATACTTTTTACATGCACGAAATATTACAACAACAAATACATACTTACATTTGTTAAACAATTATGAGGGCAGCTTCTGGAGGGTTTGGCACTCGCGATTTATTATAGTTTAAGAGATGGTTTACTATTTAATTAATTTATGAACCCGGTGCGGGTTGCAGAATTCGGGACGACTACATTTTGTGGTACGAGCCGAGTCTTCCGGCTGGGATCTACCGTCTGAGGCAGAGTCTTCGACTGTCTCTGATCGTTTCCCTTTATCAACGCATGTCGAGCTCAATTTATACCCGATTGACTGGCTGACGTAGTTTGTTATTCCTCTTCGCCTGCATCGCAACAGTAGCGGGGATTTGGAAAAATAGCGATGATGCACTACCTGCATTCTGACTGAAAGTTTGCCTCGCGCATTTTATTATTTTGCCATCTCCGAAGATCTGCTTCAATTTTATGAATTTATACTTTTAAATAATAAGTCCATCTTTTAAAAGCTCAACCAAATCCTGTTTTAAAAATTTCGATTTTCCGAGTACTTTCGAAGATATCCGAAAAAAACTGAAAATTTGATTTTTTGTTTTTATTTATTTCTAACCTTATTTGAAGAGATATCCCAAAACTAAAAGCATCTTTTCATTGCCACTTTTTCATAACTATTCGATGATGGATTCAAATTTGCCACACGACGTTTTGTTTTTTGTCAGTCATCATCAACTTTCTTTTTTCTTATGGGCGCCATATTGGATTTTTAGCCCACCAAATAGTACGTTTTATTCTGATTTTAGTAATGTATAATAACTTATGATTTGCTTCATAAATAACAAAATAATTCCATAAAAACTATTTTTACTTTAAGTGAAAGCAAAACTCAGAGTCGATCTCCACAAATATTTATTAATAAAGGTTGTTATCTGCCTAACATGTTTCGGGTGTATTCAGACACCCATCTTCAGAGGCTTAACTAGATCACTAGTCTGCTGACTGTCATTCTAAAAGGGGGGACAGCTGAACCCAGATGTACTAAGGTGGTTTTTTATTCTGCACGGGGGAAAAAAAAACCTTGATCAAAAAACCCAGTTCTGGTTCAGAGGTGACAGGTTGCTCCGTTTTTTATTCTCGAAGGGGAAAAAAACTTAATCAAAACCCAGTGTTGATGTCAAAAATGAAGTTAGTTGTTCGGTTTTTTATTCTTGAAGGGGGAAAAAACTTAATCAAAACCCAAAGAAGTTGAATGATGTAAAAACTGCATGTTTATCTGAAGGAGACCAAATGGACACGAAAGGGACGTCACACAACAAAAAACCGCGGTGGACACTCACAAGTTCGACATTTAACAGATTAAAATGGGGGGCGACTTTCCCTTTGTCACTGTGGAGGTGTGACCGTGCAGGGCAACATAGCTTGGGTGCAGCAGGACATGGAGTGGCCACTCCCTTCAAGAATAAAAAACCGAACAACTAACTTCATTTTTGACATCAACACTGGGTTTTGATTAAGTTTTTTTCCCCTTCGAGAATAAAAAACGGAGCAACCTGTCACCTCTGAACCAGAACTGGGTTTTTTGATCAAGGTTTTTTTTTCCCCCGTGCAGAATAAAAAACCACCTTAGTACATCTGGGTTCAGCTGTCCCCCCTTTTAGAGTGACAGTCAGCAGACTAGTGATCTAGTTAAGCCTCTGAAGATGGGTGTCTGAATACACCCGAAACATGTTAGGCAGATAACAACCTTTATTAATAAATATTTGTGGAGATCGACTCTGAGTTTTGCTTTCACTTACACTCACTACTCCACTGTGTGCATATGGACTACTACTTTTCGATATTTTTACTTTAGTTATTGGCTTTGAATTAATGGGCCGTTAGATTAGGCCCCACAAGAAAATCTCACTTTGGACGAAAAAGTGATATATTTTGATTATTAAGCTCTTGTCTAAAGGTTGTGTGATTCAATTTTCTTTGATCCTTTTCTGTACATGGTTTACAATAAAACCTATATAACTCATTAACATTTTGCCACTGAGAGTCTAAATCTAATTTTGTTGTATCTTTGCGACAATAACGACTTTACATTTTAGGAAGTTCCGACAGGAACCTAATAAGAAATTCCTTATCTTTAGAGACTGGTTTAGTTTTACAAGATCTTGGATTTGTCATTATCTGTGCAGTTGTTTCGCTACTAGGTTGAGCCTTCTGCATGTCATTTTTCTACCAACTATGAACACTCCACTCCCCAATAGCAAGGGTTGAGAGAAACATTTTTTTTGCAAACTCGTTGTCGCAAATTTTCCTTTTTGAGGTGAAAAATAAAAGATTTGTTTCTCTGCTTATCATTTTCAACACCTGCAAAGCTTTAAATCAAAAAACTTTTTTACGTTAGTGAAAGCAAAACTCAGAGTCGATCTCCACAAATATATATTAATACTAAGTTGTTATCTGCCTAACATGTTTTGGGTGTATTCAGACACCCATCTTCAGAGGCTTAACTAGATCACTAGTCTGCTGGCTGTCATTCTACTAGGGGGGACAGCTGAACCGAGATGTACTAAGGTGTTTCTTTAATTCTACACGGGGGAAAAAAAACCTTGATCAAAAAACCCAGTTCTGGTTCTGAGGTGACAGGTTGCTTGGTTTTTTATTCTCGAAGGGGAAAAAAACTTAATCAAAACCCAGTGTTGATGTCAAAGAGAAGAAGTTAGTTGCTTGGTTTTTTATTCTTGAAGGGGGAGAAAACTTAATCAAAACCCAAGGAAGTTGAATGATATAAAAGCTGCATGTTTATCTGAAGGAGACCAAATAGACACGAAAGGGACGTCACACAAAAAAAACCGCGGTGGACATTCACAAGTTGGACATTGAACAGATTAAAATAGGGGAGACTTTCCCTTTTTTTTTGTCACTGTGGTAGTGTGACAGTGCCGGGCTTCATGGCTTGGGTGCGGCCGGACATGGAGCCTATTTATAGATTATTTATTTTTTTTATAAACGCAACGCAACGACATAGCAAACAGCAACTTTCAACAATTATTTTATTTTATTGATTTTATAAACCCACCTTTCATATTGTCTCTGATACATTTTGTCCTATTACTCAAACTAAAAAAAGCGCTCAATACTACCACAAAAAAGCTTTTACTGTTACTGAGAATATACAGAAAACGTGTGCGCACCTTTTTTATTATAAAAAAATACTTCAAGTTTTATTCAAGTAAATGTCTATAAAAAAGTACAGTTTTTTAATTTCACTCTGTAGTAAAAACCAAAAAAAATAAAAAATTGCTGGTCACATCCGTAAATTACACGAAAATGTACTAAACTGTTGTTAAAACTGCAATAATGTATCTATAAAAATAAGAGATAGCAAACACAAAAATTACCTAATTTTTCGTGCAATGCCCTTGGACATTTTTAAGTCGGCAGACTCGCAGTGTACCAGAGCATACTCGGGGTGAAAAGAAAATAAATCCCTCTCGACCTCTGAAAGTACAGCCGCTAGACTTATTTCTCCTCTATTGAACGCAACCCAAAAATGTCGAAATTCGACTTAAAAAATTCAAATGCTTACAATCGTCGAAATTCCTAAAAAATTCAAATGCTTACAATTCGTTATTTTGTAAAAAAAATAACATCGCACTACATACATACAAAATCCAAAATTAATAAAAAATCAAAATTATGATCACAACCCTCCACATGACCAGTTCAGTTTAATAGTTTTATAGACGCTCTACGACTTCAATTTAAAAAGTTTTACAATAATTACCGATTACGATTTTCAATGTTAATCTGTTATGTCCCCGTGTTCTCCTGGACACCTGATATAAGTTAAAAATTTGTGATATTTTCAACTTTCTTTATGCTAAACTGTAATTTATTACTACTCAAACATACTTACATTGCGAATAAGAAACAGTTTTTTTAGATGAACAATTTTCAAATAACTCCCTTGGGAAACGAGTAAGCAATTCCCAGTTAGCACAACAACGTACAAGAAGCGAATGAACTGTGAAGTATTTAACCGTGCCAAAGTGACTGGCAAATTTTATAAAGTTGGTTGCAATAATAACGATTTTCCAAGCAAAGTAAAAGCTTTGTAAAATATCCAAGAAATTAGAATTACCAACACCAAGGCAAAAGAGAATTACATGACTGTAATTTTTATGTTTGAAGAGATTATATTTACATTTTAAAACGACCGTTAAAAAATATAAAAATAGGAAAAGACAAAAGCTGACTGGCCTAATTTATTATCTTAATCCTACACTCCATAAAAAGAAGTGCGTCCGCCACCGGCACGCATATTCATATCGAGCGTAAGGTATAGCAAGTCCGACAGAACCCGAAAGCTGCCGAGTAGTGATCTATATCAAGCGTTCGTTATCGCATTTCAGTTCATTTCCAGACGCTCGTTAGAAGTAATCACACATTGTACTCCAAAGGCTGCTGTGCGGACAAAATTATGAACATGAATGTACCCGATAATTATAATTATTATAACGTCTCTGATAGTGAAATTCGAACAAAATTTCAGAGTAGTGATGAAGTACAAGTAAGATATTGATTCATATGATGCATGATTTTTAAAAATAGTAACTGTCGTATTTATTGTGCTGAATTAGCAATCGTTATTTTTTAAATGAAATTAACAGAAATGCTAGGTGAAATTATGCTAACCAAGTGATTGATCACATATAGTAATTAAACAAAATCTGACCAGTTCTCCAAGTTGGCAACGGCGGACAAAACATCTTGTCCTGCTTGGCTGTTTTTTAACTGTGATTTAATCACTGATATTTAAAAATTACTGATCACGACTGCTACCCAAAGTATCGCAAAAGCGTGACGTGAATTATAAATGACGTGATTACGATTACAGCTTTCTGCTTTTTCGAAGTGCCAAACGAGACTTACAAAAACGTGGTTTTTTCTATAAAGGTCATTATCGAATACCATCGTAATACTAACACGAGTCGCAAGAGAAATCGCGTCTTATTGACAGCACGTACAACGTACGGAACGTTCAAAACCGTTTTTTCCAGCGGGAAACTTACTTTTTCTTTTTTTTTTCAGAAATGGGTTAAAGATTTACAAATATGTACAAGAAATACATGGTATATTACACGCACAGTCATAACACCTGCGATAAAATCGAAGAAATATGTTTTTAAACGAATATATCATTGCCAATTTAAAACTAAAATAAACCAAGTAAACCTTCCAAGACAAAGAGCGCATAGTTCTAAGAATTTGAATTGTCCAGCTGAGTTGATAATCATAATTAAACGACAGCCTCCTAAAAATTCGAGAGCTAAAGAAAAGGATGATTTAATTCCAGATTGGCCCTGTATGATAACTTTCAAAAACGATCATAATCATACCATAGATAGTGCTGCTGCCTTAATTAATAGACCCGTAGGAGAGGAAACCAAGCAGGCTATTTTAAATCTATTCGGAAAGGGGCATTCTGTGGCTTCGGCGTACAATACTTTTTGTTTACAAAAAATGGAAGAGCTTGGTGACCAGTACGAAAATTATGTAGCTGATCGATATTATTTTCCCAAAAAATCCGATTTTTCGAATCTTTGGAATGCCAATTTTAAAAATCATTACGGTGCTAGATCTGGTGATCAGATGTTTTCTCAGTTAGAAGATAATTTAAGTAAAGTAAATGGGGTATTGTATAAAATTGGCCGTGTCAGTGAGCATTACACCGTTTCTTTATGCACCCCTATAATGCAGCGAGCTGCATGTGAATTAAAACAAACGTCCGAAATTTTATTCGTCGACGCCACTAGTAATTGTGATGTCCAAAATCATAAATTATATTTTTTTGCCACGCAGTCTCCAGCTGGAGGAATCCCTCTCGGATGCGCTATAACTAGTTCTCAGAAGAGTGAAGTTTTCGACATTGCCGTGCAGAACTTATGGGACATTTTTCCAACAAAAATCTATCCTTCTGTAATAATGACAGACGACGATATGGTGGAGCGCAATATATTAAAGAAGCACTGGCCGAATTCTGTTTTACTTTTATGTTCCTTTCATGTATTAAAAGCAGTGTGGAAATGGTTAAGCTTAACAAAAAATAAAATTGAAAAAGCAGATAGGCAAACATTATATCATTTGTTTAGAAACATTTTATTATCTAAAACAAAAGATGAAATGGAGAGAAACATAGAAAAATTTCATAACTCTGCTATGTCCCATAAATATCCTCAATACAAAAACTATATACAGAACATGATAACTAACAGTATAGAGTCCTGGTGTTTATTCTTTAGACAGCATTTGATGATAAGAGGCTCAGAAACTAATAATTATATTGAGGTCATGTTTAGGCTATTCAAAGATATCTCGCTTGAAAGAACTAAGGCCTATAACTTAACACAGCTGGCTCACTTTGTTGTCACCAGTTTCGAGGGATACTATAAACAAAGACTATTAGATTTAGTCATGAATAAATTAAATAGGTGCACAATAAATCGATTATCACCACATAGTGGAGATGTTTTGCCCGATCAAATATCGGAATTAGAAGAAATGCAATATCATGTTACGAGCTCAAAAGATAGTTCAACTAAATATTTTGTTGATATGAATTCCAATATATGTACTTGCCCTGAAGGAATTACAGGCAAAATATGTAAACACCAATCTGCTATTATTAAACACTACAATATAACTAATGCTTGTAACGTTTTATCCGAAGGAAGTAAAATACTTATTTACAAAATTGCAACCGGAGTAGAGCCTACTGAGCATCTCTTACTACCTTTACAGTTAAACGAATGTGTTGGGAGAGCTAACAAAAAGAAATTTAAAAAATCCGTGCAAGTAGGGGAAAAAAATCACGATGTTGACAATAATTTGTGTGAGCAGAATATTCAATTTCCGGGAGTAAACAATGATGAAAATTCGACTATTGCCGAAGCAAATTTAGACAGTATTGAAACAAAATGGAGCACTTTTATTAATAAATTGGATAGCGATGTACGAAATAATTTAAAAGATGATCCTGATGGCTTCTCGCCAGCTATAGAGCGAATTATTAGCAATTACGACAGAAACATAAAGAACCCTTCTACACTTATGTCTGGCCTAATAACTTCTTTCCAAAATTGTGGGACACCTTCATTAAAAGTTCATTCTGCTATCAGAAAAGGAAAGAAGATACCAATACAGCCAACTTCTGTGTCGAGAAGAAAAGTAGTAATTAACGGCAGAAGAAAAATTCAAGCTGGAAGAAAAGTAAAAGGATTATCAGCGGGAAAATCAAAGGCACCCCACTCATTAAAAACTTGTGTTGAAAATAATGTAGGACTAGGAGAAAATAAATTTTCTAAATGACTGTTGTTATACCTAAGATGTTTGTATTTAAATATGTGTAATAAATCTGCTGTTTAATATTGAAAAGTTACTTGTCAATATAATTTATACTTGCTTCCGTAAAAGTAAAATAATCGTATTCAATGCGCGGAGTCCTTACATAACGAGCGTGCACTATCGCAGAGAGCATGCAATCTAACACGCTCGATAGATACAATGCGTTCGGCTTTTCTCGTCGTGCAATAGTTGACGCTCGATATGAATATGCCACCGGCACGCGGCGTTCCATAATCATTGTCGGCGCTCCTTTGATATAAAGAAGTCAAATTTTCTTGAAATACGAAATGTCTGCAGTGTTGTCATAGTTAACAAAATTAAATAAAGGATCTAGATACCCTTATAAGTGGTATTACAAATACAATAATGATTGATATGGCAAATGAGTCAACAACCATAACCTACAATTACTGAAAATGTCTGAATGAACTGCTAAGTCGATTTAGCGAAAAAAACCTCCAGCAACGGTCGATTTTCAACCCTTAGAAACAATTTAAATTGTAAAGTGTTTCTACTTTTTCCACCACCTCTCATTTAATTAACCTTCACTCCCTTAAAGTACCCGACCTTTCTGAGTTTTTGACAGGATATTATTCCTATATCTACCCTTAGTCGATTTAGTGAAAAAAACCCCCAGCAACGGTCAATGTTCAACCCTTAAAAAATGTTTAAACAAAATACTTGGTTTATTTTTCTTACCATTTCCCATTTGATTAACCGTCACTCCCTTAAAGTACCCGGCCTTTCTGAGTTTTTGACAGGATATTTTTCCTATATCTACCCTTAGTCGATTTAGTGAAAAAAAACCCCAACAACGGTCGATGTTCAACTCTTAAAAACAATTTAAATTGTAAAATGTTTCTACTTTTTCCACCACCTCGCATTTAATTAACCCTCACCCTCTTAAAGTACCCGGCCTTTCTGAGTTTTTGACAGGATATTATTCCTATATCTACTCTTAGTCGATTTAGTGAAAAAAACTCGCAGTTTGACAGTAGCATCTATGATCAAAATTAACTATAGCATCCATGAACTGCATGCAACAGGTACCTGCATTACCAACCTATAGGTAAATATACACATACATATATGTAGGCTTTGTAATTTTAACGATGTTTATGGTCTAGGGTTATTTACAGAGTTATGTACAGGGTGAGCAAATAAGCGAGGTAAGCGTCTGTACCTCCGAAACTAATGATCGTGGAGAGTTACGGTAAAACATTTTATAGGTTAAGTGGGCAAAGGAAAATGCTGGAAATTATGTTCAAGTTTCCAAGATGGCTGCCAGAGGGCGTTTGCGCCAACTTGTATTACATAAAGTTACGTTTCTTGTGATTTTTTCCAATGAATGTAACAAAAAAGTATTTGCGTTTTAATGTTAACTTAAAGTCGAACATTTTTTGTAAAAACAGTTTTTCTCAATCTTTCGAAATAAAGTGGTGTTGGTATTTGAATGTTGTTTTACATAAATGCCTGTAACTTCGAAACGGCTTTAATAGATTTGGATAAATTTGGTATCATTGAAAAGAGCATTTCTTGGGCTTTTAGGATTCTTGTGATAATGACAGTTGTGACCTACACGGCCGCCGATAGAGGGCGTTATTCGATCCAAAATATTGGATTTTCTCGAAAAATTTAAATGCGATGATATGACTTTTTTTAGACTAGAAAATAGACAAATGACAAATAATAAGCCTGCGCAAACCGCATCTTAATATATTTTTCCTAACTCAAATTATTAAAAAAAAAACCAAACCAAGAAAATTTTTATATGCCCATTTAAAAATCCATCGGTTGCTTTCGATAAGAGGGCAAGTAGTAAGTAGGCCACGAAAATAAAAGACAAACTCCTCACACGTTTTCGTATTTATAAGCGATTCTCCTTTTAAATAAAGTAAAAAAAACTTAAAAAAAAAGAAAAGATTATTGCCTTTTGTGTTCAAATTGCCTTCCGTCATATTCGATACATTGTTCCAGTCTTCCTTGAGTCGACAGAACCGCAGCCTCGATTTCTTCCGTTGATTGAGTTTCGAATTCTGTTTTCCATATCTATTCGTGTTGTTGGTGAAGTTTGAAAAACAATATCTTTTAAGCGTCCCCAGAAGTAAAAATCAAGACATGTCAAGTCGGGAGATCTTACCGGCCAAGGAAATAGGCTTTCCCTTCCTATCCAGCGTTCTCAAAAGGTCCCGTTAATATGGTTTCGGATATTAATTGAATAAAGTGCCGGACAACCATCTATATGCAGAACAAACAACAGTTCTCCTAGTTTCGAGTGGCACATCTTCCAACAAAATTGGCAAGTCGTTGATCAAAAACTCTAAGAAGCGGTTACCAGTTAATCCTTGATCAAAAAAATGAGGTCCAATAATTCTGTCCCCAATGATACCGTGTTAGGATGAAACCTCACGTTAATGAGATTTCAACTTTTTTTAATTAGATAGCTCAAGGTCGTGGATTAATTGCATGAGTTCATAACTAGCTATAGATGAACACACTTGGATATACTGCAGGAAATCAAACGAACCACTTGTTGTATATGTACACGTGTATATTACAAATTAAAAAACAAAACTACAATATTTACAACTTTACAAAAATTTACAAAATTTACAAAAGTTGCCGAGAAACAAAAAGAGAGTTGAATTTAAATTAAAATAAAAGAAAACAAAATTGAAGTTAATTTTAAAACAAATGGAAAAAAAAACAAGAAAAGTTAAATTTGAAATTTAAAAAAAAAAACAGGAAAAGTTTTCCCAGTGCCAAACTGTCTCTAACTGCCCTTACCAGTTCTTAAGACGATGTTTGGGTCCTGGAACCTCCAGTATCCTCTTCCCAGTAGTCAGTAGTGGCCACCGTTGATTTCCAGGTAGGAAATGGGGTCCAGAGACTGGTGACAGGTACCTAAGGCAGAAAACAGCAGAACACCAGGGAAAACGAACAAACAGCTTCAACACTTGTTCCGGCAACCAAAAAGGTGACCAGAGGTGATGAAAAGTGTTGAAGTTGTTTAGAGCAAACTAATATAACTAAAAAATAAAAATAAAATAAAATTGAATAAAACTAAATCAAGAGAGGAATTGTGGTGGTTCGATTCTGACCTTTTGAGACTCTGTGGCCGGTGGTCGGCTTTTCCAACACGTGGGTTGGTCCGGAAAACTCTGGACAAAGCAGTCCCAGTCAGGCTGATTCAATCCCCGATTGAAATGTTATTTGGTCGGGAAAACCCTTGGATCGTTGGTCGGAAAGCCCTTGAAATTCCGGTCGGAAAGTCCTTGAAATTCCGGTTGGAAAAGTCTCTGAATATCCGGTTGGAAAAATCTCTGAATATCCGGTTGGAAAAATCTCTGAATATCCGGTTGGAAAAATCTCTGAATATCCGGTTGGGCCGAACACAATGCTGTGTTGGAAAATTGGGCCGATACAAAATAATTCAAAAGAACTAACAATAAAACCAATTTACCTGTAATTCGGCCAGATGATCACGGATTAAAAATTCAAAATCACACACGCGCCACACCGCTCAGAAAAAAGATCAGATGTCGGCAGTTCGGGTGCTGTAGTGGTAAAGAGACCGATATCACAAAGTGGGGTGATTAAATAGGCACATGGCACCTGACACAAAGAAACACGACCACAAACCGACGCTTCCCCGACAAAAATCGAAACCAATCACGTGACTACGGCACCTGATAACTTATCAGGTCACGCACCCACATTTACAACAAAATGTGCACAAAGTGCAATTGGAGGATTTAAGCGATCGGAATCGGTCTACTAGTGTAACTAGGCCCATGTACATTAAAAACACAAATCAAACGAGTTAACGGACGAAAACTCTATTTCGTACGTAACAACCGCACCACACATTTAGGCTCCAGCGTCCCTGGTGCTGCACTTTTCTTAACCAATGCGGGTTATCAGCGGACTAATAATGCATATTATGAAGGTTTACTCTACCATCACTATTAAACGTAGCCTCGTCGGTTCAGAGAATTTCCTTTAAACATTTCTGTTTTCCTAAATTGACAATAATTTAATCTATTATCGAAATCTTGTTCATTTAGCGCTTGGTGCAAGACTATGTGGTAAGGATGTAATCTAAAAGTAAAAAACAACATATGCGTAAAAGTAATATAATCAGAATAAAACTGAATTGTGTATTTGAGGGTATGTGCTAAGATACTTGAAATATGAAAAAATTATATACCTATAATCTTTCAAAATATTTCTAACAGTTGTTCGTGCTATTCCCAAGTCTAAAGACAATGTTCTAGTTCCTACATGTCTATCAAATTCTATGTAAGCCAATACATTGATAATGTTTTCTTCGGTCGTTCCATTGCGACGCCTGCGACGTTTAGGACAACGAAAACTTCCAGTATCGCGTAATCGCTGTACCAAGCGCGCAAACATTCTACTCCGGTAATGACGGCGATCTGGGTCCCGTACCGCGTACTGTCTTGCAGCTTAGCTGCATTTTGAGAACACTCGAAATAAATCGCAATCATGTCAACGGCTTCATTATTTGTGAGAGTTATTCTGATTAAAAATTACTCAAATTATACGCAATCAACATTATTGAGCTGCGTGTGACAAAAGTTTGACGTTACTTGTCAATATTTTAGATAGGAGTTTGTCTTTTATTTTCATGGCCTACTTACTACTGTTAATATGAAACCTCACGTTAATGAGATTTCAACATTTTTAAATTAGATTGCTCAAGGTCGTGGATTAATTGCATGAGTTCATAATTAGCTATAAATGAACACACTTGAATATTCTGCAGGAAATCAAACGAACCGTTAGTTGTATATGTACACGTGTATATTACAAAAAATCTACAATACTTACAATTTACAAAGTAATTACAAATATTAACAAAATTCACGTTGCCAATCCAAATTATTGAAACAAAAGGAAAGAATCTTAAAAATAATTGATGAAACTGATGAAATTGAGTTTAAAAATAAAATGAAAAAGGAAAGTTAAATTTGAAATAAAAAAAAAACAGGAAGAGTTTTCCCAGTGCCAAACTGTCTCTAACTGCCCTTACCAGTTCTTAAAGACGATGTTTGGGTCCTGGAACCTCCAGTATCCTCTTCCCAGTAGTCAGTAGTGGCCACCGCTGGTAGGAAATGGGGTCCAGAGACTGGTGACAGGTACCTAAGGCAGAAAACAGCAGAACACCAGGGAAAACGAACAAACAGCTTCAACACTTGTTCCGGCAACCAAAAAGATGACCAGAGGTGATGACAAGTGTTGAAGTTGTTTAAAGCAAACTAATATAAACTAAAAAAAATTAAATAAAACTAAATAAAGTGAGGAGTTGACCCGGTGGTTCAACTCTGAAACTCTGTGGCTGCTGGTTGGCTTTTCCAACACGTGGGTTGGTCCGGAAAACTCTGGACGGAGCAGTCCCGGTTAGGTTGATTCAATCCCCGAGAGGAAAGTTCTTTGGTCGGGAAAACCCTTAGATCTCTGGTCAGAAAACCCTCAGATCTCCGGTCGGAAAGCCTTTAGATCTCTGGTCGGAAAGCCCTTGAATCTCCGGTCGGAAAGCCCTTGAATCTCCGGTAGGGCCAAACACAACACTGTAATTCGGCCAGATAATCGCGGATTAAAAATTTTAAGTCACACACGTGCCACAACGCTCAGAACCTAGGTCAGATGTCGGCAGTTCGGGTGCTGTAGTGGTAAAAGAACCGATATCACAAAGTGGGGTGATTAAATAGGCCACATGGCACCTGACACAAAGAAACACGACCACAAACCGACGCTTCCCCGACAAAAATCGAAACTAATCATGTGACTACGGCACCTGATGACTGACTGCCGTGAGTACGGCATCAGGTCACGCACCCACATTAACCACAAAATGTGCACAAAGTGCAAATGGAGCTATTAAACGATCGGAATCGGTCTACTAGTGTAACTAGCCCCACGGACATTAAAAACACAAACCAAACGAGTTACGGACGAAAACTCTATTTCGTACGTAACACTACTTGCCTTCTTATCGAAAACAACCGATGGATTTTTAAAGGGGAGGATATATGAACTTTCTCGGTTTGGTATTTTTTTATAGTATATTATTCAACGAGCTTTTTATGATAGCCATTAATCCCTAAGGGGGATGCTTACGTCACGAGCCGCAGGCGAGGGACGCAAATCTCCCGTGGGATCAATGGCCATAAAAAACGAGGATAATACTATACTTTGTCCACGACCACTGTCCATTACCACTCATGCCAAGTGCAGGCAAATTAGAAGTTGATACTCTTTTATGTAGATACTGTTTCTTTCTCATGCTAGTTGATTTAACATAATAAAATAAATTTTCTTGTTGATACAAATATTTTTTATTAACAACAGTGGAACAGCAAAGTCACTAAATCATATTCATTATGTAATTTTGACCTAATAAATATGATTTAGTGTCCTAACCTAAATTATGTTATACTAATATATAATTAACAATTTCTAACTAGTACCTACATTAAGGACATACTAAAAAAGGTTTGTCGGGATACATTTTAATTTATAAACAGAAAATTACTTAGAATTATTGATTGTTACATTAACATTGGAGCAATTATTGAAGTTTATAGTAGGTATCGGGTTAATATCGAAATTATGTGTAGAAACAGTAGAAATATTTTGAATATTTTCAACTAACTTTTGGGTTATTTGTATAGAGTTACTGAGTTTTTCAGCAGTGCTAACCTTATTAGTCATTGATTCGTCTATGTAGGATTCGGCCACAGTCGAGCTTTTCCATCCGCCATGTCTCTTCAGGGCAGTTATATCCCCCCCTGCGTCAACAAGCATTGTAGCAGAGGAACGGCGAAACGAATGTCCAGAATACTTTTCTGGATTAGGTAATTCTAAAAAGGATGCGATATTCCTACCCATGGCCGTAAATTTGTTTTTTCCAATTTTCTGTGCAGCACACTTTCCGTTTTGATACGACAGAAATAAACTATCTAACTTGGTAACTCTTCCGCGTAAATCAATATATTTTTTGCACATTTCATAAAATTTGGCGGTTATTATAAATTTTCTCGATACGCCTGTTTTCGTTTGTGGTATGGTAACCAGCAAAGATGAACCAAGATCGTTTACATCTGCAAGTTTCATAGAATAAAGTTCATGTCCTCTGCAAGCACCCATTATGCCCATTATAAGGGCAACCTAAATCAAGACACTTCAGGATAAATAATAATGAGATGGTTTTTATATTTTTTTTTACCTTTATTGCAAGATACTTTGTGTCTGTCAGCATTATGTAAAAATCTATTGACTTCTTCTGGAGTAAAAATAGCAGCTTTTTTCGCTTGAAATCCGTGATTTTTCCTTTTCAGTAAGGCTTGTAGTTTAGCATAAGTTTCAATATTTATGGAGTGGTTGATGTCTAGCGTACTCCTTAGCATAGAATAGGTGGTCCACAATGTAGATGGTTTGTATTTCGTGGACAGTTCATTGAAATAAACCAATAAAACTATCTCAGAAAATGAATTAATCTGCTTAGTACTTCTCCAATCCATGAAACTTTTGTAAGTTGACAAGTACAATGATTTCGATTTTTCTGGTAGCAAATTTGTACTTGTCGTTTTGGCAGCCTGTATAATTTCTGGTGGAGTGCAACCTGGTTCCGTATCACTATCCGAACTCATTTTTAACAAGAATTACTGCGAAAAAAGCAAATATTTCTTCTAAAATTACCAAATTAAAATTGAAATCCGCCATAACAACTGAAATGTCAAACTCGATACGATTAGGATCGCGTTTAGAATGGCCGTCGGTGTACAAGTCGTGACAGAATTTGGGAAAAAATTGAAAAATCACGTGAACAATTTATTTACATAACTATATGGTGGCATGTGACAAAGGCCACGGTGCGCACACCAGCCCTATTTCTGAACGCACCCCCAGCGTTGCCGCCTACGACCACAAGGGCACTGACGTCGTCAATGTCAACTTAAAAAGCCACAGAACTAAGGACGGTCATACACCAAAATTATTTCAAATGTAAATTATGGAATTTACCTAATGATTTGGCAAACTCCTGTACTGTGTTATTGCGGTGTATTTGTTAAGAAAATGGTATTCTGAATTAGCAGTAATTGCAAAGACATAAGTGGATGTCTACATGCAAGAAATACCGCATATCCCATGTTTTATGCTTGGTGTGCAACCACCTTTAGGTCGAGAGGGAATAATGATCATTATTCCTCTTCATTAATCACTCTGCCGCTATATGGCCTTCATTTAGCTTTTGTCAACACGCTGAATATTAGTACATTATTGGTTGGTCGTGGACAAAATAATTTGAGTTAGGAAAAAGATATTAAGATGCGGTTTGCGCAGGCTTATTGGTTAGTCATTTGTCTATTTTCTAGTCTAAAAAAAGTCATATTATCGCATTTAAATTTTTTGAGAAAATCCATTATTTTGGTTATAATATCGAATAACGCCCTCTATCGGCGGCCGTGTAGGTCACAACTCTCATTATCACAAGAAACCTAAAAGCCCAAGAAATGCTATTTTCAATGATACCAAATTTATCCAAATCTATTAAAGCCGTTTCGAAGTTACAGACATTTATTTAAAACAACATTCAAATACCCCCACCACTTTATTTCGAAAGATAGAGAAAAATTGTTTTTAGAAAAAATGTTCGACTTTAACTTAAAATTAAAGCGCATTTTTTTTACATTCATTGGGGAAAATCACAAGAAACGTAACTTTATGTAATTCAAGATGGCGCAAACGCCCTCTGGCAGCCATCTTGGAAACTTGAAAATAATTTCCAGCATTTTTCCTTGCCCACTTAACGTATAGAATTTTTTACCGTAACTCTCTACGATCATTAGTTTTGAAGGTACAGCCGCTTACCTCGCTTATTTGCCCACCCTGTACATTTGGATGTGGTTACACTGACTTTCTCGTTAACAGCAAAGAATTATCAACTCTCTCGCTCTCTGCTCTCGCTCCTGAAGATGGCCATTTATATGTCCGAAACTAGTAGAGCAGGCCTTACCTTTTGAAGGTCGTAATAAAGTATTGTGGAGACGACTGCGTGTCATTCCCTTCCTTTTGTACTTGTACAACTCCACTGAAAGAAAATGGACTACTCGTCTTTAAAATCATCTTTTACTCTCTTGTCTTTCGTCTCTGAAGTCTCTACCCATACTGACCACTGACTGGACTGACACTCTCGCGAGTCGTGTTCTGCCCATCGTGTAGCAATTCTTAGTGCTGTAGCGCATCTATCGATTGTTAAATGTTTGCTTTGGTCGATAAGCGTCACCACATCATGGTTAGGAAACTTTATAAAATAACACAAACACCAGTTCGGTTTTCAACTTGGAACGTACCGCACGTCAGTTTCGTGAGTGCCATTTTTTGCCACTAAGAAACCACGTTTCTTTAAACGGTGTTCAGGGAAATTTGAAGTTGACGACCGAATTTTGCAGCCGGTCGAGGGGAGATGGTGGGACCTCTAAGTGGAAACGTCGATTCCTAAAAGTCTACGGGGAATTGTCTTGTGCGGTGCACTTCCAAGAGGCGGATAGGGTGAAAACCTAGGAGAAGACCAGGATTCACTGAAGTAATCCATGGCTTCATTCATTGTTTGAAAAAGTCCAGAGTCAAGCTACCGTTTTACGTAAAGTTTTACGTAAATTAGTTGATTTAGTTTTTTCTTTAAAATATTAGTGCATTCCGAATTGAACTTTCTTTTGAAAACTACCGTTTTTTGACCGATTATTCTACCACGATTAAATATTTTGGCTTGGCATATATATACAGGGTAATTCAAATTCGACCCTCACCATTGGGATCTCGGAAACTATAAGAGATACGAGAAAGTTTAAATTGGGGCAAAGTTGCGCAATGTAAAGCTCAACCAAATGCAGTTTTAAAAATTTCGATTTTCCGAGTACTTCCGAAGATATCCGAAAAAAACTGAAAATTTGATTTTTTGTTTTTATTTATTTCTAATCTTATTTGAAGAGATATTCCACTACTAAAAGCACCTTTTCATTGCCACTTTTTCTCAGCTATTCGATGATGGATTCAAATATGCCACACGACGTTTCGTTTTTTGGCAGCCATCATCAACTTTCTTTTTTCTTATGGGCGCCATATTGGATTTTTAGCCCACCAAATAGTACGTTTTATTCTGATTTTATTGATGTATAATAATTTATGATTTGCTTCATAAATAACAAAATAATTCAATAAAAACTATTTTTACTTTAGTTATTGGCTTTGAGTTAATGGGCCGTTTTATAAAATGTCACTATTTGACAGTACTTGTCAAACACTATAATTCGGACGATCATTAGAGCTTTTAGAGATTTTACCTTAGTTAGCTTTGAGTTAATGAGACGTTTTATGAAGATTACTTGGTAGTACTTGTCACACGCAATTGGCCTGAACATACTTAGTCACAAAGGTGTACACGTGACTTAAACCGGTTTATTCACTCGAACAGCTTAGGCCACTCGCTACGCTTGTGGACCTAGTTGTTCTTTTCGTGAATAAAAAATGGTTTAAGTCACTTGCTGTATAAATAACTATTAAATCACTCTGAATGACATTCGTCTATTTACAGATGTAAACAAACAAACATCAATGTTACATCTACGGGGCGCGGTGCAAATTTAATAGAACTGTAATTTTAGTTTTTTTTTTAATATAAAAAGTCGAAATTTAATAAAATACTGTATAAGACACGTGACTTAAACCGGTTTATTCACTCGAATAAATATGAATGAATAAAAAATGGTTTGTCACTTACTGTATAAATAACTATAAACTTGCACTTAACATTATAAAAAATTGAAATTTGGCAAAAAATGAAGTTCCTAAAATGATGATCTTTCTCTTGGAAACATAAATAAGCCTTTTAAGTTAGAGATAATGCTAACAAATCTCTTGTTCTGATTAACCTAAATAGTTCAGCAATGCTTGTATAATAATAACATTTTCTGCGGGGATTTCTTTTCTAGATACATTTTTAACTATGATTGACGCTCTAATGATCGTCCGAATTATCGTGTTTGACAAGTACTGTCAAATAATGACATTTTTTAAAACGGTCCATTAACTCAAAGCCAATAACTAAAGTAAAAATAGTTTTTATTGAATTATTTTGTTATTTATGAAGCAAATCATAAGTTATTATACATCATTAAAATCAGAATAAAACGTACTATTTGGTGGGCTAAAAATCCAATATGGCGCCCATAAGAAAAAAGAAAGTTGATGATGACTGACAGAAAACGAAACGTCGTGTGGCAAATTTGAATCCATCATCGAATAGCTAGGAAAAAGTGGCAATGAAAAGATGCTTTTAGTTTTGGGATATCTCTTCAAATAAGGTTAGAAATAAATAAAAACAAAAAATCAAATTTTCAGTTTTTTTCGGATATCTTCGGAAGTACTCGGAAAATCAAAATTTTTAAAATAGCATTTGGTTGAGCTTTATATTGCGCAACTTTGCCCCAATTTAAACTTTCTCGTATCTCTTATGGTTTCTGAGATCCCAATGGTGAGGGTCGAATTTGAATTACCCTGTATATACAGTGTGACCCATTTAGAATGGAAACACCCCTATAAAATTTTAGGTTATTAACCGATTTCAATGATTTTTTTTTGAAATAATTAGGAATGAAATGTCTATTACGGGAGAAAATTTTAAATATTTATTTCAGTTTTAAGGTTTTCAATTTTTGGAGGTCCACCACCAGTTGCCATCATGGCTCTTTTATTTCTATTTTGTTTAGAAATCGCATTTTTTTCCAGGTCAGCCCAAGTCTAAAATATTGTTTAAAATTTTGGTTTTTAAAAAAAAATTATTGAAATAATATCGTAAGTATAGTAATCAGTAATTATTTTGCTGTTTTGCTCAAACAACCTTTCGCCACTTTTGCCAATCTTTCCCGGCACCACCTTGAACCATGTTCAAATTATGAGAAATTTGTTGCCATAAATTGTGGCTGTTTGTCTACTGAAAGTGGCAGTAAACAGTCCCGATCTTAATTCTTCATGCTGCGTCAAAAACTCCACTAACATTTTCTTTTGATCCTCGTTGACAAATGATCTTTCTGCCATTTTAAAGTAATGGAAATAATTTAAAAAGTACATATTCACAAAATATATTGGTTATTTATATGCTATGTTAATAACCAAATTTATAGGGAACTAGATCAAAATAAAAACGTTATGGCCCTTTTTATTGATCTGACCAAAGCTTTCGACTGTGTCGAGCACACCTTGCTTTTGCAGAAATGTCTTTCTTATGGAATATGAGGAAATTGTCATAAATTATTGAACTCGTATCTATCTAATAGAAAACAATATGTTTTATTCAATAAATCTGAATCAGACCAGTTAACAATTGAAGTTGGCGTCCCGCAGGGCAGCGTCTTAGGCCCACTACTCTTTCTTATATACATTAATGGCATGCCAAATTATTTGAGTGCACCGCATTGTGAATTTGCTGATGATATTACTTTGTTATCCTCAAATAAGGATGAGCATATCTTGAGAAGAACTTTGAATGATAATTTGAGCTTGTTATCAAATTACTTTAGTAACAATAAATTAACTCGGAACCAAGATAACTCGGAAACAAGAGTATACTATGGAGTTTCATCCTTGCGGAGCCAACTACCTGAAAAGTCATCTTATCAAATTGAGTGGTAGAACTATAAAACAAGTTACATCTTTTAAGTTGTTGGGTTTATATTTAGACTTGTCGTTGAATTGGAAAGAACATGTCAATTTTGTTTGCAGCCAATGTTCGAGAAGCTGTTTTGCTTTACAGCGCCTAAAACAAATAACGAGTCGGGCAACAGTTAAATCATTCTACTATGCTAATATTGAATCTCGTATGAGATATGGAATAGTGCTGTGGGGTGCATCGTCTGCATCCAATAGAGTTTTTTTAAACCAAAAACGTGCCGTACGTATAATGTTTAATTTAAAATTGAGGGAATCATGTAAACCATCATTTATCTCAGAGAAAATAATGACTTTTCCTTGTTTATTTATATTCGAACTTTTAAAATTTGTAAGGCAGAATGCGTCCGCTTTCATAACTCTAAATACTAATCATAACTATGCTACCCGATTTCGAAATAACTATCAATATGAGGTACACAGGCTTGAATTATTTAAAGCGAACCCCTATTATATTGGTGCTGTGATATATAATAAGATCCCACCAAAATTACGTCAGTTGTCAAACAGCAGGTTTTTATCATCTATGAGAGACCTTTTATTTATTTATACAGTGGAGGAGTTCCTAGGCTACAGCTTTAAAGACGTATAACATGTGTGATAAGTGATAAGTATTTTCTTTTTTATATACGTGATTTTGTAATCTTCCTACATCCCTTTTGTGATATTGGAAATAAATTGTATTGTATTGTATTTACCTTTACACATACTTTTACTTAACTAAAATTAATAAAAAACTAAAAATAATTCGTAATATCGCCGGTATCAACTCAAACTCATTAACAAAACACCAAACTGAAACAATTTTAGAGGTTAGGTTAGGACTGTAGCAAAATCAAAGTATCGTCCATTTACACATGTCCGCCAGATTCTCCCTCATTTATTTTCAGTTTCGCCCGGTCCAAACCAGGCGAATAAATTCTCACCCAGTTTTAGGCAACCCGCAACACAAAAATTCTCACTTTCACTTTCACGCCCCCCTATAAAATACAGGGTCCGGCAACCAAACTTTCTGATTTGAACAGGGCGCCATGGAGGGAGTGGGTGTAAGACATGGGTGGGGATAGGCTTACAAGCAGGTGTCGGTTGGGAAGTTTTTTTGATATTAGCTTCAGTAGCGAAAATGCATTGGCCGAAGGAGCAACGTGCGTTTGTCGTAGAGGCCTACTTCTCCAACGGTCACTCGATCATCGCCGCGCAGCGTGCATTTCGGGCACACTTCAATATTCCCCCCCGAGGTGTCGTTCCTGGACGAGAATCGATTATTTCGTGGGTCAGCACCTTCAGGAGAACTGGCAATGTTCAGAAAAAAAGAATAGGGTTACCAAGGCCGGTAAGAACACCACAGAACATCGAGGCAGTAAGACAGTCAGTTTTACGATCTCCTCGGCGCTCGGCAAATAAGCATGCAGCTGCTGTTCGACTTTCGGATCGTTCGGTAAGGCGAATTCTGCATGATGACCTCCATTTTCATCCATACAAATTGGCTGTAGTGCAAAAACTTTTCGTACGAGATTTTCTTGCTCGACGAAATGCTTGTGAAGCGTTGAATGAAAACTTACCTTCCGATGCACTTGTGTTCTTCAGTGATGAGGCACATTTTCATTTGTCTGGGTGCGTGAATAAACAAAATATGCGCTATTGGAATAATAAGAATCCGAGAGAACTTCACGAGAAACCTCTTCATAGTGAACGTGTTTCTGTGTGGTGCGCCTTGTCGCGAGAAAGGATCAATGGTCGTTATTTCTTTGAGGAGAACGAGCGTGCGGTTACTGTGAATTCTGAGCGATATGTCAATATGATAGAGAACTTTTTTCTGCCTACTCTGGGAGAAATTGACATTAGAATATGGTTTCAGCAAGATGGAGCTACAGCACACACAGCGCGGAATGCAATGCGTGTTTTACGAGAAAACTTCCCAGGCCGTCTGATCTCCTTAAGAGGCGATCTGACGTGGCCAGCACGCTCGCCTGATTTAACCCCCTGTGACTTCTTTTTATGGGGCTATCTGAAAAGCATTGTCTACACTGATCGTCCAAGGACCATACCCCAATTAAAGGAAAATATTCGTCGAACAATAGCTGGCATACCCGTCGCTATGTTAGAAAAAGTATATCAGAACTTTGTAAATCGATTAACTCAGTGTATTGACAATGACGGGCGTCATTTGCCCGATATTATTTTCAAAACCAAATAATATTTAATTTCCCATTTTGTATAAATTTGATAAAAAATAGTTAAAACGATATCTATTTTCTTTTTTGTTTTATTCACCTTTCAAATCAGCAAGTTTGGTTGCCGGACCCTGTAGACGTCCTGTCTAACAACTTAATCTTGACTAGACTTATGATGTTTGACATTTGTCATAAGTCACTTAACAGTAGACATTACTAACTTATACATATACACATAGAAGTTTTTTTTATTGGTATTTTAACAAATTATATACCTTTTTCCATTGTTCACCAGTTTTTTGGGTACCTCCAATAGAATTTATAGCCTTTGCAGCATGTTCCCAAGATTGTCTTTTTAAATCTGGGGTACCTTTTCCTCACTTTAAAACCTCAGAACTTTCTACCTCAGTTAGAAATTGAATATATTGCTGTCTTGAGGCTTTCTAAGACATATCTGTAATGTTCTCTTTCTTCACTTCTATTAATTAGGAAAATAAAACACTTTGTTATAATATAACACCACTTCACTCTGCTTGGTCTGCTTTACTTCCCGAAACCACATTCAATAATAATCCCAACCAAGCAGTGTGTTTTCTCTGTTTATTTTGGGATTCATCATCATAATACATTCCTTGGGTACCAGTCAGTACGATCGATACATTACATCATCTAAAATTAATTTAAAAATTAAGTTTGGTACTTTATCCTAATTTTGAATTAAGTACTTACCGTTGCTGGAAAAAAAAACTGAAAAACATCAAAAGCCGTTTAAAATGTACATAATTTGTGAGGTTAGGTCCGTACTGCTCCGTCTGGTCATAACACAAATGCAATGTTGCCATAGTGAAGCTTGAAATTTTATCAATCAATTATTAACTACAGTTGTTTTAATCAATTGTCCTTAGTGCATATCTATGTGACCAAAAATTGAAATTGTGGTAAATTTTCATTGAAATTATTTCAATATTGATATTAAAGTCAATGGATTTACGGCATAAGGCTGAACATCTGCCTATCAAGTACTATACTTGTAAAGAAAACATCTTTGTGCTGCTGCAATGTTCTTTTAAAACAATAAATCCAATACTTGTTCCACTCTGTGAAGATGGACTATCAAATAGTAATACCAAACCACGGACAACGCCTGTAATCCCTTGGGTATTAAGTGCATATTGTGCACACGAGCATCCACTGTGACGTCACCCGGCGTATCGCATTGAGTAAAGAAGTTCCAGATAGGCCATCTTAAATCTGTTCTAATGTCAAATGCCAACTTGTCACTTGGCTTTTGTTTTTGTTATGGAGTATCCAGCCACGATGACAGAAAACACACAGAGGGTGAAGTGTGTGACATTTGGCAGTTGGCGGACAGTAACACGTTTTTCAATGATGAGCAGTTATGAACATTCTGCATTTTTCTGTTAGTACAAAACAATGTGTGTAGCCTGTACAAAAATCATAATTTTTATTTCCAAGTGGAATTTGTTGTGTTATCAATAAACTGTTGTGAAGGAATTAATAACCCTGTGTATCCTTAATCAGAAACTACTCAGCTGGCGATCAAGTTCGTTGAACCCTAGGTACAAAACACGTGACAATTAGCACAGAAATCGAACCCTAGTTCAGCAAGACGCCACAATTGGTGCCGAAACCTAAGCTCTCCCAAGTCCTAAATATCATAAGAGACCAGATACACACAAAATGATGATTAATGAGGATAATTCCGACAACACAAGCATGGTTGAGCCGCCAAATCGTATAATGCAACAACCACTGGACGTCAACAGAGTTTCCCTAAAACTCACCGCCTTTTGGACCTCCAAGCCAGCAGCATGGTTTGGTAGGGCTGAAGCGCAATTCCGTGCAGCCAACATCACCCGATCTATTACAAAATTTGACGCGGTTGTCAGCGTATTAGCAGAGGACCAATGCGACATTGTTTTAGACTTACTTACCAACACCCCTCAGGAAAACGACGATCCTTATCAACAGTTAAAGGAGAGGTTGCTCAAAGAAAACAGCCTGAGCGATACCAAACGTTTTAAGACACTGCTGAACAAAATGTCATTGGGTGACAGGAAACCCTCCACCTTACTTCGGGAAATGAGACTCCTAGCACCTGAAATGGATGAAACCTTCCTAAAAAATGTATGGATGGAGAGACTGCCTAGCCACACGAGGGGCATACTAACTGCCACCAAAGGCAACTTAATGGAACTTGGGGTAACTGCCGACGCTATTGCTGAACACACCAGTTCGTCCTACCTTAATGAGGCCGCTTTACGTCCGCCAGTCAAAGAACAAGGCCCCCAGGTAATTACAATGGAGGATTTCGATAAGCTGGTAAAAAGAATTGAGAAACTGGAGTCCACATCTAGGCGTAGACAGCATTCTCAAACTAGAGAGGAAAAGAAGTATCCCATGTGCAGATTCCATTACAAGTATGGTGAAAAAGCCCGTAAGTGCGAAGAACCTTGTAACTTTTTTTAACAAATCGGCATCTGACAACCAAACTATTAATAGGCTGTATATACATGATAAACGCAACAACTTGTCATTTCTTATTGATACAGGCGCAGACGTTTCTGTTATTCCAAAAACTTTTGTGTTTAACTACCAAAACTTAAAGCCTACTAATTTCACACTGTACACAGCAACCGGCACACCCATCCACACCTATGGATAAAAGCCATTGTTTTTAAATTTAGGATTAAGGCGAGAATTTAAGTGGGATTTTTACATTTGCGACGTGACAAAACCACTCCTGGGTGCAGATTTCCTCAGACATTATCAGTTGTTAGTTGATGTGGCCAACAACGAGCTAATTGACAACACAACTCACATCAGGTCCAGGATTAATCAGATCACAATAAATAAAGATGACCACTCTATTTCTTTATCATGTTTTGTAACTTCACAGGTCAGCACTACTTGGCAAGCAATTCTGCAGCGTTATCAAGAGAAAACCAACACCCCAGAAGCTAACATGCCAACTGTGACCGCAGAACATTTAATCGAGACGTTTCCTGCCATTGTACCAACCACAAGTCGCCTTAGACGATTACCACCTGAAAAATACTTGTCAGCCAAAAAGGAATTTGAACAGATGGTCGCTGAAGGCATCTGTCAACCGTCCAAATCACCTTGGGCATCACCTTTACATCTTGCCCCTAAAAAGAATGGACAATGGAGGCCATGTGGTGACTACCGGAAACTTAATGCTGTAACTGTGCCAGACAGGTATCCTGTTCCAAACATGTTAGATTGTGTGTACATTCTTAATAAAGCTAATTTTTTTACTACATTGGACATCGTGCGAGCTTATAATCAGATTCCAGTTGCCAGTGAATCCATTCCAAAAACAGCAGTAACAACTCCATTTGGGCTATACGAATTTTTAAAGATGCCATTTGGGTTACGAAATGCCGGACAGACGTTCCAGAGATTCATCGACCAAGTGTTAAGGGGACTGGACTTCATTTTTGTGTACATCGATGACATTCTGATTGCTTCAGAGACCTTCGAACAACACCAGGAACATGTTTCACTCGTATTAGACAAACTAGCTGTTCATCACATAAACATTAACATTCAAAAGTGCCACTTTGGTAAAAAGGAAGTTGATTTTTTGGGTTTCAGAATCACAAATACCGGAATTTCACCACTTCCAGAGAAAACCACTGCCTTACGAGAATACAAGAAACCTACTAACATTCAAGAACTTCGACGTTTCTTAGGACTCGTAAACTTTTATAGGCGACACATTCCTAATGCAGCTGAGCTACAAGCTCCTCTTCATGACGTTCTCCACAACAAGACAAAAAAGAACGTTAAAACTCCGATAGATTGGACTAATAGTATGGAAAATGCTTTTCAAAGTTGCAAAGAAAGTCTGACTTCAACCGCAAGTTTAGCTTACCCAGACAATTCAGAATTAGCGTTAATTTGCGACGCATCAGAAACCAGTATTGGAGCTGTCTTACTGCAGAGTGATAAGCGACCCTTAGGATTTTTCTCAAAGAAACTCAGCGTTTCAGAAGTCAAATACAGCACATACGACCGCGAACTTCTCGCTATATATGCTGCTGTGATACACTTTAGAATCTACTTAGAGGGCAGAGAAGTAACTATCTATACTGATCATAAACCATTGATTTATGCTTTTCAGACAAAACATAGCAGTAACTCCAGAGAAAAAACACGGCGTGCTAGACAGTTAGAGTTCATCAGTCAATTTACTACAACCATTAAGTACTTAAAAGGGGAAGAGAACGAAGCAGCAGACGCACTGTCTCGAGTCCAAGAAATTTCATATACAGCTTCTTTAAACTATGAAGAGACCGCAAAGGCACAGCTTGACGACGAAGAACTTAAACAATACCAACAGCAGCTTGACATGAAATTTGAAAACCTAAAATTTCCAGCGCTAAAACTTAGCCTAACTTGCGAAACATCCACTGGAAAATTTCGACCTTACGTACCGAAAGGATTTCGGAAACAAGTATTCGACTCAATCCATGGGTTGGCACATGCAGGCATCCGGGAAACACGCAGGTTAGTGACAGAAAAGTTTTTTTGGCCATCAATGAATAAGGACGTACATTTGTGGGCTAAAACATGTATATCTTGCCAAAGGTCAAAAGTACATAAACACACAAAAACTGAATTGTCAACAGTACCCACACCTAAAGCTAGATTTTCATGTGTACACCTTGACATTGTTGGACCCTTACCAGTATGTGAAAGCTTTAGATACTGCATAACCTTAATTGACCGTTATTCACATTGGCCAGAAGTTATTCCTGTAGCAGACATTCGAACTGAGACAGTTGTTCGATCAATTTTTATGCATTGGATTTCCAGATTTGGTTCACCAGAGATTATCATAACTGACCGTGGAACTCAGTTCGAGAGTGCTTTGTTTACCAGTTTTTATACTTTGTTGGGCATCAGAAGAGTTAGGACTACAGCTTACCACCCACAAAGCAATGGAAAAATAGAACGTTTCCATAGAACGTTAAAAACTGCCATCACAGCTCACAACAAACCGGATTGGTTATCAGCACTCCCTGCAGTACTCCTTGGATTAAGGACAGCTTTAAGGGATGACGCCAAATATTCCTCAGCCGAAATTTTGTATGGAGAAGGACTACGATTACCATCTGAGATGTTTTCACCAAATCAAAATTCACCACCTTTAAGCCTATTCATGCAAAACTTGAAGGAGAATTTGAGTTTTATGCAACCAGCTCCTACAAAATGGAACTCAAAACAAAAACCGTTTGTTAGCCCTGACCTAAAGACTGCGACCCACATTTTTCTGCGTGAAGATATGGTGCGTAGACCTCTATCAGCACCTTATACCGGACCACACGAAGTTATTGCACGGAATGACAAAACCATAGACATTCGCGTGAATGGACATGTGACCAAGGTTAGCCTAGACCGAGTCAAGCCAGCATACATCTTGCAAGAAGACCAAGCAGCGGCAGTTCGTCATGACCATGACTATTCCTTCCACAATCAGAACATCTTGTCTAGCAAGAAAACCGTCCGTTTCCAGGACAACAGTGACGACGTCACTGGAGGGGGGGTATATGGAGTATCCAGCCACGATGACAGAAAACACACAGACGGTGAAGTGTGTGACATTTGGCAGTTGGCGGACAGTAACACGTTTTTCAATGATGAGCAGTTATGAACATTCTGCATTTTTCTGTTAGTACAAAACAATGTGTGTAGCCTGTACAAAAATCATAATTTTTATTTCCAAGTGGAATTTGTTGTGTTATCAATAAACTGTTGTGAAGGAATTAATAACCCTGTGTATCCTTAATCAGAAACAACTCAGCTGGCGATCAAGTTCGTTGAACCCTAGGTACAAAACACGTGACAATTAGCACAGAAATCGAACCCTAGTTCAGCAAGACGCCACATTGTTTTGTTGTGTCAGAAAAATTAACATGCAGCTAAAATAATTGTATTTTTATTACAATAGTCTAATAATTGGTGAAGATTATACACTAAATTGAAGTAAATGTATATTTTTCAATGGTCATAATGCACACAACGCCTGCTAGCCCAGGTAAGATTTCAATGGCAATTTCATACCTAACCGAAATAATCTCTGCGGAAGCATCACTTCCATACATTACTAAAAATTTGTCTAGTCTGACAATTTTTTAAAGGTGGTTCAACTAACAAATTGGGCCTCTTTCACAGATCTGTATCCTGTATATGCTGAAACTTCACTACTTTTCCATGTGGATGAGAAAATATAACTTTTATGAAGAAATTGACCTAAGCCAAGAACAAATTACCCACTAAGAAGATTGCAACATATCAATCAAGTTGAAGAGTGAAATTGTGTGCAATGGGTTTTACTACTTACATTAGAACAGTGAATAAAAAAGCAAGGTTTAAGGTCAGTATATTGATTTTATTTAAATTAACATTCAAATGAAAACTAATGCATTTTTCATTATTGTTTTATGTTTAATAATTATCATTGTACACTTTAGTAATCGGCATTGCTCAACATTGAGTTAATATGTATTATACAATGTCTTGAATGTGATGAAATGGAAGGGACTTAAGCCTAGTTTATAAAGCAAAATTTTAGTTATATTATTAATATTAGGACTAAGAATAGAATCAATGCTTATGACCAAAGTAGTTTATAAAAAAATTATTTAAATTTAGTATTAGTTATAACTGAATTCACTTAAAAACCAAATTTTTTTATGGCTAATACTAAAATTAAATCTTTTTGCCTTTTTTGCACCTGCAGTATGGTTAACCTGGCATTGACATGAATATTATCACAAAAGTTATAGTTTTTAGTTTTTTAGGTACATGATTTTATTAACTTTTTCATTTTTGTTTTGGGTTCCGGCTTAAAGAAAAAGGATTGCAGCTACAAGCTACAACTTTTTATGAAATATTTACTATTTATGTACTGGCACTTGTCAGTCTATATGTCATGTAATAACCTCCATAAACTTATCATTTATAATCACCTTTAATTTTTACAGTGAGTACTAATACCTACTAATACTTAAACTAAATTTTAAAGTGGGCTTTACTTTTTGCAAAAACACTTGGAACCTTATTTCTATAGGAGGTTTTGGATTCTACAAACAATCCTTAACATATTTCATGCAACATACTCCATACTGATATTCAATTGTTTTCAAACAAATGTCAAATACACATTTCAAAATTATAGGTCCTACAACTTTTACTTAAAAAAATTAAAATCAGCTGTTCAAAATGAACTCTTTCAAAAATGTCTCTTTTTTTCAAAAATGTCATCAATAATTTTTGGGGATGTTAATCTGATTTATTGGAAAATTATTGGTTTCAAATTATCAATATTTACAGGACAATTGTGGTACAAGTTGCATGGAACAATACTTAGAATTGTTTGTTTCTAGAATCCAAATTATACAATAAAGGTTGATTCTCACTATACGTTCTATTTCCGTTCCGTAAGACTTCCTTTCCTTTTACATAAAATATTATTAAATGTAAAGTAAGTGTGTGTATACACATCTTCCGTTCCATATACATTCCTTTTCCAGTCCTTCACGTTGAATATCATTCGAAACGTATTTTTACCGGACAGGCTGAAACGTGCAGGAAACGGTATCGGTAGTGTGAATATAAATGCGTGCCAGTTCGATACAATTTATTATAAAGGAGTGATTTAAATATGAATGACGAGAAGCTGATTGAACTTGTTAGGCAAAATACGGCCCTTTATGATTTTGAAAATAGTAAATATAGTGACAATAACTGTAAAGACAAGATCTGGTCAGCAATAGCAAAAGAACTAAATGTTGCATTGGGTAAGTACAAAAGTATTTAGACATATATAAATATTTATTTATTTCATTCGAAGAATATTGTGATACAAAAAAGTACCTATAAAATTAATATGTTATAATAATACAGGCTAAACTTTTTAAACTGCATCCATTTGCCAGTCAACAGCTCCTATTGGAGAATTGAAATAATCTTTGTAAATATCTCTAACTTGAAATGCAGTAGCTGTAGCATTTCCTCCTTGTTGCGGTAAAGTTCCGAGGGCAGAGTTTGTATCTGTGATAAAATTTTCTGAACGAATGGTAAAATCTTTGATAAAATTATGCAATATACAAGTTGTTAGGACAATCTTATCTGCATATTCTGGCGAGGATTTTAATCTCCGATTATAAAATTGAAACTTTTGACTTAGAATACCGAATGAATTTTCAGAACATCTTCAAGCACATGATAGTCTATAATTAAAAATTTTTTTTGTTATGTCATCTCGTTGTTGATTTGAAGAAAAGGGTCTTAATAAATTTGCTTTTAGGGGAAAAGCCTCATCACCCACTATAACAAAAGGCGCCTCCTGGTTGGTACCCGGAAGTACTGTTGGATTAGGAATATTTAAGGCACTTCTTTGTAAAGCTTTTCCTAAATTTGAATGCGCAAAAATGCCGCCATCGCTATTTTTTCCATATGATCCTACGTCAACAATAATGAAATTATATTGCGCATCTACAAGCGCTAAGAGTACGATCGAGAAAGTCATTTTGTAATTAAAAAATTGAGAGCCAGAATTAGCTGGAGCTGTTATCACCACATGTTTCCCGTCTAGAGCTCCCAAGCAATTAGGAAATTCCAAAGGTTTTCAAAATCTTTGGCAGTTCTTCTCCAGTCTTCCTCTGTGGGTGGCGGCATTGTCTTTCCTAACATTTTGTCAATAATTGCATCACAAACTTCTTTGACAATAGCACATACTGTTGAATGACCCAGTCGGTAGCTAAAAGCTATTGTGCGGAAAGAATCACCTGTTGCCAAAAACCTGGAAAGAAAAAGGATAAATGCAGATTTTTATTGTACCTGTTTTTTGTAGGTCTGATTTCTATACGAAGAAATGTTCAACGTTTGTTAAAATAGACATTTACATATATATCAAATTGACAATTATTCCTATACCTATTTCATATTTTTTTCATTACAGGTTCAACATGCAAAAGTAGATGGAATCAGCTAAGGGACCAGTGGCGAAAAAATAAAAAAAATCATGTAACGAAATCGGAACAAGCCAATAAGCCAGTAAGGAAGTGGCGATATGAAGAGCAAATGTCTTTTTTAGAACCATTTGTGTGCCAAAGGGAAACAATTGGCAATCTTAACGACACTAATGATATAGAGGAAGATGAATCTGAGACACAAGAGAATTCCGCTGTTACTGAGACCCAAGAAAATACCAGGGTTACTGAAAGTGATGGAAACACATCAGAAGCTGCAAGGATACCTGCTACTGCTACCGAATTTACACCTACTCTAAAAAAGCAGCGATTTTCTTCAAATGTAAAACAATTATCGAAACTAAAAAAAGATGAACCTGCTTCTTCACAATTAATGAATTACCTTATTGAGAAGCAACAAAGAGAAGAAGCTAGTCGCTCTGCAGCAAAAGATCCAACAGATTTCTTTTGTGAAAGCATTGCTGAAAAAATTAAGCGATTCACGCCATATTATCGAAATATCGCTGAAAGTAGAATATTTACTTTAGTGCAAGAAATGGAATTAGAACAGCTTTTACAAACGCAGGATCGGCCACAAGAACATTCCAAACAGCAATATCCTAATAACAGCAATTATGCTTTCCCAAATGTCGTTCCTTCTAATCAACTTAGATATGTGAGTTCGCCGTCGCCCTCTCCTGCTTCTTCAGTTTCCACAGCTGCATCATACCTAGCAACATTTTCGTATAATGATGGACATTGTGATAACAATTAAGTTCTCATGTTTAAGACTATGGTTTGTTTGTTCGTATATTTCATAAAAATAAACTACTTACCTTAAACAGACGTCGTCGTTTTGTTTTTTTCGATTGAGCTTCTTCATCCAATATAATAGCCGCTATAATTAAGTTTTCTTCAGACCACATTTTAAGCTAATTTCTATATCAACATAATCACACACTATTAAGTTATATCAGTAACTGACTTCTACGGACGGAAAAGTGTGCATACGACCGAATTTACTGGAACGTCGATGTAATGGTTACGGAACGGAAATGGAACGTATAGTGAGAATCAACCTTAATAAAGAAGTGTTGCCATTTAAAAGATCAAAAATATTTTAAATACCCAGTTTTTGGGCCCTGTATAATTCCATTTCATATCACAAGCATAGGTTAATAAAATTAAAAACATGAGGGTTCGAAAATTTTTGTAAAAAGTTAGTCTTTTTAATTTTATTGAACTTAGGCAGCATGCATGTTACAAAAGCTCTGTATGTAGTGTTATCTAAATGCATGTTTGAAGGAACAGTAATAATCTAATTCATATACGTGTCAATTCGTCAGATCAAATGATGTCTACGAAATTACTTAGATGATACAACATTTGCTTATCTAGTACCATGATTTTAAACCAAACATACAAATTCGATGCATTAGCATTATACAAACCCAACGTCAAAATTAAGTGTCTTAATAAGCGGACAGTCGAGGTGTCAGATGTACTTTCTAAAGAGAGTAGAATTCATCAGCCAGTAACCACACACAATCTCATTATCAACAAATCCAAACATGAACTAAACAAACCCACTAATGTAAATCGTGAAGAACTGTTGAAAAAATTGCGCAAACGGTTTGTGGAAGATTATGACATCGACACCTCGGTTGTCTTCTTTGGCAATCACATGTATATACTTATGTTTGATATGCTCCTCCCTAACAAAAATTCCCAGACAGAACCCCAAGACCAACTCAGACAAACAATTACGAACATAGAACATTCAATCTAAAACTACTTTACGTCAACATTAACGGACTGAACAACAAGAAACATTTAATCTACAATTACATTGAACGTAACGAAACTGACTGCTGCATGTTTTTAGAAACCAAAACAAAACTGGAACAATCACCAACATACAGAGACTGGCAATTCATATGTAAACATGGAAATACTGCAAACAATGCCAGAGGGGGGGCTACTGTATTACTCAAACCTATACTAAAATTAGGCAAGTCAAATCCTCCTTCACTTAATAACCCACTAAACGACTGCCTCCACTTTACTATACCGTACCTGGACGACAAAATCCATATATTCCTAGTTTACATTCATCCGCACTCAGACATTGAACAAAACATACTGACTAAGGCATGTCTTTACAAATATGCTATAATCATTGGCGACTTAAACTTAAACAGAAACAAAAAAATACAGTTAAACAGATTTTTAGACAACTCAGACTTTATCAAAAAACAAACCCCGCCAACATTTCTGATGCCAGCAAATCAAGACTCGACACCAGACGTACTATTACACACAGAAAACCTGACAAATATTATAAAAAATATTGATTTGACAAATGAGCTTGGTTCCGATCATCTGGCCATAACTTTTGACATTGACATCCAACCAATACAACCCTTACTTAATACAAAAAAACACACAAAAAAGTTTGACTTAAACAAAACAGACATAGAAAAAGTGCATCGACAAATACATGACTACATTCAATCACGGACAATAACACCATCTATAGATGAATTACAGAAACAACTGACATTGGCAATAGAAAAATGTTCTCCACAAGTAAAAAACACCTTTTACCAACATATCCTGCCAAAATTTATACTAAGACTGATCAAACGCAAACGAGAACTGTACAGACTTTACATACAAACGCAAGACAATGAATTAAAGAGAAAACTTAACGAACTGAACAGGAACGTAAAAACCTTAATAGACCAATACAGACAAGACAAATGGTTGGAGGCCTGCCAGGAAATCGAACATGACAACGGAAAAACATATTGGCAGAAAATAAAAAAACTGTCACGTTGCAAAAAAAACAATCCACTTGGTATAATTAATGAAAATGGCTCAGAACAACACACAGACCCAGACAAAGCTGATGCATTTGCTAGACATTTTCAGAGGGCTTTTCAAACGTCTACCAATCCCAACTTCGACGACCAAAACTGGACTTTAGTGAATGACTGGTACGACAACTACTTTGACGACCGAATAGATTACAATATTCCACTAATCTCTGACAACGAGTATGACGAAGCACTTGCTCACTTAAAAAACACTGCACCTGGCATAGAC
The DNA here is from genome assembly GCF_016097725.1 of Ips typographus. NCBI lineage: Eukaryota > Metazoa > Arthropoda > Insecta > Coleoptera > Curculionidae > Ips > Ips typographus. The sequence continues at coordinate 8,092,273 of NC_138433.1, forward strand.
AAAGTGAAAAGCAAACTTCTAAAAAGCTTAACTCCTGAAACCCACAAACTCATACTAGACTCACTTAACGACTGCATCAAATCCAACACAATTCCGGATACATGGAAAACTGGTATAATAATACCCATTCCAAAACCTGGACTTGACAACACACAAACACAAAATTACAGACCCATCACACTACTTCCAGTACTTAGTAAACTGCTTGAACTTATTATTAAAAATAGACTTCAAGAACAGATCGGACATCATATACCACCATACCAATTTGGTTTTAAACCAAAGCACTCGACTATACACCCACTTTTCATCTTAACCAACAACATACAAACAACACACCTCAACAACAATAAATCGGCTTGTTTATTCATGGACATAAACAAAGCTTTTGACAGTGTTTGGCATAAGGGACTACTCTACAAACTACATAGACTTAGCACACCAAAATACCTTCTTTACACTGTCAGAAACTTACTGGAAGACAGACAACTGCACGTTCGAATAGACAACACACTCTCCTTTTCCTTCAGCCCTGAGCAGGGATTACCGCAAGGTTCACCTCTCTCACCTTTACTCTATAATCTGTACTGCCATGACATATACAACCATAACAAGCAAGACAAAAATCAAATTGACAAAACAGCATACATATTACAATACGCAGACGACACTGCACTTATTGTTCATGATAAAACTACGACAAAAACAGTTTCAAAACTACAATCATTTACTGACGACATCATGACATGGTTCTACAGATGGAGACTAACGCCCAACGCAACTAAAAACCAGCTTTTATTACTGAACCATCAAATAAAAAACGACTCACCAAACATAACCGCAGACGGACACACAACTGATCCCAAACAAGACGTAAAATACTTAGGGATAACACTGGACCAAAAACTAAAATTCACAAAACACCTTAAAAATGTCCGGACTGAAATTGTTAAAAGAACAAAACAGTTTAGGTCACTAACATACAAAAACAAAGGCATCAGTACCAAAACGGCAACTCAAATATACAAATCCATCTGTAGACCGGTCCTGGACTACGGACACTTACTTAGAGCAAACGCTACGGACAAGACTAAAAAATATACACAAATTACTGAGCAGATTGCTCTAAGACTAATAACAAAAATACGACATCCTGCAAACCCACTACACAACCCATCCAACCAACTTCTCTACGAACGTACGAACATGACTAAAATAACTGACAGACTCATACAACTACAAACCAAGTGGAAAAATAACCCAAACAACTGGACAATTGTAAATCCACTATGCATAACAAGACAGACCAGACAATCCCGTTACCTTTTCCCCGCTCTCACCCTGTTAGAACATTTTAATTGAAACTATTTTTTTTTTTTTTTTTTTTGTTAGATAATTAGAAATAAGATAACCTGTACATATAAAAAAAAACCATGTATACATAGGCAGAAAGACCGTAACGGTCGATAGCCGTTTTTTCTTTTGAAAAATAAAGATTGTTTATATATATATATATACATGCATTTCTATCTTAGTCGCCTCCATACATAACACAGGCGCCCAAGCCTCCACTATAACCGCCATCATTACAAGAGTGTATTTTGCATGATTACGCTTCATAATTCAAGGTCTTTCATGGTCACAGCAGAGGGGTAAGGAAAAACTATAAGGAAAAAAGTTGTATATACGGTATGGGTTTAAATGTAACCGGCCTCCACGATGCGGCGGTTTACTGGCCTCCGCGCAATATACAGCGCCATGTGGAACCGACGCAGGCGTCACCGACACAGTTGCCAATTTTATCTGTCTGGTTCGCCGACTGATTTGGCCTTGACAACTAAAAATAGATTTCTTGGAACAGGAAACTTATTTTAATATTCAGTCCAGCCGTATTTTCTTTCTGTTTCGATCGCTATAGGAGCCACATTAGACAGTTTTTGGTGTTCTATATTATATACTGCTCGTATAGTTTCTGCGTTATTCATTCTAATATTAGACACATGTCTGACAATAACTGAATATAATGACATCAATATTTTTGTTTCTTTTTTAATAATTCATTAACTTAAGCAAATTGATAAAATAAATGGCTGAACAAGTTTTGTCAAACATTGCAATATAATTATAAATCGTTTATTAATTTATTATGTTCACTTTGACTTGCATTTCTAGACTATCTCATTTTAATTATAATACCAGTCATTGAGAATTTAAAATTACTATTGTTATTATTTTATATACGTGATTTATTCCTTACATTAACAATGTTTATTCGGGTGGGGTCATGGGTCATGGGTCATTTTTCAGTGTCCTCAATTTTTCAATAGGTCGTTAAAAAGGAAATTTTGCTATTGTTTGTTTAAAACTTTAAATTCTAGTTTTTTGGCCGAAACAAATTATAGTTTTTAGGGTGGCAAATTAAAGAACGTTCTAACTTATAACGCTTATATATTAAAAATGCCTGTTATTTTTGTTTGACAACCAAGTCACTTAAATGTTACCGTAAAAAAGCCTTGCCTAAAATTTGTTCAGTCTATAAAAAAATATTCGTATTTTCAGTCTGTCAACTGATTGGTTACAAAAAAATCAACTTGGCACAAATGTAATTTTCTTAATACCAAAGTAAAAAAATGCATTATTATTTGATGCTTGTAGACAAAAACTATTTACTGAGTCTAATACATTATATTCGTGTGCCAATATGAAGAAAAAGTTTAAAAACGTAACCTTACTAATAACTGTCTAATAATAATAATAATAATAAAGCCGTTTATTCCGACAGATGTATACATCCACTTACAGGAAAAAAACTTACTAAACTAAACTAATAGCAAAGAAAAAAAAAATAGTGAAGAAGAAGACAAGAACAATAAGGCAACAGAATGTCACCTACAATAAGAGGTTTACAAAAATGTGCATTTCACTAAAATTAATGTCACAAAGATTACTCATACTGTTAAAATTCTTACACATTACATAGATGGGGTTTTGATATAGGACGTTAGATGAGGGAGTATCAACATGAAATGTTACTTGATGTCTGGAGTTTAAACGTGGCACGTGAAAATTTACAGATGAAAGCAATAAGGGACAGTCGATCAGGTCGTGCATGAGTTTGTACAGAAATTTCACAGAATGAACAGTTCTTCGTTTGCAAAGGGAATGGATCGAAAATCTTGTTAGAACTTCGTTATAATCAATTCCGCGGTCGGGATAGACTTCGTCTTCTTTGAAAATTAAATATTTCAGAAATCTCTTTTGCACAGATTCAATTGAATATTCGTGACACTTATAGATAGGATGCCAGATGATACTGTTATATTCTAGTTTGGATCTTACAAGAGCAAAGTAGAGTAACTTAATTGTGGAACTGCAGGAAAATTTTCTACAATTTCTGATAATAAAACCAAGGGTCTTCATGGAGCGGCCAACCATCTGATTGATGTGTGGTACAAATGTAAATTTTGTGTCAAATATGACCCCAAGATCGGAAACTTCCCCCAATCGAGTGAGTTCCATACTGTCAATGGAGTACTGAAAGATAATAGGACTCTTAATGCGATAATAGCTTGTGACACTGCACTTGCCCACGTTGAGATGCAGTCTGTTACATAGCGACCATTCATGGACAGTTGAAATGTTCTCCTGCAGAGAAGAACAATCTTCAATGGTGTTTATAATATTATAAATTTTAAGATCGTCTGCGTAAGCAAGCTTGTTGCTGTCAAGCTTAGTCAGGAGATCGTTGATAAACAAGTTGAATAAAAGGGGTCCTAAGTTAGATCCCTGTGGCACGCCAGAGTTAGCAATAATAGCATTCGAAGTAAATCCTTCAATTTGAACGAATTGTCGCCTAGATGATAGGTATGATTTTACAAGGTCAATTAAAGAATCAGAAAACCCGAACAGTTTATCTAATTTGTCGAGCAGAACGAAATGGTCCACTCGATCAAATGCTTTCTGGAAGTCGGTGTAAATAACATCAACCTGTTTCCTATCATTTAGCGCTTGACAGACATGCTGTGAAAAGCAGGCTAAATTGGTGGCGCATGATCTATGAGAAAAGAAGCCATGTTGATAGGTAGACATACTGTTTTTAACTTGGCAGAAAATGTATTTATAAAGTATTATCTCAAATAATTTCGAAAAATTGCTTAGAATGGAAATGGGTCGATAATTTTCCACTATGTCGGAAGAACCCTTTTTGAGTACAGGGCAGACTTTGGCTTCTTTCCATTTGTTAGGAAAAGTACTTGTTTTTAAAATTAAATTAAATATATGTCTAAGCGGAAGCACCAACGCCGACACGCAATCTTTGACGACGAAGCTGGGGATAGCATCGGGACCAGATGTCAATTTATTGCTTAGCGATTTGGCAGCAAGCAGAATATCGTTTTCATCAATATCCAATACTTTTACTGACGCAGGAATACAGGCACTTGCATTGGAATGTTGAACTTTATCCAAGGGAATTGAGTCGGTATACGTCGAACGAAAATAGTCAGCAAAAGCCGATACAATATCTTCGGATCCACGATGAACCCTGTTCGAATATGTGACGGTATTTGGAATTTTTGAAAGTTTCTTTTTATCTTTGACAAAATCCCAGAATTGCTTGGGATCAGATGGTAGATTTTGCTCAATTTTTCGTAAATAAGTCGTGTAAGCTACATGGGTCTGGACTTTAATAATAGAGCGCAGTGTTCTGAAACGTTGAAGTAAGTGTTCAGTACCATACTTTTTGTAATTTCTATGGACTTTTTCTTTACTGAATATGTTGGTAATTATTTCTTTATTGAACCAGGGTGGAAAACGGCGACGACGGGTGATTTTATGAGGTACACATAACTGAAATATGTTGCACAAATTAATATAAAAATGATTCAATGCTTCATTGACATTATTGTGGTTGGTGACCGGGCTCCAATCCGTCTTTAGGATCATGTCATACAAAACGGGAAAATTCGCTTTTCTGAAATTAAAAGTGACCTTATTGACTTTATTTATTTGAAAGTTGTCAGAACGAGGAATAGAGGCTGAAAAGTTAACCAGCAATGAAGGATGGTGTGCGTCCTCGTTTACAAGGGAATATTCACTCCCTGACACCAGTAAATTAAAATTAGCAAAAACGAGATCAAGGCACCGACCACGTGCATTTGGAATATTATTATGTTGTGAAAGGTTAAGCATCATAGCGAAATTGGTCAAGAGTAGATGTTTGGGGTTCGGGTTGGGCGGATTTAATGTGAAGGTTGGGATATTGAAATCACCCAGAATAAGAACATTCTTACAATATAAATAATCAAGATATGAGAGCAATTCCAATACACATTCAAGTTGAGTTGTTTCCACTGAGGGCGGTATATAAAGTACAATTATATACATTACCAAGTGGCCAATCATTAACCTGCAACCCACGATGTCAATAAAAGGCGCTTTATCGCAAAAATCACTGAAGTCGAGACGCTGAGCATTAAGGGTATCCAAGACAGCCAGCAATACACCGCCACCCCTTGAAGCACCAGTCAGGTCCCGAGATCGATCACAGCGATACGTTGTGTATGTGTTGGGGAACAATTCAGCATCAAGTATGTCCGAGTGTAACCATGATTCGGTTATGGCGATTATATCATTGTTGGAGGTGAGAACGTTGAGCAAAAAGTTATCTGTTTTGCTTCGCAGTCCACGTGCATTCTGGTAGTAGCACGTAAGTTCTTTATTAGTAGACCTTGATGGGCGTGATGGGGTGCGAGTCTCATTTGACACGGGTAAAGTGATCGGGTGCATTTCCATCTGCGTCTTTATAAAAGAAAAATTAGAGTATTCATTGTTTATATTTCCTTGTGTGATACAACTTGTTAAGTCTGCGTCTGCAATGCCTGATGTGGAGCTAAAAAATTACGCCCCAAAGAGAAGTCGAACCGTTGATACATGATTCCCCTTGGCCAAAAAGCCTGGTCGTATACCAAGTCCTTCAGTTCAGGTTCGACACCTACCATAAAGTAGTTGGAAGTCGCATTTTCTTTTTTTACTTTGCATTGTTTAACCTCAATGTAATACCAGGCATTGTGCCTAAAAACACCATCATATAACTATAATCCGTGGAATTCATGGTCAACTTTACAGAGTGCCGCAGAAATTTAAGATGTGGTAAAGTTGCATTTTTTTAAATGCCTAATTACATTTATGTAAGTAATTCTATTGTTTGTAAGAACGATTTGTTAAATGAATGACACATCTAGCGAGCACCGTGTCTAAAATGCCTTTTGCACCATGTCAAAATGCCTTTTGTGATCCTTTTCGGGTAAAAAATGTTTTAACAAAGTTTGGAATAAAATGTCTGCTTTAAATTTAAATTTAATACAGCATATAACTAATCTTTCTTATAAAGAAATAAAACTATTCACAAAATGTAATAAGGTAAAACTACCAATAGATGACGACCTATAAAAAGTCTGAAAAACTTAAAAATTAACCCCCAGACGAAGGGTCAAAATATTTGAGAAAATGTAAATCAGTATAGTTTTTCCAAAAACAAGTTATTCCCAATGAAACTATTTAGAGTATGGCAGCCGGAAATCAGTGTGAAGAGAGAGAGAGAGAGAGAGAATTAGCTATGTTTGGAAGAAACTGAGTACCAATGTAACTTTGCGAGTGTCATCTATTGGCAAGATGGCCATGTCATCTTTTAGTAGAGCATGTTGTCTATTGCTTAAAACGCATGCCATCTTTTAGCAAACTGGGCATATTTATGTAAGGGGTAAACACACTTCAAAATAAATAAAAGTGTTTGTTGTCGAACCTTTTATAAAAAAACTGCTACGTAGGTCGATAAAAAAGGCTATGGCAAATTAGTGCATACAATTTGTTTAAAAACATAATAATTTAAAACTGTATTTATTATTAAATGTTTACATTTTATCTTCAGAGTACCACATATAAGAATGATTACTTTAGTATACAGGGTGTTCAATTTTAAAGCAAATATTTTCTATACCTTGGCTGGCTGACCTCGAGTTCCCTTTGGTAGGAAACATGTTGCCGGTTGTCTCTTTCTTTGAAATAAAAATGGCATCCAATTATCAGAATCAAATATAATATAAACTAATTTCTTATAATCATTGTTTACTTCTTTTGAGTCAAAGTGTTTTAAGTTCGCCTATTAATCATTGGAAAATATCAGTCCTTATTAACTATTATTAACTTTAAACCGATGTTTCAAAACAAATATTTGATATGGTCTGAGATACAGCAACGTTTTTCAACAACTTGAATAAACAACCAATAAAACTCCTGATATTCAACGGCTAAAGCCGATATCAGTCGCTTGTCAATTAAACTTTGGTAGGAAGAGTCCATCTCTCTCTCTAATTCGCTTTCTCTTTTCAACTGTCTGTTCTTGTTACATAGCTATTCTTTGATATTAGCTACTAAATAGTATTCAAACAATATTGTCTTAAATTTTTATAGCAATCCATTCAAGAATGGTATACTTTTATTACTATACTTTTATTTTACTGGCTCTTAACCTAGTACACAATTACTGTCAAATTAAATGAACGTAAAAATGTAAAAAATGACTTCTGTCCATTTGAAAATTTTTACATTTTTGGCTGACATTTTTGTACAACAAAATACTGACATTTTTCACAACCCTTAGAGAGCTTGAACTAAGACTTTAAATTAGTAAAAGCTAATTAGTTAGATAAGTTTAAGTTGGTTATTCTTGTAAGTTACTTTTCAAAAACTGCACTCCTACTATTCAATTCTTCTAATGGTGGAAGTGTTCGAACTAAGGTGCAACACCATAAAATGTAATATTAAAATAGACATTACGCTTGCAAGTTTGTGAATTAAATTTTAAAAATCTCTAAACGTGTGTTTTGAGATACCGTTCAGGCCTATTATTGTATATGACACAACTAAAGTTCTAAAATGTTCCCAGCTTTTAAATAAACTGGGTTGTATGCAAAAACGTCTAGTACAATATTTCTTACCCTGCATTCTGTAATTAATAAAGGAATTACTTTTATTGAAAATCAATCTGTGCATCTCATCTTATAAGAAACGGGTTTTCGAACCCCTCTTTGCTATTAAACGTCCAAAATCCAAAATTGGAGATTCAGGTCGTTCAAAATAACTAGAAATTTTGCTGTTTTAAAAGAAGGTCGGAAATATTTAAATTTTTGGTTATTTTCCAAGTTAGCGCAAGATCAATCAAAATCGAAAACTTATAATAGACAGAATAGCACAAAATTAAAAAAATTAAGTCATCCAGTTGATCTCTACTTCCGACACGAATAAAAGTGCCTTTCTCTAAATATTCTAAATGAGTATGCCAACTCAGCTTTAGTTTGAGACATAACTTTTTAAAAGATCACACATTCAATTAATGAAGCCGATATTGGTGCGACACTCTGTATAAGATAGCAAACTAGTTAGGACGCCCAGTATATATTAATATAAGTTAAGTGGCCTTCAAATTGGTTATGTGCTCTCGATCGTTTGGCCTCCAACCCCCTCACTCCTATATGCAACTTCGAAATTTGGTATATGCTCTCGATCAACTGGCCTCCAGTGAGTAATGCCGCGGTGTTGCCGCTTTTTTGAGTCGGGTTAGCGGTGTTTTATGCGGAGTTGATGCCGCACAGGCCATGTGTCGTTTGTATAAACGTATGAGATCGCTACGCCACGTGGTGGAATTTTCGTGAACTGCATTGTATAACTGTATATGTGTATTGCTAAAATGGCCTCCGACATAAATTTTGCGTACGGCCTCCAGGAGGCCAGAGAGACATCCTGAGAAACTATTAAGGTCGATTCGTATTGGCCTCCGATTTTTCGAATTCGCCTCCGTTTTGGAGGCGTGTGCGAATGTTAAACTATGCGAGTCGGAGGTGTATATGTCGAAATGCATATATATATATATGTAAGAATTGAGGGAAGAATAAAAACAAATTTCCCCGTACTAAACCAATTTAATGATTCTTATTCCAATATACCACTCTCTCCGCTGGTGAATATCAGAATGCTCTCCACTTTTCTTCAATCCCTTAACTAAACACCCTAAGAGCACCCGTCTCACAAGTATCATATTACATACTCCTATCTCTTATCTGTTACAATAATAATTCTAAGGACACTTAAAATAACTTAGCGTAGCAAATTCCCAAAGACGTCCTTTTACACCAATAAATATGTCGCCATCCAAGAGTGGTTGATAAAAGACGCCCTCAAGTACCACGAGCCCGTGTGAAGTTCTCACGGTGGGCTCGCCACCTTGATATGATTGCTAACACGGCCAACCTGACACGTAATTCGCTCTCGAATTACCAAGTCCTGTAACAACAGAAAAACCAGCAGGATCGTACGACAACTATTTAATCGATACAAGGGATGCCTGGTGCAATGAATGTGACAGAACAAGTTAATTCACCAAACAATAACAAATACAAAAAAAACGACAATAAATTCGAATAAATGTAAAACGGTACCAATGTGCAAAGCGTTATGCTTTCAACACAATAAAACGGTACCAAGTGCAAAGCGTTATGCTTTCAACACAATAAAAGGGTACTAATGTGCAAAGCGTTATGCTTTCAACACAATAAAACGGTACCAATGTGCAAAGCGTTATGCTTTCAACACAATAAAACTGTACCAAGTGCAAAGCGTTATGCTTTCAACACAATAAAACGGTACCAATGTGCAAAGCGTTATGCTTTCAACACAATAAAATGGTACCAAGTGCAAAGCGTTATGCTTTCAACACAATAAAATGGTACCAAGTGCAAAGCGTTATGCTTTCAACACAATAAAACTGTACCAAGTGCAAAGCGTTATGCTTTCAACACAATAAAACGGTACCAATGTGCAAAGCGTTATGCTTTCAACACAATAAAACTGTACCAAGTGCAAAGCGTTATGCTTTCAACACAATAAAACGGTACCAATGTGCAAAGCGTTATGCTTTCAACACAATAAAACGGTACCAATGTGCAAAGCGTTATGCTTTCAACACAATAAAACTGTACCAAGTGCAAAGCGTTATGCTTTCAACACAATAAAACGGTACCAATGTGCAAAGCGTTATGCTTTCAACACAATAAAATGGTACCAAGTGCAAAGCGTTATGCTTTCAACACAATAAAATGGTACCAAGTGCAAAGCGTTATGCTTTCAACACAATAAAACTGTACCAAGTGCAAAGCGTTATGCTTTCAACACAATAAAACGGTACCAATGTGCAAAGCGTTATGCTTTCAACACAATAAAACGGTACCAAGTGCAAAGCGTTATGCTTTCAACACAATAAAACGGTACCAATGTGCAAAGCGTTATGCTTTCAACACAATAAAACTGTACCAAGTGCAAAGCGTTATGCTTTCAACACAATAAAACGGTACCAATGTGCAAAGCGTTATGCTTTCAACACAATAAAACGGTACCAATGTGCAAAGCGTTATGCTTTCAACACAATAAAACTGTACCAAGTGCAAAGCGTTATGCTTTCAACACAATAAAACGGTACCAATGTGCAAAGCGTTATGCTTTCAACACAATAAAACGGTACCAATGTGCAAAGCGTTATGCTTTCAACACAATAAAACGGTACCAAGTGCAAAGCGTTATGCTTTCAACACAATAAAACGGTACCAAGTGCAAAGCGTTATGCTTTCAACACAATAAAAGGGTACTAATGTGCAAAGCGTTATGCTTTCAACACAATAAAACGGTACCAATGTGCAAAGCGTTATGCTTTCAACACAATAAAACTGTACCAAGTGCAAAGCGTTATGCTTTCAACACAATAAAACGGTACCAATGTGCAAAGCGTTATGCTTTCAACACAATAAAATGGTACCAAGTGCAAAGCGATATGCTTTCAACACAATAAAATGGTACCAAGTGCAAAGCGTTATGCTTTCAACACAATAAAACTGTACCAAGTGCAAAGCGTTATGCTTTCAACACAATAAAACGGTACCAATGTGCAAAGCGTTATGCTTTCAACACAATAAAACGGTACCAATGTGCAAAGCGTTATGCTTTCAACACAATAAAACTGTACCAAGTGCAAAGCGTTATGCTTTCAACACAATAAAACGGTACCAATGTGCAAAGCGTTATGCTTTCAACACAATAAAACGGTACCAAGTGCAAAGCGTTATGCTTTCAACACAATAAAACGGTACCAAGTGCAAAGCGTTATGCTTTCAACACAATAAAACGGTACTAATGTGCAAAGCGTTATGCTTTCAACACAATAAAACGGTACCAATGTGCAAAGCGTTATGCTTTCAACACAATAAAACGGTACCAATGTGCAAAGCGTTATGCTTTCAACACAATAAAATGGTACCAAGTGCAAAGCGTTATGCTTTCAACACAATAAAATGGTACCAAGTGCAAAGCGTTATGCTTTCAACACAATAAAACGGTACCAATGTGCAAAGCGTTATGCTTTCAACACAATAAAACGGTACCAATGTGCAAAGCGTTATGCTTTCAACACAATAAAACTGTACCAAGTGCAAAGCGTTATGCTTTCAACACAATAAAACGGTACCAATGTGCAAAGCGTTATGCTTTCAACACAATAAAACGGTACCAATGTGCAAAGCGTTATGCTTTCAACACAATAAAACGGTACCAAGTGCAAAGCGTTATGCTTTCAACACAATAAAACGGTACCAAGTGCAAAGCGTTATGCTTTCAACACAATAAAAGGGTACTAATGTGCAAAGCGTTATGCTTTCAACACAATAAAACGGTACCAATGTGCAAAGCGTTATGCTTTCAACACAATAAAACTGTACCAAGTGCAAAGCGTTATGCTTTCAACACAATAAAACGGTACCAATGTGCAAAGCGTTATGCTTTCAACACAATAAAATGGTACCAAGTGCAAAGCGATATGCTTTCAACACAATAAAATGGTACCAAGTGCAAAGCGTTATGCTTTCAACACAATAAAACTGTACCAAGTGCAAAGCGTTATGCTTTCAACACAATAAAACGGTACCAATGTGCAAAGCGTTATGCTTTCAACACAATAAAACGGTACCAATGTGCAAAGCGTTATGCTTTCAACACAATAAAACTGTACCAAGTGCAAAGCGTTATGCTTTCAACACAATAAAACGGTACCAATGTGCAAAGCGTTATGCTTTCAACACAATAAAACGGTACCAAGTGCAAAGCGTTATGCTTTCAACACAATAAAACGGTACCAAGTGCAAAGCGTTATGCTTTCAACACAATAAAACGGTACTAATGTGCAAAGCGTTATGCTTTCAACACAATAAAACGGTACCAATGTGCAAAGCGTTATGCTTTCAACACAATAAAACTGTACCAAGTGCAAAGCGTTATGCTTTCAACACAATAAAACGGTACCAATGTGCAAAGCGTTATGCTTTCAACACAATAAAATGGTACCAAGTGCAAAGCGTTATGCTTTCAACACAATAAAATGGTACCAAGTGCAAAGCGTTATGCTTTCAACACAATAAAACTGTACCAAGTGCAAAGCGTTATGCTTTCAACACAATAAAACGGTACCAATGTGCAAAGCGTTATGCTTTCAACACAATAAAACGGTACCAAGTGCAAAGCGTTATGCTTTCAACACAATAAAACGGTACCAATGTGCAAAGCGTTATGCTTTCAACACAATAAAACTGTACCAAGTGCAAAGCGTTATGCTTTCAACACAATAAAACGGTACCAATGTGCACAGCGTTATGCTTTCAACACAATAAAACGGTACCAATGTGCAAAGCGTTATGCTTTCAACACAATAAAACGGTACCAAGTGCAAAGCGTTATGCTTTCAACACAATAAAACGGTACTAATGTGCAAAGCGTTATGCTTTCAACACAATAAAACTGTACCAAGTGCAAAGCGTTATGCTTTCAACACAATAAAACGGTACCAATGTGCAAAGCGTTATGCTTTCAACACAATAAAACGGTACCAATGTGCAAAGCGTTATGCTTTCAACACAATAAAACTGTACCAAGTGCAAAGCGTTATGCTTTCAACACAATAAAACGGTACCAATGTGCAAAGCGTTATGCTTTCAACACAATAAAACGGTACCAATGTGCAAAGCGTTATGCTTTCAACACAATAAAACGGTACCAAGTGCAAAGCGTTATGCTTTCAACACAATAAAACGGTACCAAGTGCAAAGCGTTATGCTTTCAACACAATAAAACGGTACTAATGTGCAAAGCGTTATGCTTTCAACACAATAAAACTGTACCAAGTGCAAAGCGTTATGCTTTCAACACAATAAAACTGTACTGTCGCAAGCTATTCGAATTTTTCATTCGGAAGGATCTGTATGATTTCAAAAGACACTTGCCGTCCAATTTTGACAAGTGGCTATTGCCCGATGGACGATAGACACAGTCACCTATCGCAAATTGCTTATTGGACCTCCTTTTTTTTATCAAAAAGATTTTTGGCCAACTCTGCCTGTCGCTTCATACGATCATATGCCAGATTTCTGTCATTTAATAAATGTGTCGGAAGTAGTTTTAACGCAAGCGACTCTGTTAACGACTTGATATCGGGACTATTACTTTCGACCCCAGTCAACAAATAAACGGGCAAAAACCCAGTTGATTTTTGAACGCTTGTATTGAGTGAGGTTTACAGTTTATGAATTTTGTTCGGACATTCTGACTTATTTTCGATTTCTGTCCTCAGTAAATTAATTACTGTCCCGACATACCGTTCTACCTGACCGTTCCCTCGAGGGGCGCTTTTAGCAACTAAGTGTTGTTGGATACCCAATTCTAAGAGTACCCCCTTTACCATTTTATCTGTAAAATTAGTACCTCGATCACAAATTAATTTTTTGGTGATTTTAGTAATGCCTCTACCTTGTTTGTCCCCGGTCTAATACCGCATTCGAAAATTTCCTAACATAAATATCCTATTTGTTTTTCAAAAAAGTGACATTTGGCAATATTTAGAGAAAATCCCGCGGTTGTGAGACAACTTAATACTCTATTTAATTTATCTAAACCTTCTGTAATTGACAAAGATGGAATTAAAATGTCGTCTAAATAGACCATAGCATCCTTATCTTTTAAATCCCCTAAAGCTTTGCAAATTGCCCGCTGGAAAACGGCCGGTGCATTTGAAAGACCAAAAGGCATTCGCAGATATTCGTAATGCCCATCGGGTGTAACAAACGCAGTTTTTTCTATGGAGGAGTGGGCTATCGGAATCTGATGAAACCCCGACGTCATGTCTAGAGTAGTAAAATATTTATGCTTCCCTAAGCGGTCTAGCTGATCATCAATCCTAGGCAACGGAAAACGGTCTTTAATAGTAATTTTATTAAGTGCGCGAAAATCGCGACACATTCGCGTGCTACCAGCCTTCTTATGGACCAGAACAGCATAAGCATAGCATAGGGAGAAGTACTTTCACGAATAATTTTGTTTTCCAATAGGTCCTTGATAATCAACTTGACTTTTTCGCGTTCCGAATGAGCCATTCGATAGGGTCGGTGATTAATTATTTTATCTTCTTTCAATTTTATTTCCAGTTCTGCAGTTGTTATTGGTGAAACGAAGGTACCAAGAAGGTTTTGTTCGTACCCTTTAAGGAGACGCAATAAATCACTTAGCTCTTGACCTTTTAAGGGTGTGTTTACAATGTCCGGTGATACAGAAATGAGATTTACTGCTTTAGACATTGGCAGCAGGTCATTTTCTAGGAACACACGCGTTCCACTATTGTCAGCATGGATTTGAATCCCGTTGTGTTTTAGTAAATCGCGTCCCAAGATACAATCCGGTTTTATAACCGATTTGTCCACAACAAAAAATTCAATTTCAAAAGCGGTACCGTCTTTCTCGACATTTAAAGTCGTTTTATTGTTTGCGAATACCGTGGTCCCTCCAATACCATTTAAAGTTAGAAAGGCGGCTTCTAAATGACAGTCTAGTTGTTTGACAATGGTTTCGGTAATCAAACTACATTCGGCTCCCGTGTCAATTAAGCAATTTACTGAGACATCTTGAATTTTGTACGTAGTACAAAAATCACTGTCTAGTTCAATTGAAAAACAATTTACCTGTCGCGAAGTGGAAGGGCGGTCTCGCTTTAATTGGTAACAGTCATTAATTTGATGTCCGAGTTTACGGCAGTAAGTACAAGAAGGCCTGTTTTGACTTTTATCAAAATTACGATTACTCAAATCATCAGAATGACCGATCTTTTGTCGTTTCGTACAATGGCGACTAATATGCCCAGGTTCGTTACACTTATAGCAAAGGTTCTGCCTGAATTTAGGTTCAATTTTAGAATTAAATGGGTTGCTTCGTTTGAGTTTACTGACATCGTTTAGCTTGGGATTTTTTTGTAATTTCCCAAAAGAGATATGAGTTCCCCAATACTGTCAAATTTACTATTAAAAGCGGCAGTTTTTACTTGGACGTCAGTAATATCACCGATAACAATTTCACGAATGTGCTCATCAGACATGTCAAACGGTAAAGCTTTAATTAATGACATTTTTTTCTGGCATACTCACAGTAAGAGTCCGCTTGGTCGCTGTTGTAGAGGCTAGCTTTTCGCAATTTGTCATTCAAGTTCCGTTTTGCTGGATATATGCTGCATAACTCCTCTTTGAAAACGGTCCAGGACTTGTTGGGGGGCTGCCAACTCGCAAACCAATCAGCTGCGTCACCTTTCAATCCGGAAGCACTTCTCACCACTAATTCGTATTCCGACCAACCGAAAATATTCCCGAGTTTATCCATTTCGATGCACCACGTATTCACATCACAATCATCCGAATGGGGATCAAAATTAGGAATTGACACAGGCGTGGACACGACACTTTTATTGTTTTGCTCTTGAAGAGATTTCACCGAATTGGCAAACAATTGCACAAATTCCTCCATGGTTTAAAGCACAGTATCACTTAATGTAGTTAGCTGGAGGGTGTAGTTGTTCTATCCCACTTCTGATGTAAGAATTGAGGGAAGAATAAAAACAAATTTCCCCGTACTAAACCAATTTAATGATTCTTATTCCAATATACCACTCTCTCCGCTGGTGAATATCAGAATGCTCTCCACTTTTCTTCAATCCCTTAACTAAACACCCTAAGAGCACCCGTCTCACAAGTATCATATTACATACTCCTATCTCTTATCTGTTACAATAATAATTCTAAGGACACTTAAAATAACTTAGCGTAGCAAATTCCCAAAGACGTCCTTTTACACCAATAAATATGTCGCCATCCAAGAGTGGTTGATAAAAGACGCCCTCAAGTACCACGAGCCCGTGTGAAGTTCTCACGGTGGGCTCGCCACCTTGATATGATTGCTAACATATATATACAGTGTGTCCCGCTTTTCATGAGTACAGCTTGATATCTCAGTTAATAATGATGCGATTTTCTTTAAATTATGGTGGTGATTGTATGTCAGAAAAATTAAGTATTTGGCATAATAAACATTTTTATTTACCATTGGCGTGCTGGTGCTGTGTTGGGGGGGGGGGGGTAATAGGTTATTCTAAATCTGGTAGAAAATGTTAACTAAAATTGACTCTATATTTTTTTATAGAGTCAATTTCTATATATTTTTTATATTTTTTTTTGACGAATATATTTTTCCAAAAAATCAACCCCTTTTTACCCCCACCCAACACAGCACGCCAATGGTAAATAAAAATGTTGTTTATGCCAAACACTTCATTTCTCTGCAGACGTGATGTATGTCATGACATACAAGCACCACCATAATTTAAAATAAATGGCATTATTATTAACTTAGATATCAGGGTATACTCATGAAAAGCGGGACATATTAACTTTCTAAACCACTAGCTTTAGAAAGTTAATATTTAGCACTTCTAAACTATGAAGAAAATCAATCAAAAATAAGATGACGTGACATGAAATACCTGATGTAAATATTTTGATGTTATGTTTGCGTTTTTATTTGTCACATTCAAAACACTTAGAGCAGGCATTTCGTTGCTTCGTTATCTTAGTTTTGTTTTATTTTACTCTTAACTACATAAACCAAGCTAATACTTACGTAGTGGACTTTGAACACTATCATTGTTAACGTTATGACTATGAGCAATGGTGATATATGAATTGCTCTCATCAGCAGTATTAATTTCAGTTAAGATGGTTGATTCAAGTTGCCTCTCAAAATGTTTAACATTTCTACCACTGTCCAAATTTTTCATCGGTTTTAAACCCGTTAAAGCACTTTTCTTCTTGATTGCTACTTCAGACTTTTCTGATGATGATGTTGAATCTGAATAGCGCCGCTTTTTTCCCATTCGATCAATTGCAAACTGTTTTTTATTTTGAGACATGCCAGTGTCAGATGAATCAGAATTCCTGTCATCTGAATTCGAATTTTCTGGAAAACGGCCAGATATAGGCAATTTGGTGGATGCTTCCTTGCGCACAATAGCACTTTTTACTGACGCTACTGAATCGGAATTTTCAGTGTTTAGTATATCCTCCACAGTTTTGTCTGCTTTCTCAAAGGAAGCTAAAAAAACATTTTTTAGACATTTGTAATTATAATTATTTCTTATAGTGAAATATACAGGGTGTTCCACGATAAATGCGTTATATTTCAGAGCTCCATAATGCATAAAAAAATAACCGAAGTTTGCTATATAAACTACGGTCCAAAAACACTTTTTTATTTCAACACATGCTGTCTTGATGACAGCTTCAACAAAGTTTTGTTTCAATACAGGGTGTCCCACCGGGCTCTAAATCTAAAATATTTACAGTGTTCTAGCACTTCCGGTTTTATATCGGAGGTAGGCACCAACTAGCTTATTTTAAATGGAACACCCTGTAAATTATTATATTTTTGGATTATCCTAACGATTTCAAGTATTTGTCATGCATCATTCATAACGTACGTGAAAAATATAACTTATCCAATTACGTAGGGTTTAATGTCAACATATAGTCCAAAATTGAGCTATTTCAAAAACTGTAAAAACTATAAGAAAAAAATGTAAAAGTTTATTTAATACCCTGTATATTATTGTGAAAAACTCTGCATAACAGAAACATAATTAAATGGCATGTTTTTAATATGCATAGTGAATATGCAGGTATAAAAATTTCAAATATTCCCGAAATTACTCATTTGACATCAAGGCTAAGAAAAAATATTGCAAAAAAATGCTTTCAACAAAAAAAAACACAGCTGGGGCTATAATACTTAATATAAAAACTAATTAATAGTATTGTACAGGGTACTCCAAATGTTTCGAAACGGTCTACCTTTTTCCGCAAGGTAAAAGCTACAAATATGGAATTTTGGAATATCACGTAAGGTTAAAAAATCTATCTCTAGATGGTCGTTTCGAATTTTTAGGACCTAGAACTTCGGACCAGCGACATTTACCACATTTTTTTTAATGGATCGATTATGATTTTAATCAATTTTCACGTTCTACCAAAATTCCGATAATCAGCAATTAAGGATGAACGAAGTTTTATCCAGCCAGTTTCGAGAAATCTGAGTTTAAACTTTGAGCAGAGAACAACAGGTTTCATTGTTGACTAAAAAAACCTGTTAATATCAAATAAGAAGGTAAATTAGGAATGAGTTTTTGGAATTTCAAAATAGGTTGATTTCGTGTCAAAGATTTATAATGTGTCAAGCGCATTGCAAGTTGAATAGAAAATAGTTCAATTAAATAAAAGAGAACGAGTAACATTACTCGTGTTAGTCAGATATGATGACAGCAGACGTTCACATCTCCAAACACGAGAAATATTCCATAGTACTTTCGCTGATCGAAAACGCATTTCTCTATCTACGGTATACATTTCTCATCCCTAATCCACCTTCTAATTTGACGTTATCAGGTATTTTAGTCAACAATGAAACCTGTTATTCTTTGCTCAAAATTTAAACTCAGATTTCTCGAAATTGGCCGGATGAAACTTCGTTCAACCTTAATTGCTTAAAATGATCACCGATCCATTTCAAAAAAGGTGGTGGATGTCGCTGGTCCGAAGACCTAGGTCCTAAAAATTCGAAATGACCATCAAGAGATAGATTTTTTAACTTTACGTAATATTCCAAAATTCTTTCTTTGTAGCTTTCAACTTGTGGAAAAAGGTAGACCGTTTCGAAACATTTGGAATACCCTGTATGTGGCATTCTGTCGAAGCGGATGTGACTTTTCCCCATCATTGTTGGAAGCATAATGATTGGCTCTCCGTTATCTCTTCATATCTTTGATTTCGAATAGAAAATTGAGTATTTTCGTACCTGTATATACACATTGTCAAGGAAAACTTACATGTTGTAAGGTAGATTTTATAAATCTTGTGTAATGGCCATCCCGATTTAAATGGGGTTTGAAGTTTTACAAACTCAGAAAACGCTTGGCCCTTAGTAGATATTGGCCAGTAGCATTTCGAACCATTTTTTTGCAACCATGTTATTGGAACGACTGCTATCTCTCCAGCCGGCTCTCCATCATGATTTGAAAATTCCACCACGGCATACATAGCTGAAGAAGAATTTGCAAGTTTTTTTTGTCCAATTTTCAGTAAAAGAAAAGTTTAGTAATGGTCAGTCCTAGATGTTAAAGGGTACCCACAAACCTTAATTCGCTTCGCTCCTAAGGTTATAATAGGATAACCAAAGGGAATGTTAATAAAATCACAAAACATAAAAAAACTGCTACAAAAATAAGAATTGCCATACCATTTAGCAAAATATGCTTTCTTAGGACAGATTCATAACTAACGGACCGCCCGACTTTTTCGGATAAATTTGAGTTAAAATACTTTTTAACTGCAACAATAAAAAAATGTCTAGTTTGAGGTATCGATTGAAGTCATTATTCTAAAAGAGATTCCGGTTTGTCAGCTTAAAATATCTCTTAAGCATAGTGTTTACCGGGTGATTGATAAAAAGGTTACGTTAAAAATTACTATTAGTTATTTGTATACCTAGGCCGTTAAATGCAATTTTTTCGGCCAAAAGAAAGTTTGGCGTTCGAAGCCGTCTTACGGCCGAAGACAACCATCTTGAGGACGAAAAAAATATTTCAGGGCCGAGGTGTATACACATTTTTTTGTTCAAACGATATCCACTTAGAATTTCGTAAATTTTGATAAATAATATGCATACGGTCTTACAATCAGGGTGATGTTTATTGTTATGTTTGCTGGTTGATGTGACGTTAAATAATTAACTGACCCCTGTCAGAAACATTTTTAGTTTTTTCGTGTACGCGAAATTAACTCGCACGACGAAGAATCTTATACTCCTTTCGAATTAAAAGAAGCGGTAAATGGTGCACAATGGCCAAATCGAGAAATCATAACCACCAATCGTACCAATAGCAGACGTCACAGTGGGTGTTACTTTACTTTTTCCCTGTATTTTTTTTTCGGCTGTTGCTATTGACACCGGCTTTTTGAACAAAAATTTAATTTTCTCCGAGAAAAACTTATGCAATGTGACCATTGTGCACCATTTAGCGCGCTTCTTTTAAATCGAAAGCAGTACAGGATTCTTCGTCGTCCGATTTAATTCTCGCGTACACGAAAAAACTGAAAATGTTTCCTACAGGAGTTTATTTGACCTCACATCAATAATGCATAACCAGCAAGCATAACAATAAACGTCACCATGATTGTTACACCGTATTCATTTTATTTATCAAAAATTACTACTTTCTAGGTGGATATCGTTTGATCAAAACAAAAAATTTTGTGTACACTTCGGTCGTGAAATATTTTTTTCTTCCCAAAAAATGGCATTTCACGGTCTAGGTATACAAATAATAACTATTCTTAAAAATATAAGCCTTTGATAAATCACCGTAAGATAGGGTGATGAATTTTGGAAACTGAAAAACCGGAATAGAGCATTAGTTTTCAAAGTATTTTACTATAAAATTATTCGAAAAATTCGACCGGTCTGTTTCAATTAGGCATACAGTTTATTTTTTAGGTTATGGTATGGTTTATGGGAATAACAGCATATCCATCTTTATGGGGAAGTAACATTGCTTTAAACAAAAGTTCATTCAAGTGAAAGGTTAGGTAACTAGAATCATAGCAACTTTTTACATAATAAATGTACAAGTTTGACGATGTCATGGGTACTTTATATAAATCTTCCATATATTTAAATGTCATTCCTGTAAAAATAAATTCATTTTCAATACATTGTATTTTTTTGATTATACATATTTTTTTACTGTGAAGAATTACACAATTGTCAGGTTTTGTAATCGACAAAAGGAAATTAGGCAATTTGAGTTTTTTATATTCACATGAAATTAATTGTCGCTCAGTGTTGTAAGCTGCGTTTAAAATACCATTTGGAACAATTAAAGAGTCAAGCCTTCAGAGCTTTTATATTTTTTTTTATATTTTATTTTTACTTCGTCAGAGCTTTTATATTTTGTAAATAGTTTTCAAAAGGAAAGCAAGAAAATTCTGAAAGAGGTCCAAATCTCTTAACATCTTCATGTAAATGCAGTAAACTATGCACATTATAGGTAACAAAGTCTCTATCTAAAATTGATGGTGCCGTTAACACAAATTCTACTAAATATTGTTGGGCTTCATCAAAAAATTTTCTAATAAATAATAGATTTGACAATATAAACACAGAACAGTGTAACAACAAAAAATGGTTGTAATTTTGAGAATGCACTGCATTATGTAAAAGTATTGGACATGTATACATAATAAAAAGTTTGAGCTCAGTAGCCTTCCATCTTTTTATTTCAAAAAGACTACGTGGTTTTCGTGCGAAGTCTGAGGTTACATGTTGAGATATAATTTCACTTTTGTCATTCATGCTCTTCAAATTTCCACGTGAAAGTTTTTGTTGCTTATTTTTTCCTTCAATATAATAATGCTTTTAAAATAAGCATTCTCTTTACTACACCAAGATAAATTAGATGCATAGGATCTATCGGAAACTGGCTGACAAGTTTAATTTGCAGTTCTAACAAAGTCGATTTAGACTTAATATATGATTTACTGTTAGGTAAGTAAAAATCAGAATCTAACTTTCTGCTATGAGAAATAATTCTCGATTCAGAAAAATTCATAACGTGATTTTCAAATTTACCTTTAATGTTGCATGTATCACATCCTTGCGAGCTGTTGTGACCTAATGTCTGTTTAAGGAATGACCTTGCAGGAGCATCGCATATAAAAAAAATCTATATCGACAGTGACTATAGTTCCTTTTATAACAATACCATTCGTCCTAAGCAGTTTAACTTCTTCAATAAAATTACACAAAAATGTAGATAATGGTTCAGGTTTACCTGTTCCACAAAAAACTCCTACTGTAAAAGGTGAAGAATTTTTTATAGTTTTAGACAAAGCTAGAATAGGATACAACTCCAAACAACTACTTTTAAATAATGGCACTAAATCTATATTTATCTGTAAAAGAATTTTAGTGGTCTGCAAAGCAAAATTATTTAGCCTTTGTTCAATATTTTCCCGCATACCAAAATATATCATTTTACCATTATTAAGTTCTAAAAAGTTTGCACATTGTCTAGGAGTTTCCATTAATGTCCTTGAATCACATGGCAATTGTGGGATATATGGTTTTAATATATGAAGTAACTCAGACACATGATTAGCTTTAATATTATTTTTTATTACCCATAATCTTAATTCATCTTTTATATTTACTTTTTCGTGTATTTGCTCTTTCGATTCTGAACTAGAAAGTTGATTTAAAACAACATTATCTGAATTATCATAAAATACGGGAACAGTGTTTAGCGTAAAAGTCGAGGTAAAAGTGTTAGAAGAATTAGAACAAACATTAGAAGAGATATTGTGATCTATATTGGGATTTACACTAAGATTCACATCATTTTGAACCGAGCTTTGAAGATCTTGATCTAAGATTTCAACAGAGTTATTTACTGTCAAAGGAGACAAGAGGGTTAAAGGAGAAAGATCAAGTGGAACTTTGGATTGATCACTACCAAATGCTGATAATATTTCATGTTTTTGACTTTTAGCTTTACGCTGCAACTGACGTTTGCTAAGAATTTTTTGATTTTTTTTAAACATGTTATTTATGTATAATTAAAATGGTACATATACCTAGTTACCTACTGCTTGCAAAAACTTTACTTCACAACTGGGAAGGACAAGTAAATTGAATCTAAAACACAAATAAAATGAAGAATGATGAATAATACCGGGTCCTGCACCTGAACTACCTCGGAAGCTTATGCGGGTTTGTTTGTTTTTCGATTGAAATGAAATTTTGGGAATATGTTCAGCGCTAATGTAGGCTTATTATAAAATTAGTGAGGACTATACAAGTCTCCCAAAAATTGTGGCCGGGTAGAGTTGTTTTTTTTTAAATGATATATCTAGCGAGGACCATTTTCAAGAAAATGGCGACCAAAAATTGAAAATTTTCATATTTGAAAATCAGTAAAACCTAAATTTCGATTATAGTTCACCATGTTTACAAAAACGGTGCACGTTAAATGTATCATTATTATAATAAATTGTTTTTATAATCAATAGAACTAACCAAAAATGCAATAAAATACAGGATACTTTATTTTAAAAAGTGCAACTTTTTTTATACCAAATCAGAAATGAACCCGCAAGTACTAAGCATCCAAGGGAGTTCAGATGCAGGTCTCTGAATGATTATGATAAGATGAATTATTTAATTATAAATTACGATTTAGTAAACATGTAATATTACCTATAAAAAATAAAATAAGGATAGTTGAATGCTGGCGTTGAATCTTGAAACTTCCTCAATTTTTCCTCGTACATGCATCGCACAGAATACTTTAATTGCAAATATCTCAAAAACTACCGATCTTAGGAATACCAACAAAGTATACCTTTTTGTTTAGAACATATTGGCAAACAGATATTCGGGTTCCAGTTGTCACTTGGTTCTACTACAAAAAAGTTAAGGCGATTTTAATACAAATTATTTTTCACAAATGGCGCGCTCTATGAGCTAGCTTATAACTGAGTTGATAATCAAATTTTGTCACCCTCGAAAACCCCCAAATTGATAATTGTAGAAAAAAACGTTTTTAAAAGTTATTTGAAAAATAGTATTTTAGAAAAATAACTTTGACCCCCTGTATTTCTGTTTCCGTTCACTTTGCGTCTGCGGTAAGTTGTGCTAAATCGGATTATTTTTACCCAATAAATGCGCCATTAAATTATTTACCATTACTTATGGGACACCCTGTATAATTATGCAAATAATTAATATAATTATACTTTTAATGTCAAAATAACTTTAAAAATAACCTCAAATGTTGATATCTGCTGTTATAAAATTTAGAATAGTGTATGATCTATTAAAAAAATCAGCACAAAAATTGCAATCGAGTGGTGTAATATAATATATACATTAAAGAAAACTTGAAATTCCTCAAAATTTTACATTAAACATTAGTTTATCGGAATTTTGAAATCAGATTCTGTAGGTTAACAAAAAATACAGTTTTGCTAATTTAAATGTTACAGTAGGATAAATACCAAGAAATAACCTCCAGTTATTAATTTATAATTACACTTCGCTAACTACAATATATCATCATAATTATAATCATAAATCCAGAAGGCCAGAATTGTTGCGTTTTTATTTAAACGTGTTTTTTTTTCGGAAACTTTTATAATGGCCGCATTCATAATAACAAATTGATTAGTAATTGATTTGCGATGAATGACGTCACACAGAATCATCGATTTGTACTTCTTATTAATGCGCTTATTTTGCAGCAATAATTGATTTCACGGTGGTTGTCATTAGTAGGAGCTCTCAGTTATTGTATTGAATTTAAATATTTACTTCATTCATTGGTGTGCCGCTTTGTCGATTGGGAAAATGAAATATATCGTTATAAACCTAACAAATAATTTTTCTAGCGATTTCTAATCGAATTGGTCTTGTGAAAGCGGCCAATAAAATCCCATAAAATGTAATATCGATCTCACAAAAAAATGTGGAATTTACGTGTCCACTATATTAGGGTTATGTCGATATTGACACATGATAATGCCTCTTTCTGTTAAGAAAGTCACTAACTGGTAAATTATTTCTCTTTGTTTAATATACCTATTTTGTCCAGCTGTTTGAAATTGTTTTCTAAAATTTACTCTTTTCTAAATAGTCACAAAATAGTATAGGTTCGTTCCCCTAACCTCAGCACACACAAGTAAGCTAATGAATTCGTACTTACCTCAAGATGCACTATTATTATTAGGCAAGGCGCAAATTGAGGCACGTATAGCACGTGTGGCACTACACAGCGCAGCGCGTGTTTTTGTATCCTACAGGATCCAATGAGACAGCGCACGTTGATGACATGACGTGAGGTGGCGTGATCAGCGCTGTCTGTCGATCGTGCGGCACAGTGGTCGAGACACAGTTTTTCGTGCCGGGCCGCCACGTGTGTGTGGAAAGCCACAAGTTGTTTTCCCTTTTTTCTATAAAAAAAATGGCAGAAGAGAAGTTGATAGAAGTTACTTGCCTCCTTGGATATGGTCTCATTAGATTTTCCGATAAAGGAAAAGCCTCATCTCCTACAAAAACGTACGGCAGCGACTCAGCAATCGTAGGTATTTGTTCAGGATTGGGAAGTTGTAAAGTGTGTCTCATCATTTTCTTGCCCAAGCCACTACTTGCAAATACATTTCCATCGCTAAATCTTCCGATAGCTCCAATATCAACGGTGATAAATTTGTAATCCGCGTCAACTGTTGCCATTAGAATAATAGAGAATGTATGTTTATAGTTATGACGATCCGCTTTTGCCAGGTTTTTTAATAACAATATGTTTTCCGTCGACTGCACCAACGCAGTGTGGAAATTGCCATCTTTGCTCAAACCGTGAAGCTGATTTCCATGTTTCGGTTGTTTGTTCGGGTAAATATATCAATTGCATATTATTCCATATAGCGACAGCTACTTCTTGGACAATATTAGACACTGTGCGATCTCCCAACAGGTAGTTATAAGCAATACTTTTGTAGCTTTCTCCAGAAGCCAAATTTCTGAAACAAAACGAAATTGATTAATAAATATTATATTGTGAAATAGCGATTCCTCAAACAACAATTCTTATAAATAAAATAAAATTAATTTTTCTCTTATTCATTTCTTTAGTTGGATGATATTTGTTTCAGGGGAAGAGGCGAAAACTATGTGGCTTAAATTGAGAAACTCCTATCGAGATGCACGACGGCGACAAATGAAATGTATTAAAAGTGGTGCTGCTCCTGAAAACATTAGGCTTTGGCGATTTCAGAAGCAAATGACGTTTCTTGAACGTTTTATGTCCTCTGGATGCCGTGAAGGAAACGTAAACGATAGCGATGACGATTCACTACTTCCATCTGCGCTACCCATAAGCAATGAAATTTTGGACTCCGAAAATGTAGATGGGGATAATTCACACGAAAGTGTAACGCATGAACAATTCAACAATGCTGATGTTGATAGAGACAGAGACAACATTGAAGAATCCACTAGAAAAACGTCAGGTACATTAGTTCAAACTCCAGTGGCCAGCAGCAAACAGTCAAAAAAAAGAAAGCAAGACGATATGCAAAGTCTACTGAAGTGAGCTCTACAGCAGCGAGATGAGAGAACCAAAAAACGGGAGGAAGAAAGAAGAAAATTGGAATCAAGGGATAATCTTACAGACGACCCTCTATATAATTTTTTCATTTCTATGTACCAACTAACAAGAAAAATGCCCCCCAATTATCAGCATAGGGTGAGGACCCAACTTTTCCAGGCTGTGTCAAAAGCAGAAGGGGAAATTATGAACATCCCAAGCCGACCACCTTCGACATTAACTTCTTCTCATTACTCAGTTGTAAGCTCTCCTTATCCGTCGCGCCATGGTTGGTCAGATTCCCAAAGTCAGACACTGATCCACTGTTCTCAACAACAAGAAGATGGAAACCTGCAAGATCAGCCTGGCATTTCGGGTTTGGCAGACTATGTAAGCCGATTTGGAGGACATTGATTCTCATAACAGATTGTAAAAGTAAAATGAAATAAATAACTTTACTATGAATTTGGCAATATGTTACTTACCTCAAGAAAACTGCAAGTTTTTCTTCACTTGCTATCGGCCTTTGAGCATTACATCCATTTGAGTCAATGTGTTGTCGAATCATCCCATGAACTTCAAAAAACTGATTGCGATTCATGCGGAAGTAATTGGTAAAATCAGCATCACTCATCATAGTTGTAATTTTGAACTGTCCGCTCCTTTTTCTCTCTGATAGAATGTACTTATTAGGGGATTTAAATTTCTTTTTTATCAAGAAATACAACAAAATTTCCTCTTCAGCATCATTTGATTCTGATTCAGAACTTAAGTTTAATAGTAACCAGTGTTGCCAACCGTTTCACGTTCTTTGCTGCTACCGGCTATTCAATATTCCGCTACATTTGCCAAAACTCCGCTACAACCAAAAAAAAAGTAGCCTAAGCGCGATTAAATGGTATTTTATTTGAGAATTAGTTTTATTTGTTCAGTTTAACTTCAATACGTAGTTTAAATAGTAAGTTTTTTTGGTAAAACTGCAGATTTACGTTTAACTGTATACATACAGTATACATACCACTGCTTTATTTTTACTGTCTGAATATATTTAAATTTCCGCTACTTAAGCTACAATATGTTAATTCCGCCGCTACGCCGCTACATAGATCGAAAATCCGCTACGGTTGGCAACACTGATAGTAACAGTTGCTTTGTTCGTGCCTCAGACATTTTCTAATGTGGCGGTTGTGAGTGTAGGTAGAAACTGCGTCTCAATATGCGGATCACCGCGCAGCACGTGTGACATGCACGCGCTGTGTCTCTCGTGTCACGTCACCTCACACGTGCTATACGTGTCTCAATTTGCGCCTTGCCTTATAAAAAAGGGCACTCGCGCAACGTGCATCTTAAGATTGTGGAGCATGTGTAATGTGCAAACAAAAGCATACACCATACAAGACGAACACCAGGACACCAGCAATTAAGAACGCGTGCGTGAACGTTCCGTCAAAGCGAAACGGGAGTCGAGGAAAGAACGTGTACGGCGTACGCAGACGCCGCGACACCCGACGGGGACGGGCAACGCCCTTCCCCTTCCTCATTAACGTCACCCGTCATCACGTCATTTGTCACTCATCGAGCGTCATACGTCAATGGGTAAGTTCATATGGCGTAAGCGGCTTAGAAGCTAACCGCTATTTGCACCGTCGTACTTTAAGCAAAGCTTAAGTTAAGTGTGGCTTAGAGTGTGACATTTTTCACCTGTACTGTCACAGTCTGACCCATACTTAACTTAAGCTCGGCTTACAATACGACGGTGAGTTCTAGCGTCTGTAATCAGTCTTAGCAGGTTAAACCCGACAGCTTACTTAATGTACGATGAAGGGTTCTATTCTCCACCGCACAACAAGATAGACCGCAACAATTTCGGTCTTAAAACGACAAGACGTTTAAACTCGTAAAATACACTTAGAGTTGCTCTGTATTTCCGGATTCGCCAGTTAGACCTTCCAAGTAGCAATAAAATCACTTTTCAATTAGCTCAACTATAAACAAATTGTTTATTTTACATATATTAAAAGGGAAACTTTCTTAATAAATACAGTTAATGTAGGTAAAGCAAAAAGTACAATATAACTTCTACTGCTCATACACACGCTCATTCACACAATAACTATGCTAATCAATATTAAAGTACAAGACTTATTTACAAAGTAAGGCTGGTTTCAGCTATATGAAACGTCGAAACCAAACCAAATAATTTCAAGCGAAGAAATAAATCACTCGCGATAACGCCACAACAATGTTTTCTCACTGTAGTTTGTCAACAGTCTTCATAACAAACTCGGGCTACGGTACTCGATCTAATCGAACTTGATTATGCAGCTTGCATCAAGTAAATGAACCTCCCCCGTATAACAAAATTGAACGTACGGTAGGTATATAAACTAAAGCAGTCTAAACAAACTTGGAATGGTAAAACCAAACCTTTATATCAGCAATTTAAGTGTGATGAATTACAACTGAAATTGTTGTTGGTCAACTTGGACAGATTGTTGCAATTTCTAACCTTTCTAGCACAAAATTACACTCATACTTCGTTCAGTACGATGCTGAATTATTATTGCTAGGTACTTGCGGTTGTTTCTAGGTGTATCTGGATCTGCTTACGGCTTCTTCTGATTATTTCTGGTACGAATTTACACAACGTCACTGATAAACTGTATTTTAAAGTAGTACAGCACCATGAATTGATGTAAAACTTATCTTTTGTGCTCGCTAAAGAACCGCTGAGGAGAAGCGTGTTCAGAAGGTGCTCTGGTGTGAGCAGAGAATATTAGAAAAACGGTTTTTTAAGTTAACGTAAAGAACGCGAGGCGCGACCAGCTTTGGCTTCGGAAGTTCCCCAAAAAACCAACAATGGCGATGCTAGCCATAAAACAGCTCGAGAGTCGAGACACCGCAATACTTCATACCCCTCTAGGGCGACGATATTATTGGTCCGTGCAAATTTGTTGCCAAGTCTTCAGTGCAGGTGTTCGGCGTTGTCGCGTTTATTCTTATTTCAAATAACAGTTGTAAACCTATAATTATTTAACCTATTTCTTCGTTGTCCGTAACACTTAACTTATAAACCTCAGACGTCGAGTGAACGTACTCAATTACTAATATGTTTAAGACGTATGTATTTTGACAATAGTATTTACTATATTGTTTACACATGTCATTTTAACTCATTAATTTAAAACATTTTATTTTGATTCCTCTCACGTGTGTCTTACGTGTTATTTGTTTACAGTAAAAATAATTCAAGCCATATAATAAATTTATGCGGAAGCCGGAAGCGAAAGTCGAGTTATTGTCATTCATAGGATATCTGGATTCTATAATAGCCGACCAGCTGGCATTTCTGAACTCGTTGACTGAATTTGTTTTTATAGAAACGTATAACAAAACAGTTTTTTTTCTTTGAATTTAAAAATAGGTTACAACTCAAGTTTGTTTTAACATTGATATGCAACGTTGCATTTCGGTTTAATTTCAACGTTGATTTTCTGTGTAGTAGAAACATAGTATAAAAAATGCTGAACCTGAAACGTATATTTTTCTAGAATTCAGACACGTTGCATTTACGTATAAATTTCACATACAACTTAAAAAATACTTTATAAATTGTATAGAAACAATTGAAAAATGTTGGTCTTCTAACGTTGTTTCAACTTTGATCATGCAACGTTACATTTAGGTTTAAATATAACATACAAATCAACGTTGATTTTCTTTTTAGTAGAAACTTGATATAAAACTGGTGAACGTGCAACGTTGATTCAACTTTGATTATGCAACGTTACATTACCGTTTAAATTTAGCATACAAATTAACGTTGATTTTATATTTAGTCAAAACTTGATATAAAAATGGTGAACGTGCAACGTTGATTCAATTTGGATTATGCAACGTTACATTCCCGTTTACATGTAACATACAAATTAACGTTGATTTTCTGTTTAGTAAAAACTTGATATAAAAATGGTGAGCGTACAACGTTGATTCAACTTTGATGATGCAACGTTACATTCCTGTTTAAATGTTACATACAAATTATCGTTGATTTCCTGTTTAGAAGAAACGGGATATAAAATTGGTGAACGTGCAACGTTGATTCAACTTTGATAGAGAAACGTTGCAATTACGTAGAAATTCTCTATTTAAATAACCGTTGATTTTTAGTTATTGAGAAACAAGTTGTAAAATACGGTTATTATGTAACGTTGTTTTAACGTTATTTGATAACAGTTTTCTCTTCAACGTAAATTCAACCTAAAATGATCTAAAAACCACAACCAAAAATCAACGAGTAACGTTAAAACAACGGCCAGAACGTGGTTTCAACGTAGAATAAACGTGGGTGTGTTTATTGGGATTACAAGTAATTTTATGTCCAAGATAGGCTACTTCTTTGTGAATAAATTCCGACTTATCCAGTTGTATTTTAAAGTTCGATTGACGGAGACGATCGAAAACTTCGCGTAATCTATTTATGTGTTCTTGGAGTGATGTACTAAAAATAATAATATCATCTAGATAAACTAGACATGTCTCGTTTTGAAGACCTCTAAGAACATTGTTCATGACCCTTTGAAATGTGGATGGGACGTTTTTCAAACCGTAAGGCATACGTTTAAATTTGTAATGACCAGTATCAGTAGAAAAAGCGGTTTTAGAGATATCAGCTGGATTCAATTCAATTTGGTGAAAGCCATTTGCCAAATCAAGGGTTGAAAAGTATTGAGCTTTACCTAATTTGTCTAATATGTCCGAAATATATGGTAGAGGAAATTTATCGTCTATTGTTTTTTCGTTCAGCTTTCTATAGTCTATGACTATACGCCATTTCTTTATTCCGGAAGCATCTAATTTTTTTGGTACTATCCAAATTGGGCTGCTCCAAGGTGAATTTGAATTTTGAATTATTTCGCTTTCTAGCATTTTATTAATTTGCGAATTTACCTCTTGCTTATACACAGCGGGATATCTATAGGTTTTAGTAAACAAAGGGGTTTTATCTGTTAGGTTGATGTAATGTTTGATTTGATTTGTAAAAGTTAGAGGTGTACCCTCACAATAGAATATGTCACGATACTGAAAACAGAGGTTCCTAATTGCATTGTATTCTTCCTTATTACAATGCGAAAGTCTTAAGTTTTTTAAATTTTGTTTTCTTAAATTGTCAAAATAATCAGTTATTTCTGTGTCCGTTTCCATTTTTTCCACAATTTCGGTTTCATTTATAGTCTCAATTTCGAATGGTTTTAGAATATTGATTTTTACAGGATTTTGACACGGATTTAAAATTGTAGTGAAAGCGTGAAAATTTTCAACTTTAACAAGAGCTTCAGGCATTTCAGCATTACCAAAATTTACGTAATTTAAAATACCAAAATCACTTGGTTGATTTACTGGTAAATTTATTTTTTGACAAGTTCTAGGTGGTATCGTTATCTCAAATGTGTTAGTATTATGTATATAGTTTGTTTTCTTTATTTTCAAAACGTAAAGGGATGGTTATATTGGGGGTTTCTAAGAATAAATTTTCTAAATTTATTTGAGCACCTATTTGCGTAAGAAAATCGATTCCTAATAATCCATCAAATCTTGGTGAAAAATCAAACAAATAAAACTTGTGATTTCCAGAAAAATTGAATGATGGAAAAGTTGGAATTTGTACTACTTCATTATGCAATGACGTTGCATGTGCTGTTCGTACAGAGAAATATTCTTGTGATATTAAGTTAGGGTAGTTTTTGTACGCTAGTTGGGGTTTTAAAAAACTTTTGCCACTTCCAGTATTTATTAAAAAATGTGCATTTAATTCGGGTAGAAATATAACAGGAAGGTCGCATTGTGTGTGGTTGTTTAAATTTATTGCTAAGCTTGGTAATTTGTTAAAGGGGCTATCGGAAAATTTCCAACATTTCCTAGATCTTCAGGACATTCCGGATTTGCAAATTCGTAATCGTAATTTTGAAAGTCCGATAATTCATTTTCATTAAATTGGTTATAATCAATTTGACAGTCGTTATCGTACAATTGAGTTTCAAAACAATTTCTCATGTCAATTTGGTTTACGCTCGAGTTTATGTCGGTATTATTTGGATAAATGTCTAAAGTTTCAGTTGAACTTTTATTCGGCAATTCGACAGATTGATTAAACAGTTCTTGACTTACAAAATTTCTATTTTGAGGATTAGTTGCTTGTCTCAGGGCTCTATTAATTATAGTATTTCCTGAAGATATGTCCATTGGTTCTCCTCTATTAAAATTTTGATTTTGTGGTGGATTAAAATGCCTTATTCCAGAATTTTGATTAGATGGTCCCATAGTAGGACTATTATTAAAATTCTGATTAAAAGTTCGAGTTTGACCCGACCTAGGCTTGAACTGACCGTAACCTTTAAAAGTTAAGTCATTCCTGTAAGGATATACATTTCTAGGTTGGTTAAAAGCTTGTGGTGTAAAATTAGGTCTTAGATAAGCGTTTTGCTGAAACGGACTACTAAATAAAGGTCTATGCACTGGAGCATTGTTATTGTAATTCGTAGTATGGAAAGATGGTTGTGAATGATGTTGATAATTATTTTTATTATGACTCATGGTTTGAAGGAGACTGTTCGGCTGTGGTGAAATTTTATGATTTGAAGCCTGTCTATTTCTATTTGTGGGAATTGGATGTAATAGGAATTTCTGACCCTGTAAAAGCTGAAACCAGACAAGAATTAGATCTATTAGCAACCGAATTTTTAAGGAGACAGTTTGCAAAAAGTCGGTGTGAAGTTCGTTTTCCTTGGTTAGAATGGCACCCTGAATTGCCTAGTAACTATGCTGTTGCCAAGAAACGCTTGTCAGGAACCTTAAGCAAGCTGAACGCTAAGAATTTGTTCAAAGAATATAAAGACATTTTTCTGGAATGGGAAAAGAGTGGAATCATTGAACGGGTTTTTTGAAGATGTGCCTTCACAGAATGCTCATTATTTTCCACACAGGCCAGTTATTAAGGAAAATTCTAGTACAACTAAGATACGACCTGTTTTTGATGCTAGCGCTGCGCAGGCCATGTGCAGAACAAGTGTGCGCCCATCTCTAGTGTCTGTCAGTCGTGCGTGTGTCCACAGTGTCGCGTGTGTCAAGGAGTTATCAAAAATGAAAAATGACATAACAGAATAGAATTAATTAGGTTAGATGTTAACAATGTGAAAATAGGTGTTTGGAGCGAAAGCTGAAAATAAATTGTGTTGATTTATAAAGAAAATGTATTTGAAAAAAGCTCCTCCAGCCAAACCATGGTCCTTCGTCGAGCCGGATTCTAAGTGGTGTATGGAAGTCCTCAACGTAATAGTGTGCAAATTGTGAAGCCCAGTCCAGAGTCCAAGTCCAAAAAAGCGACTTAACCAATAAGCAAAACACGTGAGTTCCTGTGATATCCTTTTCGTGCCCTATGATAGCTTTTATTTACCAGTTTTTCGAAAACAGAGGTGGTAAGCAGTAAATTTAAGTGTCTTAATGCTAGCTGCTTACATATTCCCAAATTTGAGGTGTTTTCTAAGTGTAGAGTAGTGTTAATCTCAAATAATCATGCAGGAAAAAGACAATGAACTACAACCAACCTAACTAAAAGTTTAAGATGAACTTAAACTTTTAGTTAAAAAAAGAGGTGTTATTAAATCAAAACAAACTTTATTTAAAACTCATTTGGAAACAGCAAAGCAAACCAAATTTAAGTTAGATATACAATCAACTAACAAACAAGTGATTATAGAGCTTCAGAAACGTCTTGATAAGTATTCTGAACTTATAGGGGAGTTTGATGACATTCAAACTCAAATTGAATTAATGTCTATCGATCCTATGGATCAACTTGAGGAAAGAGCTGGGTTTGAGGATGTGTTTTTTGAATTAAGTGCAGAGGCAAAAGGAATAATTGATAGTTATTTTGTTATGCCCATAACTAGTGATAATATTGTCAGTACAAACACCCCAATGTTGCCCAATGTCACCAGTGGTATTGCAGGTGGTGAGTTACCACATCAAGGGTTAAAGCTTCCTCCAATAAATCTTACAAAATTCTCTGGTGAGTATAAAAATTGGTTAGAGTTTAGAGATTTGTTTGATTCTCTCATTAATTCAAATGTGTCCCTGAGTAATGTACAAAAGTTTCATTATCTACGAGCATTACTGGAGGGTGGTGCAGCTCAGGTTATACGAGGAGTGGAAACAACTGATAGTAACTATCATATTGCTTGGAATATGTTGTGTACAAGATATAATAACAATAATGTCCTTATCCAAAATCACATTAAAGCCTTAGTTAATTTACCCCATGTAACAGTTGAGACAAGTGTTAACTTACGAGTGATGGTTGATTCAGTGTCAAAACATATACAAAGCCTTAAAACATTAAAACAACCAACTGATTCATGGGACTCATTATTGATATTTATCTTGAGTGCAAAATTGGATAAAAAAACAGAAAGGGAGTGGGAGGAAAAAAAGGTTTTGTCTGCAGATATAAAATTACTAAGAGGGGAACAAGCTGGAAGTTTAAATTTGAGTGTAGAGGAAAATGTTCTTCCGACTTTAGAGGAGTTCTTGGATTTCTTAAGGAGGAGAGCAGACATGTTAGAGACTTTGGAGGTGGCAAGAGGTGGAAAGACTTCAGGTGAGTGGAGTCAAAGCACAAATAAAGCTAAAGAAAGTAGTAACTATAAAAATAGACCAGTTTATGGGTTGGCAACTCTAAATAATAGTCCAACAGTCAAGTGTGTTGTTTGCGGTGGTTCTCATTATTCTCAAAGTTGTGTAGAGTTTCTAAATTTGCCAGTTGATTCAAGGGTAAAAAAGATTCAAGAGTTGAGATTGTGTTTTAACTGTTTACGGTGTGGTCATGCCTCAAGGTCATGTCAATCTAGTTTTGCGTGCAAAAAGTGTAAATTGAAACACCACACAATTTTACATTTTGACAGGAGTGCTTCAAATCGACAAGGAGAAGGGAGTTTAGATTCAAATGCTAGAGAACTGGTAACCAATATTTTGAGGATAGTCTTTGAGAACGGTATCCTCCGATCTTGTAGAGTTGCTTAGACTAGACATCTTTGCTGCTCGACAAAAGAAATACTGAAGTCCAGCTAAAGAGATTCTACATAAAAGGACAGGTAATAAAATAGGTGGGGGATAACTCAGGTATAGAAGAAATAATGCACAACAACTAATGGTGTCATTCTAAAAAAAAAATACTTTTAACATTTATGGCGGGTCATAAAGATAAAGAGATATGAGAATTTGGCATCCGTTAGAACCGGTTTTGCGTCGACCAATGTATTAACAGACTTTTTAAAGGAACGAAAACCGAATGCAAATTATTTCGTTAAAGAGCCAGGGTGTTACAAATTCGAGGCATTAGCATTGCTGCTCTCAGATACTATTGTGAATACAGCTTTAGTTAAATGAAGGCAAAGTTGCGCATTTTATTTCTTAATAATTTGGTAAAAAAAAATTAATTTTTTTTTATTTCATCCGCAGATATCCGACAGAAACCGGAAAAGTCTAATTTCTATTTTATTTTTTTACCACTTTATTATTGATTATTTTAGAAAACCAATGGCACATTTTGGAGGAACTTTTTTGTGCTCTTCATGAAAATAGTTTTAGTTTTCAGACCCGACGTTTCGTTTTTTAGACACCATCATCAACTTCAATTTTTAAAATACGCACCTGAACCGCACCAAATGTGTCACACTAGTCAAAAAAATATTGTCACGAATAACATAAATTGCACTAAGTTCCGTTACCTAGTCGGGCCCCGGTCTCCCCTAGTGCACTGTCTGAATCAGCAAGACCGGCAAATTGGGGTCACGATGTGGGTATTTAATCAGCGTCTCAAGCCATCGACGACCACCGAACTCTGGGGTCATCCCCAGAGGGAGGTCACGAGCGACAGTCCGAACTTTCTAGTGCCCGGACGGCTCGTTACACTTGGACGGCTTGGCGACACTTCAGAAGGGCTTACGCACATAGACCCACACCCACACACCCCCTCCTGGACGGTGTTCGATGCTAAGAGTGCCAAATAAAGACGACATACTTAAGCTACATCTTGTTTCTCTTCCTACGCTACCCCCAAAACGTGACATGGTGGAGGCGCCCCGTTCAATCCCCGTCTATTAATCTTCATATTGATAGACACACCCTCGCCAATTGAAGCCAATTAAGTCACGGGAAAAAGATGAAGGAATAACAGAGAAGAAAGAAGAGAGGCAAAGACCAGAAGAGAGACAAAGAGAGAGAAGGAAAGAGAGATCAGGAAGACGACACAACAATGCCCACCCCAGAAGAATCAAGCGAAGAATCAAGAATCAAGAAAGAATCAACTGCAGGTCCGCAGTTGCTTGAACTGAGTAGGGCAATATCAAGAGCGGCCTGTAGGTTGCCCTAAACATTTTAGTGTATAGGATCACATATTAGTTTGTATAGTATTGGGTAAGATAAAACTAAATTTTTTGATGACTAGGTTTCGTAAAATAAGTGTATGTATAGTTAATGAAATAACAATATCTCGATTTCTAGACCAGTGACGCCATTCCCGACCTAGGTACTTTGCTGAGGTAGCAAAATCGCGCAAGTATCAGGTGTTTTGTTTATAAATACATTTTATGTCTGTTTATGTTATTGGAGTCGGGCTTGTTTGCTAATTAATTGTTGACTTTAGGGGCCACCTAATTACCTCGTTGCGTCCATCGACAAATTGACCTGATTAAAGAAGCGAGAAGAAGAGGAGCAAGCCTAGGAGAAACCAGCATCTTCGGATGGGTTCCGCACCGTCGGTTCTACAGCCGCGTGCACCCAGAGTCCCTTAAATGACGAGCTGAAGAAGGTTCTCCAGATGGGCTTAGAAATGACGATGTATAGTAGTCCAAAGCAACGTGTGCTAAAAAGAGAGCACGCAATGGACCAAAGATGTCGAAGCTAAGCGATGGATTTCCGCTTAGACAATGTAGTGCCGAGAGAAGGTACTAGAAGATGGTGCCCGATGCAGGGAACAATTTACGCTTAAATGAGAAGGCAAGAACATGAACGCAACAACAAGGTTGAAAGGTGACCCAACGAAAGGAATAAGTGTTTTTTGGGTATGCAAACATGGCAACGTTTAAAAATCGAGAAGTAGTTAAGATATTTGTTCAATAAAGTTTTTCCACCCCTTTTCTAGAAGATAAGTAACATGTGTTAGTTTAAGAAGTAATATTTGATGATAGGTTGGTTTAAATAAAGTACTCCCCCATCTGCATTAGAAAAGAAGAATAGAAAATAGGTGAGTTGATTTTGTAAACATGGACTTTTAGTGTTCGGGGCGAACACTTGTTGGAAGGGGGAGATGTCACGAATAACATAAATTGCACTAAGTTCCGTTACCTAGTCGGGCCCCGGTCTCCCCTAGTGCACTGTCTGAATCAGCAAGACCGGCAAATTGGGGTCACGATGTGGGTATTTAATCAGCGTCTCAAGCCATCGACGACCACCGAACTCTGGGGTCATCCCCAGAGGGAGGTCACGAGCGACAGTCCGAACTTTCTAGTGCCCGGACGGCTCGTTACACTTGGACGGCTTGGCGACACTTCAGAAGGGCTTACGCACATAGACCCACACCCACACACCCCCTCCTGGACGGTGTTCGATGCTAAGAGTGCCAAATAAAGACGACATACTTAAGCTACATCTTGTTTCTCTTCCTACGCTACCCCCAAAACGTGACAATATACCTAATGTTTTACGTACTTGGTACATTAAGTTTTTTAACTAAATTAAGCAAATGAAATTGATATGTTGTCACAATGAGTAGATAATTTGGTTTGATATAATTTCATAATTAGGTTTATTGCTGCTTCGAAAAAGAAAGAGAGTTTCTTATGGTACTTTTCATTCGTTCAAAAAATAGTTATTTGTATACCTAGGCCGTGAAATGGTATTTTTTCTGCCGAAAGAATGTTTGGCGTCCGAGGCCGTCTTACGGCCGAGGACAACAATCTTGAGGACGAAAAAATTATTTCACGGCCGAGGTGTACACAAAGTTTTTTGTTCAAACGATATCCACTTACAAATTCTTAATTTTTGATAAAAAAAATGAGAAGGGTCTAGCAATCACGGTGACGTTTATTGTTTATGTTGCTGGTTATGTATTGTTGATGTGACGTTAAATAATAAACTGACTCTTGTCAGAAATATTTTCCATTTTTTCATATACGCGAAAATGAAATTGGGAGACGAAGATTGCTGTACTGATACGGATCGGTGTACTGCTGTAATTGGTGCACACAGTGGTCACATAGAAAAATCGTAACCAGCAACCATAAGCGTAGACGGTGACATAGTGATTGTTAATTTACTTTTTCCCTGTATTTTTTTTTCGGCCGTTGCTATTGACACCGGCCGTAAAAGTGCATTTCACGGCCGCTAAACAGTACGTAAAGTGAGTACTTCACGTCCGTTTGAACAAAAAATATGTTTTTGGTTAATTATTTATTTTTTGTAAGACGTATAATTTTGAGTGATTACAGCACCTGTTTTGAAGGCGGGAAGGACTAGTTCCTGTCTAGTTTCTGGTTGCTAGGGCTAACAAATTGGGAAGTAAATACCTGCTGTACTTACCGTTCAGCCGAACGGGAAGTAACATACAGGATTAAAGGGAATTTGTTAGAATATTTTCATTTTATTTAATAATTCTGATGATATTGTTGAAGTCGTACAAAAAATAGTGTAAGCATTACGAACTAATAGCTTTACTGATCTCAGACAAATTAGAGGCTTCGCTCAGCCTCCAAACTTTGTCATCGATCAGTAAAGCTTACTTACTGTTCTTGATACTTAATATACTATTTCAGATGTTTGAATTCGAGGTTGAGTTTTGATAAAACAGCTTAAACTTTATTTTTGGTATTAAAAAGGAAAAACCTAATTAGTAAATCATATCAAACTAAATTATCTTCTCATTATGACAACATATCAATTTCAATAGCCTAATTTACTTAAAAAACTTAAAGTACCAAGTACGTAATACATTAGGTATATTTTTTTGATAAGTGTGATACATAATTAGTTTTGCAAGGTCTGTAGCTACTCAAAAACGAAATAAAAAGTTCAGGTCCGTAATTGAATAATTGAAGTTGATGATGGTATCTAAAAAACGAAACGTCGGAGCTGAAAACTAAAACTATTTTCTTGAAGAGCACAAAAAAGTGCCTCCAGAAGGTGCCATTGGTTTTCTAAAATAATCAAAAATAAAGTGGTAAAAAATAATATATAAATAGACTGTTGTGAGTTGAGTGCATTTCGCAATGTGGCAACGCGGCGTGCGAGGGTAGATGTGGCATCTCGGCTCTGTCACCCGTGAATTGAATTCGGACAGACAAAAAATGAAAAAAGACAGAAAAGTGGGGTTAAGAATGACAATTTTGTTGAAATCACTTTTGCTTTTGCACGCTTTGTTTTTGCTCACGTTTCTGGCTAATAACCACGTTTTGTCCATAATTACCAAAAATAAAATTAGCTAGTAAAACCACTTTTGTCGCAGTGTTTCGTTTTCTCGATACATAACAAGTTCCTCTGAAAAGTTAAGTTCAGAGTGGTCCTTCTAAAATCATCTAGCAATTCCACGTAACCTCAACATTGGTCACTTCGGCCGAATCTTCAAACTAAAGTGAAGATTTAGTGATTGAAGCAGCAAAAAACCTACAACAAATCCACTGTTGTACAGTCTTGAACGAAGGAAGAAACAAAGTCGGTGAGTCCGTTCCTTTTTGCCTTGCTTAAACACAGAAATACTTCCTAACCATTCATTGATTCCCATTTACCAAGTACTGTTAAACAGTTATTTGTTCGTTTCAAATAGGAGAGTATTGTGTTGTTTTAAAACTTGAAAGTGTGCTCATTTTGGTATATTTGTTGAACTTGTACACATCCCTACATGAATGTGCATACTTGTATTTTATTTTTGCACGTACACAAGACACAAATAGTATAATCCTGTACTATTATATCAAGTGCAGTATTTGCATACACAAAATTCCAACTGTATTTGATCATTTGCTCAAAAATGCCTAAAGCTAGAAAAAGTAAAACACAAACCTTATCACAGGAGGTAGACTTGAATAAAGACACTATTGATGTAGAATTTGAAGAAAATTTGCATGTTAGAAGCGTACTAATAGATCGTTTATCTCGTTTTGAACAATTTTTGCATAATAACTCAGAACAATGTCAGATTTTTGAAATAGAAATTAGACTAAGAAGTGTTGAAGATGATTTTCGTGAATTTGATAGAGTGCAAACTCGACTTGAGTTTTTAGATAGTCAAGAAAAAATATATAGACTTGAAACTGAGTCATCATTTTATCATCTTATATCAACAGCAAAAAGCCTGATTAACAAACTTAACATTAAAAGCAGTCATGCTGTTTCCATGGTAAAAAGTAATGAAAATAACCATGGGCCTCTTGGGAAATTACCAGACTTAGGTCTTCCTAACTTTTTTGGTAACTATGAAACATACTTTAGTTTTAGAGACATGTTTTATTCACTAGTTGATAGTCGTTTTGATTTAGGGGATACAGATAAATTATTATACTTGAAGTTATGTTGCAAAGGTGATGCTCTAAAGCTCATTGATTCACTTGATTTAACTGCAAATAACTACCCCATAGCTTTGGAGTTATTGCAAAAACGGTATGAAAACAAAAAGGCTGTGATTAACCATCATGTCAAGAATATTTTGTTTAATTTACCTAATGTTAACAAAGAATCATCAGTGCACATAAGAAATCTTATTGATACAGTACATCAGCACAAATGTGCATTAGAAAAATTGAATCTTCCAGTTCAACATTGGGATGCCTTGTTAGTTCCCATAATTTTAAGTAAATTAGATGATCGGACAAATAGAGAGTGGGAAATTAAACAATCTAGTAATGAGCTTCCAAGTTTAGAAAGTTTAATTGAATTTTTGACTAAAAAGAGCTTTGCATTGGAAGCAGTAAACCAGGATTTTCACAAATTTTCAGGTCACAATCGAGTTAAACTTGATAATAAAAATCATAGTATTTTCCAGCAAAAACATACCTTTGCAGTAACAAGTAAATCTCCAGAAAATAGTGAAGAAAACCCACATTATCAATGTTTCATTTGTAAAGAAAACCATCTCATTTATCGTTGTCCCAAATATAACAGTTTATCAGTTCCTGAAAAATACAATGAGATAAAAAAATACAAATTGTGCAGTAACTGCTTACGTTTGGGGCATTTAAAGCAAAATTGTAGGTCAAGTGGTTGTAGAAAATGCCATCAAAAGCATAATACAACACTGCATTATGATAGGAACATTTCTCAAAATGAAGTAAAGAGTCAATCAGCTGGTTACAGCCCTCAGGAACCTACGTCATCTGCTTTACTTGCAGTTGGTCAAACTCAAATTGAAGAAAGTCAAATACAACCAATTGAAACTTACGGTAACAATGGAAATCTTGTATCACAAAATACTACTTTATCTTATGCAATATCAGATACAACTCAAGTACTCTTGTCAACAGCTAAAATTCTAATTGCAGATATCAAGGGCTGTTGGCACCAGTGTAACGCTTTACTTGATTCAGGCAGTCAATCTAATTTAATTAGTCAATCATTGTGTGAAAAATTAAATTTAGGACTTCAACATGTTAACATTCCACTATCAGGGATTAGCCAGGTTTTAACTAAAATTAAAAATCGTACGCAAACTAGAATTAAATCTAGATTTAATGAATTTGAAGTCAACTTACAATTTTTAGTTTTGCCTACTTTAACAAAAAAATTACCAGCAGTACAATTTGATAAATCTAGACTTGAAATACCAAAGTACATCGATTTAGCTGACGAGCATTTTAATTCACCAAAACAAATAGATATCTTATTAGGAGCTGAGATATTTTATACATTAATGGAATCAGGCAAGCTTAGATTGGGAAACACGCTACCAGTTTTACAGGAGACAAGACTAGGATGGATAATTTCAGG
The DNA here is from genome assembly GCF_016097725.1 of Ips typographus. Classification (NCBI taxonomy): domain Eukaryota; kingdom Metazoa; phylum Arthropoda; class Insecta; order Coleoptera; family Curculionidae; genus Ips; species Ips typographus. The sequence goes on from NC_138433.1 coordinate 8,134,955, forward strand.
TAGTTTAGCTCTAATGGAATCACGAGTACCAAAAACAGTTTGCAACTTGCATATCAGTAATAAAGTGTTGAATGATTCACTGACAAAATTTTGGCAAGTGGAAGAATTTGGACATACCACATTTTATTCTAAAGCAGAGCAATACTGTGAGGATTTTTTTCAAAAGACGACTACCCGTGAAATAGATGGTAGTTTTAATGTTAGGTACCCATTCAAGCAAGATGTTCCACTTGTTTTAGGAAACTCGAAAAACCAGGCCTTGAAACGATTTGTTAGTTTAGAAAAGAGACTTTCAAATAATCCGACACTTAAAACCCAATATGTAGACTTTATGCGTGAATACGAAAGATTAGGCCATATGACTTTTCTGAATACTCTAGAAAATGATCATTCTATTCCAAGTTTTTCTTATTTTTTGCCTCATACAGCAGTTTTAAGGGACTCAGTTACCACTAAGTGCAGAGTGGTGTTTGACGCAAGCTGTAAAACGGGGTCAGGCGTCTCTTTGAACGATATGCTTAATGCAGGGCCAACAGTACAAGAAGACTTGTACTCTATTCTGTTAAGACTACGACTTCACAAGGTAGTACTAAGCGCAGATGTAAAAATGATGTACAGGTGTATAAAAATTAATGAAGATGAACGTTCATTTCAAAAAATTTTGTGGCGGTGGAATTCAGAAGAATCAGTTAAAGTTTTTTCTCTAAACACGGTTACTTATGGCACAACTAGCGCCCCATTCCAAGCAACTCGGTGCTTAATTGAAATTGCAAATAAAAATGAAATTCAATATCCTCAAGCCGCAAAAGTGATTCGTCAGGCATTTTACATGGACGATCTCTTATTAAGTGTCAATTCTGAAACTGAAGCCGTAAAAATTTATCGCGATCTTACAAAAATCTTAGGACAAGCCAATTTTCATTTAAGAAAATGGTCGTCAAACAGCAAGGAATTTTTAGAAGTCCTTCTAAAAGAAAATAATTATCGAAATGAAGATAATTTCATTCTATCTCATAAAGACAAACAACTCAAAACACTAGGTATCGCTTGGGATCCGGAAACCGATGATTTAAAGTACTGTATAAACGTTAATGTCAATATTTCTGAAATTACAAAACGCACTATTTTGTCCACAATTTCACAAATTTTTGATCCTTTGGGATTAGTCGGACCAGCTATAATACAAGGTAAGCTACTTATTCAGGCTCTATGGAAATTAGACCTAGGTTGGGATCAGGATATTCCACCTGATTTAAAACAAAATTGGTTAGACTACTCATCACAAATAGAACTTTTAAACAAAATTCAAATTAATCGTCAGGTTCTCATTTCGGATTGCGTCTCGGTTGAGCTACATGGATTTTGTGATAGTTCCGAGAGAGCATACGGCGCGGCGCATGCATTTACGTTTGCTCAGTAGATACTTCAGGAAATAAAGACGTTCGACTATTGACAGCGAAGTCAAGGGTGGCACCTGTCAAAAAATTAACATTGCCTCGGTTGGAACTATTGGCAGCACATCTTTTAGCTGAATTAATGACAGCTATAAGAAAAATTTTAGATATCCATGTTTCTAAAATAACATACTACACAGACTCGACCATTGTATTGTCATGGATTCGCATTGAACCTTGTAATCTGAAGACGTTTGTGGCTAATCGCGTTGCCAAAATTATTGAAAATTCTAATCCAGACGATTGGAAGCATGTTGTCAGTCAAGCTAATCCAGCAGACGTCATTTCAAGAGGTTTGAACCCAAAAGATCTTTTAAATTGTAACATCTGGTTTTACGGTCCAGAGTTTTTGAAAAGTGAAAAAATGTATTGTGATGTGTCTGAAGAGATTTTAACTAATAAATTACCTGATTTAAAAACTTGTGTTACTATTACAAATGCTGCGACGTCAGATACTCAAGATTTTAAGATATTTGAAAGGTTTTCCTCATTTCATAAACTGCGTCGGGTGGTAGCTTATATTTGTCGCTTCAAAAATCGAACTCTAAAGAAAACTATTGTTACCTCTGACTCTTTGACCGTAGATGAGTTGGATGAGTCACTACGTTTGCTTTTGAAATTGACTCAAAACCAAGCGTTTTTTAAAGACATAACTGATATAAAATCTGAATCTAAGAAATTATCGAGAACAAGTCAACTTTTGAGTTTGAATCCCTTCTTAGATAGTCATGGATTACTGAGGGTAGGTGGAAGATTGAAAAACTCCAACTTAGATTACGATCAAAAATACCCAGTCATACTTCCTTATAAACATAAACTTACAGATCTAATTATTATTAGTGAACATATGCGATACTTGCATTTAGGAGTTCAAAATTTGTTGTCGATTATACGTTTAAAGTTTTGGATAATAAATGGTAAAAGATCAGTTAAACGTATAATCAATTCCTGCGTACGGTGCTATAAGGCAAATCCAAAGCCCGCTAAGTTCTTAATGGGTTCTCTTCCTGTTTCAAGAGTGACACCATCCAGGCCATTCTCTTATTGCGGTGTGGATTATGCTGGCCCGATCCACGTAAAAGAAAGAACTCTGCGTAATTCGAAACTTGTTAAAACTTATATGTGCATTTTTATATGTTTAGCCACTAAGGCAGTACATATAGAGCTGGTTAGAGATCTTACAACTCCCGGATTTTTAAACGCTCTAAAAAGATTTTGTGCAAGACGAGGTAGACCGGTGGAGATTCATTCAGATAACGGGACGAATTTTGTCGGTGCTAATAACTATTTTATTGAACTCTACAACCTGATTAATGATAAGTCCCATTTAGACTCAATAACAACCTTTTTGGCAAATGAGCAAATCAGTTGGCATTTCATTCCCGCACGCAGTCCTCACATGGGGGGAATTTGGGAGGCTGCGGTAAAGTCAGCCAAATTCCATTTAAAGCGTGTATTAGGAAATGCATCACTAACTTATGAAGAAATGAACACCCTTTTAATTGAAATAGAATGTTGTTTGAATTCACGTCCAATATCGCCTATTTCCAACGATAAAAATGACTATACCCCTTTGACACCCGCTCATTTCCTTATCGGAGACTCATTGGCGAGCCAGCCTCAACGTGATGTGAAGGATATTGCCCTTACTCGACTAAACCGATACGAGCGTTTGCAGCAACTGCAGCAGCAGTTTTGGTCACTTTGGTCAAGAGACTATTTAACCAGTCTACAAGTAAGAACAAAGTGGAAGACGAACCCGGAAGAAGAAGGCGCCATTGGTGTGGACACCCTTGTTTTATTGAAGGATGAAAACAACCCTCCTCTGCGTTGGTCGCTCGCTCGGGTCGTCCAGCTTCATGAAGGAAACGACCACATTGTTCGGGTAGTGTCAGTCCGTTTGCCTAACGGCAATATAGTGAAAAGGTCTTTAGCACGAATTTGCCCTATACCTATAGACAACTGAATCTGTGCTTGTTTTGAAAAGCACAACTTTTCAACGGGAGGCGGTATGTTGTGAGTTGAGTGCATTTCGCAATGTGGCAACGCGGCGTGCGAGGGTAGATGTGGCATCTCGGCTCTGTCACCCGTGAATTGAATTCGGACAGACAAAAAATGAAAAAAGACAGAAAAGTGGGGTTAAGAATGACAATTTTGTTGAAATCACTTTTGCTTTTGCACGCTTTGTTTTTGCTCACGTTTCTGGCTAATAACCACGTTTTGTCCATAATTACCAAAAATAAAATTAGCTAGTAAAACCACTTTTGTCGCAGTGTTTCGTTTTCTCGATACATAACAAGTTCCTCTGAAAAGTTAAGTTCAGAGTGGTCCTTCTAAAATCATCTAGCAATTCCACGTAACCTCAACATAGACTTTTTCGGTTTTTGTCGGATATATAATTATACCAGGTTTCCAAGAGCACCCTGGACATAGGAGATTAAGATGGGAAAATGGTTTTGATTTTTTTGCGCCTGTACCGTTCATTTAATGGAAAAACGCTTTAGATAAAAGTTGTAGAGCACATTTTCGGCTATCAACTTGTAATTTTTTCAATACCGTAGATTTGACCATTAAGACGAAAAACGGATCTAAAATTCGGAAATTTTAAAACTCGCGCCAAGCGGTCTTATTGTATGATGATAATAAAAAGGCATTTTTTATAACTGATTGTCAATGTTTTTACCCTAGTTCTACAGGGTAAGGTAAGCAATTAGCTCTATTAGTTAACTTGAACATCATTCACCTACAAGGATACTTGTAAATTGTCTACTAACCAAAAATAGTTTATTTGCAAGTAATGTGTAACTCGAGTTCACATTTGATTAGTAAAGGTATGTCCTGTGAAATTGTGTATTGAATTAGAAGCAAGTTGTTTCTCTTTAGAGACTTTCAATCACTACATTTCACCTACCTTTGCTAATTTGGAACTCCACTATTATCCAAACAAACATTAGGTTAGTAAGACAAAGTTGTTTTTAGCATAGCTTGTATGGTAAAAGGTTCACCCACTCACACTCAATCTGTGGAACAATCACTGTTTATGTGGTAACACCAGTTTTCTTTGCCATCTATTGTACCTATATGCTTTTCACTTGAAGAAAATGTATACTGTACCTTGAACTGTGAATAAATAATTAATACAAACGTTCAGTGTCCAAAGTTTTATTTGGAACAATTGAGTGTGTGGAAAAAAGAACACAATTATAATGTTAATACCTAAACCTAGAATAGAACAGCTCATGTAAATAGCTCAACTGAAAAGTTGGTTTTCTGACAATACCTACCCATATACAAAAACTTTTATCACCTGACTGATAATTTGACCGTATAAGTCCATATTCTGTTCCTATAAAGGGGTTTCTCAGAAGTTTTATAGCCAGTTTAAGATTATTCACAGGCACATCAAATTGTGAGATTTAAGTCAGATATCAACACTGAATCATTTTAAGTTTTAGTTGCAACACTGATAAAGACCCTCGCTGATGATAGTCCATGAAATTAAGCACATTGAAGCTAAATCACATCATTTTTGAGGAAAATATTTGGCCCTTTTGTTGTTGTTCCTGTACAGTAGGAAACCTATCTTCAAAGATCTGGCTTCATTGTCCACTGTTTTCATCACTTTAAATCGTTTGAAGTGCTATGAAGTGGCTTGAGATAGGTGATTCGGTCGTCCTCATTAAATATTTGCAAGCAAAACCAGTGTTTTCTTAAAGAACTTTGCTACAAAGTAAATAAGTTGAGTAGAGTCATTGAATGAGGTTATAAATGCAACTGACCAGATTTTTGGGCTGTGGCCTGTGGCTACTAATAAAGTATTTTTATCACGATTTATTTTTATTTTCTTTGCATTTTGTGGGTAGTAACTCAACATTATTACTTAATAAACTTGTTTTGAATTGTTTTGATTACAGAATGATTGACGGCGATTTGTTATAATTTTGAAAGGTTGGTAGCACGGCCGGATATAAATTTTCCTTAACGACCGCTTGGCGCGAGATTTAAAATTTCCGAATTTTAAAGCTGTTTTGCGTCTTAATGGTCGAATCTACAGTATTGAAAAAATTACAAGTTGATAGCCGAAAATGTGCTCTACAACTTTTTTGCTCAACAAAAAAATCAAAACCGTTTTCCCATGTTAATCTCCTATGTCCAGGGTGCTCTTGGACACCTGGTATACAACATAGTCCATACTGATATTCAATTGTTTTTAAACATATGTCAAAAACACTTTTTAAAATTATAGGTCCCACAACTTTTACTTAAAAAAATCGAAAAAAATTAAAATCAGCTCTTCAAAATGAACTCTATGGACTGAGTTAACTATTTCGATATGGCAAGACCGTTTTTAAAAACAACTAAAATTTACTAATTACGTTTATTGTGGTTAATCTAACATCTAACTAGTCTTAGAGCTAAAAATGAGGTCACTTAATAATTAACATAAAAATGGTTTTGTTCAATATAAGTGCATTTGTCAGCATCTGGCTTATTCAGCGGAATTCGTACAGGACCGTTACATAACTCCTCCATCCCTTAGATTCAACTGTATGGTACTGGGAAGTTGAATAGGCGGTTCTTCAGGAGTAGCATTCGTTGGTCTTCTATGGCACAGGGTTTGACCAAATTTTCTATAGCAGGAATATGCAATGGTGGATATTAGAAAGCCATAAATTAAGATGGTGCAAACTGAAGGATTTTTGGATACTCCGATTGGCACTATGCTGGGTGGCTTTGCAGATAGTATTTGTGTTCGAAGCTCCTGAAGTCCATCCAATTTCAGGTCGTTCAACTTAAAGTCTAGTTGTAAAGAAGACATCAAATTGGGTAATTCACCAAAATCCGGAAACAGTATCGACATGCTGGCATTTGAAGTTTTTTCGTCCGTGACGATGAACTGATCATTTATTGAGAATTTGCAGCCTCTAGGAATGTTAAAAATGTAGGTACCAAAAAGGTTCAATGCTTCAATTTGTGTTGGACATTGCAATTTGACCTTTTGTTTCTTTGGACTGACGATCAACCACTGGTGTGAATTAGAGAGGTGATTAACAATTGGTTCTTCGATCGGGATTTCGATTGGTTGACAACCAGAACATTCTCTAATTTGGGACAACAGGCACACCGCGCAGGGAGAATTCTTCTCGTCTATTTCTGTCAAGTCTTTACTATTACAGAAGTATTGTTGTGACGAGATCTTTTCACAGCTTTGAGTTTGATATGCAAAGTGGAATTTAGATTTTATTAGAAATTTATTCCGCGGTAAAATTGCCTTGAACCGACTTTCCTTCAAAATTGGTGTTGAATATAAATGATACAATTCGAATTGTTCTTTACGGGTAATTGGAATATGTAGCAAATATGTTATTTTATTATTGTGAATAAAACACTCTATATCTATGATATCTTCATTTAAGTAAAAACGTCGGCAAGGTCAAGGTCTCAGCCTTTTCTTCGACTACCCTTTCTTGATTCGGATCCAGATATTTGTGTGGCACGCGCGTTATTTGCATATCTGGAAAAAACTAAAAACCTTAGAGGAATCGAACAAAGTTTGTTTATTTCGACAAAACCACCTCATAAAAAAGTTTCCACTCAAACGCTTAGCCGCTGGATCAAAGTAATACTGGGTAAAAGTGGTATTAACGTGCAAAAGTTTTCCGCATACAGTACCAGACACGCGTCCACATCAGCTGCGGCCAGAAAAGGTCTAAATTTTGATTCTATCAGGCTAGCTGCCGGTTGGTCAAAAGACTCCAAAATGTTTGCAACTGTGTATAATAGGCCTTTAAATGCGGCTGTTTCTTTTGCTGAAACGGTCCTAACTTGTTAAGTTGTTAGTTTCTTGCATATGTATTTATTCTTATTTGGTTGCAATGTTATGCTATAGGTATGTAAGCTTTTGGTTGTGTTGTTGTTATGTTTTCTGTGTTTCATACATTATATAATTGGTTAAAGTAATAAACCTCAATTAGTTACTTAATGGTTTTGTTTGTTGCACCTAAATTGATCTTTAAATATCTACATATCTTACTTATTTACGAGACGAGGCCGAATATAATCAGAAGATCAAACGAACTTACCTGTGATGTTCGATCTTGATTATATGAGGCCTCGTCGAAGTAAATAAGGTCCCTACCCAACCCAAGGCCCTTATTTAGTTGCAACAATCCAACTTTAAAATATGACTGAGGGTTGACGGCAGCGCGGGGTGGTCGGCAGTGGGGATGGGTTGACTGGGTTTGCTTTGAAATTTGTGATCGATATCGCATAAGCGGGGGTACTACATATCTTACTTATTTACTTCGACGAGGCCTCATATAATCAAGATCGAACATCACAGGTAAGTTCGTTTGATCTTCTGATTATATAGGGTGTCCCAAATTTGAGTAACGAACCAAACTTATGTTTTTTTAAATAGAATGACTAACTTTTTATCCGATATTTGAATTCTACGTCAAATTCTAGGCCTAATTGATGTAAAATGTCTGTATCGATATTCAACTGTTTCCGCAGCAGCGTCCTTGATTGATTGAATTTTGACCACCCTCTTAACTTCTTTAATTTTGATTTTAGCAAAAAACGTTAAATACAAAACTAGTAGATATTTAGGTCTACTTTACTCTTAGATAAAGAGTTATTATACAGGGTGTCCCAAATTTAAGTAGCAAACCAAACATGTCTTTTTTAAATACAATGACCAACTTTTTAATCGATATTTTAATTCTACGTCAAATTCTAGGCCTAATTGATGTAAAATGTCTGTATCGATATTCAAATGTTTTCGCAGCAGCGTCCTTGATTGATTGAATTTTAACCACCCCCTTAACTTCCGCATTTTTGATTTTAGTAAAAAAACCAGTTGTAGCAACAGTTTGGGTTGGGATATTTGGGTCTACTTTTACTCTTAGATAAACAGTTATTATACAGGCTGCCCCAAATTTGAGCAACTAAATTAACCCTTAATCACATAGTCGAGGAAACATTGTTAAAGTAACAGATGCTGCGGAAACAGTTGAATATCGATACAGAAATTTTACATCAATCCCTAAAATTTGACGTAGAATGCAAATATCGGATAAAAAGTTGGTCATTGTGTTTAAAAAAACATAAGTTTGGTTCGTCACTAAAATTTAGGACACCCTGTATAATAACTGTTTATCTAAAAATAAAGTAGACCTAAATATCTACTAGTTTTGTATTTAACGTTTTTTGCTAAAATCAAAATTAAGAAAGTTAAGGGGGTGGTCAAAATTCAATCCAGCACCCTGTACAGTATGATACGAACGATGCTACAAATTGAAGAAAAAACTGATATTTCAAAACATGGGAAACTGCTGGAATTTCTAAAACGTCAAAATGTGGGCTTCAGGCCCAAAAAATCGAACGTATTTTCTAGGAAAAATATAGAGGATTTTTTAAACAAAGCTTCAAATAATCTTCTACCGATAAAGGTAAGATATTTGTGATCTTTAAATAGGTATGCTATATAACTGGAGCTTGTCGGACGGACGAATTAGTGAAAATGAAAATGTTGCATGTTATTTTTTTTGAAGAAAAAATTTCGGTTGAGATTCCAGATTCCAAAACACATACAAGTAGATCATTTCTCATTACTGATCCAATATGGGTGAAGATCGTTCGAGACTACATAAATTTGAGAGAAAACATAGAAATCGATAGACTTTTTGTTCAGCTTAGAGGAGGAATAGCAAGAAATTGGGCACAATACAATAGCTAATTATTCCCAAAAAATTGCTACTTTTTTGAATTTAGAGAACTCGAGAGGCTTTACAGGCCACGCTCTAAGAAGAACCGCAGCTACGTTACTTGGCAACAGTGGAGCAAATGTACTCCAATTAAAAAGGCTGGGAGGTTGGAAATCTAGTACTGTGGCAGAAGGTTATGTGGATAGCTCAATGGAGAATAAAACCAAAACTGCCGTTATGCTGTCCCAACGTGCCATGTCTTCTGAAGCTGTTGCAAGTAGTTCACAAACCTCAGTCATTCAGCAGCAAATTAATTTGTTGACCAAAGAGACAACTGTTGGAGACGCCAGTGCTGGTACTGGCCTAAATATTTCTATAAACACTTATAATAATTCAAATGTAACCATTAATTTCAATAAGTAGTTTGTTTTAGTTTAGATCATGTTAATTTTAGTATTGTAATGTATTATAGGCATTATAACCGTTAGAATGCATACAATTCGAGTTGTAATCCAGGACATTTTTTCTCAATTTATTATTTTCGAACTGAATATCGATCCGACTTTATCTGACATTTAAAAAATTTGATTCAATCATCATTTTTTTTTTTTAAATATTAACAATCACAATTTTAGAGGGCGGGAAATGAGGGCGGGAAGTAGAGGTGCGCAATATGATACTTCCTAACCTTCAATGACGTTAGTAATGACAGCATTACATATATGGTTGTAAATAAAATGATTTCCCTTGCTGATTCGAAAGTGTTTTATACGCTAAATTTTGAAATATATGTAGGAAAGCAACCAGACGGGCCTTTCTAAATCGATAATAGCTCGATTTCAGCAGTAAAGAGACTATGCGAACCCATCAAAAGAAGCGAAAGAACCGAAAGCAAGAGCGGAAAGAAGCGAAAGGAAGAAGCGGAAGAAACCTAACCGGAGACAACTGGTTTACAAGCCATGAGTTAGTGACTGATTTGCTAAAAAAACTACAAGCTTACCTACGTAGGTACTGTACGAAAAAACAAAACACAACTTGCTCTTAGTTTTGTGTCGGTTCAAAACCGAAATCCCTTAATGATGTATTAAAAAATGTACTTTTACTCTCCACTATGCAACACGACTCAAGGATAGATCCAACAACGGGTAACGGAGAAACTGAAACCTGAAATTTGTTACTTTTTATAATGAGACAAAATCTGGCGTTGATGTCGTCGATAAGCTTTGCGCTACAAATTCGGTTTCTAAAAACACAAACAGATGGCCAATGGCAGTTTTTTATACATTACTCAATATAGCAGGAATTAACGCTTACGTAGTATACGAGGATAATCATAACGAAGAAATTAAACATCGAAGACATTTCATAAAATATTTGGCATTGGAATTAACTCGTGAACATATTCAAAATAGGTCCCAAGTAAACATTTTACCTAAGGAAGTCCGAAAACGTACTGCCGAAATGGCATTTGATGCAAATTCGAATACACCAAGGTCAGGAAAAAACGAGGAACATTTGGTGGAAATTACAGAAAATATCAGAAAAAGATGCTTTTTCTGCGAAAAAAAAATCGCAAAACAAAGTATCAATGTCTAGAATGCCATAAGTATATTGGCTTAGAACATTCCAACTATATTTGCAACACTTGTTCTTCTAAAAGAGAACTAAACGTGCTAAGTCGTTTTCTGTTAGTTTAAGTTTAAATGCAAATAATAAATATACGTATAATGTGATAAATAATGTTTATGAATGTGGAATAAACAAGTGTTTTCTTTTATTACCCAAAAGTACTACAAAATAAATTTAAAAAATCCGATAGCGCAGCAATTTACACTTTGGGGTCTGTTGGATTCCACGCGGGTATTCGTGTATGAGAATTTGGATCGGGTAACGGAGGGTTAAGGTTGGGTGCAAAATAAAACCAATCACTTTGTACAGGTGAGTCAATAATAAAGTAGAGTTCATTATCTCATTTATTTTGAGAAATACAAAAAAATCTTAAATACAAAAGTTTATATTTATATATACAGGGTGTCTAAAAAGTCTGGAATATTGCAAATATCTCGAAAACTGCTGATTTTATTTTTCTCAAAATTTGCGTCGTGTTAAAGTAAATAACAGCGCATGACGTGAGGGTGAAAGGAGGTTCGCAAGTATACAGGGTCAGTCACAAAGTATACCAACTTTCTTAATTCAAACCTAACACACTGTATATTACTTCAGATTTTAAGAGTAGGGGAGACCGGTGTCGACTGTAACAGGTGTCGAAAGTAACACGACCGATAACACTGTCATCTTGTTCAATTATATTGAAATGCGCGGGTGAGGCAAAGCAGAAAGCAATCCGGCTGTGTGGTATTTAGTTTAAATTCATCCCGCATGCGCACTGCTCCTTTTGTAGACAAAAGTTTATAAACTGCCGAAAAAGTAAATAAACGTGTCGACACAAATTGTTTGTTGAAGCTCGAAGTGTTTAGATTGGCAGTCTTTCAAGGTAAGGGTAGGTTTTAGTGTAGTTTTTGCTTTATTTTTGGTGGATAGTGGGTTCGTTGTTTTGCCCAAACAATACAGAAACGTAAACGATATCGTTTAAGGTTATGAGGTGTCGGTAGTAACAAATGCTACGGTGTCGATTGTAACGTGTTACAATCGACACCTACGCGTTACAAATTAATTTTCTTGTTTATACAGCACATTGAAAAATGGTAAAACCTAGACCAAGAAAGACGGAAAGGGGACTGATACCTAAAATTATTTATGAAGAAGCAGCAAGAAAGGTGATTGATAATGAACAATCTGTTAGAAAAGTAGCTAAGGATTATGGAATGTGCCATGTTTCTTTAAATCGCTTCGTGAATGCTCTACGTAACAATTTACAGCCTAATGTGGGATACAACCCTCACAATAGGGTGTTTACTGCTGAGCAGGAATTACAGCTAGTCAAATACTGTGAAAAAACGGTCGATTTGTACTTTGGGCTCACTACCAAGGACCTTCGTAAACTAGCGTTTCAGTTTGCATCTGCTAACCGGCTTAACTATCCTCAAAAATGGAATGAGGTAGAACAGGCTAGTGAAGATTGGCTTGCAGCTTTCCTGAGAAGAAATTCTCGTTTAACACTTCGCACCCCCCAAGCAACTAGCCTTGCACGAGCCATGAATTTCAATAGAGAAAACGTTTCCAACTTTTTTAATAAACTGGCAACTGTATTGGAGAGACATAGTTTTGAACCACAAAATATCTACAATATTGACGAGACTGGTGTGTCCACGGTTCAAAAGCCAACCAAGGTAATAGCTAAAAAGGGGACCAAACAAGTAAGATCAGTGGCATCTCAAGAACGTGGAACACTGGTTACGCTGTGTGTGGCTGTAAACGCAGTTGGTAACGCAGTTCCGCCAATGTTTATATTTCCCCGGTTACATTTCAAGGATCATTTTATTAGGGATGGGCCTATTGGATGCATAGGGGTAGGAAATAAGTCAGGATGGATGCAAGAGAAGGAGTTTCTGGAATTTATGAAACACTTTGTGAAACACGTTAAATCCAGCGAGACTAATAAAGTTTTAGTTTTATTGGACAATCACTCTTCACATGTATCCATTTCCTTGATAGATTATTGCAGAGCTAATTTTATTACATTATTGTCGTCCCCCACACACCTCCCACCGACTCCAACCACTAGATCGAGGAGTATATGGTCCTTTTAAGAAGTATTTTAATAACTCTGCAGATCAATGGATGAAGAATAACCCAGGGAAGCGCATGACCATCTATGATTTACCTTCAATTGTTAGAGCATCACTTCCTTTAGCTACTACGCCATCAAATATTCTAGCTAGTTTCTCTTGCACCGGCATTTGGCCTTTTCTTCTTTCTTCTTCTTCTTCTTTAGCCTATGTCCATCCACTCCTGAATGTAGGCCTCTTCCAATGATTTCCATGTCCGTCTATCCAGGGCAGTTTGAAACCAGTTTCTTCCTGCTATCTTCTGGATGTCATCCCGCCATCGCTTCGGGGGTCTCCCTGCATTTCTTTTTGTGGCTCTTGGGCGCCACTGCATTATTTTATTAGTCCATCTAGATGGATCCTGCCTTGCAACATGACCCGCCCATCGCCACTTTAGTTCGGCTGCTCTTCTCATAACATCGGTTACCCTTGTTCTTTTTCGGATCTCTTCGTTTCTTATTCGATCTCTGAGGCTGATTCCAAGCATGGCGCGCTCCATGGCTCTTTGAGTTGTTCTGAGCCTCTCTGCACTTCTCTCTGTAAGTGTCATAGTCTCCAGTCCGTATGTTGTGACGGGTAAAATGCAGGCCTCATAGACTTTCCGCTTAAGGTTGATTGGGATACTTTGGGATTTTAGAATGTAGCCTAGCCTACCGAATGCTGCCCAGCTGAGTCTTGTTCTCCGGGAGCCCTTAATTCGTGTCCTCTCTGGCCGTTCCTCTTTGGCCTTTTAATCGTGAAATATTCCAAGATTGTGATTTTCTACCGTCTACAGTAACCGATAGACCACTAGATAACGAGCATGAATACCAAATAAAATCACCACCAGTAGTTGAACCTGCCAACTTAAATGAAAGTCAACCAGGACCATCGACAGCCAGAGACACTACTCCTTCGCCTCAACCAGGACCATCGACGGCCACGGACATTACTCCATCACAATCACAACCCAAAGCATTCATTACACCTGATATTCTGAAACCATTACCTAAAGCAGATGTCTCTAAATCCAGGAAAGGGGGACGAAGGAAACTTAAAACTGCAATATTGACCGATACTCCAGAGAAGATCTTAATTGAAGAACTACATTTTAAGAAAAAAGTTCCAGTAAAACGCAAAATTGGACAAAAGGACACAAAAAACTCCGCAGGTTTCAAAAGTGATAAAGTTACGGGCAAACGAGTGAAAAAAATTAAAAAAAAGCCATTAGAAAATTATTCTTCGGATGATGAGACTTTCTGCTTAGTGTGTTCTGGACCGTATTGTGCGAGCACCGAGGATTGGATACAATGCAGAACATGTAAAGAATGGGCACATTTAAACTGCGCAAACAAAAGCCTATTTTACGTTTGCATAAACTGTATTTCTGATGACGAATAACAAAACCAAAATTTTTATTATTGTTTAAAAAAGTAGCTGATTTTGTTATTATTATCTCGCTTTGAAATAAAATATACCAGGTGTCCAAGAGCACCCTGGACATAGGAGATTAACATGGGAAAATGGTTTTGATTTTTTTGCGCCTGTACGGTTCATTTAATGGAAAAACGCTTTAGATAAAAGTTGTAGAGCACATTTTCGGCTATCTACTTGTAATTTTTTCAACACCGTAGATTTGACCATTAAGACGAAAAACGGATCTAAAATTCGGAAATTTTACATCTCCCGCCAAGCGGTCGTTAAGGAAAGTTTATATCCGGTCGTGCTACCAACCTTTCAAAATCATAACAAATCGTTGTCAGTCATTCTGTAATCAAAACATTCAAAACAAGTTTATTTAGTAATAATTTTGAGTTACTACCCACATACTGCGAAGAAAATACAAATAAATCATGATAAAAACACTTTATCAGGAGCCACAGTCCAAAAATCTGGTAAGTTGCGTTCATAACCTCATTCAATGTCTCTACTAAACTTATTTACTTTGTAGCAAAATTCTTTAAGAAAACACTGGTTTTACTTGCAAATATTTAATGAGGATGACCGAATCACCTATCTCAAGCCTCTTCATAACACTACCAAACGATTTAAAGTGATAAAAACAATGGACTAGGAAGGCCTGCAGATGTTTGAAGATAAGTTGCTTTACTATACAGGGACCACAAAAGAGGGTAAATACTTCCCTCAAAAGTGGTGCAATTTAGTGACCTATGTGACTGATAGTTTTATTGTATCCTTCTGTTTTGTAGTGTTATCAACACACCATAGTTTTTAAGTGGTTTTACATTGTATGATGTTAGTAAAAAGGCATTTTTTATAACTGATTGTCAATGTTTTTTCCCATCTCTACAGGGTAAGGTAAGTACTGATATTTAATTAGCTCCATTAGTTAACTTGAACATCATTCACCTACAAGGATACTTGTAAAATGTCTACTAACCAAAAATAGTTTATTTGCAAGTAATGTGTAACTCGAGTTCACATTTGATTAGTAAAGGTATGTCCTGTGAAATGGTGTATTGAATTAGAAGCAAATTGTTTCCCTTTAGAGACTTTCAATCACTACATTTCACCTACCTTTGCTAATTTGGAACTCCACTATTATCCAAACAAACATTAGGTTAGTAAGACAAAGTTGTTTTTAGCATAGCTTGTATGGTGACAGGTTCACCCACTCACACTCAATCTGTGGAACAATCACTGTTTATGTGGTAAGACCAGTTTTCTTTGCCACCTATTGTACCTATGTAGCTTTTCACTTGAAGAAAATGTATACTGTACCTTGAACTGTGAATAAATAATTAATACAAACGTTCAGTGTACAAAGTTTTATTTGGAACAATTGAGTGTGTGGAAAAAAGAACACAATTATAATGTTAATACCTAAACCTAGAATAGAACAGCTCATGTAGATAGCTCAATTGAAAAGTTGGTTTTTCGACAATACCTACCCATATACAAAAAGTTTTGTCACCTGACTGATAATTTGACTGTGTAAGTCCATATTCTCTTCTTAGAAGGGGTTTCTCAGAGGTTTTATAGCCAGTTTAAGATTATTCACATTTCACAGTTTTAGTTGCAACACTGGTGAAGACCCTCGCTGATGATAGTCCATGAAGTTAAGCACATTGAAACTAAATCACACCACTTTTGAAGGAAGTATTTGGCCCCTTTGTTGTTGTCCCTGTACAGTAGGAAACTTATCTTCAAAGATCTTCATTGTCCACTGTTTTCATCACTTTAAATCGTTTGGTAGTGTTATGAAGAGGCTTGAGATAGGTGATTCGGTTATCCTCATTAAATATTTGCAAGCAAAACCAGTGTTTTCTTTAAGAATTTTGCTACAAAGTAAATAGGTTTAGTAGAGACATTGAATGAGGTTATGAATGCAACTTACCAGAGTTTTGGGCTGTGGCTACTGATAAAGTGTTTTTATCACGATTTATTTGTATTTTCTTCGCAGTATGTGGGTAGTAACTCAAAATTATTACTAAATAAACTTGTTTTGAATGTTTTGATTACAGAATGACTTGACAACGATTTGTTATGATTTTGAAAGGTTGGTAGCACGACCGGATATAAACTTTCCTTAACGACCGCTTGGCGGGAGATTTAAAATTTCCGAATTTTAGATCCGTTTTTCGTCTTAATGGTCAAATCTACGGTAATGAAAAAATTACAAGTTGATAGCCGAAAATGTGCACTACAACTTTTATCTAAAGCGTTTCTCCATTAAATGAACCGTACAGGCGCAAAAAAATCAAAACCATTTTCCCATGTTAATCTCCTATGTCCAGGGTGCTCTTGGACACCTGGTATATGTTTTTGTATTGTATATCAAAAATAAATTGATTTTCAATTCGACTGTTTTTTTATGAAGCTTTCTTAACTTCTTGCATCATTGTAGATATGGTCGTTACAATTAACACCGCCCTTGTTACTATTGACACCAGATTGGTGGCAGTTGTAACAGTTGTCGAAGTGTAGGTAACAAGTCGTCTAGTTTTGTAATAGCAGAATTATCAGAAGATTAAATTCCGAAAAACTAAACTCAACTTAGTACACATTCTGAAAAAAGTAAATTCAACTTTTCAAAAAGTAAGGTTAACTAAAGAAAAGTGGAAATGTAAATTTTGTTACAATTGACACCGGTCTCCCCTACTCATAAAGGCCAATTCAACGATATACAATTTTTTTTTTTTTTTTTTTTTTGTACCTACCTATAACAATGATAGGTGTAACAATGACAGCGAACGTCAATATAATGTTAAATTAATTGGCAAATTTTCCTATTACTTAAAATTGTGTTTTTGAGTGAGAAGGAAAAGACTGACATCTTAAGTATGGTGGGATATGGCGACCGTAAGAGAACGCAGCAGGAAGTATGTGATTTGTTTAATCAGCGTTACCCAAATCGTGTTGCAATAACTCAATCTTGTGTAAGCAAATTGGTGAATAAAAAAAAAAAAAAAAAAAAATCGTATATCGTTGAATTGGCCTTTATGAGTACTCTTAAAATCTTTAGTTTATAAACTTTTGTCTACAAAACGAGCAGTGCGCATGCGGGATGAATTTAAACTAAATACCACACAGCCGGATTGCTTTCTGCTTTGCCTCACCCGCGCATTTCAATATAATTGAAAAAGATGGCAGTGTTATCGGTCGTGTTACTTTCGACACCTGTTACAATCGACACCGGTGTCCCCTACTCTTAAAATCTGAAGTAATATACAGTGTGTTAGGTTTGAATTAAGAAAGTTGGTATACTTTGTGACTGACCCTGTATACTTGCGAACCTCATTTCACCCTCACGTGATGCGCTGTTATTTACTTTAACAAGACGCAAATTTTGAGAAAAATAAAATCAGCAGTTTTCGAGATATTTGCAATATTCCAGACTTTTTAGACACCCTGTATATATAAAAAATATAAATAATCTTTAAACTTTGTCTTTTTGTTCTTTTGTCTTTTTTTTATATATAAACAGTCCTTATTTCCGAGGAAAACGGCTATCGACCTACAATGGTCTTTCTGCCAATGTAACAGAAATAAAGCTTAATGTATTTACATAAATATTTATATGTTAAAAAAAAATGTTTTACAAAAAAAGGTTAAAATTAACAGTTAGTCCGTTTTTTAGGTAAAATGCTCCAACAGAGTATATTGGGGAAAGGCGTAGCGAGATTGTCTAGATGGTCTTGTGAGGGAGAGGGGGTTTATTATTGTCCAGTTGTGGGGGTTGCCTTTCCATTTTGTCTCTAGTTTCGTTAATCGTTCTGTTATTTTTGTCATTTGTGTCCGTTTGTAGAGTAATTCGTTAGATGGATTATGTAGCGGGTTTCGAGGGTGTCTAATCTTGGTTATTAGTCTAAGTGCAATTTGTTCTGTAGTTTGTATGTGTTTTTTTGTTTTGCTGATCGCATTAACTCCTAGTACGTGTCCGTAGTCGAGTAGAGGTCGGCAAATAAATTTGTATATTTTAGTTGCAGTTTTTGTGCTTATACTTCTGTTCTTGTACGTAAGAGCTCTGGAATGTTTAGTTCGTTTAATAATTTCAGTTCTCACGTTTTGTGCATGTTTTGTAAATTTTAGTTTTAGTCTTGGTGTAGTTACGTTACCGTCTGTTGTTATTGTGGGGGAGTTGTCTTTTATTTTGTGATTTGGTAAGAGTAGTTGTTTTTCGTGGAGTTTGGTGTTAATCTCCATTTGTAGAACCATGCCGTCGTGTTGTCTGTTAATGTCTGAAGCTCCTCTATAGCTTTTGCCGTAGTTTTCGCATGAACTATGAGTGCAGTACCGTCAGTCATATAATAAGTTCCTAATACTGTGGACTAAGTATTTAGGTTTGTTCAGTTTGTGTAGTTTGTATAGTAGTCCTTTGTGCCAAACGCTGTCAAATGCTTTATTGATGTCCATAAAGAGACATGCTGATTTCTTGTTTTCAAGATGCGTAGTTTGAATGTTGTTAGTTAGTATGAACAAGGGGTGAACAGTTGAGTGCTTAGGTTTAAAACCGAGTTGGTATGGCGGTATGTGTTGTCTAATTAAGTGTTGTAGTCTATTCTTTATAATATTGTTACGGTTTGGGCCTACTATGCTCGATACTTCTGAACGAGCACTCGATTCGGGATGGAATCGATGCGCCGCAATATCTGGTCGGGCGCGTGTTAAAGTAGGCCACAGTTAGATAGCGATACAGCGAGAAGCATCTTCGGTGTTCGACGCAAATTGCGAAGCGTTTCAGAGTGGTTCTAGAACGTGGTTTTACCGAATATAAAATAAGCGGTCTCGACGGTGGGAGTAGTGAATTTGGAAACGCGGTAAAGTTTAAATAGTGGAATAATTGTGGAATTATAGTAGTGTTTTTAGTAGCTGAATTAATTATTGTACGGAGTGTTTTGAAGTGTAAATCAATTTATTAATTGTTGAGTTAAATTGAAACAATATTTTCAAACATTTTGCTTAGTACAGGAAGTAGTGTAATGGGTCTAAAGTTTTGTACTTGTGTGTTGTTTAGTCCCGTTTTTGGAATGGGTATTATTATTCCAAGTCTCTGGTATTATGTTATTTTTTATGCATTTATTGAATATGTTAAGTAAATTTTGTGCCTTGGTGGAGTTGTTTTTCAAAATTTTATTTTTTATATTGTCTTTTCGGGGTGCTGTGTTTTTCGTTTAAGTATAAGTCGTTGTTGATGTAGTTGTCGTACCAATCAATTATTCTAGTCCAGTTCTGATCATCGAAATTAGAGTTTGTTGAAATTGCGAAAGCTCTTTGAAAATGTCTGGCAAATGCGTCTGCTTTGTCTTTGTCTGTATCTAGTTCAGTACCGTTTTCGATGATTGTGCCAATAAAGTTTTTTTTATGTAGAAAGTTTTTCCCGCGTCACGTTCGATTTCTTGGCAAGCTTCTAGCCATTTTTCTGGTCCATATTGATCTATTATAGCGTTTTCGGCCTGTTGCTCTCGGGCAATCGGAGATCGCTCTACTCGGGATCGCCGTGTTTGACCTGGATATGTCGATCAATCCGTTTGCGAGCTGTACGTTCGGCTTGGACTGAACGTGCTCGAAAATCGAATTGCGATCGCTCTCGGCAGCTCCGAATTATTCGACGGAGCAACGAAAGAAAAAAAAAGAGAAGATAAAAGAGAAACCACCTTAAGAAATACAGTAGTGTCGCGATAATCCGAACCTGCGGTAATCCGGATGGTCTATTTCTTGCCATTTAGTACGTTGTAGTCCGGATTTTCGTTGTTCTGGTAATCCGGACGGAAAAAAGCGTCATATACGCAAAGGTTGCATAACCAGTTGAAACGTGTTTATCGCATTACGCCTTCAGTAATCTCAAGAGCAAGTGCAGAGTGAGGATGGCACCTCATAAACGTAATCATAAAACGTTATCTCTCAAAGAAAAGTCTAGTATCATTGATGAATTAAACAAGGGAACTAGTGGGAAAGCCTTAGCCCTTAAGTACGGTGTGGATAAAATAAAAGGGTAAATACAAATGCATCAAACGGAAAAAAAAAAAAACCTATTTATTACTTTACGTTTATTGCAGACATCTTTTACAATGTGTTTCCGGTCCAGGAAGAAGGAAAACCCTAAGGCAAGCAGAGTATCTGAAGATGGAGAGTAAATTGCACTCGTGGTTCTTAGATCTCAGAAATCGGCACGTTCCTATTTCTTCCGATTTTTTAGCAGCAAAAGCTAAGCAACTCTACGTAAAATATTATGGCAATGAAAATTTTAGTGCAAGCAGAGGTTGGATTGCAAACTTCCGAAAGAGGTACGGTATCCGGCGCCTTATAATCTGCGGTGAAAAGTTATCCAGTGACAATGCTGCTGTGCAGCCATACATCGATGAACTGGATCGAACGATAAAATCTCTCGGCTTACAGCCGTCTCAGATTTACAATGCTGATGAATCAGGCTTATTCTGGAAGTTGCTTCCGGAGCAAACGCTGGTAAGCGCTAAGAAAAAATCCACCCCAGGAAGAAAGACAAGTAACTAGCGAATTACTTAGCATGTTGTAATTCTGATGGCAGTCACAGACTGAGACTTTTAGTAATCGGGAAATCGAAAAACCCTAGAGCCTTCAAAAATGTGTTACCTGTCGTTTATAAATCTACTGCCAACGCTTGGATGACTGCAGTGGTTTTCAAACAATGGTGTGATGAAAACTTTGTTCCACAAGTAGGAAAGTTTCTGAGAGACCAAAACATGCTAGAAATAGCGCTGTTATTAATCGATAATGCATCTAGTCACTGCAGTGAAAATGAACTTACTAGTGACGACGGTAAAATTGTGACAAAGTTTCTGCCCCCAAATACCACTGCCTTAATTCAACCTATGGATCAAAATGCTATTTGCTTTACTAAACTTTTTTACCGTAAAAGCCTTCTAGCTGAAATTTTGACTAACAATGAAAAAGATCTGGTTAAATGTCTAAAACAACTAAACTTGAAAATGGCTGTGTGCCTGCTTTACAATGCTTGGGAAAAAGTACCACCCACTGCCTTGGAAAAATGCTGGAAGAAAATTGTTAAGCCTCTAGATGAGTATGAAGATGATCCAGATGATTTGTTACCTTTAAGCGTTTTAACAGACAGAATTCGCTCATCAGCAGAAGAAATCGACGAAGTTCATGCAATGCTCCGGGACATAGGCGATGCCGATATAAATGAAGCTGACGTTGTCGCCTGGATTGACGGTAATGCAGTATTAACGCAAGGCGAAGGTCTAGGTGACGTGGATGAAAACTACAACTCAGATGATGACATCGAAGTTTTAGAAAGTGCTCCAGTGAAGGTTACAAATGAAGATGCTGTGAAAAGTTTTAACGTTTGTTTACAGTGGGCCGCAGAAAACGACGTCCCTTTGATGGAAATAATGACTACAAAAACTAAAAGAAACGGATTTTTTCTTTGTTTATTGGGTCTTCGGTCTCACACAAAAAAGGTTTGTTGGGAAAATGAAATTTCGCACTATTTTCAACTAAGTTGAAAATAACATTTTCGTATAACGAGAGCCACATACAAAAAGCTTGTGATGTTATTTAAGAAAAGCAATTTTTTTCCGAAAGGAGTCATGGTTCAAAAGTGCACAGTGCAGAAACGCATATTCTCTCATTCTTGTGGTTAGTTCCTTATGTTATATTTTGTACTCTATAAAATAACTAACTATTCAAGCTCATTGAAGGATTGCTGGGAATAAAACTGTTTTAAGAAGTGTTGGAGATCGGTTCAATATTAGTTTATCGACTTTGCATGTGATCACAAGGCGGGTGATTAATTTTCTGCTTTCAATTGCACCCAATATTATACGTTTTCCTGAAACGGAAGAAGAAAAGAACCAAGTAGCCACAGAATTTGAACAGGTATATCATTCTTATATTGTAATAAAGAGTTCTAACACAATATAGCTATACTGTGGTTCTAATATCTACTATGACTTCAAATCAGATATCTGGATTTCCTGGAGTAGTAGGCTGCATTGATCGAACTATCATCAGTATAAGGACCCCAGCCAACAAACTGAGGTCAACTTACACCAACAGGCATGACATGCTGTCCATGACTCTACAGGAAATTTGTGATATCCAACCTCGTTTTCTAGATGTATTTACGGGTGTTCCATCAAAAATTCATGATGCGAGGATTTTTAGACTGTCATTTATTTCTGCCAAAGTGAATAGTTTAGGTCCTCAATTCCATGTTTTGGGGGATAGTGCCTATCCATTATCGGAAAATCTTCTGACTCCTTATAGGAACTATGGGAACTTAACTCAAAGTCAGAAAATCTATAATTACAAATTCTCAGCTACGAGAGTGAGAATTGAAAACACATTCGGTATTTTGAAAGGGCGGTTTCGACAGTTGATGAAACTGGACATCACTCTGTCAGAAAATTGGCTTCATTTATAGTTGCCTGTTGTGTCTTACACAATGCCTGTATAGACAATGGTGATCTATTTCAAGAGGAGCCATGTTCTGAGGATATAGGACAAGAAAATTATGCACCTGAAGTTCATGGCAATAGAGAGCAGGGAATGATTAAAACGGATAATATTGCTGTGTTACTATCAAATAGGGAATAATTAGTTTGCATTTCAATGAATATATAAATGTTAAGAGTTATATTTATTGGGTTTCATTTGTTATTCCTTTTAAAACCAAAAATAACGATTATTCTACGTTTTATTATAAAACAGGTGAGTATTAAAAATGTATCAAAAATAAAATTTTATAAACTCAAAACGTAAAAACTATAAAACCAAACATAAAAAAATATTGACAGTACGTTCAAACACCCCAGAAGACAGACAGAAACGCGTTGTTGCCGAGTTTCCTCACTCTTCAGCCACTAGAGGTATAGAAGTCGCCGAGAATGGTAGATGCAGATTTTGCGGCCTACAACCCCATGCGAAATTCAGATGTCCAGCCAAAAATGCTACTTGCAGAGAATGCAACAAAATCGGACATTGGGCTAAGGTTTGTTTATCGACTAAGGTTAGAAGTTTAGAATTAGAGTCAAATAACGAGTTTGGAGAGAGTAACGAAGGTAATTATTTAGGATTAATGTCAATAAATAGTTCACTAATAAAATAATGGGTTGTTCCCATTTTCGTGAGTTTTTTGGGATTTAAATGTAAGTTTTTAATAGATACGAGAGCGGATGTATCATGTATTCCTTATAGCTTAGTGCCAAACAATTTAAGAGAGTTTATTGTTCTGACTAGTAAAATAATAACTGGTCCGTCAGGGTTCAAACTTAAAGTAGCCGACATAGTGGCTTCAAAATTAAGATGCGATAAGAATTCATTTAGATTGTCGCCAGGGGAAATTCATACGGAAATCTTTGTGATTCATGGTTTAGGAAAACCAATATTAGGTAGAACTTCAATTAGTGATTTAAAGTTAATACAATTTGGCAACAGTGTAAGTTCTGAAGGTAAAGTCCATAACCTTAATGAAACCCAGGACATAACAAACATAACAAGTACGTTTCCGGAATTGTTTAACTCTGTAGGAACGTTTAAAACAGAAATAACCATTCGATTGAGAAAAGGGGTGCAACCAAAGAGGAACATGATAGAATATTGTTTGAAGTCTTAAAACAAATAGAACAAGAGGGTATAACCCTTAATAAGTCAAAATGTTGTTTTGGTGTCAAAAGACTAATATACTTAGGACACCTGATATCTGAAAATGGAATTTCTATTGACCCTGAGAGAATAAATATAATATAAAGATTTCCTGAACCTAAAAACAGAACTGAAGTTATGCAGTTTCTGGGAAAGGGTTATTTTAGTGCTAGGATATTTGCCACGACGATCAGAAATTCTAGAACCAATAACATCACTTTTAAAGAAAAACTCTACATTTGTTTGGGATGTAGCACAAAGCAGCTCATTTAAGCAAATAATTGAACATTTACAGACAAGGCCATGCTTGTCTTTTTTTGATCCTTCAAAACAAATTTCTATTTCAGCAGATTCTTCATCTTTTGGCTTAGGCGCTTGTTTAATTCAAAGTACATCAGAAAATAATAAAGAAATAGTGGCATATGCTTCTCGTCTTCTTTCTGAAACAGAAAAACGTTATGCTCAAATTGAAAAAGAAGCTTTAGCTTTGACATGGACTTGTGATCATTTCAGTGAATACATTACAGGTTTAACTGTCTTTTTAGAAACGGATCATAAACCTTTGGTACAGATTTTACAAACAAAGCCTTTAGATGAATTATCTCCAAGATTACAGAGGTTTAGAATGATGTTAATGCGTTATGATTATAAAGTATATTATACCCCAGGTAAGGATTTGGTAGTTGCTGATGCACTTTCGTGGAATTTTCCTAAAGGATCAGTCATACCACAAGATAATGAGCTCTCAGAGGAGACAGAAGCACATGTCCAGTTGGTTGTGCAGTCACTACCAGCAAAAGGTTATTTTTTAGATCAAATTACAGCTGAACAGGGCACCGATAATATTTGTAATTTATTAAAAGAATATTGGCAGCAATAAGTTTGTCTTACGACTCATGTCTTTTGATCAGTCTAGTCGTAAATTGGTAATTTTCTCTAGGTTGTGTTTATTCATGTTACTTAATACCAAAATTAGTAGTTCTGAAAAGCAAGAACAGTGGGACACACGTCATCTTGTTAAGATATTGCTTACCTCTTGTGATAATTTAGTTGATACAGGAGGAGCCGTGTTGTTCCCCTTTATAGGACCAGATGGTGAGTTCCAAGCTGACGATAAGCAGCACTGTTTGGACAAGGCCACCACTGATTGGCTTCTGCACCCGAAGAGGGCTAAGTTATTGGATATCATCCAAAGTTGGTCTATGTTGCGCCAAGACTCGAAATGTGAAAGCAGTACTGACTTGTACCGTGCATGGGCAAAAATGTTGATAAATCCAGCTGTTAGGTTGCACTACAATGCTAATTGTGCTCCTATTTTGCCTAAGCCCATGTCGGAGGCAGTCAAATACATATCGAGTTGGCATGGCATCGAGCGCAACCATTCGCTTACTGTGTCTATTAGAGACTCAGTAAGCGAATGGTTGCGCTCGACAGTAGGGTCTTAACTGATCCTTATAAGACGGATGATGATTTTGGGACATGATCAACTGATTATAACCCGCTTGGTGTAGAAGGATCGCAACCCTTTTCCATCAAATATCTAAAAAAAGAAAATGCTTGGCGTAAGTGGAATGCCGACCACACCTCCCGTATTAAGAATAGTCCTAAGGGAGTGACACACCATAAGATATACGATGCCGCCAGTGTTGGGATTGCAATAGCACATTCCTTGGGCGGGATCAATGATATGGAGACAATGTACGATCCGATTGAACGCAATTTGTTAGCAGTTGCCACAGACCCCAGCTATAGTGAGGCGAGGGGACTGTTTAACAGCAATGCCATGTTAAAGAAAATATCTGCGTCATCTAGGTTCAAGAGTATGTCCCTTACCGCGACCGCCTATGGTATTTCCAATAAGCAGGCAATACAATGTATACTCGCTGAAGCTGCGGAGAGTGAATCCGCCAGCAGTGAAGCCCGTCAAATAATTCAGGCTATACTGTCCAGCGATAGCGAGTTAACATTGGCCCTGTTGGTTACACCAGGCGAATTACCTCTATCGTCTATGGCCTGTTTAGTAGATCAAAACTTGCTAAACTATTGCACCACTCAGTTAGGTGACTGCTTTGCGCAGTTTTTGTCGCGCACTTCGCACGTCGCCTTTGAAGGGCAGCTGAAAGCTCTTAGCGCCCCACTGCAGAGCATGGCCAATGTAGTGCAAAAACGTGCTCATTTGTTTGGCACATCCATGTACTAGACTAGTATTTATTAGTTGTAATGTTTTCATGTTATTTGTTATTTATAATTTTAAGTATTGTTAGTAGTCTTTGAAAGGGGCTATTAGTCTGTGATATCCATGATCTCACTAAATAGAAGTGTCCTTTTAGTTTTTAAGGCAACTACACGTGGTGTTCCCAGGCGTGGTTGGTTCTCTTCCATGGGAGATGCCAAATATAAACAGCAAGCTGAGGGCCGTATGGGATATATTGTTGTGCCTTACGGCGCATTTGCCATCAATGCCATCCTGCAATGTTTTTGAATTGCTGGGCCTGTTGTTTTAACAACAGAGCAATTGCCTGTCACACCTCAAGGTGTATCTCGTCAAGTAGGCATAGTCCCCCTTGAAGGGGCTATCTTCATGCCGGCTCTCAATTTGTTGCAACCCTGTACTTTGATGAGCTTTAATGACTTTGAGCAGATGATTCTTCCAGTCTGTTTCACTTGGGGTAATATTGTTCCAGGTGATCTTATGGCCTTATCTCGGATTAGAGATATCAAATTAGACAATGTTGGCATACTTTTGGCGGGAAATGTATCAGCTCCAGCTCCTGCATTTGAGTATCCATTGAGCTTCGATATGCCGGATTTTACCGTAGCAGCCTCGAGTTCCCAAACTGCCGGTGCTGTAGCCGCCTTGCGCCCAAGCCCAGATTAATGGGTCAAGATGGGCATAATCTGTTAACCGTAGTTGTTAGTATATGTTCCTGGTGTGGGGTGCGTGTTGTAGCTCTTCCTATTGTATATAGTAGATCTAAGTTTTTGCTTTGGATAGAGACTTGCCGACGTATGTTGGCAGTGGTGTCTAGGCAGAGGAATGTGAGTAGGTATGACCGTGCCGCATCATTAGTTATAAGTTTTTCTGTTAATATGAGTGATGTCGCTGTTAGTAAAGTTGTTAGTGCAAGGTTGTTTGGGGAGGAAGACTTAGTTGAAGGTAGTGAGCTTACAATGGAAATGGTGGCTATCGTGGACTGTGTCTTGAAGGTGCTACCACTTACCCAACACGTCGGCTTCCTCAATCGTGATGTGTGTGATGAAATCCTTTTGGATGTATTCCCAATGTATGTTATAGGTACTTCTGAGCTCAGTAGGACTAGAATGGCTGATCAATTGTGGGCATTGGCTTCTCGAGGTACTACCAAGTGGCGAGTGGGATATGACATGTTTGGCACGACCAACGATACCTACATCCCACCCTCACCTCAAAATGGGCTATTTCCCTTGATTAGTTCTACACTTCAGTTGTTCCTAGACATGTCCGATATTCAAACCAATGAGTTTGTCTTACGACTCATGTCTTTTGATCAGTCTAGTCGTAAATTGGTAATTTTCTCTAGGTTGTGTTTATTCATGTTACTTAATACCAAAATTAGTAGTTCTGAAAAGCAAGAACAGTGGGACACACGTCATCTTGTTAAGATATTGCGTACCTCTTGTGATAATTTAGTTGATACAGGAGGAGCCGTGTTGTTCCCCTTTATAGGACCAGATGGTGAGTTCCAAGCTGACGATAAGTAGCACTGTTTGGACAAGGCCACCACTGATTGGCTTCTGCACCCGAAGAGGGCTAAGTTATTGGATATCATCCAAAGTTGGTCTATGTTGCGCCAAGAACAGCTGGATTTATCAACATTTTTGCCCATGCACGGTACAAGTCAGTACTGCTTTCACATTTCGAGTCTTGGCGCAACATAGACCAACTTTGGATGATATCCAATAACTTAGCCCTCTTCGGGTGCAGAAGCCAATCAGTGGTGGCCTTGTCCAAACAGTGCTGCTTATCGTCAGCTTGGAACTCACCATCTGGTCCTATAAAGGGGAACAACACGGCTCCTCCTGTATCAACTAAATTATCACAAGAGGTACGCAATATCTTAACAAGATGACGTGTGTCCCACTGTTCTTGCTTTTCAGAACTACTAATTTTGGTATTAGGTAACATGAATAAACACAACCTAGAGAAAATTACCAATTTACGACTAGACTGATCAAAAGACATGAGTCGTAAGACAAACTCATTGGTTTGAATATCGGACATGTCTAGGAACAACTGAAGTGTAGAACTAATCAAGGGAAATAGCCCATTTTGAGGTGAGGGTGGGATGTAGGTATCGTTGGTCGTGCCAAACATGTCATATCCCACTCGCCACTTGGTAGTACCTCGAGAAGCCAATGCCCACAATTGATCAGCAATTCTAGTCCTACTGAGCTCAGAAGTACCTATAACATACATTGGGAATATATCCAAAAGGATTTCATCACACACATCACGATTGAGGAAGCCGACGTGTTGGGTAAGAAGATAAAGACAAGTGGCGACGAGGATATAGGATTTTCCTTCGACTTCGTGGTATAAAGATAGTTACTACAAAACAATTTTTTTTTTAACACTAATTCACGGAAAGTAAATACGTGTAAAAGTGCAGTGTTAAAATGGCGACCATTGGACTGCAATTGGAATTTTATCCCAAGGTTCATGATTGGAGTGTCCACATAAGCCGGTTGGAGCAGTTTTTTGTAGCTAATCAAATCACAGAGGAGGCAAGGAAAAGGACAATTTTGTTAAATGGGCTGACGCAAGAAGCTTACATACTACTTCAAAATTTGTGCCATCCCACTAAACCATCCGAAGCAACCTTCAAAGACCTGGTAAAGTGTTTAAATACTTACTACAAGGGTAGAAGTGTCGTATTTGCTGAAAGATGTAAGTTTTATTCGGCACACAAGTCACCAAACGAAAGCGTTCAAGACTGGGCAGTCAGGCTTCGTAGTTTAAGTATGAGATGCAATTTTGGAGACCACCTTAAGGACATTTTGCGAGATCGATTCATTTGTGGAATGAATCCGGGTAAAGTTTTGGAAAAATTATTAGAGCAAAACAGTAGTATTACGTTTGACGAGGCCATTAATATGGCATTAATAGCCGAAACGACCTGGGTGAATCGACAGTCAGATATTATTTTTCCGGCAAACCAACAACCACAAGAAGTTTTTCGACTCCAAAGGTTCCAAAGAAGCCGAGAAAACGCAACAAGCTGGAGACAAAGGGAACAAGATGGCAATCGTGCACGAACGGCTAATAGAAATTTTGGACAGGCGAGTGGCGTTGGCAACGCTGGAAGCAGGAAACCAAACACAGGCGAGTTGTGCACTATTTGTCGCAAAGGTAAACATCAGGAAAATAAATGTTTTTATCGAAATTCCTCTAAATATTGTACTTATTGTAAAGTTAAAACACACAATTCGTCCAATTGTAGAAACAAAAATAAGAACGTAAATAGTTTAAATCTTGACGATAGTGACGTCGAGGTTTCTAATTTTAATATTAATTTAAATTATTTTCCTGTTTACTCTATTAATGACAGTATTTCCAAGCCTATTATAATAAACGTAAATATTAACAAAATACCGTTTAAATTTGAACTAGATTCTGGGACAGCTGTTTCATGCTTACCGGAATTTATATATGTTAATAATTTTAGGAATGTGCCTTTAAAAAAATGCGACATTACCTTGGTTAATTTTACTGGTGATAAAATAGCACCTTTAGGCGAAATATGTGTTCCGGTAGAATATAACAATAACAAAGATGAGATAAAATTTTGCGTTATTAAAAACAGTAAAGCGGCTTTACTAGGCAGAAATTTCATTTCAAAGTTTAAGATTGTTTTTAAGCAAATAAATTACATTTCAGACGACTTCAAATCTAAATTATTAAGTAAATATTTGGATGTATTTTCTGATAAAATCGGTTGTTTCAAAAACTTCAAACTTAAATTGTATTATAATAATAATAATAATAATAATAAATCATTTATTTCTCCAATTAAGCATGCAAAACATGCAACTGAGGAAAACGTCAATACATTTAGAAGAATCATCAAATAATGCGACTACATAAATTACGTTACATCTAAAAACTCTTCCACACTGTAACAGTTTCTCTCAAGTAAGAGCCGCTTTAATCTAGACTTAAACACATTGACGTTAGGTGAATTTTTAATGGAATCGTCAATGCGGTTATAAAACTTACATCCGTTAAAGAAAATGCCTTTCTGGTATAACCCAGTTCTGTGATAATTCGGCAGCAACTGGTCCTTATTACGTGTATTGTGTGAATGCGATGTACGATAAGTTTCAAACTTGGTTTTATTTTTGAACACGAAAACACATACTTGATAAATATAAACAGAAGACAAAGGAAGAATTCCAAGTTTTTTAAACATAGGTCTACAGGACTGACGTGGACCTATCCCAGTCATTATCCTGATGGCGTACTTCTGAACTAAAAATATTCGCGACACATGAGCACTGAGACCCCAGTTTAGTATGCCATAACGCAGGTGTGAATGAAAGTTTGCATAATACAGAGATAGGAGCACATCAATTTTAAAGTGATTGGCCATAAATTTAAGAGCATAACAGCTTTTGCGCAGCCTACCACTGAGTATATTTATATGATCCTGCCAATTCATGCCACAATCAAAAGTAATGCCCAACATCCTCGAAGTAGAGCAAGAAGATAAAGCATTATCCTTTCCCTCGAAAATACCAATTTCTCCAAGTGAGCTTCTGTTATTAGAAAAATGAACAAAATTAGTTTTATTTATATTCAACTTTAAGTGATTTTTTTTTGGGACCATAAACAAATTCGATCGTAAATTATTTCTGTTTTCTTAATTACAGCGTCAGTACTCCGATCAATTATCAGAATATTTGTGTCATCTGCATATGCTGTGACCCGTACGCATATTCATATCGAGCGTAAGGTATAGCAAGTCCGACAGAACCCGAAAGCTGCCGAGTAGTGATCTATATCAAGCGTTCGTTATCGCATTTCAGTTCATTTCCAGACGCTCGTTAGAAGTAATCACACATTGTACTCCAAAGGCTGCTGTGCGGACAAAATTATGAACATGAATGTACCCGATAATTATAATTATTATAACGTCTCTGATAGTGAAATTCGAACAAAATTTCAGAGTAGTGATGAAGTACAAGTAAGATATTGATTCATATGATGCATGATTTTTAAAAATAGTAACTGTCGTATTTATTGTGCTGAATTAGCAATCGTTATTTTTTAAATGAAATTAACAGAAATGCTAGGTGAAATTATGCTAACCAAGTGATTGATCACATATAGTAATTAAACAAAATCTGACCAGTTCTCCAAGTTGGCAACGGCGGACAAAACATCTTGTCCTGCTTGGCTGTTTTTTAACTGTGATTTAATCACTGATATTTAAAAATTACTGATCACGACTGCTACCCAAAGTATCGCAAAAGCGTGACGTGAATTATAAATGACGTGATTACGATTACAGCTTTCTGCTTTTTCGAAGTGCCAAACGAGACTTACAAAAACGTGGTTTTTTCTATAAAGGTCATTATCGAATACCATCGTAATACTAACACGAGTCGCAAGAGAAATCGCGTCTTATTGACAGCACGTACAACGTACGGAACGTTCAAAACCGTTTTTTCCAGCGGGAAACTTACTTTTTCTTTTTTTTTCAGAAATGGGTTAAAGATTTACAAATATGTACAAGAAATACATGGTATATTACACGCACAGTCATAACACCTGCGATAAAATCGAAGAAATATGTTTTTAAACGAATATATCATTGCCAATTTAAAACTAAAATAAACCAAGTAAACCTTCCAAGACAAAGAGCGCATAGTTCTAAGAATTTGAATTGTCCAGCTGAGTTGATAATCATAATTAAACGACAGCCTCCTAAAAATTCGAGAGCTAAAGAAAAGGATGATTTAATTCCAGATTGGCCCTGTATGATAACTTTCAAAAACGATCATAATCATACCATAGATAGTGCTGCTGCCTTAATTAATAGACCCGTAGGAGAGGAAACCAAGCAGGCTATTTTAAATCTATTCGGAAAGGGGCATTCTGTGGCTTCGGCGTACAATACTTTTTGTTTACAAAAAATGGAAGAGCTTGGTGACCAGTACGAAAATTATGTAGCTGATCGATATTATTTTCCCAAAAAATCCGATTTTTCGAATCTTTGGAATGCCAATTTTAAAAATCATTACGGTGCTAGATCTGGTGATCAGATGTTTTCTCAGTTAGAAGATAATTTAAGTAAAGTAAATGGGGTATTGTATAAAATTGGCCGTGTCAGTGAGCATTACACCGTTTCTTTATGCACCCCTATAATGCAGCGAGCTGCATGTGAATTAAAACAAACGTCCGAAATTTTATTCGTCGACGCCACTAGTAATTGTGATGTCCAAAATCATAAATTATATTTTTTTGCCACGCAGTCTCCAGCTGGAGGAATCCCTCTCGGATGCGCTATAACTAGTTCTCAGAAGAGTGAAGTTTTCGACATTGCCGTGCAGAACTTATGGGACATTTTTCCAACAAAAATCTATCCTTCTGTAATAATGACAGACGACGATATGGTGGAGCGCAATATATTAAAGAAGCACTGGCCGAATTCTGTTTTACTTTTATGTTCCTTTCATGTATTAAAAGCAGTGTGGAAATGGTTAAGCTTAACAAAAAATAAAATTGAAAAAGCAGATAGGCAAACATTATATCATTTGTTTAGAAACATTTTATTATCTAAAACAAAAGATGAAATGGAGAGAAACATAGAAAAATTTCATAACTCTGCTATGTCCCATAAATATCCTCAATACAAAAACTATATACAGAACATGATAACTAACAGTATAGAGTCCTGGTGTTTATTCTTTAGACAGCATTTGATGATAAGAGGCTCAGAAACTAATAATTATATTGAGGTCATGTTTAGGCTATTCAAAGATATCTCGCTTGAAAGAACTAAGGCCTATAACTTAACACAGCTGGCTCACTTTGTTGTCACCAGTTTCGAGGGATACTATAAACAAAGACTATTAGATTTAGTCATGAATAAATTAAATAGGTGCACAATAAATCGATTATCACCACATAGTGGAGATGTTTTGCCCGATCAAATATCGGAATTAGAAGAAATGCAATATCATGTTACGAGCTCAAAAGATAGTTCAACTAAATATTTTGTTGATATGAATTCCAATATATGTACTTGCCCTCAAGGAATTACAGGCAAAATATGTAAACACCAATCTGCTATTATTAAACACTACAATATAACTAATGCTTGTAACGTTTTATCCGAAGGAAGTAAAATACTTATTTACAAAATTGCAACCGGAGTAGAGCCTACTGAGCATCTCTTACTACCTTTACAGTTAAACGAATGTGTTGGGAGAGCTAACAAAAAGAAATTTAAAAAATCCGTGCAAGTAGGGGAAAAAAATCACGATGTTGACAATAATTTGTGTGAGCAGAATATTCAATTTCCGGGAGTAAACAATGATGAAAATTCGACTATTGCCGAAGCAAATTTAGACAGTATTGAAACAAAATGGAGCACTTTTATTAATAAATTGGATAGCGATGTACGAAATAATTTAAAAGATGATCCTGATGGCTTCTCGCCAGCTATAGAGCGAATTATTAGCAATTACGACAGAAACATAAAGAACCCTTCTACACTTATGTCTGGCCTAATAACTTCTTTCCAAAATTGTGGGACACCTTCATTAAAAGTTCATTCTGCTATCAGAAAAGGAAAGAAGATACCAATACAGCCAACTTCTGTGTCGAGAAGAAAAGTAGTAATTAACGGCAGAAGAAAAATTCAAGCTGGAAGAAAAGTAAAAGGATTATCAGCGGGAAAATCAAAGGCACCCCACTCATTAAAAACTTGTGTTGAAAATAATGTAGGACTAGGAGAAAATAAATTTTCTAAATGACTGTTGTTATACCTAAGATGTTTGTATTTAAATATGTGTAATAAATCTGCTGTTTAATATTGAAAAGTTACTTGTCAATATAATTTATACTTGCTTCCGTAAAAGTAAAATAATCGTATTCAATGCGCGGAGTCCTTACATAACGAGCGTGCACTATCGCAGAGAGCATGCAATCTAACACGCTCGATAGATACAATGCGTTCGGCTTTTCTCGTCGTGCAATAGTTGACGCTCGATATGAATATGCGACCCGTACATCAGAAGCACCCTGCTCAATAAAGTTTAATAAATCATTAGCAAAGACCAAGAAGAGAAAAGGTCCAATAATAGACCCTTGTGGAACACCGGTAGTCAAAAATGAGCATTTACTCTGTTTATTATTAATGGTAACATATTGTCGTCTGCTGCACAGATAAGAGGAAATTAGGTCAAAGCTTTTACCACGAAAACCACATCTGTGCAACTTTGCAAGTAATATATCATGGTTTACCAGGTCGAAAGCTCGCGAGAAGTCCACAAAAAGGCCAACAACCGACAGGTTTTTGTCCAGAGCATCAACTATTCGAATTTGAAAATCGCATAGTGCAGACTCAGTACTTTTAGACTGTGTAAATCCATGCTGAGAGGCGTGGAAAAAATTATATTTCTGCAAGAAAGATAACATTTGATTTCGTAAGTTAAGTTCAAAAATTTTAGAAACACATGATAACAAACTAATTGCTCTGTAATTTGAATAGTCATTGGGATCACCCTTCTTGAAAAGTGGAATAACAATTGCGAGCTTTAGACAATCAGGAAATTGACCTTTTGCCACTGAAAGATTAATTACAAAAGTAAGTACATCACACAATAAAAGCTTACAGCGCTTAATTAAGTTATTTGAAATTCCGTCAAAACCGGCTGAGTTGGAACTCTTCGACGCAGTGATAAGGTCCAAAACATCCAGCGTACAAACGGGAGATAGAAAACAAGTATTCTGATTCAAAGTAGTGCATGCTTCTATAAATTTGTAATCGATAGTGTCTTGATTTGCCGAAATTGTAGAAAAGTGACAATTAAAATTTTCAGCCACACTCTCGTCAGACAACTGTACCCCATTATTACAAATTTTAATTTTACTTACGTGATTTTCCTTTTTGACCTCTCTGATAAAATTCCACATTGACTTCGACTTATTACTAGATTTGAGTATTCTTCCGTCGTATTCACCTCTAACATGCTCCCTTAACCTTTCTCTGTATATCTTTGTGCTTATGTTAACAATTTCCTTATATCTGGAATCAACCCTACAAAGATCATTGTATAATGTTATCATTTTTTTTAATTGTTGCAATTCCGGGGGCAGAACACGAATCTTTGACTTAACGGGTTTTTTTGTGAGGCGTTGTTTGCTCAGCGGAAAACACTGTTCAAACTGATTAGAGAGTATCCTAAAAAGGGCTTGGCAGGCGCTATCAGGGCATATTTAAAAGAAAATTTTGCTCCAAAATTTTTTAAACCTAGACCGTTACCTTATGCATTAAAATCCAAAGTTGAACTTGAATTAAATAAATTGGTTGATTAGGGGATATTAATTCCAATTCAGTATTCTGAATGGGGTACACCCATTGTACCGGTTTTAAAGCCGGACGGGTCAGTTCGATTATGTGGTGACTACAAAATTACTCTGAATCCATTTTTGATTGACGATAAATATCCCATTCCACGAATTGATGACTTGTATGCTAAATTAAGTGGCGGTAAACGATTTTCAAAGATTGATTTGAGTTCAGCATACCAACAAATTGTACTTGATCCAGATTGTGCTAAAGTAACTACAATATCTACTCATAAGGGCTTATTTTATTATAGTAGGTTACCGTTTGGAGTCAGTTGCGCACCTGGTCAGTTTCAAAGACTAATGGATCAACTTTTCACGAATGTTGTTTCAGTATTTTTGGAAATGGTGTTTCAGTATTTTTGGATGACATCTTGATCACTGGCAAAGATGACAGGGAACATATTGAAAATTTAGAGAGTGTTTTAAACATTTTAAAAGGCAATAACTTGACTGTCAAACCTGAAAAGTGTAAATTTTTTGCGGAGAGTATTTCTTACTTAGGTTATGACATTAGCGAAAAAGAGTTACATAAATCAAAAAATAAACTAGAAGCGATTAGTAAAATTCCAGAACCACAAAATGTTAGTCAATTGAGATCTTTTATTGGAGCAATTAATTATTATAATAGATTCATACCTAACATTCCAACTCTTTTACATCCACTTTACGAGCTAATAAAAAAGGACGTTAAATGGAATTGGAGCAGGGAGTGTCAAGAATCATTTGTAAAAGTAAAAAACATTCTTATATCAGACACAGTTTTAGTACATTTCGATTCTGTATTACCTTTAGTACTCACAGTAGATGCTTCTGATTATGGAGTCGGTGCAGTACTATCACATATCTTTGAGAATGGTGTCGAAAGACCAATTTGCTTTGCTTCTTAGACGTTGACTGACAACAGAAACGTTGGAGCCAAATTGATAAAGAATCCTTCGCTATTATTTTTGGAATTAAAAGATTCTACCAATATTTGTTTGGAAACAAATTTACATTAGTAACCGATAATAAAGCCTTAGTGACAATTTTTGGACCAAAAAAAGGAATTCCCACCATGGCAGCAAATAGATTACAAAGATATGCTTGTTTTTTAAGTGGTTTTAACTTTGACATTAAATATGTGCAGACAAAAAATAATATTGCCGATTTTCTTTCAAGATTACCAGTTCACATTGCTGAAGTTGAAAATGGTGATAGCGATGCGCTTCAAATAAACTATTTGACTGAAGCTAGTGATTTAAATTTAAATTTATTAGATATTGAGCGTGCTTTATATAAAGACAATATTTTATCAAAAATAATTACATTTGTTAAGTCTGGATGGCCGAAACAAACCAAAGATTCAGCACTAAAACCATACTTTAGAAAAAAAGAGGAAATAAATATAGTAAACAATGTGTTGGTATGGGGTCATCGAGTTTTAATTCCGGAATCATTCCAATCAAGAGTTTTAGAAATGTTACATAACACGCATATGGGTATTGTAAAAATGAAATCTCTGGCTCGGTCATATGTGTGGTGGCCAAACCTAAATAATGATATTGAAGGCATTAGTAAATCATGTAATATATGTCAGACTTTTCAACGTAATGTAAACACTGGAATACTCCAATCCTGGCCAATTGAAAATTATCCTTGGAATCGCATTCATATAGATTATATGGGTCCTATAAAGGGCAAATATTGCTTAATTGTGATTGATGCGTTTTCAAAATGGCTGGAGGTATTCCTAATGTCGAGTATTACGTCAGAGCAGACGATTGACAGGTTACGAGGATTGTTTTCAAGATACGGATTACCAAAAACTCTTTGTTCGGACAATGGTACACAATTTACCTCTCATGAATTTAAAAATTTCTTGACACAAAACAATGTTACACACATAACTTCACCAACTTATCATGCTGCGTCAAACGGAGCAGCAGAGGATAGTATAAAAACGGTAAAGAACTTCTTAATTAAGGAACTTAATACATGTAATAACGTTATAAACTTAAATCGTTCGTTAGACAGATTTTTAATGATGTATCGAATGACGGAACATTGTTCAACTGGTGAGTCACCTTCTCGTTTGTTTTTGGGTAGGCAGATTCGGTCTCGATTTGATTTAATTAGACCAGATAATGTTAATATACTACCGAAAAATACGTCGGAAGTGATTGATAACTTAAAAAAGTCGCAAGATCGAAACCAGAAATATTTTAAGGGGAAGAGAGAGGAGATATTCACGGTTGGACAATGTGTTTTCGCTAAAGATTATCGTAACATACAAAAACCGATTTGGACAATCTGTCATGTGATTAAAGTGTTGGGTAAAAACGTATATTTAGTGAAAGTGCATAAAAGTGATTTGACTTGGAAAAGACATCAAAATCAATTGCGACAATGTGAGACACACACCCAATCGGGATCGGTATCAGAGTCTGTAAGTGTCGTTGACGAGAGTCTAGAGTTAGATGAAAATGCTGACGAGAGTGAAACCGTTCCATTGCGAAAATCTTCATCGAACAATTCATCAGTTCGCACATCACTTCTTATACATAATCGACCTCAGAGAACTCGTAAATCACCAGACAGGTTAAGATACGACTAGCTAGAAAAAAAAATTGTCGAGAAACAAAATTGTTAATATGTAAATATGTAGTCCATAGGAATAAATAATAAGGGTAACAATTATTTTCGGTTATGTTTTATAATTAAGTAGGGGAGAGTGTGACGTAGTGTAAAGTAACCGAGTGTTCTGCGCTTGGACCTGAACGGCATTCGCGCAGAGTGTCGCATGAAATAGAGTAGAGCAATGGCGTAAACTGAGAGAAATAAAAATGTTCTTCAGTATGAAACTCGAGTGTTAATTAACCAAAGATAAAGACATTACATTAATAGACAATTTTTATAATACCGCTAATCAGCGTGATTTTCAAAATGTCTTTTTACTAAATAGTTTAATAGGTAAACTAACAGGAACTGCTAAAATAATCGTTAATATTAAAAATGTCACGACATGGGACGATTTAAAGGCAGTATTGCATCGAAATTTTGCAGATCAACGTGACGAATCTTGCTTAAACAGAGACCTAGTAATGCTAAAATAAAATTCGAATGAAAATCCGAATCAATTCTATGATTACATCTATTGAATTTGCTTTGTTCGTACATAGATAGTCATGAAAACTCTGATGCTGGCAGAATTTTAAGAAAGGGTTTATACAACGATTTAGCATTAAAAACCTTTCTGTCTGGTTTAAAAGAACCATTAGGCACTACTATACGCTGTATGAAACCTAATAGCCTAGCTGAAGCCCTTCAATATGTCACCCAGGAGCATAACAATAATTATTTCCAAATCTTTGCCAGAAATCAATCCCAAAATTTTAATAAGTCAAACTCTAGACCACAACCGGTTCAACAGTTTGGAACTCCTTTCTTGACCGAACCTCAACATCATTTTTTTTCATTTAATTCTCACACCCCTCATAATCTATTTACGCCCAGACCTCAAATTGCGCAAACTTCGCAATTTCCTTCACAACCTATAAACATTCGCCGTAATTTTAATAAAATTCCCCAACGATTTCCTAATAATTCTCATGTATTTGGTCGACCAAACCAATCCATCGTTTTCAGACCAAATCAGAATAGACCACTTTCCAACCCACAACGTATAAGTGTCTGTACGTCAGGGCCAAAAGGACCTTTAGTTCCAACTAATAGATTCCAAAGGCCTAATCCTCAAAACAATCAACCAAAATATCTAGTGGAAGAATTATGTAATACAGAAATGCAACCTAATTTCGACTATGATCAATACGATCAATTTAATCAATACGGGTTATCGGAACAGTATTCATCAGGAGTTACGGATTATTACGCAAATCCAAGCACACTTGCTAATTCTTCTGAAAATGACGGAGAAAATGCTGAATGCACGTATTCGCAAAATTTTCTGGAAAATCCACCTTAGACAACAATACCAATGTGTCATCGACCCCCGAGAACAAAACACCACAAATTTTCAAGTAACGCCTCAGATACACAATCCAACATAGTAATTTCCCTAAATTTAACAAATACCATGTCTTACATCACTCTACCGGAACATAACATTAAACTTTTAATCGATTCAGGATCTACAAAATCTTTTGTGAATCCCGAAATAGCAAACAAATTTTATAGTAACTGCATTGCAGATGACCCATATATTGTTAGTACTGTATTCCAAAAATCAGCTCATCGATATAGTGCTTCAATACCTGCATCAAACATTTTAAAATTACCATCTAATCAAAATTTAAAATTTAATTTGCTTAAGTTTCACAATGTATTTGACGGTCTTATTGGTCTCGACAATTTGAAATTACTACAAGCAAATATGGAATAATGGTTATTTTATTACACCACATACAAAAATGAAACTTATGTATTACCAAACAAAACCTGAACTGAATTGTATAACTATTTCTCCTCGTACCGAACAAGTAATAAAACTAAAAACTACTATCAATAAAGGTGAAATAATTATACCTCATCAAAAAATACACATTTGCGAAATCCTTGAATGTTTGACTGTTGCAAAAGATGGATTTGCATTGACAACAATTTTAAATAATTCTTGCATGCCTGTCACTTTAGATTTTTCGGAACCAATACTTCGAAAAATTTAATCGTAAAGAAATTGAAAATATCGATTTAAATAATTTTGATGAAACAGCAAAACCGAAATTAGACTTAAACAAACAAGACTTGATCACTTAAATTCAGAGGAAAAAAATGAAATATTGAAATTATGTAAAGAATTTTCCGTCGTTTTTTATCAGAAAAATACACCACTCACTTTTACTACAAAGATTAAGCATCACATAAAAACAACTGATGAATTGTCTATTTACACCAAGTCCTATAGGTACCCCTTCATACATAAGAAAGAAGTGGAAAATCAGATTAGTAAAATGTTGAATCAAAATATAATCAGACCATCAAACAGCCCATGGTCAAGTCCAATTTGGGTGGTACCCAAAAAGATAGATGCATCTGGGACTCAAAAATGGAGGGTAGTTGTAGACTACCGTAAGCTTAATGAAAAAACAATCGACGACAAATTCCCTTTACCAAACATAACCGATTTGTTAGACAAGCTAGGAAAATGTTACTATTTCACAACCCTTGACCTTGCTTCAGGAATTCACCAAATTGAAATGAATGAGGAGGACATCCCTAAGACTGCGTTTAGTACAAAAAACGGACATTTCGAGTATTTGAGAATGCCTTTCGGTTTGAAAAATGCCCCCGCAACTTTTCAACGCGTAATGGATTCGATATTACGAGGTATTCAAAACGAAAAATGTTTGGTTTATCTCGATGATATCATCATTTTCTCCACGTCATTACAAGAACACCTTACAAATTTAAAAGCTGTATTTAAACGACTTTTAAGATCCAACTCAATAAAAGCAAATTTTTACGTCGAGAAGTCGCATATTTAGGTCATATAGTTATCCTCGACGGTGTCAAGCCGAATCCAGACAAGATTTCTGCAATCAAAAAGTACTCCATTCCAACTACCACCAAACAAATTAAAGGTTTCCTTGGTTTATTAGGACACTATAGAAGATTTATTAACAATTTCGCCAAAATTACTAAACCTCTTACTAAATGCTTGAAAAAAGGAGCCAAAATTCAACATGATAAAGAATTTTTAGATTGTTTCAGAATTTGTAAAAATTTTTTGATAAACGAGCCAATTTTGCAGTATCCGGATTTTTCCAAGCCTTTCAACTTAAGGGACCACCAGGTCGTGATGTTCCAGTAGCGTGCGCTTCACGTACATTAAACGATTCCGAACAAAATTATTTCACTATAGAGAAGGAATGCCTTTGTCTCGTATGGGCTACAAAGTATTTCCGTCCCTATTTGTTTGGACGAAAATTCAACATCATAACTAAGATCCCAGTTCAAAACTTCTACGCTGGCGCATTAAATTGGAGGAGTATGATTACAAAGTATTGTACAAAAAAGTAACATCTAATACGAACGCGGACGCATTGTCAAGAATCGAGATTCATGCAAAGGAAGACGAACCGTTTTCTCTTAAAGCCTATATGGAACAGAACAAGCAGTTAGAAAGAGAAACAGAACAAGCATCTACTTCAGCACAACGTCCGACATCACCCCAACTATCAACATCACAAGCAGACAATCAAACATCAAATAGACAAGAAATAGCTCAAGCGAGTTATATGTTTCATACTTAACCCTTTTACTAGGAATACCTAATTATACTTAAACCATGTAATGTGTAGTCGCATGTATTATTATATAAAATTATTAGAAACGTAGTGCTCGAGTTCAGTTCCATAATATTAAGCTCACTCTGTAACTCGTCCGAAATAAATTGTGTTTTTTTAAAAACCATTATTTTTGGTTTGTGAATTTAACTGGCGCAGTCGGTAGGATTCTGATTGAACGGATTCGACAAAAATCGCGTAGTCCGGTCGGTTTTAACGGTTTGTCAATCGGAACCTAAAACCTAAAACACGCGTTTAGGACAGTGAACGAGTGAGTGGAGAAAAGTCCAACATCGACTCAACTCCGGGAACTGTAGAGTTAAGTGCCTCGGATTCCTCCAACAAGGTTCCTCTAGGATTAGCAGTTAAGTGCCTGGGATTCCTTCAACAAGGTTCCTCTAGGATTAGCAGTTAAGTGCCTGGGATTCCTCCAACAAGGTTCCTATAGGATAGCAGTAAGCAACTACATATAGAAGATTAATTATCCAGCATCCATTCGAGA
Source organism: Ips typographus (assembly GCF_016097725.1). Classification (NCBI taxonomy): domain Eukaryota; kingdom Metazoa; phylum Arthropoda; class Insecta; order Coleoptera; family Curculionidae; genus Ips; species Ips typographus. The sequence continues at coordinate 8,177,334 of NC_138433.1, forward strand.
ATGATAAAGTTCATCATCGCCGAAATCTTATTGTAAGTGACTTCCTTTTTCCATTTTCTATTTTTCCTATGATACAGATCGAATTTAATTTATCTTTATAGTTTATGTCTGACATTGAAGCTATTTTCTGAATTATCACAACTAAATCTAACAAGTAGAAACGTTTTATCTTCTACTCGTATTGAACAAGAACAATCTGAATATTTAAATATTTTAAGTGAAACACTTTCAAACATTCAAGAAGTAAGTGAATCTAATAAGATGAGTAGAGACATTAGCTTACTTAGATATCAAGCAGACAACATACCCGGTCCCCCATCAGTTCTTGCGAAAACTTGTTACGTAATTATCAAAATGCTGAAAATCCAGCAGATCCATTAAATGTTATATTGTTTCATACCATCTTAGGTAAATTACGTGGCAGGGCCGCTGATTTAATTGGTACTAGATCCAAATTAAATAAAATAAATTAATTCATGGAATGCTTTAAAAAGAGCTTTAAATTTAACTTTTTCTGATCAACGTGGAATTGACTGTCTAATTCAAGATCTTATTTCACTAAAACCACAAGAACGAACATCCTCTTCAATTTGGCATGCGCTTACAAGATGCTCGCAGTCTCCTTTTTGCAAAATTAAGCACAAAAGTGCAGGATGAAAACGAGGAAATTATTAAAATTGCACACTATGACGATTTTGCTTTAAAAACTTATCTAGCAGGATTACCATATCATTTACAATTAGGTGTAAGGTTAAAAGACCCTGAAAATTTAGAAGAAGCATTAGCACACACATCTGAAGAAGAAAACTTTCTGCAGTTTAGTTTGGGAAGAAATAATGTTTCAAATACCTTTTCAAATTTCAACCCGATGAAACAATAAAAACCAGTAACAAGTAATGGTTTTCCAAATCTTCAAAGACCACCTCAAATGCATATCTTAAATTCTCCGATGCAATCATACAATCGATTTAATACTGCAAGATTACCTTTTAATAATTTTTCAAAACCCTCTTTTCCTAACAGGCCTTTCCAACCAATGTCGATCAATGCTACTTCATTCAGGCCGCCACAACAAAACAATTTTCCATTCAGGCCTTCTCTGCCAAACTTCCATTCTAATAACCAACAACGTAATATTCTTAGGCCGCCTATTTTTAATAGACCTCAAACCCACAATCAGCCACAACCTAACACTCATTTCCAAAATCAAAGACCTAATAATTCAAATCAACCCACTCGCATGGATTGGGACACAATTTCCAAAAATACGATGATATCCAATAGGCCTAAACCCAAATATACATTCCAAGAACTTTATGCCCAAGAAATGAGTCCAACCACTTCATTAGAAAATCCGATGCCCATCACTCAAATTTCTGAAACGAATCAAGTGGACAGTGTTATAACTATTCCTATAATTCCAATGAATACGAAAATTATGATTATGTGCGAAATTACTATAACCCTGACTTTGAACAGAGTGCATTAGCCGGTCAAGATTATACTGACCCCTTTTCACAGAATCAGGACTCAACAAACGACCTTAGCACTGAAAATGATCCGAGCGAATTACAGGAAAATTTTATACAAGCTCAGCAAGGCAACGAACTAACATAGTATTATGTAACATAAATTCCGATCTACCTTATATCTACATCCCAGAAATGAAAGCTTATTTTTTAATCGATACAGGTAATTCAAAAAGTTCCAGCATTGCATATAAATTTTACAGAAATTTTATAGAATCAGAAAACTTTAATATTCAAACTGCTCAAGGGATGACTTGTCATAACGAAATTATCAATATACCTGCTATCAAAATTTTTAATATATCAGGATTTCACAAATTTTACTTATTTAAATTTTCAAATAAATTTGATGGTCTAATCGGAGCTGACATGATACAGCAATTAGACGCAGAAATTAAACTGAAACAAAAAACTCTAACTACCCCTCATGCAACAATACCTATATTCTACGGAGCTAAAAAAATTACGAAAACTTCTCAAAATCTATGTAATTACCATTCAGTAATCATTCCTCCACGAACATAACAAGTAGTTAAAATACCCGTTACTATAAACAACGGTTTAGGTATTCTTGATTATCCAAAATTTAATGAAAATGTCGAAATGCCTAAAGCTTTAGTGAACATTGTTATATTGTTAACAATTACGCAATAACTACTATAATAAATTCTCGAGAAAATCCAGTTCAAATAAATTTTGAAGTAGAATCAATCGATATTTGCGACGTACATTTTTGTGAAAAAATGGACGATGATGACATTTCACCGAATTACGACAATAACTTAAAAAATCTTACTAAATCATTGTAATCAAGAAGAACGTGATGCAATCCGAAATTTATGTTTAGAATTCAGAGATATTTTCTACTGCGAAAATACACCACTTACTTTCACTAACAATATTCGTCATAAGATTAATTTAACAAATGAAAATCCAATCTTTACAAAAAGCTATAGATACCCTGAAATACATAGAGCAGAAGTGGAAGAACAAGTCTCAAAAATGTTAAAACAAGGAATTATTCAAAGTTCAACATCTCCTTGGTCCAGTCCCATCTTGATTGTCCCTAAAAAACTCGACGCATCAGGTAAACGCAAATGTCGAATGGTCGTGGACTACAGAAAATTGAACGAAAAGACAATTGACGACAAATATCCGCTACCTAATATAACAGACATATTAGATAAGCTTGGAAGAAGTAATTACTTTTCCACACTTGACCTTGCCAGTGGCTTCCATCAAATTGAAACGGAACCAGAAGATGTACAAAAAACGGCATTTTCTACCGAAAATGGACACTATGAATTCAAAAGAATGCCATTTGGATTAAAAAACGCGCCATCCATATTTCAGAGAGTGATGGACAACATCTTAAGAAGACTACAGAACGAAATATGCCTCGTATATTTAGATGATATTGTGATTTTCAGTACATCATTACAAAAGCATATTACTAGACTACGACAAGTTTTTACTAGGCTTCGAGAATCTAATTTCAAAATTCAAATGGACAAGTCGGAATTTTTAAAGAAAGAAGTCCAATATTTGGGACATGTAGTAATAACAGAAGGTGTCAAGCCTAACCAAAAAAAAGTATCGGAAATTAAAAATTTCCTATACCTAAGACCCAAAAGAAAATTATTACTACCGACGATTTATTAAAGACTTTGCTAAGATTACAAAACCAGTAACGCAATGCTTAAAGAAAGATTCCAAAATTATTTACAACTCAGATTTTATTAATTCATTCGAACATTGCAAACAACTTCTCGTCAATGCACCCATATTACAGTACCCAGATTTTGAAAAGCAGTTTATTTTAACTACAGATGCAAGCAACTTTGCTATCGGAGTCGTATTGTCACAAGGAAATGCACCTCATGATAAACCAGTGGCGTACGCTTCTAGGACATTAAACGATAGTGAAACTAAATACTCCACTATTGAAAAGGAACTACTTGCTATAGTCTGGCCATGCAAATATTTTCGACCCTATTTGTTTGGACGAAAATTTCTGATATATACCGATCAACGACCTCTAATTTGGCTTTTTAATTTAAAAGAACCAAATAGCAAATTAGTAAGATGGAGACTTAAACTCGAAGAATATCACTATGAAATTATATATAAAAAGGGTAAACAAAATCAAAATGCAGATGCTTTATCCCGTATACAGATAAATGCTCTAGAGAATGAAAGTATTTGCGATAATCCTGGCGATAATGATGTTGATATTGACCAATTTCTGAATCAATTTATTAACGAAACCAATAACCCCAATAATTTAAATACTAGAGAAATGCAGGACGCAATCTCTTTATTTGATGAAAATCTAGTAGAACCTAAATCAACTCCAAATACAGTGAATATTCTACAAGATGTAAAACTTAAATCTTCATTAGATCAAAATCAAGAACAAACTTCTCATTCTTGTAGTAATGGCACTACAACTAACGACAGTATTACGATTCTCGATGATATTATAAATAATAAGCCTTACCAAATAATAATATCAAAAAATCCCTATGACAAAATTGACGTAACATGGGACAGTTTCGAAAAACTTCAAATTTGGCATTTAAAAATACCTAAGTCAAATCACAACCTTATATTGGTATTTCTAAAAACCTATACAACAAATAATAAAACATTTTACTTATACTTTCATGATGATAGTATGTATTTAGATTTTAACAAGGTTTACATGCACAATTTCTACAAAAGCGGACTAAAGCTAGTTAAATGTACAAAACTAATAAATTCCGTAAGAGACAAAGAAGAAAGACTCAGATTAATCAAATGCCAACATGAAGGTAAATGCAATCACCGTGGTATTAATAAACCATGGAAAAATTAAAACTAAATTATTACTGGCAATCCATGAAAACAGACGTAACAAAATACATCTCTGAATGTACTATTTGTCAACCAGCAAATATGGCAGAAAACCGCCGTATGCTCCTCTAGTTCTTACCGAAACAACGAGCAAACCATTCCAAATACTTCATATTGACATTTTCAAGTTTGATAATCAAAATTTTCTTACTATAATCGACACATTTTCGAAACTAGGTCAAGCATTGCCAGTTCAAGGTAAAACAGCCATATAAATCCATTATCAACTTTCACAAATAAATCCCTTAAGGATCAAAAGAGAAAAACGAGGACTAATTAATAGACTAGGCTCAATTGTCAAAGCTCTTACAGGTAACCTTGACCAACAAGATGCCGAGAGGTATGATAAGCAAATAAGTCAAGTATTAGAGAATGAAAACAATCTAAAAATAATAGTACAAGAACAGATAACTATTTTGCAAAGCTCTAATTACTTAATAAAAGAAGTAGCTGAAAATTGAACTCATAACCAGCTAATTTTAGAATCACGGCTTTTTCAAGTTGAAAGTGCTGTAAAACGTTTAGATGCAAAAGGTTTGGAAGATAGACACTACCTTTAATTCAGATGTGTTAACACAAATAATCACTTCATATCAAGAAATTATATGACATATTCGAAAAACTCCGTTGCAATAACCTTCTCAAAATTAAATACATTTCATAATTCGATCTTACATCCCGAAGATCTGTTAGAGGAAATTCAAACAATATCAGAGGAAATTGGAAATATTGGAAAATTGCCATTCTTACCAAATAAAGAAAACGTTCGTAAAGAATTTTGGATATTAAAAGCTATTCAAAACAAGATCAAATTGTCTTTATAATTGAAGTTCCAATTGTTGAAAAGAATAATTACATCCTTTATCGGCTGTATCCTCTACCGACACCTAGTCAAAACTCCTATAAAGTAATTTTTCCGTTCTCAAAATACCTAATCCTTAATGAAGAAAAGCATGCTGTTTTCGACGACTCTTGCGAGAACGTGAAGGAACAAGAATACCTCTAAATCAACTCCGTACCAAATGATGACCAGAGCCCTTGTGAAGTACAGATGCTGAAATTCAATGAAAACTTTTCAAGATGCCAACAGACGCCTGTTGACGTGGAATACATCAAGATGGAAAAATTGGAGCAACAGAAGTGGATGCTTATTATCCCAAATCAAGTAGTGGTACACTAACTCTGTGGATCAACAAAGGAAAATGTCCCTCTAAAAGAATCCTACCTTGTAGAAGTAAGCAACGATTGTGAAGTTATTGTTAACAACTTTCATCTAAAAACCTATAAGAACTCTAAAATCGATTTCAAGAGAATTGAACTCCTGTGCTAAACCACTTCAATGAAAACTACGAGTACAAAACCTCTCAAGTTCGGTGAAACGAAGTTAAGCGAGTTTATTGCTCTAAATTTTAATGAAGTGCAACAAATACAAGACATTCTCAATAGTGAAAGTGAAAAAACAAAATACATTCTACAAAACGCCAACCAAATCCAGATTTTAATATATGGACCATTCCATTATATATTATTGTAGTACTAACTTGCATCTATTTAAGTTACAAGAAGATCTACCCTCTGCTAAGAAGGATGCCTCCAGCCTCAATGTCCGAAACCTCACTCCTCAAGTCTCAGATATTGTCACAAGTAGATCTCGTTAATTAATTTAATACTAAACTACTACCAATACGTTAATTACTTAGTCAGCAAATAATCGGCCACTGACCGAAACCAGTCGTTTGACCACTCAAATTGAAGAGTAAGCAATTGAACCTTTTAGAACGGAAGCTAGCTAAGGTGTTTGCAATCGCCAGTCAGCAATAAAGTCATCAATTGTTCGGACAATGGATCCAAGTGCTTAGACAAAGCAATTAAGAAATTGAACTGACTAAGGGATCGCAATACTTACAATAAATAGATGAGAAATTTGGAAAGAAGTTAGTTAGAAAATTATCCGCGAAACTAGACGATTCGGTCGCGAAAGTTAAGGGAACTCTACCCTGACACTTACCCTCGTCCAAAATGGTTTGTGAATTAATTATCATGTAAGTACAAACTCTATAATTTGAATTAAACCAACTTATGTCTGACACTGCTTTTATAAATTCAGTTTTCATTTAATCTTTCTTTATTAGTTTCTCTACGAATAAACGTGTTGTTGTTTGTGATCCAATCTTGAGTTTAACTTGACTACGACCCCACCCTACACGTCCCCGCGTTACGACTAAAAATTAGATCGTTGACAACTTGGTGGAGGGCGCCGGGTATATCATAATTAGTATGTACAACTTTAAAGAAGAAGTTTGAACTATGAATGAATATACGAGGTTTGTAAACGATATCGTGGATGCTAAAAAAAAAGATTGGACACCCTGTACGATTGACGTTTGTTCTAAAAAATTTTTTTCGAAAAGACTAGTGAAGCAAACGAAATAATTGACCTTTTGAAATACTTCTCAAAATAAGAATTACTGTCAAGGTATAGAAACTACGCTGATAGGGAAAACTGTAAACAAGTACCAGAAAATTAGGGGGTGCAATAAGTTTCTGGGCCACCAAGATAGTACACAAATGGAAACTCCAGTTAATTATTGAGGAAGAGATGGAAGAGTTTTTCAGTGTAATTAAAACTCCCGAATATTGAAAAGGTGTCTAGTGATTAAATAAATTTTACATATTTTTCTTTTTCTTCTGTCAGACTAAGTTCGGCTGTGTGCAAATGTGTTTTTTATGTGGGAACTAACTGATTGCCTAAGATACCAGGGTGAATATTTGTATGCGTATATTATTTCTAAATGAGCAGTGGGGATAAAAGAACGACACGTAGTGCGGCAAAAATAAATTGGATTTAAGATTGCAAATCGGGACATCGCCCACCCCATCGCATTCGCTATTTGACCCTCCCCTAAGCAGCACCACCGTAGAAGACCTCTGTCGTAGTCCAAAAAGACAACGTTTTACATTCGAGATTCACCAACCACGAAACAGTCAAAAGCCTGCCGGCATAGCCCCAAGACCTAATAGTTTGTCCGACTCGGACGTCGATCAACACCCAACCCACTAGACCAAACGGTCATACCAAATCCTACACAGTCTATACAGTCTTTCCCGCCAAATAATCGGAGTAACTACAGTAGAAATGGCAAATGTTACTTTGTCTAACGCTTTATCAGAAACAAAAAATCCTGCCAAACCAAAGGTTTTGTCCCGCCCCCAACCTTTAACCCAAGTTGGACTCGGCAATAACCTTCTAAATAATTATGAAAAAATAGCGAATTGTAATGGTTGGGACGATAGTTTCAAGATAGCATATTTAGGGAGCTTCCTCGAGGGTCCAAGTGGTCGATGGTATCAAGGCTACACCGTGGACGACACAAATCGGAATAAGACCTGGTCAAACATAAAAGAGGATTTTATTAAGAATTTCGAGGAGAAAGCCCTCTACGAAATATAAAATTTAGGTTCAATAAAAGAAAGCAAGGGGGAGAGCGAAGATATCAAACACTATTACTACGAATCTATTGAATTTAGCAAATGAAATCGACCCGAAAAATTCAAAGACCAATTTGAACAAGGATTGCATCCTTCGTTTGCCGAGACCTACTACCTGTTTGGCAACGAAGCGTCAAATTTAGACAAACTAAAAACTCTCGTCTTAAGATTGAGCGACGTTAGAGAAAGAGTACTGGTGGACAGAATGATCTCACAAACGGAAGTGCTTACGCTCTCTCAGACAACTAGTTTTGCAAACAGGCGTTACGAAGACGAACGTCAAATGGCGAATAACATAAGTCCAAATAGAAATTACCGGACAAATTATCAAGCTCAGTATAGAGGCTACCGTGGAAACAGAGGATACAATGGGTACAGATGAAACGGTGGATACAGAGGAAACGCCAGACCGTCGAATGGTAACTACAGGTCCCAGCCCAGGAGGAACGAAAACATAAGATACGACGAAAGAAGAGAACAGAACCCCAGGGGGAGAGGATTCACACACCGGGGACGCCCAACAGGACCGCAAAATCCACCTAACACTAGGTACAGCGACGGGAGACCGAGATGCAACACGTGTAATCGAGTAGGACACTATACATGCTACAATGCGAGAAGAAGCGGAAACGCGCACCCAAACGAAAGTGGGCGACTCCAATAAGTGGGCCAACAGAGTTCGCCCTCCAAACATCAGGCACGAAAATACTGAAAATAAAAGGACTAGTGGACGACAAATACTGTGACAACTCTCCGTTCTACAAATAGAAGACGATGAAGAAGTAGTCACCTTGGAAGATCATAAAATCGGGCATATCAAAGACGAAAACAAAAAAAAACATCTTAAGGGAAACACTACTGGAATTTTCAGACGTGTTTTCTAAAACACCAAAGTACGGGAAAGTATGGGAAAAACGAATTTAGTCGAGCATAAAATAGTGTCACGAATGAAATAAATCTAATTTATTTCACTTGAACGGAAACATTAAAAAATGTGGAATTTATATTACTTGAGCGGAAACATTAAAATTGTGGAATGCGGTCAGAGTGCAACTGCACTTATGATGCAATTGCTGAGTTGCGAAATATGTGGAATATTTCCAAGTACCGAGGGTCGAAAGGTCGTCACGAGTTGTCGGCTAGAGGAGACCAGGTCTGGGAGTTTTGATTGGTGGAACCAGTGTCTGGAATGCTATAAAAAGGAAGTTGTACCCTAGAGAGGGGTTCAGTTCAGTTCATTCCAGTCAGTCCAGTTTTGCTGTGCACCACGTCGGAGAAGGCATACCTAGCCAGAAGACTCCGCTCACGCCACAGAATGTAGTCGTCCTGAATTCTGCAACCCGCACCGGGTTCATAAATTAATTAAATAGTAAACCATCTCTTAAACTATAATAAATCGCGAGTGCCAAACCCTCCAGAAAGCTGCCCTCGTAATTGTTTAACTAATGTAAGTATATATTTATTATTGTAATATTTTGTGCATGTAAAAGGTATTGTTTAAAGTGCTACTTTGGGAATTATGTTTGAAGGTTTTATTATAATATAATAATATCGTTTATTTAGCTAGTCAAGCTATATACAAAAACGACAAAAGCAGTCACAACTATTACACCAACTGACTTCGCAAGCCAATAATAACAATATGTCCTTATACAATCAAGTCAATGTCAATACTAAAGTTAGTTGCTTTGCCACACAGGTAAGATGGTAATAATTTGTTTTTAATTTTATAAATAAACACAAATGTGTTAAATACGGTTTTTTGTTTTACCGTTAAGAAATCTAACACATTTAACATGATTTTAATCGGCGTGTACCGGTTGCTTTTAAGAATTATACGCATTGCTCTATTTTGTATGGTCTGTAAATCATTTAAAATATATGCCGGCAAATTGTAAAAAAGTGTACTACAGAACTCTAAGTGTGGCGCCGCTATGCTGTTATACAATAATAACTTAGTGCTTACAGATAAATTTCTCCCAACCCTTGCTATAAAATTAACCTTTTTTGAAAATTTTCTTGTTATGTACAGTGCATGTTCGTAAAATGTCAAATTGGCGTCAAAGATCACTCCTAAATACTTAATTTGCTTATCATACGATATTTGTTGATTTCTTAAACTAATATGTACATTACTTATGTCTAGTTTAGACAGTAAATGTTGTTTTCCAAAAACACAAAATTTAGTTTTATTTACATTTACACTTAGACTATTACTACAAAGCCATTTGCTTAAACTGTTAATGTCATAATTTATATAATCTTGCAACTGACTTATGTTTGGTCCACAGATGTAAATCATGGTATCATCTGCAAATAGTTCGATTTCGTGTACTTTACTGTCTTAACAATATCATTTATATATAAAAGAAAGAGAAATGGACCGAGAACAGTACCTTGTGGTACACCATTATTTATTACAATGCAATCAGATGTGCTATTTTTAAATTTTACAGTTTGTGTTCTATTATGTAGGTAAGATTGAAACCATTTTAATACAGTGCCTTTGAAACCCATTTTATTCATTTTCTTAATCAAAGTATCTCTATTTATCGTTTCAAATGCCCTTTTGAAATCCAAAAACACTGCTAATTCGTCACAAATATTTATAATTACTGTCTCACATGAATGTCCCTGGCGAAAGCCTGATTGATTACTGTACGATTTGTCGATGTAGTGGCGCATCCCTAGTTGTGACGGGTGACGTTCGACAAGAAAATGACATTTGATTTTCGGCAGTTTTTTTTGTTTTGGACGGATGATAGAATTAAGTTTTAGCGGTAGTAAAATTATGGTTAGAAATTTTGTTGGATTTGCATGTAAATGTGCCCGAGTGCACCCTATTTTTTTGATACAAATAAACAAGTCCACAGAAGCTAAGAAATCGTGCCTTCATTACTTTTCATGGTCCTTCGAGCCGGATCAACAAGCAAATCCCGGTATATGAATCAACAACAAGTTCTAACCTAAAAAAATAAGGTGGGAATAAGCACCGTTTCCTGATCGTGCAATCTCAATTTTCCAAAAAGAAAGCCTTCAGTTCAGAAGCCCGAGACAGCAAGTGCTCCGTGAGTACGTGTATGCAGAGTCAAGCAGAATAAGGTGGGTCGTATCCTTTTACCTTGGTTGTTCAAAATAAGCTATTTTTAACCTTATTGAAGTTATTCCTTGTCCCCATGTTTAATGCCCATATTGATTAAGCAAAGATTTGGGTTTTTGATCGTTATTAAGCTTCTTTAAAAAATAGTAAACAATGCCTAATGAAACGGAGGTATACCCAGACCCCACAGAGGTGGAGGAATTAAAAAAGTTAATATGTCGAAGAGGCCAGTTAAAGGCCACTCTAACGAGATTTTCCACTTATTTAAATGGGGAAGAAGTGGACCCGATAAGTTTAAAGTTAAGGCTATCCAAACTCGAGTCTACTTGGACTGAGTTTGAGGTTGTCCAATCCAAAATAGAGTTACTGAAACCAGAACAGGCCCTTGAGAGAGATTCTTTTGAGGATGATTATTTTTATGTAGTAACCAAAGCATCTAAGATAGTGTCTTCTTATGAGCAAAGCATGAACAGCCCTGGAGCTGGTGTAACAAATTCCAGTGTTAGTGCAAATGCAATTCCTAATTTACAAAATCTAGCAGTTAGCAATACGGTTACGAGTTCAGCCAGATTACAGGCAATATCATTACCAAAATTTAGTGGTACATATGAAGGTTGGTTAAATTTTTTTGAAATTTTCCAGGCTCTTGTACATAATAATACTGAAATAAGTACGATTCAAAAGTTTTATTATTTGCAATCTTGCCTTACTGGTGAAGCAGTGCAAGTGTTGCAGTCTTTGGAGATATGTGAGGCAAACTACCAACAAGCTTTAGATTTGTTAAAAGAAAGGTATCAGAACAAAAGATTACTTATCCATAATCATGTTAGGAATTTGTTTGACATTGAACCAATCATTAAAGAGTCAGCCCAAGGTTTTCGCAAACTGATTGACAATCTTATGCGGAATATCAGGGCTCTTGCAAGTTTAAACCAGCCAGTTGAACACTGGGATACTATCTTAGTGTATATGATCTCACAAAAGATAGACCTTAACACAAGAAGAGAATGGGAACTTTTTAATAAAAAAGATGCGCCCACATTCCAAGAATTTTTAGAATTTTTAAAAAACAAATGTCAGGTATTAGAAACAATAGGCAATAAAGAAAAGATTCAGAAAGAAAATGTTTCAAACCGATATTCTCAGTCCAAGCATTCTGTCAACTTTAGTTTATCCAAGCCTGATGAAGTGACTTTAGTCAACCAGGTTAATAACAAAGCAAACACTTTAAATTACAATAATTTAAAATGCTATTTTTGCAATCAAGTTGGACACTTTACCTATAAATGTTTTAAGTTAGTTTCTCTTTCTTGTAAAGATAGGTTGGTCGAGTTAAGGAAAATAGGTTTGTGCACAAATTGTTTAAAACCTGGACATACAGCTGAAACTTGCACTGGAAAAAGGTGCAGGATTTGCAATAAAAAGCATAACTCAATGCTTCATGATTTTACTTACAATATCAATGAAAATAAACCAAATTTAAACAATTCAACTAGTAGCTGTAATTTAGTTGTTCAAAATGACACACATCAGCAATGTGTGACCCCAATAAATAAGTCAAATAACTCTAATCCCTTGCACACTGACAACACGGTTGCAGGAGAGTCCTTCGCTACTTTTAATACTTGTACTTTGAGTAATCAAGAGCCAATTAATACTTCATATTCTAAAACTCAGGTTTTGCTACCCACAGCAGTCATCAATGTTTTGGGCAACAATAATAAATGGTTTAAATGTCGAGCACTGTTGGATTCCGCTAGTCAATCTAATTTTTGCTCATCCCGAATATTACAACAGCTTAATTTAACAACAAAGTCGGTAGAAATTCCTGTGGCAGGGCTAAACAATATCACATCCAGCATTTTATCGAAATTCAGCACAACTATAAAATCAGTGAGTGAGTCGTTTGCATCTAACATAAATATTTTAGTGGTGGAAAATATAACGAGTAGACTTCCACAAATGGCGTTTGATATTTCACAGCTAAAGTTGCCTAGCAACATCAGATTAGCTGATCCATCTTTTGGAGACTCAGCAGAAATAGATTTTTTGTTAGGTGCAGAGATTTTCTTTTCATGTTTAGAGGGAGACCAAATTAAGCTAGGCAGTAGATTACCTATTTTACAAAATACGAAGTTTGGTTGGGTATTAGCAGGGCCCCTAGATTTTGAAATGGCAAGAAATAAATCTGCTTGTTTTCTGACTTTAGATTGTTTAGCCGACAATCTGTTGCAAAATACTGTGCAAAAATTTTGGCAGATTGAAAACATACCAAGTGATCGAAGTAAATTTAGTAAAGAAGAGTTAGATTGCGAGATGCATTTTCGGGAAAACGTAGAAAATGATAGTTCAGGTAGATTTATTGTCAAACTACCTTTAAGGGACAATTTTACAAGTCTAGGTGAATCATACTCTATTGCGGCAAGATGTTTCAATTCTTTAGATAAGAAATTAAGTTTGAATCCTAATTTGAAGAACAGTTATAAGGAGTTTTTGAACGAATATGAACAATTGGAACATATGTCTAAAGTAGATCCTAGCCTTGATAAACCTGAAGATTTACATGTTTATTTTAGTCATCATGCAGTCTTAAGAGAGTCGAGCAGTACTACAAAACTGCGAGTTGTATTTAATGCTAGTCTCAAAACTTCGACCGGTTTGAGCCTGAATGATGTCCTAAAAGTCGGTCCAAAAGTTCAACCAGATATTTTTAACACTGTCTTACGTATGCGTACATATTTGATTTTATTAATTGCAGACATTGAGAAGATGTATCGGATGATATTGGTACATCCATCCCAAAGAAAACTACAAAGAATATTATTTCGTGACCCGGTGTCTCAAAAATTAAATCATTATGAGCTAAATACCATAACTTATGGTACAGCTAGTGCTTCCTTTCTTGCCACACGTGTTTTACATGAAATTGGTTTGCGATGCAAGGAGTCCAATCCTGAAATCAGTGAAATAATAATTAATAATTTTTACATGGACGATTTAATTTTTGGACACCATGATGTAGAACATTTAAACAGCTTAAAGCAGCAAATTGATTCCACATTACTTTCATATGGATTTAAATTAAGAAAATGGCTTTCAAATTGTAATCTTCTCATTGAAGGTCATGAGGGTTCAGGTCAAGACGAATTTTACATTCGAGCTGATTCTGACACTAAAACATTAGGAACCGTTTGGAAACCTGCTGACGATACGATTAGTTACGATTTTGATGTGAAATCTCCATCAAGTTCAATAACGAAGCGTACTATTTTAGCCAGTATTGGTCGGTTATTTGACGTCCTAGGTTTGGTTAGTCCAGTAATTGTCAAAGCCAAGCTTATCTTACAAAGCGTATGGCGGATTCATTTAGACTGGGATGAGGAGGTACCCAACCATTTGGCTCAAACATGGCTTAATTTCAGTTCAAAGTTGTCATATCTGAATAATGTACAAATTCCCAGGTGCGTATTAAATGCCACAAACCCGCCTGAGTTTACAGCCCTATACGGTTTTTCTGATGCCTCTGAATTGGCTTATGGTGCGTGTGTATATATTGTTTCAAGAGATACCAAAGGCGGCGGTAGCCAGTCGCATTTATTATGTGCAAAGTCTCGTTTGGCTCCGATGAGTTCCTTGAGTCTACCTCGATTAGAGCTCTGTGGCGCTCTTTTGTTAGCTCAGCTTTTTAACAAGGTAGCGTCAACCTTAAAATTTTCTTTTGAAGACGTAACTCTATTTACTGACTCGAGCATTGTGTTAAGCTGGTTAAACTCCGAGCCAAACAGATGGAAAGTATTTGTCGCCAATCGCGTGGCTGAAATCCAGCGGTTGACCGAGCATTGCGAGTGGAGGCATATTGACTCCAAAAATAATCCAGCTGACATTGTGTCCAGAGGAGTTGATCCTGAAACTTTGTTAGATTTAGACCTTTGGTGGCATGGACCAGAATTCATGACTAAACCAAAAGATGAATGGCCCTTTAATAAAATTTCTCCTGTTGAGGTTCCAGAAGTACGCAAAGTAAAGTTGCAACTGTCTTTCCCGGTTGTCCGAAAAAACGTTTCTACTGACGGTCTTTTTAAATGGTCTTGTTTTTCTAAAACTGTTAGGGTTTATAGCTACATTCGTAGGTTTATAAATAATACTAGGAAAACTATTAAAATTCAAGGTCCCTTGACAAGTATTGAGTTGGATGAAACTTTGTTTCTTCTCTGTAATTTGGTTCAATCGGACCATTTTTCTGCTGAACTGGTAGAAATTAAAAAAGGCAATTCCGTACCTCGCAGTAGTAAATTGTTGAGTTTAACACCATTTCTAGATCCTAAAGGTTTATTGCGGGTAGGCGGTCGACTTAGCAATTCTCAGCTAGAATACGAAAATAAACACCCAATTATTTTACCGGCCAAGCATATATTTACTGAAATGCTTATAAAATATTATCATTATAAATTCTTACACGCGGGACCACAATTTCTTTTGACTCAAATTAGAAATAAGTTTTGGATCATAAATGGACGGCAAGTGGTTCGTAAGGTTCTGCATCGTTGCTTGACTTGTTTCCGTGTCAAGCCGTTGTCCATCAAACAAATAATGGGAGATTTACCCGAATCGCGAGTTGTTCCTTCTCGACCATTCGCTTCGTGTGGCGTAGACTATGCAGGTCCTTACCTGCTGAAAGATGGCAAAACTCGTAACCGCGTTTTAATTAAATGCTATGTATGCATATACATTTGTTTTACCACCAGAGCGGTTCATGCTGAGTTAGTTTCTGATTTAACTTCTATTGCATTTATGAATTCCTTTAAAAGATTTGTCTCTCGGCGGGGATTACCTAGCGATATTTTTAGCGACAACGCTACTAATTTTGTAGGAGCCAATAATGATCTCACTAAATTATGCAAGCTTATCGAAAACACCACTAGCTGCGATAAATATAACAGGTATTTTTCGGAGCATAAAATCAATTGGCATTTCATTCCTGCCAGATCGCCACACTTTGGCGGGCTCTGGGAATCTGCCGTGCGTTCAGTAAAGTATCATTTGAAAAGAGTATTGGGAGATTGTCACTTAAACTTTGAAGAATTTTATACTTTGCTTAATCAAGTTGAAGCTATACTCAATTCCCGACCTATCCTTCCCTTGAGTGACGACCCTACCGACATGGAAGTGCTTACGCCAGCACACTTTCTGATTGGTGGCAGTCTGGTAGCTGTTCCTCAGTCACGAGTTCCTGATGTAAACATTAATCGCCTGCAGCGCTTTAAACAAATTCAGCAAATGCTACAGCGATTTTGGGCTATTTGGAGTAGAGACTATCTTAACACTCTTCAGCAGAGATCCAAGTGGAAAGTAGTCCAAAACAACCTTAAAGGTGTTTTAGTTCTAATCAAGGAAGATCACGAACCCCCGATGCACTGGCCATTAGGACGAGTAGAGGCAGTTCATCCAGGCAAAGACGGCTATGTACGAGTGGCGTCCGTGCGGACAAAAGGAGGAGTCTGTCGTCGAGCTGTTACTCGATTGTGTCCTTTACCCCTACTGGATTAGCCAAGTGCCGCGTTTAGTGCAGCGTGCTTGTGTATGTGACCAGTTCTGAGCGAGTGTTTTTTTGTTAATCTTGAAATAACGGGATATTTCAAGGTGGCCGGCATGTACGATTTGTCGATGTAGTGGCGCATCCCTAGTTGTGACGGGTGACGTTCGACAAGAAAATGACATTTGATTTTCGGCAGTTTTTTTTGTTTTGGACGGATGATAGAATTAAGTTTTAGCGGTAGTAAAATTATGGTTAGAAATTTTGTTGGATTTGCATGTAAATGTGCCCGAGTGCACCCTATTTTTTGATACAAATAAACAAGTCCACAGAAGCTAAGAAATCGTGCCTTCATTACTTTTCAATTACTTACAAGTATGTTATTTTCACTAAAAAAGTTTTGGACTTGTTCTTTTACTACCATTTCTAATAGTTTTTCGTACACTGGTACTTTATTTATAGGTCTAAAATCAGAGCATAAATTCGAGTTTGTCACTTTGGGAATCGGCACAATTGTTGAGCATTTCCATAACTCCGGAAACACCCCACTTGAAAGTGATGCATTTATCACATCTAAAATCCTATTTGCAGCTACGTCCATGACATCCTTAAATACTTTGGTTGATATTCCATTTTCATCTCCTCCGACTTGTTTCATAAGTTTAATATGCTTTTTTAGGTCTGCCATAGAAATTTGTTTAAACACATCAATAGATGATTTATTTCCAGAAACAATCTCGGTTACATCTTCTAAATGTGCATTTGGTGGGATTCCATTAATTATATCTGCAACACTGTTCACAAAGTATTTGTTAAATTGATTTGCTATACATGACTCATCTACAATTGCACCTCCCTCAAATTTTAGTTCATACGCATTATGTTTATTGTTATCTATCTTGTTTATATAGAATTTGTTTTTTTTCAATATTAATTTGTTTGATAATTTTATTTCTGATGAATTTATATTCATTCCAAGTATTGTTGCTTTTGCTTAAGATTGCTCTTTTATACAAAACGTCTCTATCTCTCATCATACTTTTAATATCATTAGTAATCCACTTTTTTTCTTCGTACTGCCTTTTTGTAACAATTTTTTGTATTGGACACATTTCATTCATGACATATGATAAATTGTCAATAAAAGAGTTAGCCAGCACATTGACATCCGTTATGTCATTATTCCAGTTATTGCCTATAATGAAGTTTTGTAAGAAAGTTGGGTTGTATTTGTTCATGACTCTTTTGTATATTGTTACATAATTATCATCTTTTATTTTCTCTTTTAAAGATGTTGTAAGTATATTATGATCGCTGATTTTCGGTGTTAGATGCACCGAATGCGGTAGATATTTATTGTTTGTAATAATATAATCAATTAGTGTAGCGCTGTTTATAGTTATTCTGGTAGGTGAGCTGACCAACTGCGTGAAACCTTTTAAATACACCTTTTCCATAAGTTTGGTACCATAGAAATTAGGCTTGACTAAATCGAAATTAAAATCTCCCATTATTACAATTATTCCATCATATTCACTTACCCTTTCCAGGTAGTCTGAAAAATATTCCACAAACTGAGCGTTTTCCTTTTGTGGTGAATGGTACAACACACTGAGGAGATACTTTGATTCAGTCGCAATAACTTCAATGGACAACAGCCACACCGAATCTTGCACGCACTCATTATTGCGCATTTTGTATTTAATGCCATTATTGATCAGCGCAATTACACCACCCGTTCTTTTGTTTGTTGATTTACATAGTTCGATTCGGTACCCTTCAATTTTCAGTTCTGATTCACTTATATCATCAGTTACGTGTGTTTCTGACATGAGAATAACTTTCGGTTTCCAATTCCTTATCAGCAATAGAATTTCGTCCTTATTATTTAAGAAACCTTGGCAATTTAGGTATACAATATCGGAATTTGCATAATTCTCCAAAGAATTTAATTGCTATTGTATAAACTTCCTACGTTGCAATTGTTCACTCTGTCTGGAAACTTCGCACTTAGTCACATCCCACACAGTGTGATCCGTGCTTAAACTTAACCCATATCTTTGATTTGAGTCTTCGCAGTTTTTACATTTTTTAAAGTTATTTACACACACATTTGAGTTATGATCACTACCGCATTTACCACAAGCTTGCTTATCTTTAGTCTTTGCTCAAGTGACCGTACTTACAACAATTTAGACAACGTATCACCCCGTAATCAATGAAAACTCTGCATCGATTCCATCCTAAGTTTACTTTCTCTTTAGAAATAATTTTGTCATATATGGCTGAGTCAACCTCAAAAACTAAATTAAATCTTTTACTAAATACGTTGGTTCTTCTGAGTAAGTTCATTTTAAAGTCGCTTCTATCAGCGCTTAGGTCATTTTGTCTAATAATTTTTTCTATGATAAGCTCATCACCAACAGCATACTCATTTTCATTTACACCAACAACTTTCAATCGGTGATTCAATATTTTTGGTCGATCAACTTGATATTGATCACCGAGCTTATTTTGAATTTCAGTCTGCACATTAGAAATTTCCTTTTCATTTCCGCAATTTAATATGATTCCACCTCCTTTTGTACTCCGACCCATTGACACGCCAACTCCTATTTGTACTGGATTTACTTTTCGTCTTAAATCTTCCTTGATTTCTTTCGGTTCACTTTGATCACTTTTTTTCTTTACAACCAATACTTATTCCGATTCACTAAGTTGATAAACCAATCATTTTGTCAATTAGTTTTAACTGTTATTTAGTTATTAAATTATATTTTTCTACCAAGTGGTTTGATTCTACCTCTGAAACAAGATCTCGGTAAAAGCGTTTATTAAAGTAATAAACGCACGTCTCGTTTAAGTTGTTGGGCCAAAAGGGCTTTACAATTTAAACGTGACAATAGACGTGGGGGATGCGAAGCCAATAAAAAGCAGAGCTTACAGGGTGTCACAAAAAGAAAAGAATATAATCGACCAACAAATCGTCGAAATGGAAAAATACGACATCATAAGACCCAGTCAATCACCATGGGCCAGTCCGGTCGTCTTGGTAAAGAAAAAGTCGGGCGAATCTAGGTTTTGCGTGGATTATAGAAAACTTAACGACGTAACAAGAAAATCAGCATACAGTACCAAATATCGACGACATCTTAACATACCTAGGCAATTCAAAGTATTTTTCAACATTGGACATGTACTCTGGGTTTTGGCAAGTACCGATAAGCGAGGATTCTAAACAATACACTGCATTTCAAACACAAGGGCACGGACTACGGGAATTTAACTATATGAGTTTTGGACTCTGTAACGCGCCGGCGACATTTCAGGCACTAGCGGATAGGGTGTTTAGAGACATGAAATGGAAAGAAATACTTATATACATGGATGACATAATTATATTTTCAAAAACAACAGAAGAACATCTGTTTAAGCTAAGAAAAGTATTTCAACGCTTGAGGGACGCAGGACTAACCCTAAAACCCAATAGGACTGCTACAACCGATCCCTGTGGGAACCCCTTTTGAAAGAGTAGGAATCGAGTTGTTAGGACCATTTCGAAAAAGTAGGAACGGCAATACTATGATTTTAGTCGCAACAGATTACGCAACTAGATGGGCTGAAACAAAAGCATTACCAAACGGAAAAGCCGGGCCCGTAGCAAAATTTATACTCGAAAATATAGTAACAAGGCACGGGGCACCAAAATATTTACTTAGCGACAGGGGAAAGGTGTTTCAGTCGGAATTAGTCAACGAATTATTAAAGAAAATGGGTACAACTAAACAATTCACAACAGCATACCACCCGAGTACGAATGGTCTCACGGAGCGATAAAATAAGACACTGGCGGACATGTTATCAATCTACAGGGTAATTCAAATTCGACCCTCACCATTGAGATCTCGGAAACTATAAGAGATACGAGAAAGTTTAAATTGGGGCAAAGTTGCGCAATGTAAAGCTCAACCAAATGCAGTTTTAAAAATTTCGATTTTCCGAGTACTTCCGAAGATATCCGAAAAAAACTGAAAATTTGAGTTTTTGTTTTTATTTATTTCTAATCTTATTTGAAGAGATATTCCAAAACTAAAAGCACCTTTTCATTGCCACTTTTTCTCAGCTATTCGATGATGGATTCAAATTTGCTACACGACGTTTCGTTTTTTGGCAGCCATCATCAACTTTCTTTTTTCTTATGGGCGCCATATTGGATTTTTAGCCCACCAAATAGTACGTTTTATTCTGATTTTAGTGATGTATAATAACTTATGATTTGCTTCATAAATAACCAAATAATTCAATAAAAACTATTTTTATTTTAGTTATTGGCTTTGAGTTAATGGGCCTTTTTATAAAATGTCATTATTTGACAGTACTTGTCAAACACGATAATTCGGACGATCATTAAAGCTTTTAGAGATTTTACCTTAGTTAGCTTTGAGTTAATGAGACGTTTTATGAAGATTACTTGATAGTAATTATCACACGCAATTGGCCTGAACATACTTAGTCACAAAGGTGTACACGTGACTTAAACCGGTTTATTCACTCGAAAAGCTTAGGCCACTCGCTACGCTTGTGGACCTAGTTGTTCTTCGTGAATAAAAAATAGTTTAAGTCACTTGCTGTATAAATAACTATTAAATCACTCTGAATGACATTCGCCTATTTACAGATGTAAACAAACAAACATCAATGTTACATCTACACGGGGCGCGGTGCAAATTTAATAGAACTGTAATTTTAGTATTTTTTTTAATATAAGAAGTCGAAATTTAATAAAATACTGTATAAGACACGTGACTTAAACCGGTTTATTCACTCGAATAAATATGAATGAATAAAAAATGGTTTGTCACTTACTGTATAAATAACTATAAACTTGCACTTAACATTATAAAAAATTGAAATTTGGCAAAAAATGAAGTTCCTAAAATGATGATCTTTCTCTTGGAAACGTAAATAAGCCTTTTAAGTTAGAGATAATGCTAACAAATCTTTTTTTCTGATTAACCTAAATAGTTCAGCAATGCTTGTATAATAATAACATTTTCTGCGGGGGTTTCTTTTCTAGATACATTTTTAACTATGATTGACGCTCTAATGATCGTCCGAATTATCGTGTTTGACAAGTACTGTCAAATAATGACATTTTTTAAAACGGCCCATTAACTCAAAGCCAATAACTAAAGTAAAAATAGTTTTTATTGAATTATTTTATTTATGAAGCAAATCATAAGTTATTATACATCACTAAAATCAGAATAAAACGTACTATTTGGTGGGCTAAAAATCCAATATGGCGCCCATAAGAAAAAAGAAAGTTGATGATGACTGACAGAAAACGAAACGTCGTGTGGCAAATTTGAATCCATCATCAAATAGCTAGGAAAAAGTGGCAATGAAAAGATGCTTTTAGTTTTGAAATATCTCTTCAAATAAGGTTAGAAATAAATAAAAACAAAAAATCAAATTTTCAGTTTTTTTCGGAAGTACTCGGAAAATCAAAATTTTTAAAACAGCATTTGGTTGAGCTTTACTTTGAATGACGTGACATTTGGCATATTGACGAGTGACTTTAGAGACGTTTGAGGTTTAGAGGGGGGGGATGATGATGGTGGTTTTAAGAAATACCTTTTGATAAAACGCTTTTATGTTTTAAGATAAACTTTTTATATATACTTTAAGTTCATCTTTCAATATATACATAATTAAAGTTAACAGTGGTGTGTATATTTTGGTGGATAACCCTCTACAATCGCAACAATGTTGTACAAAATGCTGGAAACTCATGTTTCGATCCTGTCTACATAGCGAATCAAATATGTTTTGCAACAAAAATCGTGTTCCGGCATAACATGATTTATTTTTGTTTTATTCCCCGTGAAGACAGGAAACATGAGTTTCCAGTATGTTGTACAACATTGTTGCGATACAAATGTACACAGTGGACTCGTACCTTTATATTCACTTGTGAACTAAATTTTTTTTAAACCACTCTCGCTTATTTACATATGTAAACAAACGAACATTTAATAGTCGAAATAGTAGTCAAAATTTAATAAAATATTGTATAAAACACGTGATTTAAACCTATTTATTCACTCGAAGAACTTGGGCAACTCGGACCTAATTTTCTTTGCTCTTTTCGTGAATAAACAATAGTTTAAGTCACTGTATAAATAATTAATATCAGTTGAGTAATTATTGTTCACTTTGTTTAATCAGAAGATTTTCTTACAAATACTTATTTGTAAAATGTGAGGCATTTATTCCGTTCAAAGAATGTTATAAAGGGTGTTCAATAATTGTTATGGTCAGGTCACCTATGGATGGCAATTGTCAAAATATATCCCTTAGATAAGGTTGTAAACAATTATTATATGACAGTGACAGTTGATTTCAAACATATACGAACTTATCTCCGCCCTATGTTCATGCTAGAAAGAGAGAACCACAGCCAACTATACGACCATAACAATTATTGAACACCCGTTATTTACTACCGAGTCGTATTTGTTATAGCTATATGTAATACTTAATCCAAGTTAATTAAACAGTTACATGATTTGAAGTTTTATTTCAATATACTTTTCCCATTCTTAATTAAGTATAAATGGCGGATTACACCGACGTAATTAAGGGCACCGTAGGGTCCACCTAAGCTAGGTTTTAATTTGACTGTGACATTTTGCACATGATCTCACAGTCGAATTATAACCTAGCCTACGGTGCCCTTAAACATATGTCGGTGCAATCGGCCCTATATCGATTACTTAACGTCAAGTAACAACATTATAGACGTAAATTAACGACATTGTGTCGTGTGAATGTCACGTTAAGGGACGTTTATAAAAGACGTCGATTCCCTGTGACATTCTGCTGTCCACGGGACGTCAAGTTACGTCATTAAAGACGTCATTTAGGTTAGAAAATGACGTACATTTACGTAAAAAGACGTTATTTTGCTGGCTGGGCAGGTGCAAGTTGCCAGGCTGTTCTTCAAAAACACATGTTTATCGTGTAAAATGTGAAGTACATTTGTGCTGCTTTAAGGGTAGCAACTGTTTATAAGTTTCATAACAAATAAGAGTTTTGATGATAAATAAAATGTCCTCAACGTATATGTATATGAATTTTCCACTTAGATATATTGTCCGTCGACGACATGACGTCACGGCCGTAGGAAACTAATTAGGCTAATTTACGAAAAATCATAAAAAAAATAATATTTTTACCTCAAAACGACAAATTTTTTCAAAATGTTTGCAGAAGGGTCATCCCTGAAAGGGTTAATATACCGTATTAGTGGTGACCCGACGTCCAATCGACTCAAATTTGTATTCCCCAAAATAGTACAAATACGAGTAGAAATGCCGTCGCCCCAACGTCGGTACCTGACCTTGCGTCGGGTAATAGAACGTTGGCTAGACGAGACGTCCAAATGCCGTTTGGGCATTATGGACAGTTCTTAGAAAACACACGTGATTAGCATTAATTCTTCGATATAAATAGAAGCTGAGCAGACACAAAAAGTTAAATTTGCTGTAGGATGTTAATCAGTTGGAAAATAAATTGTACGTTAGATAGATATGAATGACTGATTGCTGGTCCTTGTTCACTCCCAATGTCAACTTCTGCACAGTTACTCAGTTCGCCATGCATAGATTGACATTTAAAGGAATGACAATATATCTAATACTTCAGCATTTAGTTGGAAATTAAAGGAAAATTATTCGGCCAGATATTGTGGATAGAACAATGCTGCATATGGCATAACAGCAAATCGAAATCGCAAATAAAACTACACATCACCCGCGCCCCAATCTGTAGTTTATTATTAAAATAAAAAAAAAATTCCAAGATTGACCTGGATGACTTTTTTTTTTGCTTCTCGCTTCACCGGGAGAATATCTGAAACAAAAAAAATAATATTACCACGAGAATATAAGAAATGTCAATGTGTTTTAAGTTTGAACTCGGTTTTAACCAATGTTAGCTGAAGCTTGATTTTATATTGTGGCATAAAATCAGTATAAAAATTCATTATACATTGAATGGTAATCTAGCACACAACTTAACGTAGAATGTCAGAAATTCACTGACTTAAAAAAAAAAAGATTTTATGCAAAACACGTATTTGTCAGCGTACGAGAAAACCCACCAGTTAAAAACAGCGCACGGGAAATGGGCACTTTCCAGCGTCCTCACGGAAAAGGTACATTTTTTTAAACAAATCCACCAAAAAATATATAGTTTTCAGACTAGAAAGAATAATGAAAAAAACCTTTCCTACTCAGGTGCGGTAAATGCACTTTTACACACTTATTTGAGTGCGGTAAAGAGTACTTTTCCGCACCGGATGTGGTAAAGTTACTTTTCCACATTGCAAAATTAATTTACAATAAATGTAAAATTTTAAAGGTAATATGTGTAGAGAATACCCACTTGCACCAACCTTTTTATGAGATGCTCAAGCAAATAAAAAAATTGAAAAAGTCATTAAACAGATAACAAACGAAAGAAAGTCCACAATATTCAGACAGGCTTTAGTTTAAAATTCTCTAATTACTCCCTAGGTAGTGAAAGTGATATTTTCATCTCTCAAATGAGGGAGAAAACTTTTATTTTCTATAGAGGTCGTAGAAAATAGTTATTTGCGCATAGTTAAAAGCAGCAGTTAAATATTATGTTAATACCAGGTTGAAGAAGGTGTTGTTACTAAAGATATGTTTGTCAATTTGTCAAGAAAGTGACAAACTGTCTTTAGACAGCAAGACTTTTACGGGTGGCACTTTTCCTCCCTTTTAAATTAAACATCCTGTTTCTATTCTTTTTTTTTATTATTCGCAAGAAGGCTAGTAATTATTCTTAATACTTCCCTATACCTATTTTGCACCGGTTCCTAGATGTTCCATAAAAATGGTGGCTTTGTCAGCAAAACGGTAGTCTAAACATTAATTAAATTCTCAAGTCCTGAAAGGCTTGCCGATGTGACCTTTTGTCCTCAGTTAGACAATACTACATATGGTTGAAACCCCAGACACAGAAAATGAAAAAAACCTACCGGACCTACAGACAGATATAAAAACTGCCAAAAGTTCGTTTTCTTTTAAAATGATTCATCGGTGTTTTATGGTTTGTAATAAAATAATATTAAACTTAGAACAAATCCATATAAACATTTCCTTTACCTAACTTCAACCGTTTCTGACTTATTAACAGTGTTTCCTTAAAGGGTGCATACAATCGTGTCATACCAATCTGAATACGGACACCTGCTTGGCCTTAATGACTAGTTGTCGTTTCTATAACGACATGTTCTGACAGATATTTGTCAAATACAAAACTGGTTGAAACTTTAGCACAAGCAGGGGTCCGTATTCAGATTAGTATGTATTACGATTTTATACGCACTTTAAGGAAAAACTGTTATTAAGTCACAAACGGTTGAAGTTAGGTAGAGGAAGAGTACACATAGATTTGTTCTAAATTTAATGTTCTTTTTTTCACCCTATAAATTTTTGACATTTTTCGTCTCTGGGCTTTTCAACCATGTGGTATTGTCTAACTGAGGACAAAAGATCACACCAGCAAACCTTTCAGGACTTAAAAATTTAATAAATGTTTAGACTACCATTTTGCTGCCAAATCCACCACTCTTATGAAATATCTAAGAAACGGTGCAAGATAGGGAATAGAATAGGATAGCGAAGTATTAACATTAATTACTAGGCTTCTTGCGAGGAATTCAAAAATTAGATTAGAAACAGTGTATTCCATTTGAAAATTAAAAGTTGGTGTTCTTTCCGACTGATATGGCAACACTTCAAAGTCCAAAATATTTTACATAGAGAGTTTGGATAGGCTACAAATTTAAACGAAAAATATTAAGTCGTTCTCTAGATACTTCTAATATACCATCAGCGTGAATCACCCTGTATCTTACATATTATATTAAAAATAGACATTTTTTAAAATTATATTTGATTATGAATTCCATTTAAAAGAAGAAAGTTATGTCAATTCTTGAGAAAACTGAACGCAGTAGCTAAAAACTAAACACGAAACTGAAATCACATCGAAAAAGTGCCTTAAAAATTTTTGTGTGTTACTCCGATATTTTAATAAACAAAAAAGTTGGGTAAAGTTTTTAAAATGGGCGAAATTCGAAAAACGGCCTCTAGCGCCTCAATCTGACAAGATATCGAAATACGGTTTTTGCCATAACACCGTATCTAGCTGAAAAATGGGGTTTTCCTGTCAAAACACTCTAAATCCTAACACCCTGTACAGGTGATTCAATGATAAAGTTCATTATCTCGTTTGATTTGAGAAATAGAAAAATAATGTTAAATACAAAAGTTTTAGAGAATATTGATATTTATAGTTTAAAATTACTTTTGAATATACAGGTTCTTAAAGACATGACAGAAAGCATTAGTTTTTTTAAATATAATTTTTTTAACATTTTTTCCGTCGACTATGTATTGACAGCCTTTTTTGATGGACGATAACTAATCAATATTGAGTTCCATTAATGCATGATTTTTCAATTGTTTTACTTTAATGCATGATCAGCTCAGATTATCAGGCAATCAAATACGCTCATAGTATAGTTCTATCCTTTTTTATTTGTATGAAACAAAGAGAAATAAACACACATTCTTTAGTTGACATCCACCATTACTGACAAAAAAAAACTTTGTAGGATTTTATAATCCTTTTATAACCTTTATTATAAACTACAGATGACGGAAAAATGTTGTAACCAACTTTTATATTAATAAGCGATTAATAATCTCAATTTTAGTAACGCGTTCACTGCGTTAAACCATTTCGATTATTAATCGCTTTCATTAATACACTCGTTCGTTAAATAACTATTAAATTCTTCATAACAATTTAAAACTTTTTTGTTAATAATGTCAGATTATTTAATTTTTCTATACAAATATTACTTTTTACTATGATGTAAAATTGACTGTATTGCCATTGTTTCTAAAAGTAGAATACTCATATTTGGTATGAACGTTCTACAGGAACGACAAAAATGATTTATGCAAATAAATCGTATAATAATTGCATTAGATGCTACAGGACGTGCAATTTTTTAAAATATATTTTCATTAATTCAGTTTCGACTTTTATAAATGGAACACCCTGTACATTATTTATTTTGTCTGATAGGTTTTACGTATGCCATGTACCTAATTTGAGTAGATTGCAATTTATTTATGGTTTTTAATTTTTACCTTCGATTGAAGTTTAAGTTTAGTTTAATTTAAGTTTATAACTAGCTTACGACAAACTAAAAATGCAGGTGTTGTCAACCGTTGGTAGAGTTACAGCATATTCCAGACATCAAAATAAAACGATTTAGCTAAATTGTTCTATACCGAAAGTCAATATTAAGAAAGATACAGGGTGTGAAAGTTGAAATTTTGTTCTTGTTTTTTTATCATATTATCTAGGTATTTTGATATAAATTACTAAAAATGTGTATAAGGGGATTTTGACAGCCGGTAAATATGATGGTTTCATATATTTGCAGTAGCTGATAGGGGGCGCTACCTGCAGCTTTTTTATCTGCTTAAAAGGACTAATACTTTTTTTCTACGCCACTGAAACAGACACACGACTTCAAAATATGATTCTAATATGTTTTCTACGTGAAAAAGGTATACTTGTTTTAAGGCTTAAAAGTTGACCGTTTTTGAGATATCCACTATTTTGATATTGCATGTAGCAACTTTCAAATTGGTAAATATTTATTTTATGAAAGTAAGTTTTTATTTTGCCTTTGTAGAATACTTGTTGTCCAAAAGAAACCTTTTTTTAATGTTAATACTTTAATTTCCAGTGGTTTGTGGTGTAAGTTGTTTCACCAAATTCACTGAAAATACGTAAGGATTTTTCATTTATTTTTATCAGTCTTTTTGTTGTGTGATTTAGCTAAAAGATATACCAATTAGTTTTTTTTAAGGCGTGTATAAATTACGTAAATGTACTTTACCCTTTAACCATTTAACCGTATTAGCAATGCAATATTAAAACATTAAATATCTCGAAAACGGTCAACATTTAAGATCTAAAACTAGTAATTTTTTTTAAATAGAAAACATATTAGAATAATATTTTGAAGTCATATGTCCGTTTCGATGCGTAAAAAAAAGTTTAAGTACTTTTAAGCAGCTGAAATAGTTGCAGATAGGCGCCTCCTATCAGCTACTGCAAAATAGTAGTAGTAATGCTGTAGCTCTATGTCCCATTACTTATGGTCCACCCTATACAGGGTTATTCACCTTATTTGGACACGGAAGATTGTGACTAAACTATTCACTTTCAAAAAAGTTATAGACCTATTGAAGGTATCTTTTAAAAATATTTTCAAGATGTACCGGTTGTCCCAAATGCCGAAAAAGTATCAAAGTCATGTTTTTTCAAATGTAACACCTGGTATATTACTTTATTTTCAAAATCTACGTTGAAAATAAAAATTAATTTTATTGATGTTTGATAGGTCTAAACTTTACAGTTTCTCAGATATTCCTTAATTTGTAAAAATGTAGAACAAATATTAACATTTAAACATTCAACCTTCCTTTGAGATTAATTGACCAAAATTGGTTTGGGCGATGATAACAGATTAAGTTTTATGATCCAAAAGTGATAAATTGTCTAGCTCATATAGGGGGTCTCAAAAAATTATTTAATCAAAAACTAAATTTTTGAAGTAGTATAAACTTGTCAAAATCAAATGGAACCACAATTACAGTATATGCAAACTTAATTACCTATCGAAAATTATAAAGGTTTCATACCTCTAATTGTTGAATAAAATAGTGGCTTAATACTTTGTAAATTTGCTATACAAGTAATTCATAAAAATAATTAAATAAATCATTCAAACAAAAATAATTCATAAAAATGTTTAAAACGGCGACAATTCGACTACAAACTACTAGAACTAAACTAAACATCCAACTACTCCGTTTTTGAGTCCTTCAGCAACATTATTAAGTATCTTAATGGATATACTCCTAAAAATTTCGCTAATTCGCTAATCTGTGGTCATTTCTCAAGGGTATCAAAAATGACTCAAAATCGGTGCGAGTTCGAGAAATGAATGATGAATTGACTTTCCAAGAAAACGCGAACATTTAGCCATAGGAGACCTCAATAATTTTCGATAGATAATTAAATTTTGCATCTACTTTAACCATAAAATAGGTGGTGTTCAATTTGATTTTGACAAGTTGTTAAAGTTTAAAGGTTGCAATTATTGGGAGAAAAATGTTGAGACATCCTGTATGAGCTAGACAATTTCTCACCCATGGATCCTAAAACTTGATCTCTTAGTAGGTCCCAACATTAAAATTTGTTCTAAGCTTTTACAAAATAACGAATATCTGAGAAACTGTAAAGTTTAGACGTACCAAACCTCAATGTCATTCATTACCTTTTATTTTCAACGTAGATTCTGAAAATCAAATAAAATACTAGGTATTCCATTTGAAAAAATATAACTTTGATACTTTTTCTGCATTTGGGACAACCGGTACATCTTGAAAATATTTTTAAAAGATACCTAAAATAGGTCTATATCCATTCCAGAATCAAAAGTTTGTTGAAGGTGAATACTTTAGTCACAATTTTCCGTGTCGAATAACGTGAATAACCCTGTATAATTGATAAGAAAAACAAATGTTTTAATTTTGTATGTCATTAACAACAATTTAAAATGTTTATGGTTCAATTGAATTGTTAAAGACAATTTTCAGATTATAGTTTAGTTAAGATAACAAAAAATGCAGGTAAAAGTTAAAACATATAAATAAATCGCAGACATTTAAATTAGGTAGGTATATGACATACTTCACAAAAGTTGAATTGTAAAAGATATCAGAAAAATAAATCCTGCAAAAGTACCCTTACAATTAATACTAAATCTTCGAATTTCGCCTCTATTCAATTTTAAAATTTTGATTTATTCAGTTTTTTAATGAAAAAATAGGAAGATACTGCTTGTTCCTATCGAATAAATTTTTTTTTTTAAAAAGTAAATTAATAAAAATTTAGATATTGATTAATAAAATAAACAGTCGACGATTTAGTATTGATTTTATGGGTACATTTTTATGATTTTCAATTTTTTATTGGGAAACAGAAAGGTGTACCGAAAAGTTACTAGATAGCTTTTCTGTTCTAAATTGAATGGGGAATTCGAAATTGGTTTGCGTTTAA
Source organism: Ips typographus (assembly GCF_016097725.1). NCBI lineage: Eukaryota > Metazoa > Arthropoda > Insecta > Coleoptera > Curculionidae > Ips > Ips typographus. The sequence goes on from NC_138433.1 coordinate 8,208,130, forward strand.
TGGAAAAAGAGTGGTGTATACATATTTTTTTTGCAAAAACCTTCAGGAACGTGTTTGATTGAATGCTACTGGCAAAATTAAAAATTATGTTTTTTATTGCAAAACGTGCCTTATCGTGGACAGTTGACACCTACAAAGTTGTATAAAAATATCTGAAACCGGTTTGAAGAAATAGATAAATTTAGTTTTTTTTATTCAAACTTTAACACTCTGTATATCCATAATGGAACATCTTTGGCCCATGGTTTATTTAGCAAACTACTGTATTTTTTTACTTCTAATCAAACCATAAAATATGACGCATTTATCGTGAAACACCCTGTATTTTAGGGTTCGATTAAACGTCAAAAGAAAACTTAGTTTTCTATATAAACCATGATCCAAAAATGTTTCGTTATGGAGGTACAGGGTCTTAAAGTTTTGATATTTCTAAATTTATAAAAATACTATAAAATCTAAATTTATTTATAATTCTCAAATCGGCTGCAGCTATTTTCATAAAACTTTATATTTGATAAAACAAAAATCTTCACCAACTCGTTCACTTGGATACCACTGGCAAAATTGAAAAATGTTTTTTTTTATTGCAAAGCGTGCTCTGTTGTTGACACCTACAAAGTTTTATGAACATAGGTATCTGCAGCCCTTTTGAAGAAATAAATAATTTTAGATCTTTTTATGCAAACTTTGACACCATGTATCTCCATAGCAAAACATCTTTGGATCGTGGTTTATAAAGCAAAGTAGTGTTATTTTGTTATATTTAATCAAACCATAAAATATGACGCATTTATCGTGAAACACTGTAAAAAAATTGAACGCCCTGTAGCATCTAACGCAAATTTATTTGCGTAAATCTAATTTGTGGTCCCTGTGCAAACAATGGTAATTGGTAATACAACCAATTTTATATCAAAGTAAAAACTAATATCTTAAAGAATTAAATATTAGTAAAACCTTGAGGAAAACTATCAGGTTGAAGTATAGACAACATAAAACTTTTCAAATTCTACCTAGTATCTACAAATGTATTAAAATATATAAGGTTCTATTTAAAAAAAAAACTAATGCCTGGTTTATACCCCCAAATTAAAAAAAATAATTAAAGTTAATTTAATTTAAAATAAATGTAAATTTATACGGTTTATGCCCGGTTTATACCTTCAAATAAAAAAATTAATTTTAATTTAAATTACATGTAAAATTGAATGAAAATTATTGTGGTTTGTAATTTTCAAGAAATGCTAAATTAAATGACATAGATTTGTTTTTGACTTTGACGTATTGTAGACATATTTTAACCTAAAAAGGGTGAAAGAGTTTAGCTATAAAATAATCATTTGTAAAGTTAAAAATATTAAACAAGGAATGAAGTTTTCTTTGGCAGTGGTTACCGCAATAATCGGAATTGGTGTATCTTTGATAAAACGATGAAAAAGAAATTGGAGATATGGAGTAAAACCGATAAACAGAGAATGAGAAAAAACACAAATAAAGTTTCACATTTTATCACAACGAAAAGTGATAAAGGGTTCACAAATTAGCCTCAATTTCACCCAATGGTGAAAGTTCGTTGACTTTTAAGTTAACATTAGTTTTAGTTTTGTGTAAATTTTAAGTACAGCATGTCATATACAAATGTGTAGCTTTAACTTTGATAAAATTAAATTGACTATAACGAAAATATAGTTTAATTGTTAATTTGGAGGTATAAACAGGGGACAATGTCTGGTTTATACCTCCAAATTAACAATTAAAGTAAATGTTCATTAAAGGCAATTTTATCACCCAGTTTATACCTCCAAATTAACGAATTAAACTAAAAAGTTATGTTTTAACTAAAATTTAAAAAGTTTTAAAACTTTAAGCTAAGGGTAAAATTCGGGCAAATTCTTGAAACCTTCGTCACTTTTCGTTGTGATAAAATTTGAAACTTGATATGTTTTTTCCTTCATTCCCTGTTTATCGGTCTTACTCCATATCTCCAATTTCATTTCCATCGTTTTGTCAAGGATACACCGATTACAACTAGTGTGGTAACCACAGCCAAAGAAAACTTCATCCAGTAGTTATTATTTTAAATTTTACAAATGATTATTTTATAGCTGAACTTTTTCATGAATCTTTCACCCTCTTTAGGTTAGAATATGTCTAAAATACATCAAAGCCAAAAACACATCTATGTCATTTAATTTAGCATATCTTGAAAAGTATAAACCATAATATTCTTCATTCAATTTTACATGTAATTAAAATTTAATTTAATTTTTTAATTTGGAGGTATAAACCGGGCATTAACCACATGAATTTTCATTTAATTTTACATGTAGGTAATTTAAGTTAATTTAAATTTAATTTAATTTTTTAATTTGGAGGTATAAACCGGGCAAAATACTTTTCAAGTTATGTTAAATTAGATAGCATAGATGGGTTTATAACTTTGGACATATTCTAACCTAAAGAAGGTGAAAGATTCATGATTTCATTCATAAAAACGTTCACCTATAAAATAATCATTTGTAAAATTAAAACTAATTAACAATGGATTAAGTTTTCTTTGGCTGTGACATAGTTTGTGATTACTGCTCTAGTTGGAATTGGTGCATCCTTGATAAAACAACGGAAAAGAAATTGAAGATATGGAGTAAGACCAAAACAAAAAACGAGAAAAAATATAAATAAAGTTTCACATTTTATAACAACACAAAGTGACAAAGGGTTCACAAATTAGCCTGAAATTCACCTAATGTTGAAAGTTGGTCTACTTTTAAGTTAGGTAAAATTAATTTTATTTTAGTGTAATTTTTAAGTATAGCATGTCATATACAAATGTGTAGCTTTAACTTTTGCGTAGAAAACTTGTGATTGACTTTAGTGAAGTCAGTTTAATTTTAATTAGCAGGTATACATAGACATAATTATTAACTTAATTTTTGTTCATAACAACATGTAGTAAACAAATTAGTCCAGGTTACTTGTTTACTCTGGGTTGTTATATACAAGAATTAAATTTATGATTAATACTACAACTACTTGGGTAAACCGTGCCTCATATACTACATATAATAATACATATTAACTCAAGATTGAACAATGCAGTCTACAAAGTGTTAGTGTACAATGATGATTATTGTGTTAAAGGTAAAACCATAATGAAAACTCCATTGCTTTTTATTTTTGTTAATGTTAATATCACTAAGCTGGATTCATAGTTCTAGTTTTGCAAGAAAAAGTAATCAGTATGGTGCAGTAAAAATAAATAATATACTTGTAACACTCTAATTCATAGTTTGACAAATAAGTGCAATCCACATTAACCGCAAGCAGTAAGCAGCAAGAAATGAATCATTTTCATTTCTTACCTTGCTCCTTACTGCTTCCATCCTAACCTACTGGTCTTTACCCCCATCATAGATTTTTGGAATATCATTTAACAAATACTTTCTTTTGCTTTTGCCTAAAAATGACAACCCACAAGATAACAAATAAAATTTTGATGGTTTATATGACTTTGGGGTTATTGGGGTTATGTTATTTCCTTCTTACTAAAGTTGATCTACGAATTGACATGGCTACTACTGCTTGCTGCATGCTGCTTACCTTGCGGAATTAGAACTACAAATCTAGCTTTAAATCAGTTAACTCACCTTAAAACTTGCTTTAATCCACGGTTGTACCTAATGTAGATAGTTTGATATATTGCACACAATTTTTCTTCTTCAACTTGACTTGATTGCAGTCCCTGGGAAATGTAGTCACTTTCTTCATAAAAGTATTTTCTTTTTCATCCACATGGAAAAGTAGTGATGTATGCAGCATATACCAGTTGCAGATCTGTAAGACTAGCCGAATTAGTTACTAGAACCACCCTTAAAAAATGTGTAGTAATGATGCATCAGCAATAGCATGGTTTATTACATAGGTTAGGTATGAAATTGTCATTGTAATCTTACCTGGGCCAGCAGCTGTTGTATCCATTATGTCAATCAAAAAATATACATTTACTTGATTTTAGTGTATAATCTTCACCAATTAAATTGTTAGATTTTGTCATAAAAATATAATTAATTTTAGCAGCATGCTAAAACAAATAAACAAAAGCAAAGTGACAAGTGGAAATTTTACTTGACAACACAACAGATCCAAGAGGGCGGTCCTATCAGCGAAACCTGTTTTCTCGAAACGCTACCTCGCGTGACGTCACAGTGGGTGCTCGGGTGCACAGTATTAATATAATAATAGTATTTATTTAGCGATAATGCTACATGAAAAACAAAACAATACAATGCACACATGTCCCAAAAATTAACCAACAAGCAAATCACTAGCAAATTGCATATACATTTTTTCTCGAAAGTGTTTTCCCAGTTCTATTTTAAATATTTGTACCGGGTGACCCAATAAGACTGTTCCTCGACCATATCTCGGGAACCGTTCGTCGTATGATTTTGGGGTAAACATTTTTTTAGGTAAATCGGCCATGAAGAATCGTTGGAAAATATTTTCGAGTTCTAAAAATGACCACCAGAGGCCGTAACTGCCATCTTAAATTTTTAAATTGCATTTTCTATAAATTTTGCACAATAAACTAAAATTATTTTTTCCACATTTTTAAAGCGAACCAATTTATCTATCATTATCGTAAAAAACAAATTTCTGTTATTTCAAAAACAAAGATGGCGTGAGGTGTTCAATTGTTTTTGCAATAACCTGCTTTAACTTCTTAACGGTTTGACCAATTTTAACAAATTCGGTATTGAATCAACCAAAATATAGTTAATTTAGTTGAATATTTCTCCGCCAGGGGGCTAGTTTTGACACCATGACTTTAAATTCCAAAAAAGATAAAAAAAACAAATGGAATGATATGACTTTTTCTTTATGAAAAAGTAGCCAAATAACATCCAAATAGGCCAGTGAAAACCGTTTTTTAAATTCTCGTTCTTAACCTGAAATATTGAGAAAATGAGATTAATGGATCTGTGTAGTAAATTTCATAAAACTATTAAAAATTTAACTACATAATGAATAAAAGTGAATAAAATTGTGAGTCTAAATAAAATTCATTTAGGCATTATTTAAAAAATACCACATATCGTCAGAACATTCATCTTGCTCCAAAGCGACTAAATGCATCCTGAACTTATTAAGTCACTTTAATGTTATAGTATATACCACAGTATATAAATAGTCTAACCAGTAGGATCACTTCTTTGATCTGTCGCAAAAGCCGGCTTTTTTTGCGGCCGGTCGTAAATCACTTTACTTTACGAATACGAGGGTCGCTCAGGCAAACTTACAAAGTTTTCGCTGGGAAGTATTGTCACGAAGGATAATAAATCAAATTTATTACTTGAACGGAAACATTAAAAAATGTTTATATTACTTGAGCGGAAACATTAAAATTGTGGAATGCGGTCGGAGTGCAACTGCAATTAAGATGCATTTGCTGAAATTGCGAAATAATGTGGAATGTTTTCCAAGTACCGATGGTCGAAGGTCGTCACGAGTTGTCGGCTAGACGAGGCCAGGTCTGGGAGTTTTGATTGGTGGAATCAGTGTCTGGAATGCTATAAAAAAGAGGTTGCACCCTAGAGAGGGGTTCAGTTCAGTTCAATTCAATCAGTTCATTCCAATCAATCCAGTTTTGCTGTGCACCACGTCGGAGAAGGCAGTACCTAGCCAGAAGACTCCGCTCACGCCACAGAATGTAGTCGTCCTGAATTCTGCAACCCGCACCGGGTTTACAAATTAATTAAATAGTAAACCATCTCTTAAACTATAATAAATCGCAAGTGCCAAACCCTCCACGAAGCTGCCCTCATAATTGTTTTACAAATGTAAGTACAGATTTGTTATTGTAATATTTTGTGCATGTAAAAGGTATTGTTTAAAGTGTTACTTTGGGAATTATGTTGAAGGTTTTATTCCGATTCACCAAGTTGATAAACCAACCATTTTGTCAATTAGTTTTAACTATTATTTAGTTATTAAATTATATTTTTCTACCAAGTGGTTTGATTCTACCTCTGAAACAAGATCTCGGTAAAGGCGTTTATTAAAGTAATAAACGCACGTCTCGTTTAACTTGTTGGGCCAAAAGGGCTTTTCAATTTAAACGTGACAGTATTATACGGGGGTATTACAAAAAGAAATCTACAAGCGAATCAGCATTTATTTTATTTTTTAAATTTTTTTATTTATTGTATAATAATACACTTTTACGAACTTTATAACATATCATTCTCGTATATTTATTTACAAAATAAAATAAATATTATAAACATTGGTTTTATACAGAAAACATCCCTGTCAGTCATCAAGTTCTTTAAGAAATCCAAATCGGACGACATTCGATTGTATGAAGTGGAATTCTTAAAATTAATTTTCCCTGTCTGATTGTGATCGAGCTAATAAATTATTCTGTATTTACAAATTTTTCAGTATTTTTAATTTTGGATTTTCTTTATTACATGATTGATATCTAATTTCCCTGTTCGCATATTTTAAGGTATAAAAAATTCTTACTCTAGTATATAAAGCTAGCAAATACTTATAATTAAATTCGCGGCATGGATGTGCCAACACTACTTTAGAAAATATTGTTGTTAGGTTATATCCCGTATTTTCTTTTGCGCACATTGAATTAAAATTTAAAACAAAAAGGTCTTCCAGTGAACACACATATTCTAC